>NC_087343.1:168388333-169132500 GCF_030014295.1 Loxodonta africana | reverse complement strand
TGGCCTTTTGCCCCATTCTTAATATTATGAACTTCCAGGTGCTTGCTCTACCCCAATTCTGAGTGTAGACAGTGGACAGAGCCAGAAGAAAGGGTAGAAGTTTTTATATTTACTGCCTTTGTTGTTTGTTTTTATAAGAGCTAAACTTTGGCTGTTTAGCGACTCTAGTTTGATAAGAGGCATGTTGGTCCCTCCCTGGGAAACACTTTTTGACTCACAGGAACTCTGTTTACTACAACCATTACCTTTTATTTATGTCAGTCGCTGGGCAGCTAACTAGACTGTAGCATATGGATCCCCAAAGGCAAAGGAGAGAGACTCCAAATGCTGGTTTGCTGCCTGAAAAGGAGTTCATATTTATGATTTCACTTACCCCACATTGGGAGTTTAAATGTGGTAATTTTCAAGCTGAGAGAACAATTTCCATTAACAGATCCCGGAAATGCATGCTTTAGTCTTTTAGATACCTTTGTGGGCCGCCTCTTTCTCTCTCTCTCTTTCAAAAAAAACAAAAGCCGAAATGGACTCTGGGCTTGAACAAACAGCAAGAAGGGCATTAACTGACCTTGAGATTTTTCATGAGGGAGGTTCAGTGCAGGGTTAGACAGCCACTGCCTTGGTTTTGTGACTATCTCCCCTCTCTCCTACCTCTCAATTTTAAGTAAATGGTAGGTAGAAAGATTCAAAGTGGGAGAGTCAGGGGGATGCCTGGATGCACACATTCCAGTTTGGGGTGAAGAGCATGAGGGGGTGTTTAGAGAAAGTGGGCAATCCTCCTGGACTGAGCCCTACAATGGGAAATATGGGAGCAGTTTGTGTCCTCTACCTGTAGGCTCACAAACAGGTCAATAAAGGGACTGCCTGAAAATCATTTGATTAAATTTCAACTCAAAATGCTCCCCTTCAGAATAAAAGGGAAAGTCCTTGATCTGATAAAGGGTGTTTAAAAAAAAATCTGCAGCTAATATCACACTCAGGAACCTTAGTGGTGCAGTGGTTAAAGCGCTCAGCTGCTAACTGAAAGGTCAGTGGTTCAAACCCACCATCCGCTTTGTGGGAGAAAGATGTGGCAGTCTGCTTCTATAAAAATTTACAGCCTTGGAACCTGTATGGGGCAGTTCTACTCTGCCCGACAGGGTCGCTATGAATCAGAATCGACTCAAAGGCAATGGGAACATTACACTCCATAGGGAAAGACTGAGAGATTTCCCCTTAAGGTCAGGAACAAGACAAAGATGCCTACTCTCACCACAGCTATTCAATATTTTACTGGAAGTCCTAGCCAGAACAAGTAGGCAAGAAAACAAAATAAAGTGTATCCAAATTGAGAAGGAAGAAGTAAAGCTACCTTTTTCCACAGATGTCATGATCTTATACATAGAAAACCCCAAAGAACCCACAAGAAAGCTAATAGAGCTAATAAATGAATTCAGCGCAGTGGCAGGATACAAGGCCAACACAAAAATCAGTCAGATTTTTGTATACCAGCAATGAGCATTCTGAAAAGGATATTAAGGAAATAATTCTATTTACAATAGCATCTAAAAGAATAAAATACCTAAGGTTAAATCTGCCAAAAAAGTGAAAGATTTGAACATTGAATACTATAAAATATTACTGGGAGAAATTAAAGAAGATTTAAATAAACTGAATGATATTCTGTGTTCCTCAATTGAAGACTTAATATCGTTAACATATCAATACTGCGCAAAGCCATCTGTAGATTCAATGCAATCCTCATCAAAATTCCAACAGCCTTCTTTGCAGAAATAGAAAGCCCAATTTTCAAATTTATATGAAACTGCAAGGGGTCCTGAATAGCCAAAGAAGTCTTGAAAAAGAAAGACAAAGTAGAGGGACTCATACTTCCTGATCTCTAAACATCCTATAAAGCTACAGTAATCAAAACAGTCTGATACTGGTATAACGGCAGACATGTAGACCAATGGAATAGAATTGAGAGTCAAGAAATAAACCTGTACATCTATAGTCAATTGTGCTAAGTCCATTCAATGGGGAAAGAATAGCCCTCTCAATAAATGGTGCTGCGACAACTACATTTCCACATGCAAAAGAATGAAGCTGGACCCATACCTCATACCATGTAAAAATTAACTCAAAATGAATCAAAGACCTAAATGTAAGAACTTAAACGATAAACTCTAAGAAGAAAATACAGGAGTAAACCTTCACGACCTAGTTTTTAACAACAGATTCTTTGATATGACACTGAAAGCATGAAATAGATAAATTAGACTTCATCAAAATTAAAAATTTTGTCCATCAAAGGATTTCATCAACAAAGTGAAGAGTCAACCTATAGATTGGGAGAAAATTTGGAGGAAACCTATTTCATAAGGGTTTAATACATAAAACATATAAAGAACTCCTACAACTTAACAAAAAAAAAAAGACAACCCAATCAAAATTGAGAAAAGGACTCGATTAGACATTTCATCAAAGAAGAAATAGAAATGGCCAATAATCACATGAAAAGATGCTGAATGTCATTAGCCATTGTTGTTGAATGCAGTGGAGTTGATTCTGACTCACAGTGACTCTAAAGGACAGAGTAGAATTACCCCATAGAGTTTCTTTCCTAGGATGTAATCTTCACTGGAGATCACCAAGTCTTCACCAACTCCCCTTCCCCCACCACCTGCATAACAGCTGGTGGGTTGGAATCCCAGACCTTTTGGCCAGCAGCTGAGTTCTTAACCATTGCACCACCAGGCCTTCTTCCATTAGCCATTAGGGAAACGCAAATCAAAACCACAATGAGATATCACTTCACCCCCCTAAGGTGGCTATGATAAAAGAAAAAAAGAGAAAAACAACAGGTGTTGATGCGGATGTGGAAAAATTGGAACGCTCCTCCATTGCTGGTGGGATTGTAAAATGGTGTAGACACTGTGGAAAACAGTTTGGTGGTTTCTAAAATGCTAAATATAGAATTACCATATGATCCAGCAAATCCACTTGTAGGCATACACCCCAAAGAAGTGAAAGCAGGGATGCAAACAAATACTTGTACGCTAATATTCATTATAGTATTCTTCACAATAGCCAAAGGATGGAAACAAACCAAATGTCCATCAACAGATAAACAGAATGTGGTACATACATACAATGGAATATTACTCAGCCATATAGAGAAATGAAGTTTGGATACATGCTACAGCATGGATGAACCTTGAAAACATTATGCTTAGTGAAGCAAATCAGTCACAAAAGGATAAATATGGTATGATCCCACTTACAGGAGATATCTAGAACAGGCAAAGTTTATTGTTGGTTGCCAGGGGTGAGAGGAAGAGGAAAAAAGGAATCATTGCTTCTGTTAAGGGTGATAGAAAAATTTGGAAACGGACAGTGGTAATGGGTGTACGACATGATGAATATAATTAATGTCACTGAATTGTACCTATGAAAAATGTTGAAATGGCCAATGTTTTGTTATACATATATTTATCAAAATAAAAAAAAATGCTTCCCTTCCTGGGTGATTCTCTGGACTTTGATCTCTTATTCTGTTATGTTGTTCTAGCTGATTGGTGCATTGGCTGGGTTTCCTCAAGTAGACTGTAAGTTCGCTGGAGAGAGATGATGCCTTCTATGTTTCTGCACCCCTCCCCACAACACAGTACAGGTGCTTCCTGTGGTGTAAGAGCTTGAAAAACATTTCTTTTTTTTGGCTGAATGAGCAAATGAATGAATGCTGAACAAAATCTAAATGTAATATCATCTTATGTGTCTGGAGCTCAGCTACTTGGCAAACTTACCTATCTGGAACATAATAGTAAAGAACCAGAAAGTGAACAACAATGAAAACAAAAACAGGATCACAGGATGACAACTGTAGTCAACATTCGTTTTATTGAGATGCTCATGGTTTGTGCTTAGATGGTAACCAAAAGGTTGGCAGTTCAAACCCACCTGACGGCAGCATGGAAGAAAAGACCTGGTGATCTGCTTTCACAAAATTAGAGCCAAGAAAACCCTACCGAGTAGTTCTATTCTAACACATGGGGTCACCATGAGTTGGAATCGGCCAGACTGCAGAAGACAATAACAGCTATGGTCCAGGCATTTGTACAAAGGACTTTACATGCTTTATTTCATTTAATCCTCACATCCCTAAGTGGTGGTCAAATTCCAGCCACCTTCTTTCCACAAATAACTTGCCTAAGGCTTGAATTCAGCTCTGTTTAACTAAAGCCCATGCTCATAACCAGTATGCTCTACAGCCTTCCCAACATAGGGCATTGTATTCATTGGTGAAGCCCTTTCTGTGCTCATTTAATCCTTTTTTTCCCCCACTCAAATATTTGTAAAACTTTTACTTTGCACACAGTTGCAACACCCATGGCTCTGCAGTCTCTAAGTCTACCGGAGAGCAGAGGCAGCAAATGAGAAAAATGGAGAAGAGCCTTATAGGCCCTTTCATAAAATGCTAATTAAGAACTGGACAGCAAGGAAAGGGGACGAGTGGGGTCTCTCTCTCTCTCTCTCTTTTTAGGGGGACAAAAACGGTAATGCAAAAATGATGGTAGTCTGGGGCATTTAGGTTTTGGCAAACAGCTCTATAATATGTGCCCCCAAGAGGATTCACTGTATTCTAGCCCAATGCTAGTGGTAACTGAGTAACTGATAATGATAGAGTCATCAAAAGAGTAGTTTATGTCCAACATGTTCAAAATGAAAGGTAGGGATGTGAGGAATTTGATTAAAAAAAAAACATTTCCTTTAAAAACTTTACATTAAAAAAAAAAAAAAAGAAACGGGGGAATCAATGCAGTTTGTATTTAACATTAATTTTTCTAAGTAAAAAATGTTTAAGGAGAACTATAACCTCCATGTTTAAAGAGAGCTACTATTACCTATTGTCAATTTCTTTTGATGAAAGTAAGGAAAATTGACAAATCAAAGAATAGGAAGGACAAAATTTCAGAATAAAGAGAAGTCCTTTAGGTTGAATGAATTTAGACATACTGTTCTTATTTTCCTCATTTCACCTCACACGGGTGAAAGCTTTATCTTGGGTAACGAATGATTGGTTCACAACCTGCTTGTTAGAAGATACTGTTTTGTAAAAATAATGGTCCTTTAATTGGTCACATGTAGGGTCCGTTTTTGTTATTTTCAGCATCCCTACCAAGGAACAACTCATTAAGAGTCAATATGGTTCTCCCTTCAACCATCTGTAGGACTAACATACAGAATACAGATCAAACTTACATTGTGTGGTCCTAAGAGGAGAATTATGACTTACAGGCAAACACCAGAGATACATTTTGGTTCAACATAAACAAATGTAATAAACAGAATCAAAGTACAATGGAACAGGCTATGTTGTAAAAGAGGAAGCCCCTTGAAAAGGGAGGCATTCAGTAAGAGACTAGATGGTTATTCATCAGGATTGTTATAGAAAGGACTTCTACACTGGGTGTATTACTTACTTTAATAACAAATATAGCTGAGCAGTTATGATGTGCCAGTACCATGTGAGGCCCTGGGTATATATACACTGATGAGTAAGACAGACATGGTTCCTGCCCTAGTGGAGCTTACAGTCTAACTGGGGAAAGAGATCATAAATGGAAATGAGTCTGAATCGACTCAATGGCAATGGGTTTGGTTTGGTGTTTTTGAACAAAGGAAATGGAGTAAAGTAAAAGAGGATGTCCGAGGTGGTCAGGGAAGGTGAGTCTGAGGAAGTGCCATTTATGCTGAGACTAGAGGGAGGAGAGGAAGCCATATGTGAGAAAGGAGGGTAGGGTTGAGTGGTAAGGGACTGTATTCCAGGCATAAGAAGGTCTGTGGAGCGATGAGGGTAGAGGACTTAGATTTATTCTTTGAGATGGTGAAGAACAGAATTAGATCAGAAAAATGAAGCTACAGGGACACAGATTTCTGCTCAATATGGTGGTAAACTTGGCCACTGTTAGAGCTCTTGGTGGGACACTGCTGATGGCACAACTGCTTTTCAGGAATAAATGGTGGGAATTCATAAACCAGATAAAAAGTTAGGATTCAATCAGTGGCTCCCAAAACTCTGCTCCAATGAGCCAAGCCAATTCCTGATGAAACTTTCACTCATCAATGGAAAAATGAGGACAGATAAGGGTTGTGTAATGAGTTTTCATCCCCATAGAATCCTTCGCTATTGCAACTCGAGGCTTGAATTTTTTTTTTCAGTTCTTTCAGCTTGAGAAATGCCAAGTGTGTTCTTCTCTTTTGGTTTTCTATATTGAGCTCTTTGCACATGTTATTATAATACTTTGTCTTCTCGAGCTGCCCTTTAATCTTCTGTTCAGTTCTTTTACTTAATCATTTTTTCCTTTTGCTTTAGCTGCTCGACATTCAAGAGCAAGTTTCAGAGTCTCCTCTGACACCCATTTTGGTCTTTTCTTTCTTTCCTGTCTTTTCAATGACCTCTTGCTTTCTTTATGTATATGATGTCCCTGATGTCATTCCACAACTCATCTGGTCTTCAGTCATTAGTGTTCAATGTGTCAAAACTATTCTGAGATGGTCTTTATATTCAGGTGGGATATACTCAGGTTGTTCTCTAGCTCTTTTGGACTTGCTCTGATTTTCTTTAGTTTCAACTTAAACTTGCATTTGAGCAATTGATGTTCTCTTCCACAGTCGGCTCCTGGCCTTGTTCTGATTGATGATATGGAGCTTTTCCATCATCTCTTTCCACAGATGTAGTCTGTTTGATTCCTGTGTATTCCATCTGGTGAGGTCCATGTGTATAATCACCATTTATGTTGGGGAAAAAATTATTTGCAATGAAGAAGTCATTGGTCTTGCAAAATTCTATCATTCCATCTCTGGCATTGTTTCTATCACCAAGGCCATATTTTCCAGCTACCAATCCTTCTTCGTTTCCAACTTTCGCATTCCAATCACCAGTAATTTTCAATGCGTCCTAATTGCATGCTTGATCAATTTCAGACTGCAGAAGCTGACAAAAATCTTCAATTTCTTCATTTTTGGCCTTAGTGGTTGGTGTGTAAATTTGAATAATAGTCGTATTTAAGGGGTCTTCCTTGTAGGCTTATGGATATTATCTTATGACAGCATTGTACTTCAGGATAGATCTTGAAATGTTCTTTTTGATAATGCATGCAACACCATTCCTTTTCAAGTTGTCATTCCCAGCATAGTAGACTATATGATTGCCTAATTCAAAATGGCCAATACCAGTCCATTTCAGCTCACCAATGCCTAGGATATCAGTGTTTATGCATTCCATTTCATTTTTGACCATTTCCAATTTTCCTAGATTCATACTTTGTATATTCTAGGTTCTGATTATTAATGGATGTTTGCAGCTGTTTCTTCTTATTTTGAGTCATGCCATATCAGCAAATGAAGGTCCTGAAAGCTTTACTCCATCCATGTCATTAAGGTTAACTCTGCTTTGAGGAGGCAGCTCTTCCCCAGTCATCTTTTGAGTGCCTTCGAACCTGCGGGGCTCATTTTCCAGCAGTATAATGGACAATGTTCTGCCGCTATTCATAAGGTTTTCACTGGCTAATTATTTTCAGAAGTAGACTGCTGGGTCCTTCTTCCTAGCCTGTTTAGTCTGGAATCTCAGCTGAAACCTGTCCTCCATGGGTGATCCTGCTGGTACCTGAATACCAGTGGCATAGCTTCCAGCATCACAGAAACACGCAAGCCCCCACAGTACGACAAACAGACACATGGGAAGCAACAAAAGAAGATGGAAGGAATACATAGAGTCATTATACCAAAAAGAACTCATCGATGTTTAACCATTTCAAGTGGTAGCATATGACAGGAACCGATAGTACTGAAGGAAGAAGTCCAAGCTGCTCTGAAGGCATGGATGAAAAACAAGACTCCAGGAATTGCTGGAATATCAATTGAGATGTTTCAGCAAATGGATGCAGCACTAGAAGTGATCACTTTTCTATGCCAAGAAATTTGGAAGGCAGCTACCTGGCCAACTGACTGGAAGAGATCCATATTTATGCCTATTCCCAAGAAAGGTGATCCAACCGAATGCAGAAATTATCCAACAATATAATTAATATCACATGCAAGCAAAATTTTGCTGAAGATCATTCAAAAGTGGCTGCAATAGTACATTGACAGGAAACTGCCAGAAATTCAGGCTGGTTTCAGAAGAGGATGTGCAACCAGGGATATCATTGCTGATGTCAGGTGAATCCTGGCTGAAAGCAGAGAATACCAGAAGGATGTTTACCTGTGTTTTATTGACTATGCAAAGGCATTTGACTGCATGGATCATAACAAATTATGGATAACATTGTGAAGAATGGGAATTCCAGAACACTTAATTGTGCTCATGAGGAACCTGTACATAGATCAAGAGGCAGTTGTTTGGACAGAACAAGGGGGTACTGAGTGGTTTAAAGTCAGGAAAGGTGTGCATCATGGTTGTATCCTTTCACCATACTTATTCAATCTGTATGCTGAGCAAATAATCCAAGAACCTGGACTATATGAAGAACAGGGCATCAGCATTAGAGGCAGACTCATTAACAACCTGCATTATGCAGATGACACAACCTTGCTTGCTGAAAGTGAAGAGAACTTGAAGCACTTACTGATGAAGATCAAAGACCACGGTCTTCAGTATAGGTTATGCCTCAACATAAAGAAAACAAAAATCCTCACAACTTGGCCAATAAGCCATATCATGATATATGGAGAAAAGACTGACATTGTAAAGGATTTCATTTTACTTGGATCCACAATTAACAGCAATGGAAGCAGCAGTCAAGAAATCAAAAGATGCATTGCATTGGGCAAAATCTACTGCAAAGAACCTCTTTAAAGTGTTGAAGAGCAAAGATGTCACCTTGAAGGCTAAGGTGCGCCTGACCCAAGCCATGGTATTTTCGGGTGCACCATATGCATGTGAAAGCTGGATAATGAATGAGGAAGGCCTAAGAAGAATTGACACCTTTGAATTGTGGTGTTGGTGAAGAGCACTGAATATACCACGGATTGCCAGAAGAATGAACAAATCTGTCTTGGAAGAAGTACAACCAGGATGCTCGTTAGAAGCAAGGATGGCGAGACTGCATCCTACATACTTTGGACATGTTGTCAGGAAGGATCAGTCCCTGGAGAAGGACACAATGCTTGGTAAAATACAGGGTCAGCAGAAAAGAGGAAGACCCTCAATGAGATGGATTGACACAGTGGCGGAAACAATGGGCCCGAGCATAACAACGATTGCAGGGATGGCGTAGGACCCGGCGGTGTTTTGTTCTGTTATGCATAGGGTCGCTATGAGTTGGAACTGACTTGACGGCACCTAACAACAGCAAAGAGTTTTCATAAAGTTGAACTTTTCCATTTAGAGGATAGTCATTTATATGTAGTCGATTGCTTTCTTCTTTTAGTGTTAATATATTCCTTCTTTACTAAAAAAGGTTGATGAGATGACAATTTTTTGTTTTGTTTCTTTTAATTCCTTTCCTTGGCAAGATAAACCTTTTTTGTTTTTAACACTGTACTGGCCCATGACATCTATAGTCTGGGAACCACTGGACTTGTAGGGGAAGACAGTTATGGATAAGTAAGGTTTAAAGACATTTTGGGGGGACTTTGAAGGGTGGGAATTTCCTCGTGCTGGATTTAAAAGTCAATGCACGAGTGAGCATGGTCCTTCTGACTCTTCCTTCCATGGGCCTGAGGGTTCAGAGGCCCAGGGTCCTCCCACTTTGAAAAAGGTCCTGTCACCAACTTTCTTCCTTTACATTTCTCCCTGAACAGGCCAGGCTAACAGGAGCCCCTCCTACATAGCCCTGCAGATGATGACTACACTACTTCTGTTGAGGGGCTTGAAAAGGAAACTTCTCCTGATGGTTCCTCTAAACCAATTCCAAGAAGTCAGTTCTGACTCATGGCGATCCCATGTGTGCCAGAACAGACTGTGATCCATAGGGTTTTCAGTAACTGATTTTTTGGAAGCAGACCACCAGGCCTTTCTTCTTAGACAACTCTGAGTTGACTCGAACCTCCAACCTCTTGGTTAGAAGTTGAGTACTTCAACCATTTGTGCTACCCAGGGACTCTGATAGCTCCTCTAGTCCTGGCCAAAACAAGCAAAATGAGGATTTTTTTTTTTTTTTGTGGCCATGTGTGGGGGCCAGAGCTTCAGCAAGAACCAAAGCCTGTTTGCCCTGCTGTGCCCAAGAGGAAGGTTGGTTGAACCTGGGGTAGGACTAAAAAACTAGGTGTTTGTAAATCTGGATTCTGGGCAGCATTCTTTTAGTCACTTCCCTTTTGGACAATGGTCTCAAAGGCCTCTTCCATCTTTAGCTTATTCTATGACATCACTGACTGCGTGGACTGTCTCAGGTAAAAATTTCAGTGACTGGGCAAAATTCTAAGGGTCCATAGGACTCTGCTGACCCAGTAGCTTGGGGTGGTGAGTAAAGTGGGAGAGATTAAACACTGACCAAGCAGAAGGAAATAATAAGTGAGTGGGGTGATATCAGGAGGCTTAATTAAATTGCAGACATGCCCAGGGCTCCTTAAGGAATACGGGTGGAGTCAAATTTCCCTTAACCTGTGTGTGACTGTTCTAGATGGTTTTCCCCTCTTGAGTATACTCAACGAACAGACAGTTCCGCTATCTTACGAGAAGGAATGCTGATCAGGCAGTGAGTCAGCTATAAGACTGAGGCTTGTCTTTGGTTTCTGACTCTACAAAACAACAGAAAGAAACTGGGTGGGGGGAAAAAAGCAAGAAACACAAGCAGTCTGTTTACCCCTCTACTCTGAGGTGGAGGAGAGTCTGGAGGGCTGATTTGGTTTTGGTTTTGGTAATATTATTATTAGGTACTGTAGTGTTTGCATTCTTGAATTGTTCCTGAAGAGTAGAGAAGTATGCTTTCGCCTCATGACTCTATTAAAAATGAGGAAGCATTGTAGGGGTTTACCCCTGATCCATTTTACTCATTTTTTTTTTAACCTGGCCCCTGTGGGCCCCTGAGGTTGCAGTCCCTGCACCAAATGGTGAACTGAGGAGTGTAGACACAAAATTTATTCACCTTTACTTTTCTTTAAGGGTACTGACCAGACTTAATGGTCTGACTGAGACTGTTGGAACCCCAGAGGATATGGCTGCTGGACTCTGTTAACCCAGAACTAAAACCATTCCTGAAGCCAGCTCTTCAAAGAAAGAACAGACTGGACTATAAGACATAAAATGATACCCGTGAAGACAGTGCTTCTTAGTTCAAGTAGACACATGAGACTAAATGGGCAGCTCCTGTCCGGAGGCGAGATGAGAAGGCAGAATGGGATAAGAGCTGGTTGAATGGACTTGGGAAATCTGGGGTGGAAAGGAGTGTGCTGTTACATTATAGCGGTAACAACTAGGGTCACATAACAACATGTGTTTAAATTTTTGTATGAGAAGCTAACTTGAACTATAAACTTTCACCTAAAGCCAAAAAAGGTACTTATTTTATCATTTTGAAAGTACTAAAAAAAAAACCAAACCCATTGCCATCAAGTTGATTCCAACTCACAGCAACCCTACAGGACAGAGTAGAATTGCCCCATAGGGTTTCCAAGAAGTGCCTGGTGGATTTGAACTGCCAACTTTTTGGTTAGCAGCTGTAGCTCTTAACCCCTGCACCACCAGGGTTTCATTGAAAGTACTAGAAAATTTGGTAGAATTAAATTTCACGATCATGGTCAGATACTTTCATTTATTGCCTTTAGGATGTTTACTAATAATGGCCAAAGAGACCCAGGACTTAAGAGTTGGTTGGCTTAATTTCTGTTACATGGTCTATACAGTAGGACTAGAATTTCCTGATTCCCATGATTCAAGACAGACCAGACACACCAAATGATTTGATAACGTGCTCATAAAGTCACAATATACATAGAATTTGGCTGGGTAGGAACTGGTCCATGTGACACCAAGCAATCAAAGGAGGTTTCTTAAGAGCTGAGTTCTCTTGTAGTTTCTGTGGGACAGTTGGCTCTTGCCTCACTGACCTACCCCTTGAAATACAGGTGGAAGAAAGAAGAATTAGATATGGGGGTGGAGAAAAGTGGTATTTGTGGGTCCACAAGGAGATTACTGTGTGGATCATAATAAATTATGGATAACATTGCGAAGAATCAGAATTCCAGAACATTTAATTGTGCTTATGAGGACCATGTACATGTACATAGACCAAGAGGCAGTTAAGAACAAAACAAGGGGATACTGCTTAAAATCAGGAAAGGTGTGTCAGAGTCATATCCTTTCACCATACTTTTTCAATCTGTATGCTGAGCAAAGAATCTGAGAAGCTGGACTATACGAAGAACACAAAATCACAAGTGGAGGAAGACTCATTAACAACCTGTGATATGCAGATGACATAACCTTGGTTGCTGAAAGTGAAGAGGACTTGAAGCACTTACTGATGAAGATCAAAGGTCACACCCATCAGTACGGATTACACCTCAGCATAAAGAAAACAAAAATCCTCACAGGTGGACCAACGAGCAACATCATGATAAATGGCAAAAATATTGAAAATACTGAAGTTGTCAAGGATTTCATTTTATTTGGATTGACAGTCAACACTAATCACCTCTAAAATAACTCATTTACTTGAGTATTTCATGATTTTTCACTAATAGAATGAATGCTGAACACCCATAGAAGAAGCAGTCATGTATTGCATTGGGCAAATCTGTTGCAAAGGACCTCTTTAAAACATTGAAAAGTCAAGATGTCACTCTGAGGACTAAGGTGCGCCATGGTATTTTCAGTCACGTCATATGCATGTGAAAGCTGGATAATGAATAAGGAAGACTGAAGAAGAATTGGTGCATTTGAATTATAATGTTGGCAACATATTGAATATACTATGGACTGCCAGACGAATGAACAAATCTGTCTTGGAAGAAGTAAAGCCAGAACACTCCTTAGAAGCAAGGATGGTGAGACTATGTCTCACGTACTTTTGGACATGTTATCAGGAGGAACCAGTCCCTGGAGAAAGACATCATGCTTGGTAAAGTACAGGTTAGCGCAAAAGCGGAAGACCCTCAACGAGATGAACTGACACAGTGACTGCAACAATGGGCTCAATCATAGCAATGATTGTGAGGATGGCACAGGACCAGGCAGCATTTTGTTTTGTTGTACACAGGGTCGCTATGAGTTGGAATTAACTCATAGCACCTAACAACAATGACAACATGGATTTTTAAAAATATCCTCTCAGATTAATAAATTTCATTCCCATGGGAATAGAGAATATGATTAAGAGGTCCTTACGCTCTTTTTTCTGCTAGATATGAGCACTAACGGAGGAAGTTTGTCCCTGTGCTTAGGGATTCACTGGGGCCTTTGTCCCTTTCTTGCTGAAGAAGAGGCTGTTAGAAATGATTACTTAGCCATGATTTGGTCCCCTGGGCCACTCCCAAAATATTACTGGAACAGATGGCCCAGAATTTCTCTGCAGGGTCTCAGCTCAGGGCTCCCCCTCACCCCTTCCTTTCTGCCTGCCTTGAACATATATAGCAGTCAGCTTGGAGACCACGTCTGCCCAGATACCAGGAGCGTTCCACCTGTAGGCGTAAGGATGAAAGCAGTATGGCCTTTAGCTGAACGTTTGGGCACTAAGTTTAACGGAATAAAACTGTACATTTGAATATTCCTGTCTCTTGGTATCCTGAAATTTCTGCCTCATTGCAATGAAAAGAAGCAGAGTGCAGTCTGACCCGGAAAAGGCACTTACCACTAACGCGAGTCAGATCCCCAAACAAACAGAATAGATGGTGAGTGCCGAGGGGAAACAGAAAGGGAAAGGAAAAGTGGGAATAAAAAAATTGATGTTCAAGAACTTCTTATACCCCATGGAGTCTTCATAAGTGATTAATTTTATTCCCAAAACAATCCTGTGAAGCTTATGGCATGATCCTCGTTTGGGAGCTGAGAAAGCTAAGCTGCAGAGAGATGAACCCCCTAGGTGACACTTATTAGTTACTTCACTGTGTCAGACACTGTGCTAAGCATATTGTATTATCTCATGTAACCATTTAACACTACCCAAGTGTATGCTAGTATTACTTCTGTTTTTATATTTGGGGAAACTGAGGCTTAGGGAGGTGAAGTCACTTGCCCAAGAGACTTGTTTTTAAGTAGCAGATCTGGGATTCATATCCAGTCCTGACTTCAGGGCCTGAAGCATCAGTCGATGGCCCATGCTGCTGCTTGCTACTTTTTCGAGAACACAGGTGGTAAATATGGGAGGTGGGGCTTGAAATCAGGTCTGAACAACACCAAAGCACATTACCTCCCACAACCCATAAGCCCTGAGTGGCTGAGCCAAGAGGGGAATCCAGACCTCCTCCCTCCTACAGCACCCACCTTCTCAGAAAAGGCAAAAGACCCCACAAGTCTGAAATAAAGTTGCTGATGAGAGGGAGGGAGAGAGAGAGAGATGCTATTTTTTGACAGAAAACAGCTTCTTAGAAGGAAGCAACATACAATTTGTTTATCAGCAGGAGAAAGCTGTACTCAGACAGGCAAGCCACAGGCTGCACTGGGCCGTTGTTCTTCCGAGATAAAGGCCATTCATTTCTCACGTTGTTCATCTCCCCTGATCCATCCTTGCTACCCTCCTTCTCTTTCTGATGTGTTGTATTGCTGTTTACGAGCTTCTCAACCAGGTATGATAAAAATGGAGCTCTAACCAAAGTAGTAACTGCATGTTTATCTTTGTGATCCTCCAATAAACCCGTGCCCTAGAGCTCCAACCCAGCCTGGTGTTGCAAGAGGGTGAGCTTCAAGTTGGAGGCCACGTGGTGTCTCCTTCCCCCCGACCCCCCACGGTGCTTTTTGTGGATGCTTCAGATTCCTTAAAAGTGGCAAAGGCCTGACAGGTGGGAGGTGGGGCAGGGGGCAGTGGGAAGAAGGAGGTTTTGGAGTCAGGATTTGTACCCAGGCTCCATCTCAAAAATTACTCCAAGCACCCCAGCAAAGTGTCACCTCCCTGAATCTTAGTTTCCTAACCTGTGAAATGGAAATGATAGTATCTAAATCAAAAGGTGAAGGGCAGGTTAGTACTTGATTCACTGCCCCGTTTCACTGCCCCGCACCATAGTAGGTGTGAAATGAATGCAAGTCTCCCCTTCCCGACACCCCACACTTAAGTACAATCAGTCTAAAATGATCTGATTTTCATTGTTAAAGGGAATACAAAGCACTGAAGGAATTTGGGAAAATAACCTTTGGTGGTGCAGTGGTTAAGAGCTGGGCTGCTAACTAAAAGGTCGGCAGTTTGAATCTACCAGCTGCTCTTGGAAATCCTACAGGGCAGTTCTACTCTGTCCTATAGGGTGCTATGAGTCGGAATCAATTTGATGGCAATGGGTTTGTGTTTTGGTTAGTGCTCCTGTGGGGAGCTCTGGTGGTGCAACGGTTAAGAGCTTGGCTGCTAACTGAAAGACTGGTAGTTCGAATCTACCAGCCGCTTCTTGGAATCTCTGTGGGGCAGCTCTACTCTGTCCTGTAGAGTCACTATGAGTTGGAATTGACTTGACAGGAACAGATATGGTTTGGTTGACGGGCATTTTTTGTTCAACAGGTCATGGGCAAGCAGAAGAAGGAAACATCATCCACACTGGGTGTGTCCTTTTCCATTTTTAGCTATAGGGCAATGTCATCCACCTGTGGTAACAGCCTGATCCCCAGAGAAAGTGCCCTACAAATCCACATGGTGCACAGAACGGAGGCAAAGATTCCCCAGGGAATTCAGGCAGGACAGCAAGTCCCTGCGCCTTATGGAACCTCAGTTTTCTTAATTGTATTGTGGCTGGATAGGACTAAATAATGGGGTGTGTGTTTGTGTGTGTATTAAATGACCTTATCCTCTACAAAATCATTCCTTCCTCACAATTCCCCCCCTTATGTCCTTTAGAAGGCATTCTTGCCTAATGGCTGAGAACAGGACCTGGAATCACACTGCTCGGGTTGAAAATCCAGCTCTCCCATTTCCACGCCAGGTAACCTTGGGCAAGTTCCAAACTTCTCTATGCCTCAGTTTCTCAACTGTGACATGAAGATGAAAACGATATTCCCTTCGCAGTGTTGTTTTTAGGATTAAATAAGATGATGCACATCAAATACTTCTTAGAAGTGACTGGGATGAGTAAATGCTTGATAAATGTCAACCATAAGTCGTCTTATCTATCACCACTACTAAAATCCTACATCAGGTCCTGCTCCTGCGCCTGCCTGGACTGTTGCACTGGACTACTGCTCTGGTCTTCTAGGAGGTGTGCTCGGTATGCTTCTAATTCATCCCACGTGCACTGAACTGAGAAGCTACTGAATTGATGTAGCGCCCCTTCAGTAAACCTCCAGTCTTTATTCAGAGACACATCCACACACCCACACCCCCACACACACACACTCTCTCTCTCTCTTCCTCCCACCCTCCCTCTCTTTTCTTTTGCTCCTTTTCTATAACCCCTTTTCTCCCTCCCTCCCTTTCTCTCTAGCTCTTCTGAAGATGCCCGTGAATCCAGCTTCACAGCTCAGAGGGCTTTGTCTTTGTTCAGGCCCAACGCAGGTCCCAGAGTTCATGGGGTTACCATGACAACGAGCATCCCTGGCTACCCATCAAGAGGCCAGGACCAATTGAAAGGGACTGTCATTTCCCTGGGACATACTGTACTTATCCTCAGCAGCGTGCCCTGCTCCAGTACTATACTATGGGAAGAGAGGTGGTGACTTGTGAGGGTGGGAGGGAGGGAGAAAAGGGAACATCAAGGTTTTATTTTTCAGTGTGTGCTCTGTGGGGGAGGACCACAGATTGTTCTCAGAGACATTTCTAATACAGCCAGTGTGTTTGTGTGTGTGTGGGTGGGGGCAGGGGATGGGGGTGAAGTCTAGGTATGTTTCTGATGAACACAGTTGGTTTTTACAAAAGGATCCTTGGTGGCACAGTGGTTAAAGCACTCGGCTGCTAATCAAAAGGTTGGTGGTTTGAACTCACCAGCCATTCCTCTGGAGAAAGATGTGGCAATCTGCTTCCATAGGGTGTATAGCCTTGGACCCCTGAGACTATCACCCTGAGATAATCTTTAAACTTGGAACTCAAATCACTCCCAGAAGTTACCTTTCAGCCAAATGACAGAGTGGCCCATAAAATAAATAATATCACCCCTGAGTATTGTGCTCCCCAAAATAATCGTCTAGATGAAACAGAATGGTTAACATTTACCCTAGACCAAAGATAAGAAGGCGGGGGGTGGGGGGGGGGAGACAGGGAAGGTTGATTAATGGAGACAAAACAACCAAAATGGAAATAGCGAGAATGTTGATAATGTTGTGAAGAATGTAACCAATGTCACTGAACAGTATGTTTAGAAATTGTTCAGTGAGAACCTAATTTCCTGTGTAAACTTTCACCAAAAACACAATATTAAAAAAAAAAAGATTTACAGCGTTGGTAACCCTTTGGGGCAGTTCTATCCTGTCCTACAAGGTTACTATGAGTCAGAATTGACTCGATGGCAGTGGATTTGATTTTGGGTTGGTTTTACAAAGAAGAAAAAATAAGTTATTTGGCTCAAAAGTGACTTTTTGGTAGGTCTAATGAGAGGAGGTTGGAGTGAAAAATAAACAATAATGAGTACCTTCCATTTGACAGGCACTTTAAATATGCTATTTTATTGAATGTTCAAAGCAATTGAAATGAATTCTTATTATTCTCATTTTACAGATAAGCAAACTAAGGCTCATAACAATATAGTGACTTACCAAACTAGGTCAAGCTGCTGGAAGAGTAATGGTCTTCGTACTTGAAGTGAGGTTGTTTGACCCCAATGATTGAGGTTTAGGCATCATTCAATGTATTTTCCCCATTGCCCTCCTATCATGTTAGTCCTTCTCTTTCAGAGCTTCCTTCTCGTGTTCTGCCTCCTCAGATCACTTGCACATCTTTCTTCCTTGGCCTCCTCTAGCTCTATATCCCAAAGTGGACCAAGGTCTACCTATAACAGAATCACCTGGGCTTGTTAACCCTTCATGGATAAATTATAATTATTTTTGGTGATGCCATGTTTTTTCACTAATGGAATGGTTGCTGAATCTTTGAATGCTGAATCTTTGTTGGTAGTTTTTTTTATTATTTGAATAAATGGGTTGCCACTTGCCAGCAGGACGTATCGGTCCCATGCTCCATGAACCACATCACACACAAGGGACATTTGGGTCCCATGGTGTATCACACTTCCTGGTTACACTTGAGCCATAAAATGTCTTACTCAACTTTCCACAAATACATAAAAATATACACAGTATACTAAATAAACATTGCACTTGCTGTACATAGTTGTTATCAGTTTGATTTAGAGTGGGCCATATGGGTACATGTTCCATGAAGCACACCACACACAGGGATATATCAGTCCCATGGCCCAGGAAGTGCATCACAAACTGTTTTCACCCCTAAAATAACTCATTTACTTGAATATTTCTGAATACCGGTAACCTTACCTTCCCAATGACAAAGGAAATAGTAAACATACTTGCAAGCCTTGTTTCCTGTACAGAAGCCAAAAGACACAAAAGTGTCTCCTCTGGGAAGCATCCCCTCACAGGAATGGCTCTCAAGGCTCAAATGTGTTTCAGACCAATTTCCTTGTTTTTTAGACAGTTGCACTAGCATCTGCCATGAAGCCAAAATGTACTCAAGTGGCTCAAATGCCTGCCAATAAACCTCTAGAGGTAGAAAATGTAACACCAGCACATATATCATATATATCCCATGGTCCACGAAAGGGTTAAAATGGCATAGTCCTGGGCCCCACCCTGGATCTGTAGAACCAGAATCTCTAGAGGTAGGGACTTGGAAGGCATGTTTTTAACCACCTTTCTGAGATAATTTTGATACACGTTGAAGTTGGGGCACTGTTTTTTAGAGCAATAGATTTAACACCGCAGAAAGCAGCGCTCGCTTATTTGTTTTCCAATTATTTTCTGGGTCAATATGGTTATCTGAAGGAGGAGAGCTGTCTTAATGGCCTTTGGCAATACTCAAATCAGCATTCAGCAAAGCAAAGGTGTTCAGGAAAGACCCACTGAACCAACAAGAAGATGCAATCATGCCACGTGGTCCTTGTGAGGGATAGGCAACTAGGAGGCACTCAATCCCTGGAAGCAAGACCCCTTCCCACAAAAACCTTGTGATACCTCTTTCTGAGTCACAGCTGTAACCTCCTTTCCTTTCTTTAGTCAGATGCCAATATAGACAAGCAGTTCTTGGTAGATAGTTTCCCGCTTAGGGTTGTGTGATGGGGAGAAAATACATTCAATAAGAATGCCAATGAGACTAAAATATTGATGAGTGGTCTTGAGCTTATGTCCAATTAGAAAATCAAGACACAGGCACTGCAGCAGGAAGTGGGAAAAGGAGGTTGGCAGCTTCCAGGATCCTGGCTAGTGTGCTATGAAGCCTGTGCCCCTCCCAGCCATGCCTTTCTTAACCTTCTAGAAATCCCAGAGGTAAAATTAAAGTGGTAGCAGTACGTCCATTTGGGAGGTAAACCCCACACCTGCCCATCTTCTGTCCTTGCCAGAATCAGTACCTAGTCAGATCTTAGGCAGGC
The DNA here is from genome assembly GCF_030014295.1 of Loxodonta africana. Lineage (NCBI taxonomy): Eukaryota > Metazoa > Chordata > Mammalia > Proboscidea > Elephantidae > Loxodonta > Loxodonta africana. Next base: position 169,112,850 of record NC_087343.1, on the reverse strand, counting down.
GCACAGAAACCCCCAGAAAGCTAACATAACAGACTTCTTCCCTAAACTACCCAGGCTTAAAGCGAAGGAGATGGCTGGTGTTATGGACTGCACTGTGTCCTCCCAAAATTTATGTTGAAGTCCTAACCCCTGGTACCTGTGAATGAGACTTTGTTTGGAAGTACAGCCTTTAAAGGTGTTATCAATTAACATGAAGTCATAGTAGAGTAGGGTGGGTCTTAATCCAATCTGAGTGATGTGCTTGTAAAAGAGAAAAGATACAGAGAAAGAGGGAAGATGACCATGTCATGACAGTTACATGGCAGTTGCAAGCCAAAAAATACCTGAAGCTTCAAGAAGCTTAGAAGCACAAGGAAGGATCTTCCCTTGGAGCCTTTGGACACCCTGAATTCAGACTACTAGCCTCTGGAACTACAAGACAATAAGTTTCTGTTCTCATAAGCCACCTGGAGTCCCTGGGTGGGACAAATGGTTAACTCACTCAGCTGCTAGCCAAAAAGTTTAAGCCTCTACCCAGAGGTGCCTCAGAAGAGAGGCCTATCAATCTACTGAAAAATTAGCCATTGAAAACCCTGTAGAGCCCAGTTCTACTGACACATATGGGGTCACCATGAGTCAGAACTGACTCAATGGCAACTGGTTTTTCTTTTGGTGTGTAGTAGTTTGTTACAGCAGCCCTATGAAATCAATAAAATTTGTTACAAACATAGAATCTATCACTTTTTCCATCTTTCCCAATCCTCTTATAACCTGTGTCCACGCCTATTACCTCCTACCAAGATGACTGCAACAGCTTTCTAAAGGACCTCGGTGTCCGTGGTCCTCTTCTCTCTGATTCACATGGCAAACCACTGCCAGGGTACTGTCTGGGGGCCTGTCTGATTATGGTCTTTCCCCTGTCAATGGCCTTCAGTGGCTCCTATTCACGCTGAATCAAACATTTGAGACATTCCACTGTATGGCCACAACTAGCCTCTCCTACTTCTTAACATATTTTCTAGTTAAACTATTCCTTGCTGTCCCTGAAAATAAGCCCCATGTTTTCCCACCTCTGCTTTTGCTCACTCAGTCTCTTCATCTAGAGCACCCTCTTCCCACTTCTCTATGACAATTCTTCAAGGCCTATGTCAAATGTTACTGCTGCACGAAGCCTTCACAATGTTCAAATGTTCTTGTCTTTCAAATGTTGACTCTCCTCCTTTGGAAGGTTTCTAACTCTGTGGAGGCATTATGCAGAATAATAGATAGCTATGTCATCCAGCTTATGAGCTGTATTCGATTATGCTTATTTTAGGGGCTGGGGTTGCATCTGTCTCTCCACTACACCCTGAAGCCTTGTGCACAATGCTTTGTGAGGAGAAAGCATTCAGAAAGGCTCCATAAAGCTGAATGAGAAACACAGGGAGTGGGTCACAGGCTCACAGGCCCTCCTGGGTGCCCATCACCCACTGAGGAGCAAGATCAAACTGCACTGTGCTCCTGTCCCTTGGCCCACACTTCTGGCACGGACAAGACATGTGACAGAAGACAAACATGTCCTAATTACAAGGACCAGAAAAGACTCTGCAGAACCATGGTCACAGTTAAAGACCAGACTTTGACCAATGTTCCGATTAGGGTATAACTCCTTGCAAATCCATGAAACTCCTGGTACATGGTTCATGAAAGGGAATCATTAACTGAGTTTTAATTTATGCCAATTATGTTGGTTCCTACTTGGGTCACTAAAACACGGGCCATGCCCCCTTAGGAAATTTGAACACATCATTTCTAACTAAAAGGAGTATTCGTCATAATAACGAAAGGAGACATCAGTTTAGACCGGCAGATACATTTAGTTGGCCACAAACGGGCCGATAGATCATAATTAGTGGATTTGCCAATTGCTTTTCCCTAGTGACCGGCATTGGCTGAGTTGGTCTTTATCCACAACCTAAGGGCTTCTGAAACATAACCCAGCCCCTCACCCAGCCCTGAACATGCAGCGACAGCCGACAAACAGCATCTGTTTCAAAGAAACACCACCTGTCCAAATGGAAAATCAAGCATTGAACCGCCTTGCTTCATCAGAGTGTTGGTTTCCAGAGCTGAAGACACAAAACACCATTCTGTCGCTAACACAGCCTTTTAACGCTCTGTGGGGATCACAGACTGGCTTCTGCCAAACCGACTTGGCAAGGTTTAGAGAACATTTGGGCCTTAGACAGCCGTTCTCTGACCCTCTGAGACAGAGGTGGGTGATCGGCCTTGGAGGAGCTTGGAGCTTGTTCTTGGAAGGCTGGAAGGGGGCTAATGCCTCACAGGTGTGATGAGGCCTGCCTTCAGGGACAGCCTGTAGTGAAGAGGATTTTCCAGGAAGGTCCTTCCCCGAGGCAGGTACAGGCATTAAGCTGGAGAACAGCTGCCTTGAGGGCTACAGAAGCCTTACCTTTTACTGGGCAGAAGCGAAGTTTTTAACAACTCCTGGAGCACACTGAAGCAGCTCACTGTAGTATAAACACTTCTAAAGAGTTTACAGCCTTGTGAATGGCTGAGCAGTCTTTAAAGGCATACTCTCTGATTCTAAACAATTCTAGGACAATCGATTTCCTCCTCCAGATCATCTTTAATGATATTAAAGATGGCACATATCAGCCCCCCACTCCTTTTTTCCAATATTTTATTGTGTCTTAGGTGAAAGTTTACACAGCAAATTAGGTTCCCTTTTAACAGTTTTCAAGCAAATTGTTCGTGCTATTGGTTACATTTTTTCAATGTGTCAGCATTCTCATTATTTCTATTCTGTTTGTTCTGCTTCCATTGATCTAGCTTCCCTTCCCCTCTTTGCCATCTCATCTTTGTTTTGGGTAACTGTTGACCTTTTGGTCTAACAGAGTTAATTGTTTAAAGGAGCGTATTACTCATGGGTGATAGTTTATTTATAAGGCAATTTATTATTTGGCTGAAAGGTGACCTGCAAGAAATAGCTGCAATTCCAAGTTTCAAGGGTATCTTAAGCAATAGTCTAGGAGGTACCTGTAGTCTCTATTGGTCCAGTAGGTCTGGCCTTTTGTAGGAATTTGAGTTTTGTTCTACATTTTTCTCCCAGTATACTTGGGATCTTCTATTGTGTCCTTGGTCAGAACAGTTGGTAATGGTAGCTGGGTAATGATAGTGGTAGTGGTAGCCATCTAATTCTTCTGGTCTCGGGTTTGAAGAGGTTGTGGTTTCTGTGGGCTATTAATTCCATGGACTAGTTTCTTTTTCAGCCTCTGATTTCCTTCATTCTCTTTTGCTCCATATGAGTAGAGACCAATAGTTGTATTTTACACACGAGCCCCATATTTAATGGCATAAGCAAAAACACGGACTGTCTTTCTATTCTTCTGCTCACTTTCCCCTCCATCATGCTGAATGGTTTCCTGGGATCAAATCACTGGGTCAGGGATTACTGGAGCATACATGTAACAGGTCTGTGGTGTGCCATGATTCTTCCTTTTAGGTATTCCGGCATGCCTTGGGAGAACAGCGCCATTTGCAGCATATGAGGCAGAGGGGTGGGGTGCGTTGTGTGTGTGTGTGTGTGTGTGTGTGTGTGGGCAAGGGGGAGGGGGAGAGGTTACTCATTTTCTGTAACTGTTTCTCAATGATATGCTTCCTGGAACCTGTTCATATTGGTTGCTAAGTGTCCATCACAAACAACAGTTGCTTTTAATGCAGAGATGTTGAGGCCAATGGCCTCTGGGCACCATTACCAACCCCCCATCTTCCTCGCAAATAGAGTAGCCTGAGCCACCTCCTCTTCTAACTGGTTTCTCCAGATGTTTTTTAGGCAACTTTCTGCCCAAGGTAAAGACAAACAAGAGGCTGGGGTCGCAGACCACAGTTAAGACCAGATCTGGCCTGCCTGACAAGTGCAGAACCATCGACCCTGTCCTGTGGGTTACCCTGGAAATTTTCTCCTGCTGGATGGAACCAAACTTTAGTGGCCCAAGATTGGGGGAAGACTTTCAGAAGCGAAGAATCCAAGCCTAAGATCCAGTTTGAAAGACCCCCGTTTTGGACTGAGCAAGTGCAAATGACGGAATCACCCCCAGGAACACCTTTTCAGGCCAGACCAATCAAATGACCTTGCTTCTTCCCGCAAGGACTCTTCCTCAGTTTTTGCCCCTAATAAAAGCTTTTTCAGCTATGGTTCAGGGAGCCATCTTAGTGACGCAAGTCCAGGTACACTCCTTTGCTTTGCCAACCAAATAAAGCTTCTTCTTTAGTTTTCACCCATTTTGTGTCTCTGTAGCTCTGCCGAGTGAGGACCTGAGACCCTGGTAACAATGAGAAGTAGAATCTATGAAGAGAAGAGAGACTTCCCCAGGCCAGAAACTCATGGTTTTCTTAGGATGGACATTACTACGTGAACAAAAAAGGCCTGTGGCTATCCCACTGAAGAGAAACAGATAGCCCTGTGGCTATTGTATTGTGAGAGGGCTGGGTACATTTCACCATTAGTTGGATATTTCTTGACTTGCAGATTAACCATCAGTGATCTGTATTTGGAACGTGTTTATTTTCATTTTTCTCTTCCTCTTTGTCTCACAATTAATAAATGGCTTGTGATGCCTTGTACAGGCAGGCAAAGGAATATAATTTTTTTCTTTATTATATAGTTAAATAATTTTCAACATTTATTCCAGTAAGAATATTTGGGCATGCAAACCCCATAAAAGCAGTATTACTACTCAAGAGAGTGGAGCTCGATACGTTAAAATGACTGGTCATTATCGCCGTTTGTCTTCAGAGTGGTAAGTGGATGCTGTGGGTTCAGAAGTCTGAGTGGATGGTCAACGTTTTGCCCATGTGAATAGGTACAGAGAACCTGTCCTAAGTCCAGTCTCCTGACTTCAAGGGTTCTGTCAGTCATAAAGCCCAGTATAGAGTTAGAGTAAGTTATAGCCATGAGCTCTGGAGTCACAGGCTGAACTTGAATCCTGGCTCCTTCCTTACTAGCTCTGTCAACTTGGTCAGGTAACTTAACTCTGTGTGTCTGTTTCTTCATCTGTAAAATGGGGATAACGGTACATATAGGGATATCGTGAGAATCAGATGATGCACATAAGCATGTACGACAGCATGTAGCGTTCAGTAGGCACTCACTAAACTGCGGCTTTCGTTATAGTAGAAAATCGAATGTCAGATAACCTGTTTTAGGTGCCTGTCACTCAAACATCCAATATTTTCTGAGTTGTCACTTTGTTCCAGGCACCTGTGCATGAGCTAGTGTAGCAGAGATACTCTGTTGACTGTACAAATCATGCCAATTCTCTGGGCTTCGTTTTCTTAATTTTACACCCAAGTATTTGGACCAAATGATGTCTTTCTCTGATAAAACCTTCAGTATATTGTAATTCTGCAGCATCATTAACATTCCTGGACCTGTAAGAACTCATTTTCTACTTTGGGCCTTTCTAGGGTGATGTTCTATGTGCTACCGAGATGAAAATATCTTCCTGTCAAGCATTGTCCACTAGATTCCCTTCAAACTTTGCCTAAACTTGGACAAGGAGTATTTTAAGTTCTTCTAGGAAAAAATCCATGACTGATAAATATCTAGTGTCCCTTCATTAGGTCATATTCAATTACTTCTACACTCCTACAGATATTTTTATTCCCTTAATTCTCAATTACTTAAAATTCTTCAACGTATCCTCATTGATCTTAGAATAAGGACAAAAATCCTTTATAAAACCCTTCCCTAAGTCATTCTTCAATCTTGGATCAAGTTTTTGTCCCCTTTATTACTTGTGTTTCAGGAACACTTAGCTTCTTTCAGTTCATCAATTGTGTCATGGTTTCTTGCCTTACAGTCTTTGCACATGCTATTCCCTCTCCCTAAACTGCTATTCTCTCCCTCTCCCCTCATTTCACCTTGTTAATATCTCTTAATCTCTCATACCTCATCTTAAAATAAACATCCATGAAGAATCATTCCCAGGCTTGCCCCACCTGTTGCAGCAGACCAGATTGGAGCCTCTTATCCCTGTGTGTGTTTGAGGTCTTCTCTTTGTCTCTATTCTACAGTTTCAAGTAAATCAGGTGCTGTTTTTCATCTACTTATTCTGTTTAGGACTCATAATTTCTGAAATTTAGGATGTGTGTCTTTGATAAATTCTGTAAAATCCTATTCAAATATTGCCTCTACTCCATTGTTTCTTCTCATCTCCATCTGGAACTCATAGCTTATGTACATTTAATACTTTTTATGCCTCTTAATTTTTAGTTATATTTTCAATTTTTTAAATCTCTTTGTGTGACATCCTGGGACGTTTGCTCAATTTTTTTTTTTCCAGTTCACTTACTCTCTCTTCAGCTTTGTCTAATTTGCTGTTTAATTGTTCCATTGAGATTTTGTATCAATGACTACGTTTTTATTTAAGGTCCAGCTGGTACTTTTTCTAACATGTCTGGTCTTTTATGATAGTGCCTTTTAAAGATATCTTTGATTATGTCTGTGTTTTTAGGTATACTTCTGATTCTTGCTCATATAGATTGTCACATAATTTATAACTTTGTCTTGCTTAGGGCAGCCCCAGAATAATCAGTTTATGCTTTTCATTCTGGTTTTGATTTGCCTCTTTATTTTTTTTTTGTGCATGGCCCTAGGGATTTCCTAACTTGGATTTAAAGGGATGTTTGTTATCTCCTATGTAGCATATCTCAGTGTTTTATAGTAGCAGTTTTGTTCTACAATATTGCTGTAAGTAGATTTCCTCCAGGTCCCCTTTTATAGACTATCATAGTATCTATCATAATTGTTATGAGACATTATCAGCTCTTTAATGACAATAATGAGCCCTTTAATGTCTGTCTCCCCTGAAAGAATGTAGTTCTATGGGGATGGGGACTATGTCTGCCTTATTCAAAACTGTAGCTCCAGCTCCTAGCCCAGTGTTGAGATGTTGGTTCTCAATATTACTGAAATGAATGAATGAACTAGAGGCAAAAGTAGGTCCTTGATGTCATGGAACTCTTCTCCATCCTTTTACAACCATTACTAATCCTTCTCACCCTTCCTTGAATGCTACTGGAATTCCTAAGTTAAATCCCTAAAATGTAATCCCTCTGTGATTGACATAATGTCTCATAAGTACCTTCACACTGTACTGTTTTCAATTGCCTTCTACATGCATTATCCCATTTGAATTCCTATCCACCTAGAAAGGGGTAGGATAATTTATCCTCCTTTTACCGATGAGGAACTGTGCACTGGGGAGATACTATGTCTTACCTTTTCTAATGTAGAGTCCTGAAGATTTGGAGTCAGAAGACCTATATTAAATTCAGAACTCTACATTGTATGTTTAGCTATTTAGAATGGATGTAAAATCTTCTTTATCTGAAAAGTAAAGACTACTTTGCCTTTTTTACTGAACTACCTGTGTCCTCCTAAAGAAATCAGTGTTTAGGAAAGACCAGGTACTTCCAGTTATTACATTAAGTGCTTTTTCCATTTCTATAGCCACCGTCGCAGAACTCAAACTACTTGATTTTTCATTTGGACAAAGTGTTAATGTTTCTTTTGAAATAAACATTACAAACCACCTTTGTCAAAGGATCCAAGTTGCTGGTGAACCCTGTTTGTGGCCTAGTTAAAAGCAGGAAAATCTCGTAAAGGATGGGGATATTACAGATCACATGACAAAAACACAAGTTTCACTGATGTTTTAAGACACTTGAAGGGATAAGGTGAGGCATGGAGAAGAACACACAGGTAGCAACAGTCATAGCAAGCTGAAGTTCCCTAGGTCAATTTTTAACCTCAGGGCTGCAGATCTTAGATGGCTGGATTCTCCTAGGCCCATGGGCATTGAAGAAGGGCCCTCTTGACACCTGTCATTGTGGCATTGGTACCATGTGGCAGAGACAGCAGGTTCATTCCTGAGATAGGTGGAAAAAGTGAGTACCAAGGAAGCAAATCTTGGTTACTTACCTCAGGGCGGACCCCTTGGGTGTTGCAATGCCATAGCCTTTGGAATCCAAGTTACCTCCCACCTTCATGGTGTCACAGGGCTTCCGCTGCTCAATATACTCGTTCATGGTGGATTCCAGGAGGTAGGCATACTTGCCCTTGGATTTCCTCACTCGAATCATCCCCTCCTCTGTGGTCCGCACAAAAACTGATGGTTCTGCTGACTTCATGTATGTCCACATCTTCTCAAACACGGCAATTTTAGATCTCTGACAAGAGACATAAACAAAGCCAGAATTCAGTGCTGGCTGTGCTTGGAATTGGGGTCTGCACACACACTAATGAAGAGCCAAGTGTAGCTTGATCACACATTTATGAGCGAGATTAGCTCAGGAACAAACAAATTATGAGTGATTGCAAAATAAGAGTCTCTAATTAGTATCAGTAGGTTCCAAAGTACAAATATCTCGCAAATACAGAATGAACAGAATAGCTCAGAATCTTTTAATTACTGCTGAATAATTACATTTATTCTAAATATGGGGAGAGTTAAGAAACTGGGCTCTTGTTTGTCTTTTAAAGACATTACGGAGCCTATCTATTGTTCAATAAGACCATATTTACATAGCCCAGAGGAGTGGAAAGCTGAATACCAGTGACATCTGATTTCAGTATTGGAAGACAACACTGCAGTATTTCTGGATCCTGACTACTAGAGGCCAGTCATTCCAGATTGTTAGACCTGACCTCAGAATGTAAACTATTGTCTGATAACGCTACTAACTTGGGCCCAAATATTACCAATGGTTAGCATTTCAAAAGCCTCCAAATCTAGACAAACTGCTTCCCTTATTTCCTCCCGAACTCACCTTGGACCTTCTTCCCTTTGGGACTTTGCTTAGGCTGTTTACATCACTTGATATTCAGTCCAGCCAAATCCTACCAGAACAAATCCTATGTATTCTGAGACAACCTAAGTTCCAAGGGCAATAATTTCCAAATTTTAGTGGGTACCACAATTATGTACAGAGACCATAAAAATGCAGAATCCCTGGCTATGATTTTAGAGACTCTGATCAAACAGGTCTGGGGTGGAGCCTAGAATCAACCTTTTCCAGTAATTCCCCAGGTGATTGTGATCTGGATGGCCTATGTGGCCCTTACTTTGAGAAACAGTACTGTGAGGGCTGATAATACTATATCTTGTCTGGGTTACTCACTGGATGGCCAGGCTAGACTGCTAGGATTGTGCGTCTCTAGGTCTTAAATATTTGGAAGTTACCTGGGGCAGGGGCTATCTCGAACTCTTAACTGAGTCTTAGCAAGTACCTTGCACATAGTAGGCCCTTAGTCCAGGACCACAATTCAACCCTCTCATCTAACATACTGTTTCCAAAGAATATAATTTCTCCAAGGGGTGGATATATTTTGGGAATCCTGGCTTTGGAAAATGCTTTGTAAATTGACAAGTGTTAAATACATATAAGGGACTATTGTTTTTTTTTTTTAATTTTTATTAAGCTTCAAGTGAACATTTACCATTCCAATCAGTCTGTCACATGTAGGTTTACATACATCTTACTCCCTTCTCCCACTTGCTCTCCCCCTATTGAGTCAGCCCTTACAGTCTCTCGTTTCGTGCCAATTTTGCCACCTTCCCTCTCTCTCTATCTTCCCATCCCCCCTCCAGTCAAGAGTTGCCTACACACTATCCCGTGTCCACCTGATTTAATTAGCTCACTCTTCATCAGCATCTCTCTCCCCCCCACTGACCAGTCCTTTTCATGCCTGATGATTTGTCTCCGGGGATGGTTCCTGTCCTGTGCCATCAGAAGTTCTGGGGAGCATTGTCTCTGGGATTCCTCTAGTCGCATTCATACCATTAGGTGTGGTCTTTTAGTGAGAATTTGGGGTCTGTATCCCATTGGTCTCCTGCTCCCTCAGGAGTTGTCTGTTGTGCTCCCTGACAGGACAGACATCGATTGTGGCTGGGCACCAACTAGTTCTTCTGGTCTCAGGATAATGTTTATCCCATTGGTCTCCTGCTCCCTCAGGAGTTGTCTGTTGTGCTCCCTGACAGGACAGACATCGATTGTGGCTGGGCACCAACTAGTTCTTCTGGTCTCAGGATAATGTAGGTCTCTGGTTCATATGGCCCTTTCTGTCTCTTCGGTTCTTAGTTGTCATGTGACCTTGGTGTTCTTCCTTTGCCTTTGCTCCAGGTGGGTTGAGACCAATTAATGTATTTTAGATGGCCGCTTGTTGGCATTTAGGACCCCAGGTGCCACAATTCAAAATGGGATCCAGAGTGTTTTCATAATAGAATTGTTTTGCCCATTGACTTAGAAGAGGGACTATTGTTTTAAAGACAGTTACTATTAGAGTCATGCAGCTGTTATTAGGTGCCACTGAGCTGATTTCAACTCATAGCAACCCCATGTGACAGAGTTGAACTGCCCTCATAGGGTTTTCAGGCTGTAGTATTTATGGGAACAGCTTACCAGGTCTTTCTCCCATGGAGTGGCTGGGTAGGTTCCAACCTTCAACATTTCATTTAGCAGCTGTGTGCTTAACCATTGTACCACCAGGGCTCCTACAACCTATATAATCTAGTAGTTCGTACAGAGACTACAAATTTATGTGATATGAGATTATTATTATCATATATCATTTTTCTCTGTACACAAGTATCAGTTAAATTTCCTTGATATCAGCCCCAAGTGTTGGGAAGATAAAAAAAAGATACTGATGTACAATTAAGTTGTCATTGGAGCCAAATGATCTATATATTTGGAGCCCAGGAAAATTCTAGGTCTCAAAGGAAAATTAATGAAAATAGTTACTGAGAATTTAAAGGAGATATTGGGTAGAGTGAGTCTTCATTAATTTTTAAAAGTCTATAATTAGATAAATTAGATCATATATTATAAAGTATATTATTATAAAGTATAGTTTATAATTTGGAAAGGACACTGGGTTGAGAGTGAGAAGCCCTGGATTTTGGTCTTAGCTCTACTTCTAACTCATGGTTTGGAGTCTGGAAAATTCCTTCTTTCTGGGCCTTCGTTTTCCCATCTGTGCCAGAAGGAATTTGGGCATGGGGATTTTTAAGGTTCCTGCTAGCTTGAAATATTCAACTCTTTAAATGAGGATAAATCATTGAAGCAACAGCGTCAATATAAGAAAGAAGGGGGAAAAGGGAAGGAAGATCCCAAGGTTAGGGAAGGAAGTACCCAGAACCAATCACAGCATCTACAATGTATAAATTCAGTTGTGACCAGATTTGCAAATGATTTTTCTAGGCAAAAAATCAACAAAACATGCAGCAGGGCAGGCAAGATGGAATTTGACCTGACAGGATGGACACCACAGGGGACCAGGCTGCTGACAGGCAGAGCTGAAGAACCCTCGGGCAGCGGAACGCAGAAAATTAATATGTTCTCTCAGCTTCACCCCAGTGCCCAGAACACCCAGGCTATGCTTGTGGCTGCTCAGAGCGCGTGATCAGTATGATCTAATCTCCAGGAATGCAAAGGGAGGATGAGTGGCAGGCAAGATTGGAAGCATTCTCAGGGTATTTGTTCTCGAATCTCTCCTCTCAGCTGTAGCTCCCATGGCCCTTCTTACATCTTAATTAAACAGTCGATGGAGGATTAAGCAGCTATGAGTTGGGGCTGCCAAAATGCTCTGGGCTGCTATAGGGACCTAAAGCCAGATTTTTCAGAAACTGGGCTAGAAGAATTTTTTATCTTACCATTTCCTCCTCTTGCCTTATGGGGGTGGTAGGTAACCTTGTCCCTCTGCCCACCAAAGTCCTGGCAGGGTCATTCTCAAGGTCAGAGTCACAGAGATGGAAGGGCTCCTGGAACCCATCTTAACCGCACTCTCCTTTTACAGGTAAAGAAACTGAAGCCTGCCATGTGGTAATGAACTGCCCAGTGTCTTGTAGCTTGTTAGTGGCAGGGCCAGGAGTAAAACTTGGGTGTCCTGATTCCACACTTGGTACCTTTCCACTACAACCAGCTGCCTCCCTCATTTTATTCTTTTGCTTTACTAGCTGTGGGACTTCAGGCAAGTGACATAGCTTTCCTGAGCCTTAGTGTTCTTCTCCTGGCAATGGTGATCACAGCACCCATTGCAGTGTTGCTGTGAAGAGAACACAGTTAAATGCATAGTCTAGTGCCTGGCACATGGTAGGCATTCCATAAATGGTGTAATTACTACCAGTAACGATGCCCTTTCCCCAGGCTACTTTAGGGCTGTTATTGTTGTTGTTAGGTGCCGTTGAGGTGATTTCAACTCTTAACAATCTCATGTGACAGAGTAGGATGGCCTTGTAGGATTTTCTAGGCTATAACCTTTCCAGGAAGGAGCTCTGGTGGCACAATGTTTAAAGCACTTGGCTGCTAACTGAAAGGTCAGCAGTTTTAACCCGCCAGTGGCTCTGCAGGAGAAAAGACCTGGTAATGTGCTCCCATAAAAATTATAGCCTAGAAAACCCTATGGGGCAGTTCTACTCTGTCATATAGGGCCGCTATGAGTCAGAATTGACTCAACGGCACATATCAATAACAACAGCAATCTTTACAGGAGTAGGTTGCCAGGTCTTTCTCCTTGAGAGCCGGGTGGTAGGTTTGAACCGCCAACCTTTTGGTTAGCAGCTGAGTGCTTAACCTACTTTAGGGTAGACATGCCAAATACATGGCTTGCTTGATGCTAGTTTTCCCTTCCTATATCCATGGCAGACATTGATACCAATCAAAATATGTTTTTTCATTGAGGGCAGATATGACCTGAGAATCTTTCTCGACACAAAACTCCAGGCAGCCATTACCAAACAAGCAAAGTTGGCACACGAACTACAACTTATTTGCTACCCATTAGGGCACAGAATTTGTAGAACACTGACAGCCTGGTTCCAGATTCCTAACTTTGTGCTGTGCACATAATTATTCATAGAGAACTTTGAAGTCTAAAGCAGCAACTGTGCCTCTAATTAGCTAGAAGAAAATACCCATTTTCTTTTCTGGGCCTCAGCTTCCCCAACTCTAAAACAGTAGGATTAGATTAGATGTATCCTTGGGTCCATCTAGCTTGGGAAGTCTAGAATTCTGATTCCATAAAGGCAATAAGAACAAGACTCTGGTGGATAGTCTTTTCGTTATCAAAAGAGTTAAAGATTCTGACTTAGAGGATGTAGTCTGAAGTTATATCTGTTGTGTAGAAAGGTTAAATGAAATATAAGATTAGGCAATAAAGCATGTAAAAGGGGGCAATGAGAACTAAATTGGCATCACGCTGAAGAGAAGGCATTGGATTGGTAGTAGGAGCCGGGAAGTAGAGGAGGGGATGGCTATTTTTTATAAATAACTGGATAAAAAGTTAACAAAGAAAAATTTATAGTCTAAGAAGACAGAAGATCGTTGCCTGATGAGAAGTTCCATTTAAGCCCAAATATGAGAAACTACCACCATCAACAAAAACAGTTGCCCTTGAGTCAATTCTGAATCATGGAGACCCCATGTGTGTCAGAGTAGAACTGCGCTCCGTAGGGTTTCAATGGCTAATTTTTTAAAAGTTGATCAGCAGGCCTTTCTCTGAGGAATGTCTGGGTGGACTCAAATTTCTAACCTTTCAGTTAGCAGCTGAATGTGTTAACTCTTTGCACCTCCCAGGGACTCAAAATATGAGAAAATGTGCTTATTTATAGTGATCGTGTGGTAGAATCAGATACTTAGAGGCAAGAGGTAAAAAAATCAAGGTTGCAAACATTTAAGAAAGGCCAGGCCGGGCCTGAGGTCAGGGAGAATGATACAGGTGCTCCCCCAGCACCTTTCTGAGTTTGCCTCTCTAGTGGAAGACCCTCTCCTCTCCAGCAGCCTATGTCCAGATGAACTGGGCCTTCCCAGAGCAGATGCCAAGTGGGGTGGAATGGGAATGACCTTAAATTCTGCCCCTGGAGATAGAGCCCCGAGCTTGTGAGGTCTTTGAAGACCCCTGTTATAATGCCACAGTTGTTGGGAAGCAGAAAGTCTAACTCAAACATTTACCAGTTAATGATACTACCCCATTAAGACAGTGAGGTTCAGTGGCAAGACACTTGGGTTGGAGCCAGGAAACTCAGATTTTGTACCCATTGGTAACACTTGCATTGTGAATTACTTGAATTTCAATTTCTTATCCACCAAATAGACTCTACAATGGCTGTTTGGTCTTGGGTCACAGGTGAAACATACATGAGACCATGGCTATGAACATGATTTGGGGACTGTAAACCTGTGTTGTATAGATAAGGGAATGAGAGCATGCTAAGTGGATCAGGTGGTTCCCAACTGCTCTGCTGGGGATGGAGCATAGGACTGGCTTCCTGGACAAATGTCAGGCACCCCCTTCACACATTGGTTGCAGGCTAACAACATCAAGGAATTAATTGAGATTACAAGCAGTTTTCCTCCTAACTGGCTGGGTGATCTCAAGCAAGTCATTCCCCTCTCTAAGATGACAGGCACAGTCCAGGTAACCTCTAAGGCTCCTTCTTGCTACAGTATGTTGAAAATGAATGGTTTTTTAACTCTGGAGCCTGGATCAGTGGTGGTTATGACTTTTGTCTCTTTTCTGCCTGTCATTCAGAACACAGAGCCCACGATCAAGAAACTGCAATACAGTGGGGTCCACTCCCCAGGCTTTCCTGCCTCTGGGCATTTGTTTAAGTTGTGCCTTTTGCCTAGAATGTATTTAGCTTACCCAGGATGAACCAGGTTTTTTGATATCTAGAAATGTTTCCAAGTCTACCATGTATGGCTGTAATTCCTACCTCTTTTCAAAATGACTCCCAAATGCCTGCTTCTCTCTGAAGCCGTAATGGTAAATGAAGCTACCATTCATTCTTCTTTGTCCTCTCTTGTATCTTAGACACATTATCTCTTGTAATTTCCTAACAACTCTTTGAGATAGACATCATTTTCCTCATTTTATAGATGGGGAGATGGTGTTAAAGAGGCTAAGTGCCACAGAACAAGTAAGGGATGAAGCCAGGTTCTGGACCCAGATCTGGGTAATGCTATAGCTTGTGCTCCTAAGCCCTCTGCTCCTCTGACTTTGCTCACTGCCTCCAGCTATACCCACTCCACATTTTGTCTCTCTCCTGGCACTACTGCATAGGCCTCCTATTCTAGCTTTTTTCCCCCATATAGTAACTCCTCAGCAAGCAAGTCAGTATTCACTGAGCTCCTGCTATGAGATAGGAGGGGACTCAAATGCCATCAGCTTTGCTGTGACGAATCGATTACTAACTAGACTGTAAGTTGCTTGTGGGAGCAGGGAGGGAATTGTATCTCATATTCTCTGCAGCCCTCAGAGAACCTGGTAGAACACGGCACACACAAGGGTTCTACATCAGTGCAGGAACTTTGAAGCTTCTGCCACCACCATCACTACCAGCTGCCATGTGTCAATTCCGACTCATAGCGACCCCATGTGTGTCAGAGCAAAACTGTGTTCCACAGGGTTTATAATGGCTGATTTTTCAGAAGTACATCACCAGATATTTCTTCCCAGGTGCCTCTGGGTGGACTTGAACAGCTTCCAACCTGTTGGTTAGTAGCCAAGTGTATTAACTGTTTGCACCACCCAGGGACTCAAGTACTAAAGTAGATGTGTAGATTTCCCAATGTTCTGTAGACAACTGAGACATCTTCTGAGTTTGCCTACTTCAAACTCAGTTAAGCAGTTGCCCTGGCTGCCTGTAATGATAATTTTGGCTCCATTTTGTTAAAGTGTCTGGGACAAGGGATGTCCCTACCCTGAAGAACTCCTTAGTGGATCCTGCTTCCAGTGTCCCATAAGCGATTTCCGTCTGCTTTGCTAGGTCCTCTGCACTCTCAATGGGAGACACCATCCTCTCCACCGTCAGGAAGGCGGCCAGGTTGGCTGTGTATGAGGAGATGATGATCAAGGTGAAGAACCACCAGACACCACCAACGATGCGGCCAGATAGGGACCTGCAGGCCAAAGGGAAGAGGCATCAGAAGCTCGGACATCAGTTGCAAGAGATATGGGGAGGGGTGAGTGACAGGCAGAACCCCATCAGCTGAGCTGTCAAGTCCTATTGTATGTACCCTTCTCTTCTATCAGCAAGATGTGAGAATTCAAATGTCAAAAGGATTCGCCTCTGCATTTTGTTCCTTATCATGGATAAGGATTCATGGAGCTGCCCTTCAGGGGTGATATAGCCCGCAGTTGCAAATTCACACTTACTTTCACACATATATACACATGGAGACACATGCCAACAAAGACACAGATATGTAAACATCTGCCTTCAAAGTTACAGACACATAGAAACATATCCTTTAAGATGCAATTCCATACACATCAAATCTTTGTATGCACATACATGAATACAAATGCATTTACACATGTGATGTACATGTTTTATCATGTCCCAAAATGTTTTCAGGCTGCCTTGTCATTATTGCCCTCTTGGCTGGCAAGGGTCACCAAAATGATGAACTAGGGGTAAAAAAGGGAGACCATTTTGGAAATAGAATGAGAACAACTGTACTCCAGCCACTTTGGGGAACATCACTACTGGGCATAGGTGCAATCTCCCTCTGTTACAGAGAAAGAGGATTTGGCTGAAACAAAGAGAAAGGATATCTTGCTGTGGATCAAAGTGGCAAATATGACGATTACAGGTGAAGTGAGAAATTCATCTTTGAACTTGTTAGAGTATGATTCTCCTCTTTTATGTTCAAAACAAACTCAAGCCAAGAGTTCATTGTGATCTCTCTGATTTGGATAAGAGATTTTCAAGTCCAGGGCTTCCCCATATACCACAAGATGATTTTGGGTGTTACATGGGGTGATATTATATGGTGGATAGAGAAGACATTTACATAATACTGAATCACATAATTATAAAGTTATTTTCTTTGTATCCTCTTCTGTTCATCAAGGAAGTGTCATCCAGGTCAAAATGTCCTTTTAACTTATGGCATGTGCTCTGAGAGCCTCAGGCTCAGAGCCTTCAGTAGGTGATGGCGCTTAACTAGAAGCTAATACTAACAACCAAAGAAATCATCAATCCAACCCATGAGTTTTACAAATAAATTGAAGTCTCAAATCACATTGTGACTCAGGAGAGTGCCTGGGCCTACCCAAACATTACTCAATTGTTTCATAGTGTTTTCAAAACCTTGTGGATCCCATCTGTATACCTTCCTTTCCTGTGCCCCACACCCTGCCTCTGCTTCATGGAGACTGCTTTTCACTCTAGGGAGATAGTGTCCATGCCAAGAAACCCAAAAGATATTTGTTATTGCTCTCTATGTGGAAAAGAATGCTCCTAGATGCTCCACATTGAGGGAAATAAGACAGAGGAAACCTGTTTAAAGGAATGAGACCAAGAGAGTAGAACAAAACTACGTCACATGAAGAACAGCTGCAGGAAAAGAGGACATTTATCCAGAAAGAAAGACTTGGAGGGATGTGTTCATTACAGGGTTGACATGGGACTTGCACTGTGTGACCTGATTTAGGAGCATTTGGCAGAAGTTCCAGAAAACAAACACTAAATATGAAGATGATATTTTTGATGGGCAGAGTGGTGCAAAAATGAGCTGGCTCTCCTGGGGTGAAAGTGTTTCCCCATCTCTGAAGGTGTTCAAGTGGTGAACGATTTACAGAGATGTACTTGGTGCCTCCAGTTGCCTCTCTCTCTTCCCCCCAGGGTACCAAGTGCTGGGGACACACTTGCAAGACAGAGTGTGCAAGACAACGGAGAGGTTGAGCATCCTATGGGGCCAGAGATTGGCTGCTTCCTCTCACAATCCTCCCATGGTTGAGATTCTGTGATTTGAAATCTTAAGTAGGTAGGCCAGGGTGTATGGCTTCCACTGGACAATCAAACAAAATGAAATAGTAGAGGCAAAATCACTCCCTCAAAGTCACAGGGCTAGTACACAGTTGGATTCAACATCACTCTGGTCTTTGGATACCAACCCAGTGCTCTTTAAACCTTAGGAGGTGGCTAATGCATGAATCTGGGTCCCCAGCAGAAGCTGCTGCTCCTATCCCCACTCTGGATGACTGTAATGGCATCCTCACTGGACTTCCTGCTTCCATTCTGCCCCCCACCCCCCTGCTCCCCTGCCTAATCTGTTTTATGCAAGGCAGCTTGAGTGATCTTATAAAAATAAAAGCATTAATTGCATCGTGATGCTTCTCTTATAAAACTCCTGAAAGCCTTCCTCTTACATTTGGACTAAAATTTAAATTCCCTGGTGACCCTCAAGGTCCTGTGTGGTCTGGCCCCTGCTTTCTTGCCAATGGCAACTACAGCATGCTTTCTGTATTCCAGTCATGCTGGACTGCCTTTGTCCTTCATATTCACAAAGCCCCCTGCCTTATCACTTGCTGCCCTTTTCCCTTATCAACTCACAACTCCAATACATCCTCCAAATCTCATCCCAGACATCACTTTTCCAGCATCCAAACATAAGATTCTCAGAGCCTCCTGCACCTCTTGCCACAGTTGAAATCTGACATCTGTTTGTCTGATTGACTGTGTTTTTTCCTTAGACTACAAGCGCTGGGAGACTGAAGGAATCTTTTAGTTCTTTTTGAGCAACATTGTATCATTGGCATCCAGCACAGAGAAAAATGGTTGCCATCAATCGATTTCAATTCATGGTGACCCCACGTGTCTCAGAGTAGAACTGCATTCTGTAGGGTTTTTAATGGCTGTAATCTTGAGTAGCCCTGGTGGTGCCGTGTTTAAGAACTTGGCTGCTAACCGAAAGGCTGGCAGTTAGAGTCCACCTTGAATCCATCAGCCACTCCTTAGAAAAACCCTATGGGGCAGTTATATTCTGTCCTGCAGGGTGGCTATGAGTCAGAATCGACTCAACGGCAACGGGTTTGGTTTTTAAAATCTTAAGTAGATGATCAGGCCTTTCTTTCGTGGTGCCATTGGGTGAATTTGAACTGCGAACCTTTCGGTTACTAGCCGAGCACCACCCAGGGGCCTCAGTACAGAGTAGGATATCAATAACAAGTGAATGCATGAATGCCCTCTTTCTCATAACCCTGTGGCTCTATTCACATTGGTTTCTAGAGAGCGGGAATAGTTGTCAGGGTCGGGAGAATCCCAAACTGCCTGTGGCCCAGGGCATCTGAAGTCACGGCCTCAAGCCAAGTGTTCAGGATTCCTGCCTCCTTTTCCATCATTACAGAACTGAGAGGCCCTGCTAAGTTATCCCAAATTTGGAATCTCCTAGTGAAGCTCAAAGGCTTCCCAAGAAAATTCCAGGCCTAAGGCAACTTCTTCTCTGCTCTGGTTTAATTAATATTTATCTGCTGGGTGTTGAGTGCAGCTTGTCCTGCACAGTATTCCCCACAACCCTACCTACGTAATGATGTCACTAAAGAAAGATTCTGCTGCTTAACAGCCAGCAAGTGTCTTCAGTGGAATAACTGGAGGACTGGGGGGGAAGAGTTTCTTCAAAAGTGACCTGATTCTGATGCTTCATTTGCATCTGATCCAAAGGATGGGAAATTGAGTGTGAGGCAACACCCATCCCACCTGCAGTTCAGTTCAGTTCCCCTGGTACAGGTGAAGTTGAGTTTCTCTTCAAGAACTGTGGGTTTTTCCCAGCTCCATAGCCAGAGGCAGGGAGCTTGAGTTAAGCCTGGGCTGGGATAGAGGGCTCTTTCATTGACCTGCTTCATAACCTTGGCAATTCACCAGCCCTGCTGAGTCTCAGTCTTCTTCCTCTGTATAATGGGTGAGACTTGTCCTATTTCATGGTGAGAAACTAAAACTTTCAGCAATGAAAAGACTCTTAGTCTGTTCTTTTCCTTTTACTGATATAAGGTATTAGAATTAAAATAAACGGTGCAGGGGAAGATACTTTGAAAAGTGCTATTGAAACACAAGGCATTATTTTTATGATGATGATTATTCTTCCAGGGAGCCACAGGGCAAAGCAGCACTTTTCTCAGCAGGGAAGGAACAGCTGTGATCTGAACCTCTTGGAGGTCTGCCTAGTCACCTGAATTTTATTAGTGTCTTAACTTGGCAGAGCTCTCCCCACAGCTCCCTCAGTGATTGAGGAATCCCTTATATTCCTCCAGATTCTCACAATTTGTATAGCTTGTTGGGACCATTATTCTTTGAATTTCATTTACAACCCTGTGAAATGGATGGAGGAGGGATGGCTATCCCCATCTTACAGATGAAAGAACTGTGGTTCAGAGGCTGAAAATGACTGGCCCAGGGTCATTCTGAGGCAGTAGTAGAGCTGGAACCAGAAACAGGACTTCATACTTCCAGTCCAGCACTCTAGACACTAGAGAACATTTCCTCCCTCACCAAATACTGGTTCATTTGTGGATGGGCATGAACCTCCTCAACTCATGACTCCTCCAAGATGTTGAATCATAGCCAACTCTCACTTCTTGTAAAGCTCAAAGGATACCTTCAGGATACACAGAAAGCAGCCTGACCACCAATATCCTCATAGGATTGGAAACTTGTTTGTATTCCTTTTTTATTGCTGTGTAATTATCACAAACTTAGCTGCTTACAACAACACCTATTTATTATCTTAGTTCTGTAGGTCAGAATCTCGGGTGGTGTGGCTGGATTCTCTGCTCAGGTTTTCACCAAGCTGAAATCAAGGTATTGACTGGGGCTACTGTTCTCATCTGGGGCTCAGGGCCCTCTTTAAAACTTACTCGTTGTTGGCAGAATTCATTTCCTTGTGACTGTAGGGCTTAGGTTAAGCCAGGGCTTGAGTTAAGCCCAGGGCTTAGGCCCCTGTTTCTTTGCTGAGTGTCAGCCGGGGGCTGCTCATCATGTGTACTCCTCATCATGTATTCCCTCCATTCCCAATCTTGAAGCTAGCAATGGTGTGTCAAATCCTTCTTACTCTTTGAATTTCTGACTTATACCAACTGGAGAATACCTCTGCTTTTAAAGCACTAACCTGATTGATTCAGGCCCACCTGGGCAATCTCCAGCTCTTAAGGTCAGCTGGCCTGACATCTTCAAATTATCTTCACAGCAGCACCTAGATTGGTGTTTGACTGAATAACCAAGGGAATAGGAATCTTTAGAATTCTGCCTATCGCATTGTTTATTCATCATTTTTATAAGCATTCCTTAAACACCTGCATGGCAGACACCTCAGGCATTGGGGAGATAAAAGTGAATACACTACAGTCTTTCCCTTCCATGAGCTCACAGTCTGATGGAGAAAACGGGGAAAAGCTTTGGGTTCCCAATAATGTGCTTAGTACAGGGTCTGGCACAGAGTGGGCATTCTGTAAAGCTATAATCACAAATTTACATAAATGTTATAAGCAGTTTTGTTATAGTACTATCTTTAATTATGTGACAAATAAGGAACAAAGAAGGGGCTGCTAATTACCCTGCTGGCAATGGTCAAGGAAATTTACCAGAGGAAGAGATACTTGTGCTAGGTATTGAAGTATGAGTAGGAGATAACCTAGCAGAAAGGGGGCAGGGCAGAAAAGGTATAGTAGGTGGAGTTTAAAGGAAGAGTGAGGGGAATCTCACCTCTTTGTAAACTCTTCCCTGACCTATGCCAGCAGAGAACTGAGTAACCCTTTCTGTGTTCCCATTATACCAGTATCATTCTTCTATTACAGTACTAACCAGCCTGCTATAATTATTTAATATGTTGCCATAATTACTATTTTGGAAGAAAAAGGCTGGCAATCTACTTCTGAAAAATCACCATAGAAAACCCTATGGAGCACAATTTTACTCCGACACACATGGTGCTGCCATGAGCTGGAATCGACTCGATGGCAACTACTGGTTTATGATTATTACTTATGGTATCTGTTAACAATAATGGTGAAGGGCTGAACTAAAGCAGAGCATACAGAAATTGGGAGGTGTGCGCTGATTGAAGAGATGAAAGGCTTTGGTGACCCATGGGAGCAAGGGCTGTCAAGTGACAGGTCACACCTGTTGGGTGAGTGAATTCTAACATGACTGGGAGTCAGATGCTGTCATCAAGCAATCATCTTGCACATGAAGTTTTTTCTTTCTATTTACAAAACACTAAATGTATCATTAAATGCACAATGGAAGACAGTAAGGCTATAATTGGATCATTCTCTACATTCTGACAGGCATTTCTTGTCCTGGTAATTGATCTAGATTCAGTGAAGGCCTTTAAAAGTGCATTTCTAATCTCACAGTTTGAATCTGATGCTGTAGACCAGGAATCAGCACATTTTTCCTATAAAAGGCCAGTCAGTAAATATTTTGGGCTTTGAGAGCCTTGTAGTCTATGTACCACCTACTTATCTCTGCTGTTGTAGAATGAGAACAGCTAAGGACAATATGTAAACACATGTGCATGGGTGTGTTCTATTAAAACTTCAATTACAAAAACAGGTAGCAGGCTGGATTTTGCTCCCAGGCTGTAGTTTACTGACTCTTGTTCTAGATCCCTCTGAGAATCAGAGACCTTTGATCTAAGTTAACATGCAACAGTAGTCAAGAACTTTTTAGCCATCTGTCCAGTTGTTAGCCCTTCCATGCAAACACCCAGATAACGTGTCAGAATGATTCATTTGACAATGACTTTTCTGCTATCCTTAGGAAGAAAGTAGAGGGCATTGGTCAACAGCATGGGCTCAGAAGTCACTCCCCTGCCTGTTACTTACTGGTTGTATGACTTTGGGCAAGTCACTACATAGTTTTGTGCTTGTTTCTTTATGAAAAGAAAGAGGTAGTACTCATCTTAAAGGTATTTTTAAAGCTTAAAAAGGAAATATAAGTAAAGCACATAGCACAGGGCTGGCACAGAGTAAGCATTTCAGGATGGAGGTATGCAGATAGTGTGAGGAGTAAGGCCAGGGTGGATGTGGGGGAGCAAATACAGTGGCCAATACTTTCAGTAGAGCAGATACTTGTGGTCTTGTGTAGGGAGTAGAAAATTATTAAATTAAACAACAATGAACTTTTGATGCCACTAACCTCCTCTCCAGGACATCTCTGACAGGGAGTTGGATGTGCATGTTCTTCCTTACTTGAAATGCAAGCCTGTCATCTCCAAGAGGAAGGGAACAGAAAGGACACCTCCTGTATTCCTTCAGCTGAGCTCAAGAGGTCACTGAGCTCAAGCTGCCTCCCTTTGTCATCTGTTTCAAATGGATATTTTTAAAAAGTAATGGAAACCGAGGGTGGGAAGGCATAGGCTCAGATGGCCTGCCTCTAAATTATCAGGAGGAAAAAGTCCATCCTGACTAATTACTGAGCTGGACTATGTTCAGAGAGAGGCTCACTTGGTATCAGGCATTGAGGTTCCTAGACCAGGGTAATTAGCTCTGGCCAAATGCAACAATTCCACTGATGAGGCCACTTTATCCAAGATGCTGTGTCTGGATGGCAAATCATCCCATTTGTCACCAGCTGCAAATCACTCAGCTCTTCCCTGGCAGAGCTGGCATGATTCATTTTAATTGTCCCAGCTGCTGGTTACTGTGTTCCAGTCAGGGCTTTGAACCAATTTGTTCCAGTTTGAAACCCCTTCTGAGAATCTGCATTTCCACCCCAGATATACTGAATCCCCAGGTGACTCTTATGTATAATAAATTTTGAGTACCACTGCATTACTAGTGGTTCTCAGAGAATTGGTCCCTAACCAGCAGCATTAGCATCACTTGGGGACTTGTTAGAAATACAAATTCTTGGTAAGGGTTCAAACCGGAAGGAACCTGTTCAAACGTCTGGTTTCAGCAGTGGAGTGGGGAAGGGCTCTGGGCTTAGAAGGTGAGTCCGAGGGGTTAGCAGCTGGGAGGTGGACAACAAGCTCCAAGGAAAGTCCACTGTTTTGTAAGATTCTGTACCAGTCTAGAACTTGTAGAGCTGTTTTAAAGAGGAAGTCTTGCACTCCTATTTTTTCCCATTTAGGTAGACTATGCGAATACAATGTTCTGCTGTTATTCATAAGGTTTTCACTGGCTAATTTTTTCAGAAGTAGACTGCCAGGTCCTTCTTCCTAGTCTGTCTTAGTCTGGAAGCTCTGCTGAAACTTATCCACCATGGGTGACCTTGCTGGTAGTTGAAATAACAGTGTCATAGCTTCTAGCATCATAGCAACATGCAAGCTGCCACAGTACAACAAACTGACAGATGAGTGGTGGTACACATAAAGATCGATATCCTAGGCATTAGTGAGCTGACATGGGCTGGTATTGGCCATTTCGAGTTGGACAAACATATGGTCTACTATGCTGGGAATGACAAATTCAAGAATGGCGTTGCATTCATCATCATAAAGAACATTTCAAGATATATCCTGAAGTACAATGTTGTCAGTAACAGGATAATATCCATATGCCTACAAGGAAGACCACTTAATACGATTATTATTCAAATTTATGCACCAACCTAAAAAAGGAAATACAAGTAAAGCACATAGCACAGGGCTGGCACAGAGTAAGCATTTCAGGATGGAGGTATGCAGATAGTGTGAGGAGTAAGGCCAGGGTGGATGTGGGGGAGCAAATACAGTGGCCAATACTTTCAGTAGAGCAGGTACGTGCGGTCCTGTGTAGGGAGTAGAAAATTATTAAATTAAACAACAATCAACTTTTGATGCCAATAACTTCCTCTCCAGGATAACTCTGACAAGGAGTTGGATGTGCACATTCTTCCTTACTTGAAATGCAAGCCTGTCATCTCCAAGAGGAAGGGAACAGAAAGGACACCTCCTGTGCCAAAGATGAAGAAATTGAAGATTTTTACCAACTTCTGCAGTCTGAAATTGATCAAACATGCAATTAAGATGCATTGATAATTACTGACGATTGAATGCAAAAGTTGGAAACAAAGATGAAGGATTAGTAGTTGGAAAACATGGCCTTGGTGATAGAAACAATGCTGGAGATCGAATGACAGAATTTGCAAGACCAACGACTTATTCACTGCAAATACTTTTTTCAACAAAATTAACGGTGACTATCCACGTGGACCTCACTGGATGGAATACACAGGAATCAAATTGACTACATGTATGGAAAGAGGCATGGAGAAGCTCAATATCATCAGTCAGAACAAGGCCAGGGGCCGACTGTGGGACAGATCATCAATTGCTCACATGCAAGTTCAAGCTGAAGCTGAAGAAAATTGGAGCAAGTCCCTGAGAGCCAAATATGACTTGAGTATATCTCACCTGAATTTAGAGGCCATCTCAAGATTAGATTTGACACATTGAATCCTAATGACAGAAGGCCAAAGGGGTTGTAGAATGACATTAAGGACATCACACATGAAGAAAGTAAAAGGTTATTAAAAAGACAGGAAAGAAAAGATTGAAATGGATGTCAGAAGAGACTTTGAAACTTGCTCTTGAATGGCGAGTAGCTAAAGTGAAAGGAAGAAATGATGAAGTAAAAGAGCTGAGCAGAAGATTTCAAAGAGTGGCTCAAGAAGAAAAAGTAAAGTATTATAATGGCATGTGCAAAGACTTGGAGTTAGAAAACCAAAAGTGAAGAACACATTTGGCATTTCTCAAGCTGAAAGAACTAAAGAAAAAATTCAAGCCTTGAGTTGCAATATTGAAGGATTCTACAGGGAAAATACTGAATGACACAGGAAGCATCAAAAGAAGGCGAAAGGAATACACAAAGTTACCATACCAAAAAGAATTGGTTGACGTTTGACCATTTCGGGAGGTAGTATATGATCAAGAACTGATGGTACTGAAGGAAGAATTCCAAGCTACACTAAAGGGAATAGTGAAAAACAAGGCTCTAGGAATGGACAGAATACCAAGTGAGATGTTTCAACAAATGAATGCAGCACTGGAGATGTTCACTCATTTATACCAAGAAATTTGGAAGACAGCTACTTGGCCAACCGACTGGAAGAGATCCATATTTGTGCCCATTCCAAAGAGAGGTGATCCAAAAGAATGTGGAAATTATCAAATGATGTCATTAATATCACACACAAGTAAAATTTTGTCGAAGATCATTCAAAAGTGGTTGCAGCAGTACATCAACAGGGTACTGCCAGAAATTCAAGCCAAATTCAGAAGAGGATGTGGAACAAGGGATATCATTGCTGATGTCAGAGATGGACCTTGGCCGAAAGTAGAGAATACCAGAAAGATATTTACCTGTGTTTTACTGACTATGCAAAGGCATTTGACTGTGTGGATCATAACAAATTATGGATAACATTATGAAGAATTGGAATTCAGAACACTTAATTGTGCTCATGAGGAACCTGTATGTAGACCAAGAGGAGTTGTTCAAATAGAACAAGGAGATACTATGTGGGTTAAAGTATGGAAAGAGGTAAGTCAGGGTTGTATCCCTTCATCATACTTATTCAAGCTGCATGCTGAGAAAATAATCTGAGAAGCTGGACTATACCAAGAAGAACGGGGCATCAGGATTGGAGGAAGACTCGTTAACAACCTGCGTTATGCAGATGATACAACCTTCCTTGCTGAAAGCGAAGAGGACTTGAAGCACTTACTAATGAAGATTAAAGACCACAGCCTTCAGTATGGATTGCACCTCAATGTAAAGAAAACAAAAATCCTCACAAGTCGACCAATAAGCAACATCATGATAAACAGAAAAGTTTGAAGTTGTCAAGGATTTCATTTTACTTGGATTCACAATCAATGCTCATGGGAGCAGCAGTCAAGAAATCAAACAGCATATTGCCCTGGGCAATTCTGCTGCAAAAGAAGTTTTTAAAGTGTTAAAAAGCAAAGACGTCAGTCTGAGGACTAAGGTGTGCCTGACCCAAACCATTGCATTTTCAATCACTTCATACGCATGCAAAAGCTGGACAATGAATAAGGAAGACCAAAGAAGAAATGACACTTTTGAATTGTGGTGTTGGCAAAGAATATTGAATATACCATGGACTGCCAGAAGATTGAACAAATCTGTCTTGGAAAAAGTACAACCAGAAATGCTCCTTAGAAGCAAGGATGGCGAAACTTTGTCTCATGTACTTTGGGCATGTTATCAGGAGGGACCAGCCCCTAGAGAAGGACATCATGCTTGGTAAAGTAGAGGGTTGGCAAACAAGATGGGATGGAGTGACACAGTGGCTGAAACAATGGGCTAAAGCATAACAAGGATTGTGAGGATGGCGCAGGATCAGGCAATGTTTCGTTCTGTTGTACATAGGGTCACAAGAGTCGGAACCTAACACATAACACAACATGGGAGTATAGTGTGGGCACAGCTTGTAAAAGAATGGATATAGATCAGTTCATTCATTGGCTTTTAATTTACAATTTTTTGGTTTATTCTTCAAGCCTCAGTTTTCACACCTGGAAAATGGGGATAATGAAACCCATCTCATGAATTGTGAGAATTCAATGAAAAAACTATGTTCCGTACTTAGCATGGAGCACTTGTGGTGCAGTGGTTAAGAGCTTGGCTGTTAACCAAAAGATTGGCAGTTTGAATCCACCAGCTGCTCCTTGGAAACCCTGTGGGGTGGTTATACTCTGTCATATAGGGTTACTATGAGTTCAGAATTGACTCAATAAGCTTGGTTTGGTTTTTGGTACATAGCACAGAGCACAGCAGGGCTCAAGATGTCACCTGTGATGATTATAATGTTTTTATTTTTTTGAAACATTCCTCTTAGTTTCTAGGTCCCCAAACTTAGTCTTTTTTTCCTTTTTTTTTTTTTTTTTGCTGATTCCACCTCATCTGCTTAATTTTGAGCTATTGGAGTGCCCAGATTTTAGGCTTCCCCTTCTTTCCTCCCTTGCCTACAAGCTTGCACTAGATGATCTTATCCAGTCCCATGGGCTTTCTACGAACATGCTGATAAGTCCCAAGTTTAAATCTCCAACCTCTCTCCTGAACTCCTAATGGGTGTATCTAACTGCCTACCTTTTTGCAAAGCTTCATTAAGAATTTTGTTTTGGGTAAAATCTGAAATATCTAAAACAAAATTCTTAATGAAGCTTCACCAAAAAGTGCCAAATAAATACAAAGAAATTCCACCTTCCTCATCTCAGGAAATGGCATCATGCCCACCCAGCTCTTCAAGCTGACATCATGGTATCACTTCTGACACATCTCTTCCCTTCACCTCCACATTCAGTCCATCAAATCTAACCATTCTCTCCACCTTCACAGATACCATTGTAGCCTAGATACTATTCCATTTCCCTGCCTCGTCTCTTGTCCTTGTGTAATCCATGTCTACATGTATCTTTTTAAACTGTGAATAGGATCATGTTGTTCCCACGCCATTTAAAATCTGACATACTTAGAAAATAAAATCCAAATGCTTTAGTAAGACCTACAAGACAGGCCTTGATCCGAGCCCACTTCTAATCTCATCTTGTACCATCTTTCCCGCCACTGCTCTGCTTCAGCCACCTCAGCCTTCTCGCAGTTCCTGAAACACGCCAAATTCTTTCCCATCTCAAAACCTTTGCAATTGTTGTTTTCTCTGCTTGGAACTCGCTGCCTCAGATTGTCCCAAGCCTGTCTTCAGGTTTCCACTCAAATGTCACCTCCTCACATTCACCATTCTAAATATTGTTGCCTTGGCCACCCCATCTCCCTCATCTTCTCTGGTATTATTTCTAATAGTACTTTGCAAAGTCTAAAAGGATCCTTATATAACTATATATTTATCAATTTATTTGTTTATTCATTAATTATGTGTCTCCCTCCACTGAA
The DNA here is from genome assembly GCF_030014295.1 of Loxodonta africana. Lineage (NCBI taxonomy): Eukaryota > Metazoa > Chordata > Mammalia > Proboscidea > Elephantidae > Loxodonta > Loxodonta africana. The sequence goes on along the minus strand of NC_087343.1, from coordinate 169,084,187 downwards.
ATGTAAGTTCAGTGATGGCTGGGATCTCATCTGTGTCATTCACTGCTATATCCCTGGCACCTAGCACAGCAACTGGCACATGGTAGGTGCTCAGTGAACATATATTGAATAAATGAATGATCATGCAAATGTTTCTTCAGGACTGACTACATACTAAGCCTGATGGGAAGTACAAAAGAAATCTCTTCTCAAGGAAATCCACTTAATGGAAGAGATGATACCCACATGGAAGCAACTGTGGTACTGAATAGACTGGGGCAAAAAGCACAGCACAGGGAGTCATGGATTAAGTGGTAAGGAAGTGCAGAGGTGGGAAAGGCCATGTCCTACTGGGAGAAATCTGGGAAGGCTGCACAGAAGAGGTACCATTTCATGGCACTATGCAGGGTAGGCAGGGTTTGAGCATTCTGAAATAGAATCAAGTGACTCAAGAGAGCCATTTCCTGGAGCAGGAACATCATGTGCTGCTGTGGTGTGGAGGTGAGACAAGAATGTGAACCAGTAAGAATTTAAATTTGTACAAAACATACTAATCACACCCGTGGCCACCACTGTCAGAGTACCTACTCTGGGCTGGATACTACAGAAAATACTTGACATTCAGTTTATAATTCCTTTATGACAGGGAGGTATATCCCCTTTTGATAAATGAGGAAATTGAGGCTCAGAGAGGTAATTTAGTGGAGTTCACAAAGCAAGCAATGGAGCTTGAAAGTGGACCCAGATCCATGGGATTCCAATGGTGATATTTCACTGGGCTGAAAGTGGGGCCAGCTTGGACCAGGGCCACCACCTCATCTCTCCAGATTTTCTTCGTCTGGCTCAAACACTGCTTACTTCCCCACAGTTCCTAGACACAAAGGAATATTTGGCAGTGTACTGGTGTTAAAAGTGGGACATTCTCCACATATATTTTTGGGTTTAAGTCCTTGGAAGAGTCCACTCTCCTTGTACTGCTGCCTGCCACCTGGCCCATACCACCGAAAACATATGGTATTTCTGTACCCAAACCCCTTCCTAGAGCTCCTACTATCTGCTCATCCACCAGCTGGTTTTCAGAGGTAAGATGCCACCACCTGCATCCCTGCTCCAGGTGCGGGGCCTGAGTTGTCATCTATGGCCCAACACATCTGGCGTTTGAAGTCCTCAGGGTTGGCAGCATAGTTAAATGTGTGATGTTGTGGGCTTTTTAAAATTAGGCCCTGCTCATTAGCAAATGGAGGATAAAATAACGATGTGTGCTTCTGCTTTAATTAAGGTTTGGTAAGCTCCAGCACAAGGCAAATATTAATAGGAGATATTTTATTTAAAATAACCAATCAGAAACCCTTCATTGGCCAGGTACATTTTCACCCTACCCAGTTCCCTGCACGCTCAGCCCCTCCCACATATCCCCAACCACACTAGCAGGATGGCCCCCAGAGGCAAGGATTCCTCCATGCTGGGAAGAACAGATGCTCTTCCTCTCCTCACCCAGAAAACAGCCAGTCATTTCTTCAAAGGTACACTCAGCCCTTCTGAGGCAGGGAAGAGGATTATTAAGCAGGAGTCCAGGAGCCTATAGACTTCCTACTCTAGCCCTGCCAGTTATTAACTGTGTGATTTGGGGCAAGTTATTTTCACTTCTCTGAACCTTAGACTCCCCACCTGTTATGGATTGAATTGAGTTCTCCCAAAATATGTGTTGTAAATCCTAACCTCTTTGCCTGTGGTTATAATCCCATCTGGGAATAGGTTGCCTGATGTTAATGAGTCAGGATTAGTATAGGGAGTATCTTGAGTCAATCTCTTTTGAGAAATAAAAGATATTAAACAAGCAAGCAGAAATGGGATAAGTGAGATGCCAAGCCACTAGAAGATTGCCCAGGAGCAAAAGCTCAAATAGACAAGGACCTTTTCTCCAGAGCTGACAGAGAGAAAGAGCCTTCTCCTAGAGCTGGCACCCTGAATTCAGACTTTTAGCCACCTAAACTGTGAGAAAATAAACTTCAGTTTGTTAAAGCCATCCACTTGTGTTATTTCTGTTACCGCAGCACTAGATGACTAAGACACTATGAAGAGGGGATATAACTAAACCACCAGTTGCCATCACGTCAGTTCCAGCTCACAGAGACAACCTTGTGCGCCAGAGTAGAACTGGGCTGTATAGGGTTTTCAATGGCTGATTTTAAAAAAGTATATAGATAGTCAGGCCTTTCTTCTGAGGCACCTCTGGGTAGATTCGAGCCTCCAAGCTTATGGTTAGCAGCTGAGCATGTTAAACACTTGCGCTACTCAGGGAACTACCTAAAAGGGATGTTGTGCGGATGAGTTGTAATGTGTTTAGCATGGTTCCTAGACCAGAGTGTATGTCTGGCAGAAGCAGCGGCTACTTATCAGACATGAAAAATGACGTGGAACGAAGTTTTCAACATGCTGTTAAATGAAAAAATCAGGCTGTAAAGCAGTGTATACTGTATGGTCCCATTTAAAACTCTGGCAGAGATAAGTGGAAGTCTATAAACTAAGATGGTACAGGATTCATCTAGGTAGCTGGATTATGGGTTCTCTTTTATTTTCCACCTTAATGCTTCATTTCCTGATTTTTCTAAGTAAATACTTGTAGTTTTCACAATATGTAGAAAATCTAGAAAATAGTTTTTAAAACTACGGTCTGTGGAGTTATCCAACCTGGGTTCTAACCCTAGCTTCTTCTCTTGCTGGCTGTGTGATCTTGGGAAAATGACTTAGCCTTTCTGAGTTTCAGCTCCCTCACTTGTAAACGGAGATAATAGCAGCATTTCCTCATGTCAACCACTAAGTATTATTCTCATTGTTGTTATTCTCTCATCACTAACTTGGGGGTGACAAGGGGTCAGGGAGAGGAAAGGAAGGAACAATATAGATAGGGCAGTGACCGACAGTCTCTTTAAGTGGATGATATTTAAACTGAGAGATGAAAGATGAAAATGAGCCAACTGTGTGAAGATTTTGCAGGAACAATATTCTAGACTGAGAAAACAGGAAGAGCAAAAGTTCTGGAGGCAGGAAAACGTTCATGTGTTCAAGGTAATGGGCAGCACCTGATGAGCGAGAAGTTCCTTGGGTAGCACAACTGGTTTGAACTCAGCTGCTAGTCTGAGGGTTGGCAGTTCGAACCCATCCATGGAAGAAAGAACTGGCAATCTGAGTCCATAAAGATCATAGCCAAGAAAACCCTATGGAGCAGTTAGTTATGCTCTGTAACACATGGTGTCGCCATGAGTTGGAATCAACTCAACAGCAATGGGTTTGTTTTTTTTTTTGGTTTTGATGAATGTAAAGAGAGACTAGATCTAGCAGAGCCTCAGGCGCCAGGGCACGCACTCTGGAGTTAATGATTAAAGATCCATCTGCAAGTGCCGCCTCCTCCAAGAAGCCTACCTGGCTGCTGTTTTCCACCCTTATTTCTCTGAACTCTTCTACTTTTCCTGTAAGTGCCACTCTTTATCCTGCTTTCTTTTACTGTTATCACTATACTGAATTATTAAATCATTAAGGGACTTGAGGCTTCTCCATAATCCCCTAGAATCTAATACAGTCTCAATATTTGTTGAATGAATGTGAAACTCTATAAGTGGGCAATTTGTAATGATTTCCTCCGAGCTATCTATAGCAGAAAAGATTTCTTAAGCTAATTAAAAGCATAAAAATGATTGCATGAAGAACCATTTAGTCTATGAATCAATAACTAATTTCAAACACTTCAGAAGCACCCATTTTTGAGAAAATGGCATCCCAGGTACATCTATAATTCTTACATACCATAAAACCATGTCCTATCAGAATCTTACTCTGCAAAGCAGTTGTCATAGAGCAAATCATATCATAAATGTGGAATAGAATTGTGTTTCTTTAAAAATATTTTGAGGGACTGATGTTCTCACAGATTCAGACAGGCTCCCACTCCTAGTGAATCTCTATAACAAATTTGCCTGAATTACGATAGAATGCTAACTTTGTCTTCTCCTTTCTCCCTCAGGAGTTCTCGCCAAGAATGCCCTCCTATTATGGTTTCAGGGGACATCTAGGTCAATTGGCATAATAAAATCTATTAAGAAAACATTTTGCATCCCACTTTGGTGAGTGGAGTCTGCAGTCTCTAACACTAGCATGCGGCCATCTAAGATGCATCAATTGGTCTCAATCCACCTGGAGCAAAGGAGAATGAAGAGCACCAAAGACACAAGGTAATAATGAGCCCAAGGGACAGAAAGGGCCACATAAATCAGAGACTACATCAGCCTGAGACTGGAAGAACTAGATGGTGCCTGGCTACAAACGATGACTGCCCTGACAGGGAACACAACAGAGAATCCCTGATGGAGCAGGAGAGCATTGGGATGCAGACCTCAAATTCTCATAAAAAGACCAGACTTAATGGTCTGATTGAGACTAGAAGGACCCTGAAGGTCATGGTCCCCAGACCTTCTTTTAGCCCAAGACTGGAACCATTCCCAAAGCCAACTCTTCAGACAGAAATTGGACTGGACTATGGGATAGAAAATGATACTGGTGAGGAGTGAGCTTCTTGGATCAAGTAGACACATGAGACTATGTGGGCAGCTCCTGTCTGGAGGGGAGATGAGAAGCCACAGGGGGACAGAAGCTGGCTGAATGGATACAGGGAATATAGGGTGGAGAGGGGGGAGTGTGCTGTCTCATTAGGGGGAGAGCAACTAGGAGTACATAGCAAGATGCATACAAATTTTTGTATGAGAGACTGACTTGTAAATTTTTACTTAAAGCACAATAAAAATAATAATAATAAAAAGAATGTCCTCCTTCTGTGGGGACATAATTGGAGATGCAGTTGGCTATGGGCTTGCTCTGGGTCATGCATGAGTTGGAAGAAGCCATAAGAAATCTTCAAACTCATCCTATTCTCAACAGATGGGAAGGGCTCCTCTTACCCAGTTTTCAAACAGGAGAATCAGCCCTTCCTAGTAGGGACATGGCACTCTGCTAATCACCAGGAACTGGGTCGTAGTGTGCAGCTCTGCCATTATAACTTCTGGGCTCCTCATACATCAATGAGCATGATATTATCTGCCCCATTATTCATTATTCTGGTAGGCTGAATTCTAAGATAGCCCCTTGACCCTAGCTCCCTGCTGTTTCTCCTGTGATTATGTCATGTTAGAATGCAAAAGGGATTTTTGCTCTTGCAAATATAATTAAGGCAACTAATAAGTTGACCATAAGACAGGGACATTATCTGGGTGAGTCTAATCTAATCACAAAACCCAAAACCTGTTGCTGGCAAGTCGATTTTGACTCATAGCAACCTTATGGGGCAGAGTAGAATTGCCCCATTGGGTTTCCAAGGAGTGGTTGGTGGATCTGAACTGCCAACCTTTTAGTTAACAGCTGAGTTCTTAACCAATGCACCAGTAGGGCTCTATAATCACACTAGCCCTTTAAAAGCAGCGAGTTTTCTCCATGTAGAGGCAGAAAAGGAAGTCAGACAGTTCAAAGTGTGAGAGGGATTTGATGTGAGAGAGGGCCTCCATTGCTGAGAGAAAAGGGGCCATGGGGCAGGAATCTGAGAGCAGCCTCTAGAAGCTGAGAGAAGTTCCCAGTTCCCAGCCAGAAAGGAAATGGGGACTTTGGTCCTCTAATGGCAAGGAATTGAATTCTGCTAACAATAGAAATGAGACTGGAAGTGCATCCCTGGCTTCAGATGAGAATGTAACTGGCTGACGCTTGATTTTAGCTTTGTGAGAACCTGAGCAGAGAACCAGCTTGCACCATTCTGGACTTCTGGCCTACAGAATGGTGAGATACTGTATTTTTTTTTTTTTTTTTTGGTTGTTGTTAGGTGCCACTAAGTCTATTTTTAACTCATAGCAAGTAACCCCATGTGACAGAGTAGCACTGCCCCATAGGGATTTCTTGGCTATAATCTTCATGGAAGCATTAGATAGCTAGGTCTTTCTCTCACAGAGCCGCTGTCTGGGTTTGGACCACCAACCTTTCAGTTAGCAGCCAAATGCTTAACTATTTGCACCATCAGAGCTCCTAAGGTAATAGATGTTAAAATAGAGATAGTACCTTGGATCATCCAGGTGAGCTTAATCTAAGTACACTGGCTTTTAAAGTGGAAGAGGGAGGCAGAAGAATTGATCAGAGAGATGAGACGGAAGAAGGAGAGATTTGAAGCCTGAGTGAGACATGTCCCACTGGCTTTGAAGACGGAGGAAGGAGGCCATGAGCCAAGGAAAGTGAGCATTCTCTAGAAGCTAAGGACAGCCCTAGCTAAATGAGTGCCATAGGCCTACAACCATAAGGAACCGCATTCTGTCAACAGCCTGAATGAGCAAGGAAACAGATTCTCCTATAAAAGCCCAGAATAAAACACAGTCCTACTGATTTTAACCTAGTGAGACCCATACTGGGCTTCTGATCTCCAGAACTGTAAGATAACACATTTGTGATGTTTTAAGCTACTAAATTGTGGTAATTTGTTAAGATAGCAATAGGAAATGAATACAGGTATATTGTGAAGAATAAAAATATGTAAATCCCACAGAACAGAGACTGGCATATGCTGGTTCAAACCCATTGCTGTCTAGTCGATTCCCACTCATGGTGACCCTACAGGACAGAGTAGAACTTCCCCATATGGTTTCCAGGGAGAGGCTGGCGGATTTGAACTGCTGACCTTTCAGTTAGCAGGCAAGCTCTTAACCACTGTGCCATTTTCTCTCTATTTTTATTAGTCATCCACATGTACTATGGCCACACCCATTTCCCAGTCCAGTCTGAGCGCTTTCATCTCTTATCTTGTCTTGATTCCGCATGCATATTTTTAGATATCCTCCCCAACTTCAAAACCCATCTTCTCCAAGAAGCTTTCCTAAGACCCTCAGCCAGGTTTAATCGCTTCCAAAACGGCATTTTTGTTGTACCTCAGTTACCTATTATATTTATTTAAGGCTCTAGAATGTACGAAAGGTTTTCTATCTTTATTAAATTCCAGATTAGGATAGTCTAGATTATGCTGTCATAACAAACAACCCCCAAATCTTGGTGGCTTACAACAACCAGGTATTTTTCTCACTCATGTTACATGTTCACTGCAGGTTGGTTGTGGGCTCCATTCCCCTCACCTTCCCTCTGGAACCTAGACTGACAGAGCAGCTGTTATTTGGAATATCTCCAACATACCTGCTCTTAAGTCTAGTCAGTAGTGTCACATGTCACTTCTGTTTATATTTCATTGGCCAGACCACATAAAATGGCTACACCTAGCTTGAGAGGGAGGGCACGAGCAATCCTACCCCGTGTGGAAGAGGAAGAGGTGGACATACGTCTGGTAGACAGCACTGACGACAACTACAAGTTCTCACCAAGAGAAATCCCCTAGGAGAAAGTTTTCACCCCAGTTACCATTTCACAGATGAAGAGATTGAGATGCAGAAAGCATCAGTGATTGGCCATGTGATTGAGGCATATGTGTTGTATCTAGGACCCAACTCTCCATCCATCCTTCTTCCCTCCCTGCTGCAACTCTATCAAACACTGCTGTGTGCCTGACACTGGGCTGAGGATGCAGCAGAGAAGAAGGCAGGCTCAGTCTCTGCCCTCATGGTTATAGTTCACTTCTGGGTTCAGTTCTTTTTCCAGAACTCCACACCTGCCTCCCTTAACGCATTCTGCCTCAGGTGATAGCTGTTTTTGTAGTTGTTCTCCTCCGCCTTTGCACTAGATAACAAGCAGCTGGAGGGCAGGGATAGGATCTTCAACTTGGAATCTTTCACAGTACCTAATATACCAGGTGGAAACCCTAGTGGTATAGTGGTTAAGTGCTATGGCTGCTAACCAAGAGATCAGCAGTTCGAATCCACCAGGCGCTCCTTGTGAAACTCTACGGGACAGTTCTCCTCTGTCCTATAGGATCACTATGAGTAGGAATCGACTTGACAGCAGTGGGTTTAATATATCAGGCACTCAACAAATGTTCCTTGGGTTGAACCGAGTTAAAATTGAAAACAAGATTCACTTTCAATGTCAAACATTTGTTCTCTGCTTATACCCCCCTGTGTTCCCAAATTAGTGTATTAATAGGGATTTGCATGTACTTTGCCAGTTTATTACAGAGAACATTAGGTCGCTATCACCATATATTTGAAAAAGAGATTAATACGATCATCAACAATACACTTCATAATCACTCTGAAAATTGCCAAAGTAATTTCTTACTCTTTTATTTTCTTCCAAGAGATTCCACTTCTTTCTGTGACTTACATTTATTGACAGTTCTAATTAGCGGCCATGAACATTCAAGCTTTAAAGCTATGGCAGATTAGAAAAGAATTTTCCAGGGATGCCACTAGACTTCTTCCCACAACGGATGTCCTATGTGTCGCTGGTCGAGCTTAGGTGAGAAAGGGCAGCCTGTGGGAAGGAGGGTGGAGTTGAGAAAAGATAAGGGGAAGACATGTCTCAGGCTCCTGCCTTGCCTCTAGTGGCTGAAAAGATCACTTGTAGTTTACCACACGTGTGCTCAACCCAGCAGGAACATCAGTGAACGTCCTGCAATATTTTACAACTCATAGCTCTAGGTCCTACCATAACCAAAAAGCTGAGCCCCGGCCAGACTAGGCACCTAGGTGGTGCAGTCTGTGCTTGACTACTAACCTAAAGGTTGGCAGTTCAAACCCACTTGGTGGTGTCATGGAAGAAAGGTCTGAAGATCTGCTTACATAAAGATTACAGCCAAGAAAACCCTGTGAAGCAGTTCTACTCTGTAACATATGGGGTTACATGGAATTGACTCATACAGCAACGGGTTCCCATAGACTCCACAGTTATTTATCAAGTGCTAGGACTTGTGCTGGCAACACTTTCCAGGCTAGCCAGAGGAAGGACCTTCAAGCTGAGACCTGAAGAATGAGTTCCCCAGGGAAAGGCCATGTGTTTGTGTTGCGGGGAAGACTGCTTAGGCAGAGAAAATAATCAGACTCAAAGATGTGGGGTGAAATGAGAGCAGGGCCCAGTGGAGGAATGGCAGAGGGGATTCACCAGGGCCTAGGTAGGAGGGGGCAGAAGAGATGTGGGAAATGAGGCCCAGGAGGGGGCTGTGAAGAGAGACACTGAGTAATGGAAAGCAGGGTGATTGACTTTAGCCAGTTCACATTTTTTGAGAAATCACTCTTCCTTGTAGAACGCACAATGGATTGGGGAACCGTGGCAACAAGAACGAAGGCTGGGAGATGAATAGGCAATATGCAGAAGCCCAGATCCAAGGTGGCAACTACCTAGACCACGTGGTGGTGGCAAGAGTGGAAAGTGAGCATATTTAAGTATGTTTAGGAGGTAGAATCTCTATTTGAAGATTGACTGGATGTAATTAGGAGGGTACTCGCTAATGATGATCGTAATAATAGGTCCCCCTTTTTTTTTTCAGTATTTTGTGCTAGGCATTCTACAACATGGTTTATATTTAATCTTCATCTCATGCTACAAAGCAAGAAGTATTTAACTCCATTTTATGGATGAGGAACCTGAAGCTTGGCAAGGTTATGTGTCTTCACATCAATATGCAGCTTGTTTGAATCCAGAGTTCACCTTTTAACCCTAGATTATCCTGTTTCCCTATACTTGTCTCCCAAGTTTTTAGTTGGGACATCTTGGGAGAGGGTGGTGATGTTTTCTGAGACGGAGTACCAGGAAGTAGCAAATATTCTAGAAGGACCATCCCCAGAATGGCTGGTATTGAACCATATACCAGGCTAACTTAGACAATGATATTTACAACTGTGTATTCCCTGACCTGCAGGAACGTCTACTGTTTCCTCTTTATGCATCCTTTCTGGATGGACACTCAGCCTGAGTCACTATTCCTCAGAACTTGTCCCCAGGGAGCTGGGTCTGGCCTCCTCTTGTCCTTCAGCACTCGTTTAGATGAGTCCCTGGTGGGTGTGGGGACCCCTGTACCCATTCTTTCTTAAGCATCTTTGCAGTTACCATTTAAGTTAGGAATGGAAATCTTGCTGGAAGTGAAAAAATGGGGTAGGCCCCAGGAGGGAGGAAAATGCCTGAGATAAAGGTGGAGGAGAGGTACCTGGTACATTTGAGCAGTTGACTGGGGAGTAGCTGTGTTAACTGTGGACAAGGTACCTACTTCATTTCAAGTCTGTTTTCCCATCTGTATGTAAAACACACACACACACACACATAAAACCAAACCTGTTGCCATTTAGTGGATTCTGACTCATAGCGACCCTGTAGGACAGGGTAGAACTGCCCCATATGGTTTCCAAGGAGTGCCTGGAGGATTTGAACTGCCAACCTTTTGGTTAGCAGCCATAGCTCTTAACTACTATGTTACCAGGGTTTCCATGTAAAACATAAAAGGAGGAGATAATGCCTGCCTGCTTTGTGGTTGTTGTAAAGATCAAATATAATAATGGATGACTGTACTCTTAAAATCAAAATACTCCCTGCAAATGAGAGAGAAATTGAAATTCTGGTATCAGAAGTTAGGATCAGAAACGTAAGTGCTAGAAGGTACCCTGGGGATCATCAAGGACATCCTGATTATTTTACAAGGAGAAAAATCTAGCTAGAGCTCAAGAGAGATTAAGGGACTGTTCCCAAATTCATCCTCAAAATTAATGTTGGAGCCAGGTTTAGAAGGCAGATCCCTGACCTCAAGCCCAGGGTCCTTCCCCCTGTATCACCTTAGCAGGAGAGCCTAGTAACTGACCCAGTGGGTTTTGGAGTCAGATCAATCTGGGTCTGACCTCCAGCCTTGCCACTTATTAGTTGTATGGTCTCAGTCAATTTATGTAATCTTTTGAGCCTCATTTTTTTTTCATCTTTAAAAATGGAATTGTTTTTGTTGGCTGCCCTCAAGTTGGCCCCTGACTCATGGCAACCCCATGCACAGTGGGATCAAACTGTTGTGATCCATAGGGCTTTCACTGTCTGATTTTCGGAAGTAGATCACCAGGCCTTTCTTTCTAGTCTGTCTCAGTCTGGAAGCTCTGCTGAAACCTGCTCAGCACCACAGAAACATGCAAGGCTTCGCTCACAGATGAGTGGTGGCTGTGCCTGAGATGCAACTGGCCAGGACTCAAACTCGGGTTACCCGCATGGAAGGCAAGAACTCTGCCACTACCCCCTCCCCCCGCAAAAAAGAATAGCTACACTTATTGACTCACAGCTTTGTTGTGACGATTACATGAGATAATGCTTGAAGGTTCAGGATAAGGAGAAGTGGTAGTGGCAATTATTATTGCAATCAAGATCATATGTTGCACATCGGCCATAGGTTGCCATGCCTCTACACCCCACTGAAGATTTACCGAATCTGAACTTCAGAGGTTTTCAGCTCAACCCAATACATCACTGACCATTAACTTAATTTGGTCTCCTATATACTTTACTGATAGAACCTGGCGGAGAGGCCAAAAAGCACACCATTCCTTAGTGATCCCCAATACGAGATCAAGCCCACCCCTTGGAGGATATTTCTTAGTCTGAAGCATGGTCAAGAAGTTGTGTGTACTTCGTGCCAGCCTCATTGAATATTTTATGCAAATAACTGAGGAAGGATGGAGGCAGGGACAAAGTTTAATTGATATAGGACTGAAAACAAACAAACAAAAAGCCAAACCCCCCATTGCTGTGGAGCCAATTCTGATTCATAGCGACCCTGTAGGGCAGAGTAGAATTGTCCCAAAGGGTTTCCAAGGAGCAGCTGGTGGATTTGAACTGCCAGCTTTTTGGTTAGCAGCCTGAGCTCAAAACCACTGAGCCACCAGGGCTCCAATATAGGATTAGACGGTCCATTATATTTTCTCCGGGCAATCCCACTATTCAGAGACATGAAGGGACTAGAAAATTAAGAGAACTCCAAGGTGTGATCTATTCTTACCCTAGGGAACTGCACTTCACACCATCAAAGACAACATTCAGGATCAGACTGTCTCTCAAAATTAAAGCACCGGGAAGAATGAAAGCTTCTTTGAATTCAGGGAGATGCCGTTAAAAGGAGTTCTGGGTTCAGCCACCCTGAGACACCCAGGGATCATACACAGGCCTAGAGGCTGAGGCTGTCTCCGTGATAAACATGAACTATGAATCACTATCACAATGGGTTGAATAACATCTTGACTATATGCAAAAGGTTCTTGCTGACACCCAGGTTCCCTGTCCAACATTAGTCTACGTGAATTTTAATTAAAGGTTTCAGTGTGCTTACTGCTTCCTCTTCTCTTATGGAAATGAGTGCAGAGAAGCATAAAATATCAGCACATACATATGCATTTCTGAAAAGAAGACATGGGAATTCGAGGTGAGACTTTGTGTAGGAAGAATTATACAAATGATCCCCTATGTTGTAGGCCTGTTCCAGGTTACAAAAGATGGTGACTTCCATTAGCTCACAATTCTTGCCGTAGCCCAGTGTCCAATTTCCTATTATCTGCTTACTTGATCTTGCAGTAACCTTTGACATAGGTGCTCTCCTCTTTGATACAATCCCTTCACTTACTTGGCTTCTGGGACACCAGAATTTTTTGGTTTCCTCTTCTTCATGAGCGCTAAATGCTGGAGGACCCAGGGCTTGGACTTCTCCTCTTCCTTATTTACACTATTCCCCAAGGTAATCTCACCCAGTCCCATGGCTTTCGATACTGTATGTTGATGATTCCCAAAATGCTTAAGTTCAGTCTGGACCTTCTTCCTGACCGCTAGACTCATAAGCATATTCCATGTTTCCTCTTGGATGTCTAATACACATCTCAAGCCCCACATGTTCTGAAGTGAACTACTGATTTTCCTCCATTCCACACCCATTCCCCAACCAGTGTTTATCATCTCGAACCACGGCATCATCGTTCTTCTAGTTACTGAGACGTAAAACATTACCTGATCTCTCTCTAACCCTCATACTCCACTTCCAACCCATCAGCAAATCTCATTGGTTCTACCGTCAAAATATGTCCTGGATCAGACCATTTCTCACTACCTCCACAGCTATCATCCTAGTCCAAAATCATCATTTGTCTCCTGGGTTAATGCAGTACCATCCTAACTAGTCTCCCTTATATGAATCTACAATAGTCTATTCTCTATACAACACTTGTAGGGTTTCTCAACCTTAGCACTGACATTTTGGGCCAAGTAATTCTTTGTTGTGGGGGGTGTCCTATGCATTGTAGGATGTTTACTGGTATCCCCAACTAGATGCCAGTAGCATCTCCCATCCATGTCCCCCAAACTGTGATAGCTAAAAATGTCTTCAGATATTGCCAAATGTCTTCTCTGTGTGTTGGTGGGGGGGGCGGGGGGGGGCGCAAAACTGTTCCTGGTTAACAACCACTGAACTAGAGAGGGCCTTTAAAAATGCAAATTAGGTCAAATCACTCCACTGCTCAAAAATTTCCAATGGCTTTGCATCATGCTTAAAACATGATCCAAGTTCCTGACAATGACTCCCAAGGCCCAATATGGTTCAGCCTTTAAAACTCTCCCTGACTTCATTTCCTACCATTCTGCCTGCTAGTGTTTGAACTTATCTAACATGTCTCTGCCTCAGAGCATTTGCACTTGCTGTTTCCTCAGCCTGGAAAGTTCTTCCCCCAGATGTTGGTATGACTTGCTCTGCCGTTTTATTCAGATCTCTGCTCAAGTGTCATCTCCTCAGAGAGGCTTTCCAAGATAGCACCCCTTGCCACTCTCTTTCCCCTTGCTCTGCTTTATTTTGCCTCACAGTATTTATCACACTGTTGTTAGCTGCCATCGAGCTGGCTCTGACTCATGGTGACCTTACGTATAACAGGGTGAAACTGGTGCCTGGTCTTGCACCATCTTTATAATCATTGGTATATTTGAGCCCATTGGTGCAGCTATTGTGTCAATCCATCTCATTGAGAGTTCTGCTAACTTCCTACTTTACCAAACATTATATCCTTATCACATTCCAAATCAAACCAAACCTACTGCCGTCGAGTCGATTCTGACTCACAGAGACCCTATAGGACAGAGTAGAACTGCCCCATAGGGCTTTGAAGGCTGTAAATCTTTACGGAAACAGACTGCCACATCCTTTTCTTGGGGAGTGGCTGGACCTTTTGGTTAGCAGCCAACAACTGCTTTAACCACTGTGTCACCAGGACTCCTCCTTATCACATTGCTTGATGTTATATATTTGTTCTCTGTTTATTGTCTATCTCCCCGACTAGACACTGAGCTCTTTAAAAGGGGCAAGATTTCATTTTGTTCACTACAATATCCTCTGAGCCTAGAGTCGTACCTGGTATACGATAAGCACTCAAAAAAACATTCTCTGAATGAATAGATAAATTCTCATTTTATAGTTATTAATACTGAAGCTTGCCCAACATATTCAGGAATTCAAAATCTATTCTCTCATTCCAAATCCCGTGCTTTCTCCACTGCCATGGAAGCAGTTCACAGAATATACAATTTCTCTCATAGGTGACCTATTTGGGTCTAGAGACAAATAGATAAAGTCATTTCAATTTTTCATTTTCTCAAAGTCTCTGAACTTCAAGAACCACCAGTAGGGGGTCTATAGTTGGTGAATCTCTTGTTGTTAGTTGCCATCGAGTCAATTCCAGCTCATTGTGATGCCATGTGTGCAGAGTAGAACTGCTCCATAGGGTTTTCAAGGCTTTGACCTTTTGGAAGCACATCAAAAGGCCTTATTTCTGAGGCACTTCTGAGTGAGTGGGTTTCAACTGCAGCATCTTGGTTAGTAGTCCACCACTTAACCGTTTGTGCCACATAGGTACTCTTATTCTTCCAAAAATTATCCCAATTAGTTTTCATTGTTTGTAAAACAACTCCTCACAAAGAAGCCCAGGCAAGAAAATAAATGAAATCATATATTCTACTATATCCTCCACATACGTCATTATTTTCTCTGAGTAGATATTGACAAACTATAGAATATGTCTTGGTTATCTATTGCTGCTATAACAGAAATATCACAAGTGGATGGCTTTAACAAAAAGAAAATTATTCTCTCACAGGTCAGGAGCTTAGAAGTTCAAATTCAGGGCACCAGCTCCAGGGGAAGGCTTTCTCTCTCTCGGGGGAAAGTTCTTGTCTTCAATCTTCCCCCAGTCTAGGAGTTTTTCAGTGCAATGACCTCAAGTCCCAAGGATATGCTTTGCTCCTGGCATTACTTTCTTGGTGGCGTGAGGTCCCTCTGTCTCGCTGCTCAATTCTCTCTTTTATATTTCAAAAGAGATTGAATCAAGATACAAACTAATTCTGTAGATTGAGTCCTGTCTCATTAACAGTTGTCTCTAATCCTGCATCATTGACGTCATAGAGGTAGGATTTACAACACATAGGATAGTCACATCAGATCACAAAATGGTGGACAATTTAGGCAGGCTGACACATATTTTCTGGGGATACAATTCAATCCATAACGCAGTATATACTCATAAAATTCTGTACCAATCAAGGTACACTTTGGAAAGTACACAGAACTATATGGAAATTTTTCTATTCAAATTATTGTTTTGCCTTGTTTCATCTGGGCTGCTGAAGTAGCTCACAGAGAACTATAGGCACGTTCTGATGTGGCTCAGGATCCTTGGGAGGGTCTCATCTCCTGCTACTACTCTTCTGATTGCACTTCCACCTTGCAGTGCGATGGACACATTTGACTTTTTGTAAGATTCTCAAAAGCACTGAGATATCTCATGCTCCCTGGCCTTTGCATGTGCCATTACTCCTGCTAAAACATTCTTCCTTGCTTTTCACTTGGCCTATTCATCCTTCTAGTCTGAGTTTAAATGTAACTTCTCCCAGGAAGCCTTCCTGGCTTATCCCCTAACCTGGGTTAAGGTCCCTGCCAGTGCTCTCATAGCTTCCTGTTCTTCTCTTGACATAATGCATAGCATTCTGCACTGTAAGTGCTTAGTTATTAGGCTGTGAGTGAACTCCTTGACCGCATGACTGAGCTTTCTTATGACAGTATCTTCCCCTTGTCCTTGGTAGATTTATTTAAGCTGTAGATTGAGCCTGGCCTGTACTACAGGAGGATATTAACTCTTCCCTTCCTCCCCCAGTTGAGACCTTGGAAGCAGGATCAGAGAAGCTAAATGCAACCATGTCTCAACAATCTTCCCTTTTTATTCAGTAGGTTCCTTATTCAGAAGTTCTGCAATTACACTAGTGAAGCCTCAAGAACAATCTCTGCTCTTAGTCAGAGGCATTATTAAGAAGAGAAAAAACAAACAAACAAAAACAGAAACCATTGCCACAGAGTCTATTCCAATTCATAGCAACCGTAGAGGACACACGGGGGTAGCCATGAGTTGGAATCGACTCAAGGCAACTAACAACATGAGCCGGACAGAGTCCTTGGGTGGTGCAAATGGTAAGTGTGTGAGGCACTAACTGAAAGGTTGGTGGTTCAAATCTACTAAGAGGTGCCTTGGAAGAAAGGCCTTGCTATCTACTTCTGGTATATCAGCCATTGAAAACTCTATGGCGCACAGTTCTACTCTGATTCACATGGGGTTACAATGAGTCAGAATTAACTCCATGACAACTTTTTTTTTGTTTAAGAGCCAGGCACTGGGCTGGGCTAAGTGCCAGACATCTGCGAGTGGACAGGATGTCACACATACTGAATTGTGGGGCTTAGATTTCAGCATGGATGATATGATGGACATTTAGTGCATGATAAATTGTTTGGCTGCCATTGTGAGGGTCAGGGAATGTGGGGGCAGGGAAGGAAGCACGTAGGCAGAGAGAACTGTATAAGCAAAGGTCCGATGCTAAGAAGGCAGTACACAGTACAATTGAGGAACTCAAAAGAGGCCAATGTGACTACTGCAGTACAGGGAGGGAGGGAGAGAGAAGTGTATTAAAATGAGGTTGGAGAGACAAGGCACGGGTCAGGACATATTGGGCCATGACTTGCTGTTTGGGTTGAATAGTGTCCTCTCAAACTCATGTCCAGCTCAGAATGTGACCTTATTTGGAAATAGGGTCTTAGCAGATGTAGTTGAGGTCACACTGGATTAGGGTACACCCTAATCCAATTACTGATGCCCTTGTAAGGGAAGAGGGAGCCCTGGTGACACAGTGGTTAAGGCACTCAGCTGCTAACCAAAAAGGTCAGCAGTTTGAACCCACCAGTCTCTCTCCAGAAGAAAGATGGGGCAGTCTGATTCCGTAAAGATTACAGCTTTGGAAACCCTATGGGGCTGTTCTACTCTGTCCTACAGGGTTACTATGAGTTGGCATAGACTCAATGGCAGTGGGTTTGATTTTGGTGCAAGAGAAAGGACACAGATACACAGACAAACACAGAAAAAAGGTGTCCATGTGGAGAGGGGTGCAGAAATTGGTGTGATGCAGCTATAAGCCAAGGAATACCAAGGATTGCTAGCAACATCCAGAAGCTAGAAGAGGGAAGGAAGGATTATACCCTAGAGCTTCAGAGGGAGTGTGGCTCTGCTGATACCTTGATTTCAGGCTTCTGGCCTCCCGAATGGAGGCCTGGTGATGCAGTGGTTAAGGGCTATGGTTGCTAACCAAAAGGTCGGCAGTTCGCAACCACCAGTGGCTCCTCAGGAGAAAGATATGGCAGTTCGTTTTTGTAGAGATTAACAACCTTGGAAAGCCTATGGGGTCATTATGAGTCGGAATGGGCTCCATGGTAGTGGGTTTTTGGGTTCTTAGGTATAGGGTTGTTACAGATTAACATAGGATTTTTAAGGGTTTGGAAACCCTGGTGGCGTAGCAGTTAAGTGCTACAGCTGCTAACCAAAAGGTCGGCAGTTCGAATCCACCAGGTGTTCCTTGGAAACTTGATGGGGCAGTTCTACTTTGTCCTATAGGGTCACTATGAGTTGGAATCGACTTGATGGCAATGGGTTTGGTTTGGTTTTTTGGGTTAAGGGTTTGAATAGGTGATGCATGCAAAAACATAAGTGTCAGGTGTGTAGTAAATATTAAATAATGTTATCATCCTTATCACTCATCATCATTCCTCCTTAACTGTAAGTTCATTAAAGTAGAAAATATGTGTAAATCCTAGCACAATGCACATCTCATGGTAAGTTACCAATAAATCCATATACCCTCTTTTCTCCAACTTCTCTTATAAGCAAGGACCATGTCTTATGGCAAGAACTTAGTGGGCCCTCAATAAACTGTTGAATCTTGAATAAATGCTGTTCTCCCTTGCTATTATCTAGCGCTGTGTTAGGTACATTATTGAGGGCTAATAAATATTTAGTACTGGAGAATCTTTTGCATATTTATTCTTCAAAATTAGCATAGGACAAGGAAGAAGAGCTGGGGCCAAATTTATATAAAATACTCTAAGAAAGATCTTGATAGCTGGCATAAGACTGGCATTGTCTTTCTTCTCTCATTCAAGAAGCTACCAAAGGAATTAGAGGGAAAAGGATTTAGTTTAACTCCAGTTGTCCCACTGGGGAGAGTGGCCCAAAGTAATGAATGACTGTCAGTTATGGCAATGTGAGACACTAAGGCAGTAATGTGACCACCCGCTCTTTGCTCAATGTTCGACTTGCTAAAGATGAATAACTTTTCTTTGAGTTTTTAAAAGTAACTCAAAGCTGCTTCATTCATTTAATTTCCCTGGAGACAGGTGGTCGGGCAAAGGGAAATGCTATAGAACATCTGCCTTCGCAGAGTCTGATGTAGACATTAATTCAGGCATCCTCTGAGTTAAGACACTGAGACTCATGAAAATCAAGATTGGTACAACAGACACATAAGAGACCTGTATCAAAAAGTAGACAGATTTAAATATTGCATTTCCATGATGCAGTTAGATTAAAATTTAACTAGCCCAAACCTGATGTTCACATAGCTTTCAAGGAATGGTTGTATCTTAAAGTGAAGTCCTTTTCTATGATCTCTTTATAATAATTGACATTTCCAGAAAATAAATAACTTGATGTCATATAAATAAAACAAAAACAAACCTACTGCAGTAGAGTTGATTCTGACTCATGGTAACCCAATACGCCCAGAGCAGAACTGTTCCATAAGGTTTTCTTGGCTGTAATATTTATGGAGGCAGATTGCAAGGACTTTCTTCTGTGCTACCTCTGGGTGGGTTTGAACTGCCAACCTTTAGGTTAGTAGTAGAGTGCAAACTGCTTGCACCACACAGGGACCTCTCATATGAATAAACCATCCGTTATCTGGGGAAGAATAGACTGAACAAGGTGGTTACAGAACTAGATTTGAAGTGTGCAGAACTGACTTTAGGGGGATAGCCTGGATGCAGGGAGGGCTTCTGCCTTGACCCTTGTCTCCAGGCACATCTGACTCATGACTGACAAAACCCTAGGTGCTATCGTTACTTTGGAGTCTGAGACCTAATGATTAAAGCCAGGTCACAGTGCCCTGCTGACTTGGCTGAATCAGAGCAATTGCAGTCTAAAAAAGGAAACAGAACTGTTCATACTGTTGCAATATGGGTGGGATTCATCCAGTCCTCTCCCCTTCTACTGCTCAGAAGTTAGTCTGGGACCTGATGACTTCCTATCTGAACTAATACAACAACCTTCTGCCTGTTCCTTTCTTTGCAGGCTGCCCAATGCCACCAGACTAATCATCTCAAAAGAAACTCTCAGCCCATCACTCCCCTATTTATGAACTTATTGAGTTTACTCTCCTTTGTCTTCTGCGTAATATTCAGTCCTTTGTCTGGTTCGCAAAACTCTTTAAAACTTAATCCCACGTTCCTATTTTATTTCCTATTTCTCTCCATCAGGATGTGAATATCCTTATTTCTATATTTATACCCATACTATTCAACTTTTCTGTTTACCTATTTAAAAGTGTATCCATAAATTCAAATCATAATTACTATATATCCAGATGTTTATTCATTTACTTCTTTACTCACTGAACAAATATTCACCACTGCTCATTCATCAAGGCTCTGTGGTACATGCTGGAGTTATAGTGGTGAGCAAGGGAGTGAGTTTCTTACCCTTATGGAGCTCAGACTCACCCTAGAACCTTGTTACCTGAAATGCAGTCCTTGCACCAGCAACACTGGCATCACCTGGGAACTTGTTAGGAATGCAAAATCTTAGGCCCCGCCCCAGATCTACTGAATTAGGACCTGCACTTTAGCAAGATCCCAGGCGATGTACATACACAATAAAATTTCAGAAACATCAGTCTTGGGAGGCGGGGCCAAGAAGGCAGAGTAGTCAGACACTTCCTGCACTCCATCTTATAACAAAGAATGAAAAAGCAAGTGTATTGATTATATATAATAATCTAGGAGCCCTGAACATCAAATGCCAAGTTGAGGAATCGGACTGAGTGGCAAGGGGAGGGAAAGACAGTTCAGAAGCAGTGAGGAGTTGCCAGACCTGACTGGCACCAGCAATCTGCAGGCTGGATCAGCTGACGTGTATGGCGAGGCAAGCAGTGGCACTTGGGATAAGTCTTCCATATTGGGAGAGACCGAGAGGCAGAGAGTCTGCTCAAGCATACAGAACCAGCGAGAAGCAGCATTCAATCAGGAAAAGATAAGTACATGCATCTAACCTACAGCGTGGATCAAAAAACACCCCTATTGGGAAGAGCTTCTCTCCCATTTACCTGCCCCCTCCCAGCTCTACGCCAGGTCCTGATCCAGCTTCAGTGATTGCCCTGCCCCCGGGCCAGAAATAGGACCTGTTGCATGCTCTGGGCCATTCTCCTGCCTTTGAAGAGGGAACAAATTAAAAAACAGGAGAAAATAATCTGCCAGCTCCCCTAAACCAGGAACTCAGGGCAGGCACATCCCCTTTGCCTAGTCACAGGTGTGAGGAGTCCAGGTACTTTGAATGCTTTTCACCCCTGCACAGACCTGTGATTTAGTCATCTGGTGCTGCTATAACAGAAAAACCACAAGTGGATGGCTTTAACAAAGAGAAATTTATTTCTTCACAGTAAAGTAGGCTAAAAGTCCAAATTCAGGGCATCGGCTCCAGGGGAAGGCTTTCTCTCTCTGTTGGCCTTCCCATCAGTCTTCCCCCTGGACTAGGAGCTTCTCTGCACAGGGACACCGGGTACAAAGAATGCATCTTTCTCCCGGCATTGCTTTCTTAGTGGTATGAGTTTCCCCCTCTCTGCTACTTCCCTTTCCTTTTATCTCTTGAGAGATAAAAGGTGGTGCAGGCTACCCCACAAGGAAACTCCCTTTACATTGAACCAGGGACCTGACCTGGGTAAGGGTGGTGTTACAAACCCCCTAATCCTCTTTAACATAAAATTACAATCACAAAATGGAGGACAACCACAGAATACTGGGAATCACGGTCTAACCAAGTTGACACATATTTTTGGGGAACACGGTTCTATCCGTGACAATCTGTGTGGGCCCGTTTCAACAGTGTAGGCCCTCATTAGCACAGTACAACAGGGTATATACCTGAAGCCTATTTTCAACTGTATCAGCTATAAGGGGGAGTGGCAGATTCATGACATCTGACACCACCCTCCCCATTTAGCAGGGTCCTCACCTACCCACATCAGGGGCCTGAGGACTATTCACTGCACACATTCCACCTAGCTACCAGCGACAGGGGTCCAAGAATAAGTGGTGCTTCTCAATCCTTACAGACAACAGCACTGGGTGCTCACAGTCCTGCTGCAAAATCCACCCACCTATGTGCTCTAGGGAACAGGGACATGCTTTCCTCAGACACTCAGGGGCAGCTGTCAGCCTCCTGCCTTGCTCAGTGCATGACCCCCTACTGCAGCCAGATACCTGTGCCTACTCCAATCACACTTGCTTGTCTAGGACTGTAGGTGAGAGCCTGAACCACACACTGGTGGCCAACTACCTGGACATCTGAGTTGAATCCGTACAAGAAAAGTAAATGGGCTCCTGGGCTCACATACCTAGTAACAGCTCTAATCACCTGAAGACAGGACGTGAGCACTTCAAAGACATGAATAGTCAAACTAGCTCACAAGACCAGCCTATTTGGGCATATCAAAACAAAACAAAACAGGAAGCTAGGACATAGTAAGCAAAAATTAAATAAATATAGTAACTTATTGATAGCTCGGAGACAACAGCCAACATCAAAACATATAAAGAGGCAGACCATGATGGCTTCAGCAACCTCCCAAAACAAAGAATCAAGAAACCTTCCAGAGGAAGATAACTTCTTGGAATTACCAGAAGTAGAGTTCAAAAGATTAATACACAGAGCTCTTCAAGAGATCAGGAAGGAGATCAGGCAAAAGGCAGAGCAAGCCAAGGAACACACAGAGAAAACAACAGAGGAACTTATGAAGGTTACACAAGAGCATAAATGACAAATCTAACAGGCTGCAAGAACCCATACAGAGATAGCAAACAGAAATCCAAAAGACTAACAACAGAATTTCAGAACTAGACACCTCAAAAGAAAGTCATAGGAGCAAAATTGAGGCAACGGAAATCAGAATTAGTGAGACTGAAAATAAAGCAATTGACACCAACTTATTTGAGGAAAAATCAGTAAAAGAATAAAAAAAAATGAAGAAACCCTAAGAATTATGTGGGACTTTATCAAGAGGAATAACTTACGAGTGATTGGAATACCAGAACAGGGGGGGATAACAGAAAATACAGACAGAATTGTTGAAGATTTTTCGGCAGAAAACTTCCCTGATATCATGAAAGATGAGAAGATATCTATCCAAAAGCTCATTGAACCCCATACAAGGTAGATCCCAAAAGAAAGTCACCAAGACATATTATGATCAAACTTGCCAAAACCAAAGATAAAGAGAGAATTATAAGAGCATCCAGGAATAAATGAAAAATCATCTACAAAGGAGAGCCAATAACACTAAGCTCAGACTGACTACTCAGCAGAAACCATGCAGGCAAGAAGGCAATGGGATGACATATATAAAACCTTGAAGGAAAAAATTGCTAGTCAAGAATTATACATCCAGCAAAACTATCTCTCAAATATGATGGTGAAATTAAGGCATTTCCAGATAAAGAGAAGTTTAGGGAATTTGTAAAAACCAAACAAAAATTACAGAAAATACTAAAGGGAGTCCTCTGATCAGAAAATCAATAACATCAGATAACAACCCAAGACTAGAACACAGGACAGAACAACCAGATTTCAACCCAGATAGGGAAGTCACAAATAAAGATAAAACACCAAAAATAAGGAAACAGAGATGTCAATACATAAAAGATGACAACATTAAAACAAAAAAGAGGCACTAAATAATGTAGTCATAGATCTTCCATATGGAGAGGAAGTCAAAGCAATATAAAGAAATAAAAGATTGGTTTAAACTTAGAAAAATAGGGGTGAATATTAAGGTAACCACAAAGGAAACTAACAAGCCTACACATCAAAATAAAAAACAAGAAAAACGTGAGGACTCAGCAAATACAAAATCAACAAAAATGAAAAGGATGAAAAGAAAACACATAAAGAAAAATGACTCAGCACAGAAAATCAAGTGGAACAAAGAAACTGACAATAACACACACAAAAAAAAACATCAAAATGACAGCACTGAACTCATATCACGCTGAACGTAAATGGACTAAATGCGCCAATAAAGAGACAGAGAGTGGCAGGATGGATAAAAAAAAGCAGGATTCATCTATATGCTTCATACAAGAGACACACCTTAGACTTAAAGACACAAAATACTAAAACTCAAAGGATGGAAAAAATTATATCAAGCAAACGACAATCAAAAAAAAAGCAGGAGTGGCAATATTAATCTCTGACAAAATAGACTTTAAGGAAAATCCACCACAAAGGATAAGGAAGGACATTATATAATGATTAAAGGGTCAATACACCTGGAGGTGATAAATATTAATGCATAATAAATATTTATGCACCCCATGACAGGGCTCCAAAATACATAAAACAAACTCTTAACAGTATTGAAAAAAGAGAGAGACAGCTCCACAATAATAGAAGGGGGCTTCAAACACCACTTTCGGAGAAGGACAGAACATCCAGAAAAGCCAAAAGCCATTGCCGTCAAGTTGATTCTGACTCATATTGACCCTATAGGACAGAGTAGAACAGCCCCATAGAGTTTCCAACGAGTGCCTGGTGGATTCAAACTGCTGACCTTTTGGTTAGTAGCTGTAGCACTTAACCACTACACCATCAGAGTTTCCAAACATCCAGAAAGAAGCTCAATAAAGACACGGAAGATTTAAATGCCACAATCAACCAACTTCATTTCATAGACATATACAGAACACTCCACCCAACAGCAGCCAAGTATACTTTCTTTTCCATTGCACATGGAACATTCTCCAGAATACACCACATATTAGGCCACAAAGCAGACTTAACAGAATCCAAAATATTGAAATACTACAAAGCATCTTTTCTGACCATAAAGAAATAAAAGTATAAATAACAGAAAAAGCAAGGAAAAAAAAATTGAATACATGGAAACTGAACAACACCTTGCTCAAAAGCTACTGGGTTATAGAAGAAATTAAGGACAGAAAAAAGAAACTCACAGGATCAAGTGAGAGTGAAAACACACCCTACTAGAACGTTGAGACTCAGCAAAAGCTGTGCTTAGAGGCCAATTTACAGCAGTAAATGCACACATCCCAAAAGAAGAAAGGGCCAAAATCAAAACATTAACCCTACAACTTGAACAAATAGAAAACAGCGGCAAAAGAAGCCCTTGGGCACCAGAAGAAAAAAAACAATAAAATTTAGAGCAGAGTTAAATGAAGTAGAGAATAGAAAAACAATTGGAAGGGTTAACAAGACCAAAAGCTGGTTCTTTGAAAAGATCAACAAAATTGATAAACCATAGGCCAAACTGACCACAGTAAAACAGGAGAGGAAGCAAATAACCTGAATAAGAAATGAGATGGGTGATATCACAACAGACCCAAATGAAATTAAAAGCATCGTAACAGAACACTATGAAAAATTGTACTCAGGTAAAGGGAAGGACAACACACAATACAGGGAAGTCAGCACAACTGGAGTGAAACAAAAGCTAAGAAGTTTCCTGAATACAATCAAACACTTTGAGGGAGACAGTAGCAGGTGTGAGTGTCTGAGGACCATGGTATCAGGGGACATCTAGGTCTACTGACATAATAAAGTGTATTAAGAAAATGTTCTGCATCCCACTTTGGCGAGTAGCAACTGGGGTCTTAAAGCTAGTGAGTGGCCATCTAAGATGCATCAATTGATTCCAACTCACCCGGAACAAAGGAGAATGAAGAACACCAAAGATACAGGGAAATATTAGCCCAAGAGACAAAAGGGCCACATAAACCAGAAACCCCATCTACCTGAGACCAGAAGAACTAGATGGTGCCTGGCTACAAGCAATGACTGCCCTGACATGGAACACAACAGAGAATCCCTGACGGAACAGGAGAAAAGTGGGTTGCAGAACTCAAATTCTAATAAAACGATCAGACTTACTGGTCTCACTGAGCCTGGAGGGACCCCAGAAGGCATGGCCCCTGGACTCTCTGCTAACCCAGAACTAAAATCATTCCTGAAGCCAACTCTTCAGATAAAGATTAGACTGGCTATAAGACATAAAATGATACTCATGGGGGCCACATAAACCAGAGACTCCATCAGCCTAAGACCAGGAAACCTAGATGGTGCCCAGCTACCACCAATGACTACCCTGATAGGGAACACAACAGAGAATCCCTGATGGAGGTGGAGAAAAGTGGGATGCAAACTCAAATTCTAATAAAAAGACCAGACTTTCTGATCTGCCTGAGGCTGGAGGGACCCCAGAGGACATGGTCCCTGGACTCTCTGTTAGCCCAAAACTAAAACTATTCCTGAAGCCAACTCTTCAGACACAGATTAGACTGGACTGTAAGACAAAATGATACTGGTGAGGAGTGTGCTTCTTAGCTCAAGTAGACACATGAGACTATGTGGGCGGCTCCTGTCTGAAGGGGAGATGAGAAGCAGAGGGGGACAGGAGCAGGTTGAATGAATATGGGAAATACAGGGTGGAGAGGAGGAGTATGCTGTCACATTGCAGGGAGAGCAACTAGGGTCACGTAACAATGTGTGTAGAAGTTTTTGTATGAGGAACTGACTTGAATTAGAAACTTCCACTTAAAGCACAATAAAAAAAAAAAAGAAAAACAAAAAATGACACGCATGAAGAGTGTGCGTCTTAGTTCAAAAAAAAAAGTAGATACATGAGACTAAATGAGCAGATCCTGTCCGGAGGCAAGATGAGAAGGCAGGAAGGGACAGGAGCTGGTTGAATGGACACGGGAAATCTGGGGTGAAAAGGGGGAGTGTGCTGTCAATTACAAAGATACCAGCCAGGGTCACATAATAATGTCTGCATAAATTTTTGTATGAGAAACTAACTTGAGCTGTAACCTTTCACTTAAAGCACAATTTAAAAAAAAATAAAAGAAGCATTAGTCTCGGAGACAGGAATTAAAGAAGCAATCATAATAGCATGTAAAGGCTGTTAATGAGTTTTTGAAACACAAGGGTAGAAGAGTTAACACTATGTTCTTTAGCATTCAATTATTTAATGGGCATTAAGTTTTTTCACTGAATTAAGTAAAAAAAAAATGAATGTGTACGTGTGTGTGCATAAATAGAGGCCATATGTTACTACTCTCCTTGAGACTCTCCCACTGGCCCTAGCTCAGTCCCGAGTCCACTGTAGGTGCCTAACGCATACTTTTGCTAATGTTGATTGAATTGTTTACAGAAGCACTCAAATTCGAGGGTTTTAGAGGTTTCAGCAAACGGTGGACTTGTTTGATTTTTGCAGGTACAGTTTTGATTTATTGGGTGTGGGGGGTTTTGTTCTGCTGCAATGGAAAGGGAACATTGTTCACCCTTTTCAAAGCCATAGCATTTCACCACGGTTGACAGAAACAGGGATAGAAATTTCTTAAGATGAAATGGAACCAGACTTGGCATAGAACAGTTTTTGCTCTGTGGTTCAAGGCTATGGACGAGTTTGCTTTTCTGTGAGTTATTTTTGTATTTTTATCATGTCCAGAGAGCTGGGTTGATTCACAACTTAGCCAACACCGTTGTTTAACTGCCCCAACACATCCATTACTTAGTAATACCCTTAGACTCAACTGGCACATACGTGCTACCCAAAAATGAATCTACATTTTCCACTTTTTCATCTCTCTGATGGTGTGCTTATGTAGTGCACAGCTTTCCTCACACATTTAGTTGTGACTAAGGGTCAATAATGGCAAAATGGTCAATTAGCGCTATGGCTGCTAACCAAAACTTTGGCAGCTTGAATCTACGAGGTACTCCTCGGAAACTCTATGGGGCAGTTCTACTCTGTCCTTTAGGGTTGCTACGAGTTGGAATCGACGCGAAGGCAACGGATTTCTTTTTTTTAAGAATCAATAAAAGCAAACAGATTTTGAATGCACAGCAAGTTCTTTTTGTTCACTACTGTCTTGTCTCATTTGAAAAATGCAATATCTTCTTTTTTAGCTACCTTAAATGAAAGCGGATTGGTCCTTCTTTATCTGTCTCTGGCAGTCTCCAGAGTTTTACACGCTCCAAGTTTGGATGCCCTTTTTACCAAAAAGTATCCTGACTTTTAGCCATAATTTTGAGGTGTTTTGAAACACTGACATGGAGTCTCAGTTACTGATTTGTTGTAGACTCTTGAGAAAAGCCACACTCATGGATGCTTTAGCAGACTCATGGTATCTCAGTGGTAGAAAACACTGTAGATATTATCTCACACAAGCTCTACATGAAGTGACTCCCTTCTATACCACCACCCCAAGGGGTCATCCAGCCTTTGTCTCAGCATGCATATGCAGGCTGCTGTAGACATGTGGTTACCACTTATCAAGACTTACTACAAAGCTATAGCAGTTAGGATAAAGTGTGGTATAAGGGCAAGGATAGACAAGCATATCAACAGAATACAAAAAGAAAAAACAATCAAGAATTTAGAAACAAACCCACACTTAGTCACCCAGTTTATGAGAAAAGGGCATGCAGTGGGGAAAAAGGATGGCTTTCGCAATAAACTGTGTTAGTTCAATAGGATATCCATATGCAAGAATATAATAATCTTGACCTCCTATCTCATACATATCTACGAGACACCTAGATCTAAATGTGAAATGTTAAAAAAAAGAAAACATAGAAGAATATATTCATGACTCTGAGGTAGGCAAAGATTCCTTAAGACAAAAAAAATGCTAGCTATAAAGGAAAGAAAATGCTAAAGCAGACTACATTAAACTAAGTATTTCTGTTTATCATAAAACACTGCCAAGATAGTGAAAGTAAAAGCCATGAAATGGGGAAAATAGACAACCCATATATCAGTAAAAGGATATAGATATGTACCAAGGGTATATAAAAACGCACATCAATAAGCAAAAAGCAGACAATCCAACAGAAAGATGGACAAGAGGCTTCATAGAAGAGGCTATCCAAATGGCCAATAAACGTGAAAAAATACTAGTCATTAAAAAAACCCCAATACAATATTATAATACTCCCACTTGCTAAAATGAGTAAGGTAGAGATGAGCAAGTGGAACTCATGTATATTGCTGACGAGAGTGTAAATTTGTACAGCCACCTCAGAAAATAGTTTAGCAGTATCTACAACAGGAAAATAGACTTAACTCGACCCAGGAGTTGCACTCTTAGGTATGTGCTCAGCAGAAATACATGCATGTTCACCAAAAGACTTTTACAAGAATGTTCATAGGAGCACTTTTTGTAGCAGCACCCAAACTGGAAACCACCTAAACACTCATCTACAGGGAATATACAGATAAATTGTGAAATAGTCACACAATAGAATACCATACAGCAATGGCAATGGATGAGCTACAATGATACGTAACAACATGGATGAATCTCATAACATAATATTGAGCAAATATGCCAGGCACAAAAGAGTGCATACTAAATGGTTCCATGCATGAGGTTCAAACACAGGCAAAGCTAATCTATGGTGTCAGAAGTCAGGGTAGTGGTTTCCCTTGCCGTGGAGGACAGTGCAGAAAAGCAGGTAAGAGGAGGCACTTGAGATTCTGGAAGTATTTTATTTCTTGAGTGGAATGCTGATGACACAGGTGTTTTCACTTTATGAAAAGTCATTCACCTGTCCACTTATTATTTGTGTGTTATATCTCAATAAATGTGTTACCAACCAAAACCAAACCCACTGCCTTCGAGTTGATTCCGACTCATAGCGGCCCTATAGGACAGAGTAGAAACTGCCCCATAGGGTTTCCAAGGAGCAGCTGGTGGATTTGAACTGCCAATTTTTAGTTAGCAGCCAAGCTCTTATACCTCAATAATTTTATTATACTTCAATTAAAAAAAAAATCAACTGTGTGTCAAAGTGGAGGACATCAGGGAAACCTAACTCCACCTAAAATCAGTGTGTTATCTCAAATTTGAGAGTGCCAAAGACCACTGAACAAAAAAGAGGCTGAAGTTAAAAAACAAACAGTATATCTATGAATTTGCTGTCTATAAATAAGAATTCTCCTTTGCCCTTTAAATTTTGATGCAACAGACGTGGTGAAATGCAAGAGCCATTGGCTTTCTAGGGAAGCCTGATGGATTTGCTCTGGTTTAATCATGTGTGAAGGAGCTCTGGTGGTGCACTGGTTAAAGCACTCAGCTGCTAAGAGAAAGATCAGTGGTTTGAACCCACTGGGCATTCTGTAGGAGAAAAATGCAGCAGTCTGCTTCTGTAAAGATTTACAGCTTTGGAAACCCTGTGGGTCAGTTATACTCTATCCTATAGGATTGCTCTGAGTCAGAATCAACTCAATGGCAATGGGTTAACATGAAAATAAACGTGTTTGGGAAAGATGAATTTAAACAGGTTACTTTGGGTCAAGATTTCTCGGAACCTTTAAAAGGCCAAATCTGCCTGAGAATTTCAAAGCTGTGTGAAAGCCATGAGAAACTGTTCACTACAGATTAGTAAGTAAACCCAAGTACCAAATAAACTGTGCTTACCTTGTTTACTGGGTAATCCACCCCTGGGAGCATACCAAACCTATCACAAGGGCTCAGTAAACACTTTCCATTGTAGAATGTCAGATCATGGAACACTGAGGAATGAGAAGGGAAGTGACTTGCCCACAGTCACTTGGCTACAGTTGTATCTTTTGACTTCTGTCCTTGTTTAGCCAGGTTCCCTACACGGCCTTGATGAGGAAAGGTAAACCACACCCCTTTCATTCTGTTTCCCTTGGTTTTACTTCTCAGAGTAAGTATACAAAGGTATGCAACTCAGTTTTATTAACTCCCTGATTGTTGTTCTCTGCTGACTCCATTGAGCAAACACTGCCTAAATGCTCAGACCCTTGGCTGTGGGGAGGAGGAGCAATATAGAAAATCTTGAAAAAGCAAAGGCAGTGACCTGGCTCATTTTAGTCTTCAGTCCTGCTGAGGGGTTTTCAAGGGCAAAATGAGGTTACATCAAGCACTTGTGCTCCTCCTGTCTCTTTTCATTTGCCTCCAGGGATTATGATGAAGTTCAAGGCTCCACGCATCCTGAAAGGTGTTGAAATCTATACATCAGTCTTTTGAAAAATTGCTTGCTGTTTAAGGGTCACTTGAGTTATTTTCAACAAAAAAAACGCTTCACCCAAGCCTGGATTATAAAATGCTCAACGCTAACTTAACTGGCTGTGTAGACTCTCTCAAACTTAGCTTTCTAAAGTGTAAAATGAGGTGATTAGATAAAAATCTACATGACTTGTAAGGCTTTATTTGTAGATTCATTAAGGATCTAATCTATAGATTCATTAACTTAAGGGATAATTACTAGCATCTATTATAGCTCAAATTATTAATAAGCACTGACTACATGGAATATTAACCATCAGTGACTATATTTGTATAAAAGTATGTGTATATCTACTTAATAGAGAGAAATAAAGGCCATTTACTGAGCACTTATTACATGTCAGGCACCATGCTAAGTACTTTAAATACATTACACCATTTAATCTTTACAATGACTCCCTAGGGTAGGGATTATTATCGTCACTGATGGCACAGTGGTTAAAGCGCTCAGCTGCCAACCAAAAGGTCAGCGGTTCGAACCTACCAGCCGCTCTGCAGAGAAAGATGTGGCAGTCTGCTTCTGTAAAGATTTACAGCCTTGGAAACCCTATGGGGCAGTTTAATTTTGTCCTATAGGGTCACTATGAATCAGAACAACTCGATGGCAGTGGGTTTGGATTTTGGGATGGCAGATTGTACATCTGTACAAAGATATACACAATGATATTCCCCATTCTACGTGTTGTTTATAACGTGACATTAATTCTTCTACTGAAAGATAGAAACTATGTTCCTTCCACTCTAATCTGGCTGGATTTGTGACTATGGCAGAAGGGATATTATGTGACTTCCAAGGGTAGGTCAGGAAAGATGGTACAGCTTCTGCCTGCTTCTCCTGGGGGTACTTGCTCTTGGAACACAGCTATCATGCTGTGAGGAAGCCCAAGAAGCCGCAAGGAGAGACCACAAGTAGGCATCTGGCCAACAGTCTCAAGCTGAGGCCTCGAAGGACAGGCAGCATCAACTAAGCAAATGAGCCTTCAGAAGATTCCAGCCCCACCTGTCAAGTCACCTGAAGCCTTTGAGTTTTCCCCTCTCAGACCCCAGACACTGTCAAGCAGAGACAAGCCATCCCACTATGCCCCTTTCCAAATATCGTGACCCAGGGAATCCACGAGCATAATAAAATGACTGTAGTTTCATGCCACAAGTTTGGGGTGGTTTGTTTGGCAGCAATAGTGACAGACGTTCTGAGACATGAAATTAGTTGCCCAGGGTCACAAAGCAAGTTTTTGTAAGAGGTGGTATTGAGCCCAGATATAACTCCAGAGCCCATGCTCTTAACTCCTCTGTTTTAAAAGCCCTGAGTATTTGGCAAACATGGCAAAACCAATATCTGCCACTCTGGGATGAAGAGAAAATCATTACAATGTTGACCACAAAGAAACAAAGCCAGGTACCCAGATGAACAGGAGGGGACTAGTGGACAGTGTGGTTTGCCAGGGAAGGGTCACTACCGGGAGCTGAGTTATGCTGGGCAAGCAGGCAGGAGCTGGCATACAGTTCATACCCAGGCGTGTGCTGAGAAATAACCCTGGGATGGTATGAGGGATGCTGCCAATATCCTCGAGTCATAACACTGCACCTGGCAGCCTTCCTCATTCTCTGGGGAACAGCCTCCAGACTTCCCTCTGGCCAGTGCTGGGCCAGGAGCACAGCCAGATTTGGTGAAGCACATCAGTGGGTTTCAGAAAGCTCTTAGCAGAGAATAAATGATTGGTCTGAGGCCAGGGACAGAGTAGGAATGAAGTGAAAGTGATTAACACAAAGGAGGGGACAGAAAAGTAAGTTTTTTTTTAAACCCATGACATATGCCAGGCACTAGGCAAACATGCTTCTGTCTCTGTTCGCTCATGTATTTATTCTTATAGGAATCCTGTGATACTGGTATTAATGGCCCCCTTTTGAAAACTGGTGGTGCAAATGGTGAACGTGCTTGGCTGCTAACCAAAAGGTGGGTGGTTTAAAGCTACCCAGAGGTGCCTCAGAAGAAAGGCCTGGTGATTCACTTCCAAAAAATTAGCCATTGAAAACTCTCCAGGGCACGATTCTACTCTAACACACATGGGATCACCATGAGTTGGAATCCATTCAATGACAATTAGCTTAGGGGTCCCTGGGTGGTGCAAATGGTTAACATGCTTGGCTGCTAACTAAAAGTTGGAGGTTTGAGTCCACCCAGAGGCACATAGGAAAAAAGTCCTGGCAATCTACTTCTGCAAAATCAGCCATTGAAAACCTAACGGAGGAAAGTTCTACGCTGACACACGTGGGATTGCCTTGAGTTGGAAGTGACTTGACGTCAACTGGCGGTGAAGGTAATTTTTAAGTTGAAGAAACTGAGGCTCATTGGTTAACTTACTGGCTCAAGTCTTACAGCTAGTAACTGGAGGAACTAAGTCTATACGAACGATGGGGCACTTGGTCCCCAGGTCTGTGTGAAGGATGGGGCACTTGGTCACAAAACACACAGGTTTCTCTCTCTCCTTTGCTCAGACTGATCCCCATTACCTGGAATGCCCTTTTGTAAGTCTAACTTTCTCCCTTGAGACCATCTCAGTCTCTCCTTTTCTAATAAGGTAGCCTAGATCATTTCAGTTCTCCGTGATCTTTCCCT
Source organism: Loxodonta africana (assembly GCF_030014295.1). Classification (NCBI taxonomy): domain Eukaryota; kingdom Metazoa; phylum Chordata; class Mammalia; order Proboscidea; family Elephantidae; genus Loxodonta; species Loxodonta africana. The sequence goes on along the minus strand of NC_087343.1, from coordinate 169,050,939 downwards.
TTTCTCTATCTGTTGACTATAAATCCTGCACTGGGGAATTATTCAAATACACATCCTGCTTTATCATTTGCTTTAAAAAAAAATCCAGTTTTTCTACTGGATTGCAAAGTCAGGGGTCTGAACTCATGTTTCTTACATCTTCGAATCTGCCACATGCTTAGCATTGTGCCTAATACAAAGTTTAGATCCCAGATGGTGCCCAATTAAAATGTTCAATTAATTAATTCTCACTTGTATCTGTAGAAATACATACCCACAGTAACTGGAAACAAAACAAAATAAAGCCTGTCTCCATTCTTTCTCCCATTCTCAGAATGGGGGCCAACACAGAGAGCAGGACATGAAAGAGAAGATGAATACGAGATGAGGGCCCAGCCAGAATTCCACAGAAGGGAAGGCATCTTTCTGCTTGACAGCCCCTCTGCCTGATGCCCAGGAGATAACCTGACCGATGACTCTGTCAGTGCCCAGCCCGGACACTCTGAATTCTAGAAATTAGAACTTGGCTTCTGTGGCTCCGGTCATGGTGAAGCAAGCTTTAACACCAATCAGTAAAGGTCCTCCAAAAGGAGTGGGGAGCTACTTCTTGAGCTCACTCTGGTTAAAGAAACTGGAAACTAAAGAACTGACCCAACATTGCCCATTGTAGATTCTGGGTGCTTCCTAGGTGACCCACTAATTGCTTCACAGCACGTCATAGGGCCCCAAAAAGTCATGGCTTTGAGAGTATCGTTAAACTTGGTGAGCTCTGAACCCTTAGCCAAGGAGTACCTGATGATGATCTTGACTGATGAGTCCCATGACTCAATACGTGCTTGCCTCGGTGCTTATACTCATGCGGTTACCCCCACCAGGGGTTACCCTTCTCATTTTTCTTTGTTTTGGTAAAAATCTTATTTCATCTTTCAAGGGGCAACCCAGGGCCTCTCAGAAGCCTTTTTCCACCTCAATCCATGCTAATTTTCCTTTCTCAGAAAAATCTTGGCACCAACACTACAGGCCACACAGTTTAGCCCTTGGTTACATGCTCTTCTAGTTCCCAGTGTTCCTGAGATGCAGGATGGTGCAGGGAAAAGAACCTATAATTCGGGACCAGAGAGATCTTGACCCACTACTTCTCAGTCATGCAGCCCTGAAGATCTTTCCAAATCAGCCCAGATGCCTTTGCTCATCCATATTAGCAGCTGCATAGTGTTCCATGGGAGGATGAACCCTCTTTTTTTCTTCTTCCAGGCTCCCACTAATGGTTCTTTCTAGCTGTTTAAAACAACAGTGAAATGCACATCTGTCTACATACATCTTGGCACATTTGAGCAAACATTTCAATAGGATAAATGTGTAGACTCCAGATGTTTCTCACCCCCATAATCTTAAGGCCATCCCTGATTCTTTTTGCCTCTTTTCTTCCGTTCATACCTGAAGTGCTACAGTTAAAAGCATGCTCTCTCTGCTTTTGGCTGTGACTATGAACCTGGCCTATCCTCCCAGCCACCTCCTAGTGGAAGCCAAGAGGTTGGTTTCTCTAACGTGGTACCAATTACATCTTTGCTCTTATCTCTGTCTCACCATCTCCCCGACCCTAGCTGAGCATGCCACCCTCTGTCTTTGTGGGGCAGAGAGCACTCCTAGTAGCTCACCTTTCTTCCTTCAGCATATGGCTTTTAAAGATGATGATACTTTACAGAATAATGGAATGAAAGCCCAAAGCAAAAAGCCTCTCCCCCCAATTCCTTTTTTTTTTTTAATCAGAAATGCAGAAGCCTACAGAAGAAATAAATGCCATTTTTTTCCCCTTATGAATTCTAACAATTCCTGGGTACCCTGTGAGAACTCCAGAAGGATTTTTGGTCTTGGAAGGCAGTGTAGTGTCACGAAAACATCACAGGCTTTAGAATCAGACAGACACAGGTTATAACCCCAGCTCCACTGTGTAACCTTGGACAAGGGAGTTAATTCCTCTGAGCCTCAGTTTTTTCAACTGTAAAACAGTATTAATGTACTCAGGCACGGGTTGTCACGATGATTAGAGGTAACATAATTTAACACTTACCAGAGGGTCTGACACATAGTAGGTGCAAAAAATGAAGGCAACTATTAATGCTATTACCCTAGCAAACAGAAGATTAGAGCATTCCTGAGTAGTGAGGTAACTGACAACTTTAGGATGACCATGGACTTTGCGTTCTGGAGCCTTTTGACTTTTTTTATCTCCAATTCTCCTCCTTCTCCTTCAAACCCACTCAGAGACAAGGATTGAATTGTCCCCATGTTACACAGGTAGTTAATGACAGCCAGAAATTCTCTCCATTAAGTTGCTTTCTCTCCATTAAATGAAAAATTCGCATGTTCATTCAACAAAGAGGTGTTGAACATTTGGGATACAAACAGCCTGTGTCAGGTTTTGAATGAGATACAGAGATGAGTTTGCCTCTCTGTGTTTCAATAAGGAATGGATATGGGTAACTCTAGTGCAGGCTTGAAGATATAAGCTGCCTTCAGAGTGGTTCAGCTGACAATGGCAATGACAACAATAATGTCAACAACAAACATTTACTATGTTTGTGCTAAGGAAGAGCTTTACATCCATTACTTCGCTTAATCCTCAAAATACTCCTTTGGACAAGTCTTATTATTATCCCCACTTTCCAGAAGAGAAAACTGAGGTACAGAGAAGTTATTTTCCCAAGCTTACACGACTAGTAAGTTGTAGAGTTAGGATTCAATCTCAGGCAGCCCTATTCCAGAGTTCAAGATTATAATCATTACTGTAAAGTATAGCTTCAGAGGAGGATTGGGTTAGGATGAAGACAGTGAGAAGGCAGCCTTTGCATAGGAGGGAGGAGCTGGGCAGAAAAATGGGAAAGATCCCTCCAAGCAGAGGGATCGATGGGAACATAAAAGCATAGAACTGAGTAAACAGAATTAAAGACAACTTGGCTTGGCTAGTTGTTGTTAGCTGACGTTGAGTCTGCCCCCCACTCGTGGCGACCCCATGTACAACACGATGAAATGCTGCCAGGTCCTGCACCATTCCCATGAACGTTGGACTATTGTGTTCCACAGGATTTTTATTTGTTGATTTTGGGAAGTTGATCACTGGGCCTTTCTTCCTAGTCCATCCTACTCTGGAAGCTCTGCTGAAACCTATTCAATTCCTAGAAGGGGGCTGGGGACATAGTAGGGGTCATTTGTTCCCCCCATCTCCCCCATTTCACAGAGGGAAAATTGAGACCCAGAGAGGAAGTGACTCACTCAGTGGGCTGGTACTAGGCTGAGAGTGTTTTTTTTTTTTTTTTTTTTAAAGTGTTCCATTCATTGTCTCCTCCAAACCTGGGGGCCACCCCCTGTGATGACAGGGGTCCCTAGTTTCCCTCTTGGGTGGGACTACACTCTGCTCCCAGCCGACACTGTGCCTCCACATTTTGAGGCCATCTCTCCTTAACCTACCGGATATATATAGTCTGTTACCACCTCAGGTTTGTGGTTCTCAGTGTGCGTGACACCATTTATATTCCGCTGGGTGCCTTGGGTGTAATTTACCTATTATCTATCTCAAAACATAGGTAAGATAAAAGTATATATGGTGAGCAAAAATGATTCGTTTACCACTCGCTGGCTAGTGGCTCCTAACTCATTCAGAACCACCACGCTCCCCTCAGAGTCAGGGTACACCTTCCTCATCAATTCAATCACTTATGTTTTCATTTTTCCTTATATAGAACTCAGTACCTCCCTCCAGAGAAACAACTGGGTCTCTTGATCTCAGATGCTGTACTTCAGAGAGAGTTAAAAAGAACAAGACATCCTCTCCAGGACAATGTGGAACCTAGGAAGATGGAGCCATGGGGCGGCCTTTCTGGATACAGAGACATGGGGACCGTCTTCCTTCTGAAGCAGGCCCCATTCATGGCCTGGATTTCCCAAGGGATGTGAAAGAAGAGAAGAATACTCCAATCAGATTTTATCCTTGGAGCCAAAGTGGGGGGAAAGGAGTTCATTTTATTTTATATCGTTTCAGAACATATATATGAAATTCCTAGTGTGTCTAAATGCATAGAAGATATGGTGATGTTTTTATGCTCCTCACCATTCTTCCAGGGGTCTCAGACTGGTGGCCCACAAGCTGAACCCTAGGCCTGTTTTTGTTTGATCTGCACAGAGTTGGGCAGTTACTGTACACAGCTGAGTGGAGGCTGCCTTCTTTAGCTGGCACGTATGTTCCCCAGTTCATCTCAGCCCCTATCTGACCTCCCTTTCTATGTGACTGAACTTACTAATTGTCTGTGTGACTTTGGGTAAGTCTCTTCCCCTCCCTGTAAGCTAGGATACTCGTTGAATTTGGGTAGAGAGTGGATTACCTATTTATTTTGTTTATTGCCTGCTTCGTCTCACTAGAATGTGAGCTCTAGGAGAGCAGGTGTTTTTGTCTGCTTTATTCCGTCATGTCTCGCATAGCACCTTGAACCATCCCTGCCACGTAACAGGTGATGAGTAAACATGTAATGGATGAATAAATTATCTTAAACATTCCTGTCAGCTCTGTAAAAAACTTTCTGAAAATTTGCCTATTGTGATTTTGGAAAAAGAAATCTCTCCTCAATTAAACAGACCTCAGACTTTCAGAGCAATCTAGAAAGAGAGAGAGTGAGGGAGCAATTTGACTTCCCCTTTGCTGATTGCCAGAACTACTGGCTGAGATGCAGAAAATGATGGTTTTCATTTGCGTATCCAGCAAAGGCTTTTATCCTCCTGTTACTGCATTGATTTTAATACTCCCATGTGGCTTTTGGGAGCTTCTGAAACTTCTACTCTTCTGCCTCTCCATGGTCTGTGAAGCTGCTCAGTATTACAGCCTGGCTCTGGGTCTTGCTATTAGGCAGCAGAGGATTAAAACTGAAAAGGAAGAAGTCAGTGAGGTGGCGTTCCCAGTGATGGGGCCACCCACAGATGGCCAATGCACAGATCACATCTGCCACAATTGTAGGATCACCTCACCGGGGCTAACCTCTGTGTGCTGGCATTGCTTGCTAATGGCAAGGGAAGTGATCAAGGGGAATATATACTAGTGAATCCCTTTTGTGAGCTCCTCCTGGCAGCCTGGCCTGCAGGAGAGTGTAGGATCCCTAGGGAGTCTTCTGCCTTTCGATGGCCACAATTTCCCCCTTTGGATCCAAGGCCTTGCTCACCTAGCAGGTAGCACACCCTAGGGCAGCAAGCAGGCAGACCCTGGGCTCAGTGTATACTGTTGTTGATTTACACCATTTCTGGCTGACCTGTGGACCTTGCTTTCTGCACTTCCCATTTGACATTCCTGGACAACACCCTAGTTCAATGACTTTTAAAGGTTCATGCCCATCTGACCCTGAAGGAGGGGGTCTTGTGAAACATGCATATCCTTGTCCCCAGTTACATTGTTTCCAATTCAGCAGATCTGGGGTAGTGCCTGGGAATCTGCATTTTGACAAGCATCCCAAGTGATTTTGATGCAGGGAGTCCCAGCAGAAATTCCTATACCTTGCCCCAAGACACAGGGCTTCTATCACCATTTCTTGCCTCATCACTACCCACACTTTCTTATGGCAGTGAACCTGTGTCTCTAACTGGGTTTATGTTTTCAAAATGCAAAATGTTTTATAATTTCAGGCTGCTTCCGTCAGCTTCCTTGAATATTTACTTCCAGCCTTCCTTTCTTCCCTGCAGCACACATGGAGATGCGCAAGAGGAGTGGGTTTGCCTGGCTTTCTCTGGGAAGAGAGGAAGCAGAGCAGGAGGTGGAAGGGGTAGGCAGCATATTGGTTGCTATGGAACTTGTGTGTGAACTCAAAGGTCAGGCTGCCATTGGTTATCGGGTTGGGCTCTCCTCATTGGCCACCCTGTTCCCATGGTGAGTCAGCTACAGGCTCCCCGCTCAACAAGTACATTAACTGGGGGGTGTGTGGTATAGGGTTCCCAGAGATCTCCAAAGTGCCATCACCTCCCCCGCCTGAGACTTCTCACTGAGAGTAATTATCTTCACCAGGTGGAGATAATTATCATATATTCTGATACAATCTAAGATTAAGGATAAAAGACAGTTCTGAAAGCTGAAAGTATGATTTCTCATTTTCTTCTATTCCCCAATGACATTCTGACCCCCTTTTGTTCTCTTTACTAAGGTCATCTGAACCTAGAGAAGCACTGACCTCATGGAGAAGCCAATAGAGGAGTGGAGGCTATGGGAGGAATGAGTTGAAGATGCTAATTCTTAGTTCACTTGTAGGTAATGAAGCCTTGGGTTGAGACTGCACAATAGGATAGCATTGAACTGGGCATCATAGGCCATGGATAGCATCTGGGTGGCTGTAGAGAAAATCTCGTTGTCCCTTTTGGGCCTCAGTTTCCTCATCTGTAACATGAGATGGATAAACCAGAGCATCCTAATGATTTCGCCCAGAGCTAAGGTCTATGCGACTATGGTTCCACGTTTTCCAAATGCCCTCTTCCTCTTGGGTTCACCCTTGAATCTTCCCTCTCCTCATCTCCATATATCCAATTCATTAGCAAGTCCTGTCAATTCTAGTTTCAGAATAGACCACAAATCCATCTACATGGTCATCCTTATAATTTCCATCAGTATAATTTCCCCTGGGCTGCTATGAAAGCCTCTTGCCTGGTCCCTTAGCTTTCACTCTTGTTTCTCCTCTGCCCTAATTCATTTTCCTCATAGCTACCAGAATGGTATTTTAGCATGTAAATGAATCCTTCTCTTAAAACTCCAGTAGCTTTTGGTTGAGTTTAGAGTAAGACCCCAAATCTATACCATGGCCACAGGGTCCTTGTCATGGATCGGATTTTGTCCCCCAAAAATATGTGTATCAATTTGGCTATGTCATGATTGTCTGATTGTCTACCATTGTATGATTGTCTACCATTTCGTCATCTGAAATGATTTCCCTGTGTGTTATAAATCCTATCACTACGATATAATGGGATGGATTAGTGACACCTATATTGATGAGATCTACAAGATTAGATAGTGTCTTAAGCCAATCTGTTTTGAGATATAAAACAGAGAAGTGAGCAGAGAGACATGGGGACCTCGTACCAACAAGAAAGCAGCACCAGGAGCAGAGCCTGTCCTTTGGACCCAAGGTTCCTGTGCAAAGAAGCTCCTAGATCAAGGAAAGATTGATGACAGGGACCTTCCTCTGGAGCTGATGGAGACAGAAGGCCTTCCCCTGGAGCTGACGCCCTGAATTTGGACTCATAGCCTACTAGACTGTGAAAGAATAATTTTCTCTTTGTTAAAGCCACCCACTTGTGGTATTTCTGTTATAGCAGCACTAGATGACTAAGACAGTCTTACACGTTCTATTCTCTGCCCATTTCTCTAATATCACCTCCAATCACTGGCTTCTCCTCCTGTCCCTGAAACCACTTAGTTAGTTCTTCTCCACCTGAGGGCCTTTGCACATAACTGTTTATGTCTTTGAGCTGTGTACAAGACTAACTCCATCTTACCCATCCACAGCTCCACAGAGAAAGCTTCTCGGAACATCCTAAGTAAGTCTCCTTTAATTACCACTTCCTTTATTGTCTATTGCAACAGCAGGTTCAATTTATTCATAGCGCATCACACTTTATACATTCATGGTTCCTTGTTTAGCGACTGTCTCATATGAGTATACTGAAGTCTCCTTGAAGGAAAGGTTCCCTCCCCCATCCTCCATTCATCATTATATCTTTGTAGCCTCATTGCCTAGCTCTATGTCCTGCCCATTTTAGGCAATTAGTAATATCTATCAAATAAATTAATGGTCTTGGCCACAAGTAGGGGGAAAAGGTACAGAAAGGAAAGTTGGGGGAACTAAAGACACATTTTGCCTGTAAAGATTTTTGTTCCTTCTTTAATATATCCCTTCTCAAAATGCTCCTCTACATGGAAAAAGAACCTAATATATCTATTAAAAAATAGGTCTTTGGGCATAAGAAGTAGACCCCCCAAGTGAATTCATGGATGGTATTTTTATCTCACCAACAACGTAATTAAAAAAATTGTAATCTGTAATCATAGTTAAGCTGAATTTTAACTTTGAATACTCAAATAGATCTCACAAAACCAATTTACCATATAAACATTTTAAAGGTAAGGGTGAGGAGTCTTTAAAGAATGTTATTAGCATTTACTTGTATAGATCAATGAATGTGTTAATTACAGATTATGTTTATCTACTCAAGGTTCTGGTACAGGAAACATCTATTTTAGGCCCTGTGGCCAATACTGCTGGTTGACCTACCCAACATTCATTCCTACTCCCGCTTCCCCACTCTAGAGGCTAGAAAACCTAGATTCTTTTCTTCCCAGCCTTCCTGGCAGCTAGAGGTGGTCACTGGCCACTGTTCTGGCCAATGAGAGAAGCAAACATCTGCTTGGGGTGGGGAGTATTTTCGTAAAGTTTCTGTTTTCCTGATCCAAAGAAATGGAAATGGATGGCAACACTTTTTCTCCTTTTTGCTGCTTAAACATGGACATAATATCTGGAAGCATTCATCTCTTGACCATGAAGGCAAGGTCCAGAGAATCACAGAGCTGCTGATCCTCGTTTCACTGAACCAACATGAGTCAATGTCTTGTCTCCGCTTTTCCTATAATGTGAGAAAGATAGGCCTTTCTCTGTTCACGTTACCTGGGTCAAGTTTTTTGTTACTTGCAGACAATCACATCTGGCCACATTTTGTTGGCATTTGGTTGTTAGAAATGAACTTCAAAAATGTTAAAAAGAGATAATACTGCTTATCTATGAGTGCAGGTACATGCAATTTAGGTGGATTTAGTCCCCCAAACTCTAAATTAATAAGGATTTATTATGTATTATTTAAATGAGTAGCAACAAAAATTAATTGATTCTCATTGGAAAGGATATTATTTAAGATGTTTTACATATGCAAGCCTCTTAGAAGTACTTCTTACTATAGCACTTAGGGTGTCTAACATGGTGCTGTGAAGATCAGAGGCTCACAAAACTTGTTGACTTCATCAGAAGATATGTAGACAATGACAAAAAAACTTTTATTGGTGTTTACCATTTTATGTTTGATCCCTGGCCCTGATTCCTGGCTTAATGTCCTGGCCTTCTTGTCTGGCCCAAGTTTGGATGAAGGATACGGATTTTCTCTTTAGTACATATTTCTGAGAAACACTGTGACCCATATTCTGACTCATATGGAATTTCTACAGACTCCTAAACTCTGGGATTGGCCAAGGTGGGGTGGTGAAGAAGGGGCCATCTCAAGTGTATAAACTCCCTATGCAGGCTGGTTCACTTCTATATCTGTTATTCCCTTTCCTCCACATTCATAAATCCTTCCTCTCAGTTCTTATGAGAAGGAGGCATAGGGAACCAGGTCTCTGGAGAAAACCACTTGCTATTTCTGCTTTGTCTGTGGACTTCCTCAGAAGAGAGTCATATAGGTCAGTGGTTTTCAAATTGGTGTGAGCAGTGGCACCCTTTTTTCTAGTGAGGTTTAGTAGAAGCCTAATATATAAATCTGATAAAATAAAATATAGTCATCCAAATTTCAGTGCTTCCTATCTACTGGTTGGGTACTCTGATACAAGTTCTACATGTATTAATCTCATTTAAGCCTCATGAGAAGACTTGAGGTAGGAATTATTATTTACATTTTACCAATGAGAAAACATAGGCACAGGTTAGGGATCTGCCTACTCAATCTCATCTTCAATTCAGTGGCAAGTCCTAAGACACACTAGTGGAATCCTCAGTACTCCAGGAAGCACAGTTTGAAAACCCTGTTGCGTACAGAGGTCACAAACTCAAATACCTTCACAGGGGTCAGCTGAGTAACACAGGAATGAAGGAAGCCAGGTGGAGGCTGTGAAATCCACATGTCATCTAAAGAAGGCAGCTGCCCCTCAGTGTTGGAGGCTCATTGCCAAACTCTGTGCAGCTCAAACAAAAGCATGCCTGGGAGAGAATTCAGCTCATAGGCCACCAGTCTGAGACCTCTGGAGGAATGGTGGGTGTCATGGATTTAATTACGTCCTCCCAAAAATGAGTGTATCCATTTGGCTGGGCCATGATTCCTGGTGTTGTGTGATTTTCCTGTATATTGTAAATCCTGCCTCAGTGATGTTAAATGAGGGAGTATGTGTGGCAGTTGTGTTAGTGAGGCAGAACTCAATCTAAAGATTGGATTGTGTCTTGAGGAAATCTCTTGAGATAAAAAAGAAGAGAGCAGAGAGACTGGGAGACCTCATACAACCAAGAAAGCAGCACCAGGAGCAGGGTGCATTCTTTGGACCCGGGGTTCCTGCACCTGAGAAGCTCCTTGACCAGGGGAAGACTGAGTACAAAGACCTTCCTCCAGAGCCAACAGAGAGAGAAAGCCTTCCCCTGGAGCTAACACCCTGAATTTGGACTTATAACCTACTAGACTATGAGAGAATAAAGTTCTCTTTGTTAAAGCCATCCACTTATGGTATTTCTGTTATAGCAGCACTAGATGACCAAGATGGTTGGAGGGGGAAAACATACCCTGAAGTCAGACCTCGAGGTGCTTAAGAAGTAATATGCCCACTGACAAAGGAAATAATGGAGGAAAAACAAGCCCACGGGTCTTTTCAGGCACATGCATGTTCAGATGGTCCTACGTTATACCGACTAGAGAAGAATCACTCTTCCCACTGTTTATCCACTGGCCTGATTTATTTTTAAGCAAGCCCTTCCCCTGCTTGGTTCTTTCTACTCTTCACCATGTGTTTGCCAGTATTGGCCAAGCATCCAGTCTCACACCTCCTCCCCCACATCCCTTCCCTCCTCTAACAGTCTTCTAATTTAAAGAAAAACATGATTTTATGGTGAACGATGAGACTTTCTAAATTATACAGCAGGCAAAATGAGTCCTGGGGGAAGCTTGTTAGGAAGATTTTAATTATTGACACTGAGGAATATTGGTCCTCATCGACATTTCAATGCAAAATGTGGAGAGGTGGTAAGGACGCCACTGACACATGTCCGTAAGGCCTTGATATTTACACACGTAGGTATCGAGAAAGTGAGAGTATGTGCAAACCTATTCATGACAGCTCAATTCCAAGTCATGTCTTCCTGCACATTTTAGAGACCTAGTAATCTACAAGAAATGCCTACTGGAAAAAGAGTTCATAGACATGAAACTACTTCAAAGGAACTATAAAGGAACTATAGTCAGTGCTTATTTATCAGGTAAATTGGAAGGGACTTGTGGCATGAACACTCCGGAAAGTGGCAGAAAGAACATTATACACAAAGACAGAAGGCCAGTAAATGTGGGCATTGGACTAGACTGGTAGTTTCCAAATATTTTTCCCCTCCTTCCTTTCCACCCTTCCTTCCTCCTTTCTTTTTTATTAGCTTCAAAATCCTTTTTTCCAAAGAAATCATATTTACAAGTCCAATTTTTTTAACAGATAAAAATGGAGCTACTCTGGTTCCGTGTGTGTGTGTGGTAGGGGGGGACCCTTCTGATTTGTTCTCCTGTAACCCTCAATGGTAATATCTGAGGCACCTCTGAGAAACTCCTTTTTCGAACCAAAGGCACAAATTTACAAAACTACTGGAACTAGATTACTCCCAAGGTTCCTCTAAGAACCAAGAAAAGGAGAATCTTTTTCTCTTAGAGATGGATAAACTGTGGCTTACCAATGTCAAGTTACTTGCCCAGGGCCACATATACAGTTGGTGCTTGAGCCAGGACTCATAATCCGGGGCTGCTCCTACCATGCAAAACTGGTACAGGGTGGTGGTTTTAATACCAACTCAGCTACCTACTAGCTGTATAACCCTGACAAACTAGTTGTGGGATGTAATGGGAGTCCCACATTATACTGCTGTAAGGATTTAATGAGATAATACATGCAAAGGACACAGAACCTTGCCTCACATATGGTAGGTGCTCAATAAATGTTTTACCATACTGCCCCCATCATTTATCTGTGCCTTTCAGCTAAGCCAAAAAAAAAACCCAAACCCATTGTTGTCTAATCGATTCCAACTGATAGCGACCCTACAGGACAGAGCATAACTGCCCCAAAGAGTTTCCAAAGAGTGCCTGGATTTGAACTGCCAACCCTTTGGTTAGCAGCCATAGCACTTAACCACTACACCACTAGGGTTTCCATCTTTCAGCTAGTGAACATTGAAGCCATGATTATGCCTACTAATCTTGAGTGCCTCAACCAGGTAAAGGACAGAACTGGCCCAGATACAGGATGAGTCCAGATAATCCACAGCATGCAATGAACAGTTGACTATAAAGCATAGTTTAAAAAATTAAATGCAATGAAGTCTGGAAATAATTCCCATCCCTTAACTTTACAGTATCTTTTTTTCCCCAAGAAAAATGTGCCATTGAGCAAAGAGGTAGAGGAGTGATGCCTGACCTGGGAGAAATGTCACATCCTTGCTGCATGAAGGCTCCCAGAGAGAACCACAAGCTGTTGAATATCCCAAACTCATTGGACTGGTCACTGGTTGTCTGGTCACGTCCTTCCTCAAACTCTTCACTGTGCCATTCGTAGGGGCTGAAGCGGCTGACCAGGAAGAGGACAACACTCACTCCAATGTAGGCAAAAACGATGCACATCCAAATCTCATAAGCCAAAGGATCGAGGAAGGAGAAGACCCCCGGCTTGGACTTCTGTGGTTTTTTTATCATGATGGAGATCCCCAAACTCATAAATGGCTTGGAGAAGTCTATGACCTCTTCTCGGACCAAGGTGATGGTTAAGGGGGCCACAGCCACATCTGCTCTCTGGAAAAAAAAAAAAAAAGCAGCTGTACTCATCAGCTTTCTTCCTTCTTTTGCTCCTCTCTTCATTGTAGATATTCTTTTGTATCTCAAAGGATGTGAGTGGGAAGAACCTTAGAAACCTAACCATTTTACCCTATAAAATATTCCTGACGAGTGACTGATCAACTCAGTATTTTACAGGGGAGATTATTTCCTTGTTTGATAGTTCTAATTGTTAGACTCTTGTTCCTGATCTTGTGTTAAGGGGGCTGTTGTGAGTATTTGTTGCTTTTGCCTGCCCAGCAACCATCCCTCCTTCCTCTGGTAGGAGAGCACCTCCTGGGCCACCTTCAATCCTTCTGGTTGAAATGGGGCTGATCACCCTGGTTACTGGGCAAAGCACATGGCTCAGGCCTGGCCAATCAGGGCACTACACTCCCCTGGCTAGGATGATTCCTTCCAGGATGGGTATATGACCCAAAGTGGTTTAGTGAGAAATTGCCCTGAGAGTCAGAGCTGAGAAACATAGATTCTGATGCAATTATCTGGGCCACCTTAAATTTAGGGGTGACCCTGGGTTCCCTAGGAATATGTCAATATATTCCTATTTGTCCCCTAAGAACAGGAGCCAACCACTCCATTTGCCTAAGTTGGTTTGAGTTGGGTTTCTTTTTCCTGGGTAGTCCTGGATAACAAGGTGGTGAAGGCAAATTTAACTTGATAAACATTTGTTGAGTGCTTATTAGGTGCAAGCCCTAGGCTAGAAGCTGTAGGTAAGCTATGGTCCCTGCACTCAGGAAATTACAGACAGATAGGAAAGACTGATACATATACACACAATTTTACAGTCTACAAAGTGGACTGAATATATGCTTTCCAAGAGATATAAAATGCTGCAGGAGATCAGGGAGGGATGAATTCAGGAAGCGCATCATGGAAGAGGTGACTTCCAAGTTTGGCATTGAAGGATGGGTAGGGTTTTGACAGGCTGCTCTGGCACCGAGCAGCATTCCAAAGAACTACGTTGAGTAAAAGTCTGGAGGTAAGAAGGGAAAGTAGCATCACAATTTTTTTTTTTTTTCCGGAAGACTGCTAAAAATACACACATATAAATTAAAAAAAAAATTTTTTTTTTTAATCTGAATGTAGGTTAAAAAAAAAGGTTGCAAGAAATGTTCATTCTTGGGCAGCCAGCATGAGAAGGTCAGGATTTATCCTACTGAGGAAGGTGGAATGGTTGCTAGGCAGGTACAAACAACAGATACTCACAACAGCCCCCTTCTCACCAGGCCCTGCTCTTCAGTCTTCCCTGTCTCTCTCTAATGGCAGAAGCACTGGCATCGATGCAATAAAAATCCACTGCTTTGTTGGCCTGATATCAAGAGATCCTGGAAACCCAAGAGGGTTTCCATGGACAGATGCCACACATTCATTTCTGCAACAAGACGCATGCCTATGTAGGTCTGTTTGAGGCAAATGGCTTTCTTCTATGATGCTATGTGACAGTCCAGATGTGAGGCTTGCGACAGATGCTGTAGGGACGAGGGCCCCACCCAGCTGCTGCCCGCTGTTACTTAGAGATTTCTTCTGGTTACTCTCATTGATTGGACTTACTGAGAACATGCTTAAGTGGAATTAAAAGCTCGACTTCAAAATTATTTAAGTTCTCACTTACATAGAAAATTTTTGTAATGTGGAGTCAAGTGTGAATTTCATAGTAATTCTGTTTTTTTTTTCTTCCCTAAAACCCTTGACATAAATCTTGATAATTTTTACAAACACTCACAGGCCAATACAAGAGAGAAGAGATCCACTTTTTTTATCTGTAAATAGATGGGAAAAGAACAGGGGAGAAAAGCGATGGAAATGAGGACTGGCAGGGATTGGCCCCAAGTTACTCAAAAGGGAGATGGATGGATACGAGCTTGGAAAGTGGTAAAGAGTACTGGGTGGATTTGTTTCGTGCTTTCTGATGTGAGTTAATAAAAAGGATGTGGGCCAGAAAATTACAGAACCACATTATTCCAGTGCTTAATTCAGCAGTTCCAAGATTTGTTCCATGAAACATTATTTCTTGAATGATATCGGTGGCACAGTGGGTAAGTGCTCAGCTGCTAACCAAAAGATCAGTGGTTTGAACCCACCAGCTGCTCAGCAGGAGAAAGATGTGGCAGTCTGCTTCTGAAAAGATTATAGCCTTGGAAACCCCATGGGGGCAGGGTAGCTATGAGGTAGAATCATTGGGTTAACACGAAAATAAATACATTTGGGAAACATGGATTTAAACAGGTTACTTTGGGTCAGGATTTCTCAGAACCTTTAAAAGGCCAATCTGTGTTGAGAATTTCCAAGAGGGTTAAGTAGGATGAAGAATTTCGCAAATTATTTGGTCATGGATCCTTCATTTCTCTAAGCATCAAATGGGACCCACGTGTAGGTGAGGTTCAACTACCTCATTTTACAGAAAAAAAGCTCAGGTCTAGAAAGGGAAGGTAGTTTGTCCAAACTAACAGAGTCCTAGCTTGTTTGACATTGACTGAGAAGCTTCAGGAGTTGATTTTCACCACCTGAGGTCATTCCTGGGACTCAGCAGGATCAGGTCAAGGGAAGCACTGATCTAGGAGGAAGCAGACCTGGCTGTTCTGCTCTGTGACTTGCTGACTCTGTGCTCTCAAGCGATACGAACTTACTCATTTAAAAAAAAAAAAGGTATAATAATTCCTGTTTGCCTATTTCACAGGATTGTTTTATGAGGGTCGAAAGAATTCAAATACATGAGAGCATGGTGAAGTGTGAACCTTTTACAGGTGCTCAAAGTTATTTTTCTAAGCTGACATCTTAGGGGAGTGTTCTTCAAACTTGAATGTACATCAGGGTCCCCTGGAGAACTTCTAAAAACACAGAGGGCAGAGTTTCCGGTTCCGTGGCTCTGGGAGGAGACCTGAGTATTTGTATCTCTAGCAAGTTCCCAGGTGATGCTGCTGCTGCTGGTTCAGAGACCATGCTTTAAGAAGCACTGACCTAGAGATCCCCAAACAAAATATGTGAAGTCTAGAAACGATCTTGGGAAAAGAGTGTCCAGTTCTGATGTGGTAGAGGAAAAACCAAAAGCGAATAAAACAATCAGGGATGGAGATTACTCTGAGCCAGGTGATATATAAGTGAATACTCCCTGCCACTGTCTGTGCTAAAGGGTTCACTTTCAATGAATTGGCAGAATCGGAATTCAAATCCAGGTGTCCGTCTGCAAAGCTCACACTCTTTCTGCTTCATGGAGACAAAGGATAAACAGAAAAGTCACCAGTGAATAAGGTAGAAAGACATCTCTGCAAGAAGCAAAAACTTCATTTGCAGCATGTGGCATCTGTGAATGTAGCTACTATTGGTGTTCTCACCACCAGTTAATATTGGCTTTTCAAACCAGTGCTTGGATGATGTGATTTCTACAGAAGCAGTTTACCCCATGGTTAAGAATTTACAGCGTGGAGTAAAAAAGCCAGGGCTTCATTTCGGTTACTAACTGTGTGTTCTTTGTCAAATTACCTGACCTCCCTGAGCCTCAGTGTGCTCATCTATAAAATGTGGATAATAATCATATCTAACTTGTGGAGTTGTTTTAAGAATTAAATGAAATAATGTGGGTGAACTATTTAGCATAGTACTTGGCAGATAATAAATTCTGAAATGCTACTATTACTATTATTGATAAGAACAAAAGGAAACAAAAGAAAGAAGAGAGAAGTCCTACTTGACACCTGGCTATTTAAACAGCACAGAAAGAATAGATTGGAGGCTCCCCGATGAAATTTTTCTCATCTCACTGTTGGTTTACGGCTGAGAGATACTATCCCTCTATTCTTCCTAGGGAAACAGGGAAGAGAAATCAAACTAAAAATCAAGTGAGAGTCATCCAAGTGGGCCCATTACAGGGTCTTCGGAATACCATCTTTACTGGGCAGAGGAACAAGCCTGGTGGATGGAAGGGGATGGTGAGCAGAACAGGAAGCTAAGGCCTCCTGCAGTTTCTCAGGCTTGTCCAAGTTCTGAGCCATCACTGACTGCTGGCTATTAGGAAGCTTGTCTTTGGGATGATCATACCATTGTTCTGCTTGGATGATGGATCTTTTACTAAGGGAACCGCATTACAGGGAGTGGAGGTGAAGATGAATGCTGGCAGGAAGGGAAAAGTTCACAGCAGGTGTCATGGGGATGACCTTAAAAGCCTAGCTCAACCTCCCATGGAAACCAGACTCCAGATGCAGCATTAACCATCCAAGCCACTATCTGTCACCAACGGAGGCTCCCAAAGTGAGAAGTAGTAGCGGGGAGGAGAAAGGGTAGAAGCACCTCCTGCCCTCAACTTATTAACCACCTTTCCAGGTCATCTCAAAAGCCACATCCCTGGGGAAGGTTTTCTTTATTTCATCTCTTTCTACTTGAATTCCCATAGTCCTTTGTATAACTCACAGCCATCACAACTCCTCTTGTCCTGATATGAGAATGAGACTTAAAACTTTTCAAAAGTGTGGCTTCATCCTGACCCTGAACTCAACATCAACCTGGGTATATGCTTCAGCTTGAAGACCCACTTACTGTGAGTGAAGCCATGGTGGTCCCCTTCCTGCTTGGTGGCCTGCTTCTTCTTCCATTGCCTTTTGCCATTCCTCTGCTCAAGTACCTTCATGACCTCCCGATACTCATTGAATCAATTCACACTCTTCCTCTTGTCATTTCTTACTCAAACTCACCCCTGACTATTCCTCAACCCAAGACCTCTAGAAAACTCATGTTTCTCACTCTCCTCTCACACCTTACTTACTGTACCACTACTATTCTTTAGGCTTTCCTGGGCTTTCTATCTGAATTTGGCCATTTTTAATTTTTCAAGCTTCACATCGTTCTTGATGGTTAGCTAAACCCACAGCTAGTCTCTTGCAGAACCATACAATTTAGACTTCTTGATTTTATGCTATTTTTTATTATTTTCTCTCACTGTCTCATTGTCTTCACTATCCCACAGAATGTTAAGATCCTTGGGGGTAGGAATCAGATCTTTTGATTCTCGATGGTTCTCTAAGCACTTAAAATTATGCTAGGCATTCAGTGGCACCTCAAAACTGCTTCCATCTGTTCAATATTTTACTGCAATTATCATTGGTTTAAGTGTGGTGAGTGATATAAAGATGAAGTAGACTTACCCCTATTGTACAGATAACCATTATACAAGGCAGGGTATGCTAGGGATTATAAAAGAAACAGAAACAAATTTCTTCAGGGGAAGATGAGAACAGTTACAAATAAGGAGTTCACATCTGTGATGGGGAGAAAGAAATGACATCTTGGAAAAGGTAACACTTGATACAGTTTTCATGGGAGTAGTAGGATTTAAAGGTGGAGAATGGAAGGGGATGCTCTAAAAAACTAAATGAATAAGGAGGACCAGTTTGACTGAAATGGAAGGTGCATGAGAGAGAATACTGAGAAGAGAGATTAGGAAGTGAGGTTGGAGGCAGGATGCACCTAATAATGGGGGAGAAATTTATATTTTGAGCAGTGAAGTAACAACTCAACACTCTGCCATGGGAAAACTAATCTGGAAGGTTATACTATCACTTGCATGGACGGTGATTAACTGAAGTCATAAAACTGTGCAGAATGGGGCTGAGGGAGCTAGACCAGGAACCTGAACAAAGAGGGCCTTAAGACATTGGATTTTGGGCTCCTCCTTTTTTCAGAAGCAATGATACTCAACTATATTGTTTAATAGGCATCTGAATCAGGTGCCTTATCCAAACACCAAGTGATATCCTGTCTAACCCTCTACTCTGCACTCCAATTCTCCCACCCTAGGGTGAACTTACTCCATAGACCAGCTCTCCCACCATGCCATTCCAAGCCTTGGTGTCAGGGTCTCGGGCTCCATATTTTCCATCGCTGACAATCTCAAGACGGTAGGAGTAGCCCACGTGCTTGGCAATCTCCGCTGCCAGCTCCACACAGTAGCCCTCATAGCGGTCATTGCCCTCAAACTGGTTGGCATTCTTCTTGAGCATCACGTAAGGGTCTTCCTGGTAGAGAAATGGGGAGATGGAGAACGTGGGTTATGGGGTCCCCCAGTAAGGGAAGACTTTGTAATAGCAGAGGAGGACATAACAAATATCAGAATTGAAGAAGTCTCTTTAACTCCTAAATCTATTTGCTGACTTTCTGCCTCCCCCCAACCCTCTCACTCACAAACTTCTTGGGTTAAGCAAACTTTCTTAAAATAAGAATGTCTTATGGTTCACAGCTTTTCGAATTCTGTTCCGGGAGCTCTTGTACTTTATGATGGTGCCACTGAGGGCACTATAATGAGGAAGTAGACTCCAAAACTGGTTTTTCATTATTAATCACTGAAAATCAGCAGCTTCACTTAGACCCACTTTACTTACTGGACTTCAGGAGACGTTCTTTGAAAATGGCTTCTACCAAGGGAGGGTAGATTATGAAAACCATGATAATTTAGTCTCACTTTTATGTTATATATGTGGGGAAACTATGGCTCAAAAGAGGGTAAGTGACTTATCCAAGGGCACAAAGTGAGACAGCAGCAGAGTCAGGGTGAAAACTCAGCGCCTCTGAATTCCAGGGCATTCCTTTTCCACTCCGTCTTTCTGTCTACAACACAATTTGGCAAAAACAATGACCTACTTTCTCTCCTGGTGGAAAATACTTGTGCTAGTCTAGCTTGAATCCCAGGTATCCTTGGTGAGGGACTAAGTACTCACGAGGATTGTAGTGACGATGTACGTTCTATTCTGAACACTTGAATTATCTCCCCCTGCTTGAGCATCGGTGGCTGCAGGGACAAACTTATCATCTTCATTCCAGTAACCAATCTGTTAATGAGAGGAAGGCAGAGTTAGAAGGTAAGCCAAGGATATAAGGTGAGCAAGAATCTCAGTCTATCAGAGATAGGCAAGGGAGGAGCTCAGCATCACACCAGTGAACTACTGGGCACATCTGGCTCTAAAATTATTGGTAGATAAAAACAAGAGGCAAAGTCTACACAAACCATGGCCTCATCTGCCCTGATACTAGAAAAATTAGACAGCGTCTGGCTACCACTACTGACTGTTCTAACGAGGGACACGATAGACGGTTCTGGATAGAATGGGAGAAAAAATCTAGAAGAAAACTTTAAATCTTAAAAAAGACCAGACTTACCAGACCACTTGAGACTAGAGGAACCCCTGATACTATCACCCTGAGATACCCTTTAAATTTTGAACTGAAACCACTCCCAGAGGTCATCTTTCACCAAAATAACAGATTGACTCGTGAAATAAACAGTATCACCTGTGAGTACTGTGGTCCTTTAAAAAAATGATCTATGTGAGACCAAACGGTCAATAATTGCCCTAAAGCAAAGATGAGAAGGTAAAAGGGGGGTGGGGAGCAGGCAGGGAAACTAGATTAATGGAAATGCAACAACCAGAATGGAAATAATGAGAATGTTGACACATTGTGAAAAATGTAACCATTGCCACTGAACAATATGTATAGAAATTGTTAAAAGGGAACCTAATTTGCTGTGTAAACTTTCACTTAAAACACAATAAAATATTATACAAACAAAACAACAAGCAAACAAAATAAGAGACAAGATGCTCCCCAGCTTTCCCTGTCCCCCAGTGAAAACCCTCATCTGATGAGTTAAACCTGGGAGCTGCCCCTCTGAGCAGTAAGAGTATCACTATTTATGTGCCCAATTTTGGTACAATGTGATCCAGGGCCATGAGAATTTAATACCCTACAGTTGTTCACAAAGTCAAACCTTTCTTTTTCCCATACCTATTAACCCTTCTCTTCCCTGAGCTTATTTTGAGCTGTGCTTGGAACCAGGTAATTTAAACATGACATTGCTTTTATTTTCTTTTTATGTTAGACTTAGTTTTCCATCTAGATTTAAATTCCTAGATGATGGCTATTTCCTTTATTTCTCTGATTTCTGAGTGTAAACTAAAGTAATCCTGAGCATAGATTGACAACATTTAAATAAAAAAAGTAGGTCACTTAACCCTTATTCATTTTCTGAGGTCTTTCAGCAAATATTTATTGAATCTCTACTGTATGCAAGGCTGTAAGCTAGAACATGGGTGGTGCTGTGTGGCAGGATTGAGAGAGACACAAAGAAGTCTCAGAGATAGTCCTTGCTTGTGAGAATACAGTACCTCTCGTCTTCTTGGGGAGATAAGACACACACACGTGGCCCCTGTCAGTGACCAGTGAGCAGTTCAGGTGGCCTGGGCATAGGGAGTTCAGAGAAGCAGAGGTTGAGTGTAGGATTTTATATATATATTTAAAAAACAACCTAAACCCATTGCCACCGAGTTGATTTTGACTCATAGTGACCCTATAGGATAGAGTAGAACTATCCTAAGGCTGTAATCTTTACAGAAGCCGACTGCCACATCTTTCTCCTGTACAGCAGCTGGTGAGTTTGAACTGTTGACCTTTTGCTTAGCAGCTGAGCACTTAACCATTGTGCTACCAGGGCTCTGTGGGATTATATAAACCAAAAACCAAACTCACTGCTGTTGAGTCAGTTCTGACTCATAATGACCCTATAGAACAGAGTAGAACTGTCCCATAGGGTCTCTAGGCTGTAAATCTTTATGGAAGCAGACTGCCATACCTTTTGGGGAGCTGGTGGATTTGAACTACCGATATTTTGGTTAGCAGCCGAGCACTTTAACCATTGTGCCATTAGTGATTATATACCCGTACCAAACCAAACCCATTGCTGTTGAGTCGATTCCGACTCACAGCGACCCTATAGGAGTTTCCGAGAAGCGCCTGGTGGATTTAAACTGCTGACCTTTTGGTTAGCAGCTGTAGCACTTAACCACTATGTCACCAAGGTTTCCAGCAATTATATACAGGGTTATGAAAGGCCGAAGGAGGAGACAGGGAATAAGAGGCATGGGTCACAAGGAATAGGTGGGTGGGCCCAAACCTTTAAAGTCTGGGAGAATATGGGGAAGGCAGGAATCTGCCCAGATATGTTGGTCCTGGATGGAAGACATGGTTAGCCTCAGAGGGCAGTGGGCTCTTGGGTCTAGGTAGCAGAGAGCTTTGAAAGCCAGGTTAAGCAGTGTAGACTTTATCCTAAGGGCAACAGGGAGTCATGGAAGGTCTGGGAATAGCAGAGTGGAATAGTAAAGAAAAAGTTAAACACACACAATCACACATATGTTCTATATAAATATATCTGTTATATATGTGTATGTATATATATACACACACACATAAACACACATATATATGCATATATAATATCTTTAGACAGTTGTATTTTGTTTTGTGATCATTCTGTTGGCTGTAGATGCAAAGGGGAAAAAGGAAGGAGAGAGGGAACTGCATGTGCAGGGAGATGATCAAAGCTACCAACAGCCAGAACTCAGCCCAGACTCAGGGCAGCTGAGGCACACACCAGATACTTAGCTCAAATGTCACCTTTATTTCTGCTGGAAATAAATAGCTCTTCCTGTGTTCTCACAGCCATTAACAACAACAACGTTAACTGCTAACATTTACTATGTTCTTTCTATGTCAGAAGCAAAGGGCTCAAACAGCAAAGATTGTGAGAATGGTGTAGGACCCAGCAGTATGTTTCACCCTGTTTTGTAAGGGATCATTTTGAGTTGGAATGGACTGGACAGCACTTAACAACACGTCAGAGGCGCTGGGGTGTTTTATAGTTTTTGTGTCATTTCATTTGACTTAGGGGAGTTTGTTAACTTGCTCAAGGTGATGCAGCTGGAGGGGGTTGAGCTCAGCCTGGGATCCTAGCATCTGTCTCCAGAGGTTGCTTTTAATCACTTCGCTGTTTTTGTGAAGAAGGGCTAGGCCCTGGGCTGGAAATCATATTAGTGAACATTTATTGAATGTTATGGTGTTCCAGGCACTCTTCCAATCGCTTTTTATATTTTTACGTCTTTATCCTCACAAAAACCTGTGAATCGGTAGATCATTAACATTTCCATCTTGTATATGAAAGTAACTGGAAGTGGAGAAGTTAAGACACTTTTCCAAGGTCACAGGGAAGCCATGGAGCTAGGATCTAAGCCCAGGAAGGCTGACTCCAGGGCCCATGCCCTCTGTACTCTGGTGTGCTGCCAGGCAACATGAGTCTAGTCCCATGAGAGCCCTGTGGTCTAGCTGTTTGTATGTCTGCTTCTATCTCTCCAAAAGACTGTGGGCTCCTCCTGGACAAGGCCCACAGCCTACTCATTCTAGGATCCCTGTCGTAGTCCAGCACATCCTTTCGCACAGAAGATGCTTAGGAAATGTTCATAGAGAGAATGAATGGGACCCAGCCTGGAGTCAGTATACATACAGGTGCTGGGATTATTCAAAGGTCTGGTGAAGGGAGCTTGTCTCTCTGGACACTGGGTTAAGATTTAACCTCAGTGCAGGCACGTGGATAACGCTGTCTGTGTGGGATGCTTTTAGTCAACCTGGAAGGAAATGTTCCTCTTTAATGAGACAAAAATAAGAAACTAGACTTCCAGAATGTCAGAGCTGGAAGATGCCTGAAGGATGATTTCATCCAACCTCCTCCTTTACAGAGGGAAAAACAAGCTCAAAAACCAAAGGATTTGCTCGAGGCCCTTTAATTAGCAGAAAGTAGTCTCATCTCCCAATCCCGTACTCACCTTGCTAGGCCAGTGTTCCATGGAACCCTAGGAGGTCTGTGGAAGCCCCTCATCATTTTCATGGAAGGTGGAGGGGAGGGGGACAGGGACAGCTTCACATATTAGGATTTCCCTTAAGAGTTCCTTTAAGGAGCTCTCTGTCTGACAAAGAAATGGTTTTAAACCACTATTGTGGTTTACTATCATCCATCCATCCATCCATCCATCCATCCATCCATCCATCCATCCATCCATCCATCCATCCATCCATCCATCCATCCAACCATCCATCCATCCATCCATCCATCCATCCATCCATCCATCCATCCATCCATCCATCCATCCACCCACCCACCCACCCACCCATCCATCCATTTCCATAGTATATTCATAACATTTAACTCTTTTGATCCTTACACTATACAAAAAGAACAGATAAGCTTGGACTTATTTTTCCCAGTTTTACAGATGAGAAAACAGAACTGGGGAGATCAAATGACTTAACCTATAACATATAGATAGTAAAGCAGATTATGGACAGGAGGCATAGAACCTAGGTTTCATGGACCTCAAAGGTAGGATTATTTAATATGATCAATAAAAACCTGGGAGACCATCTACCAAATACAATGATTATCATTTTTCCCCATGGATAGTTAAGATGTTTCCCATTTCTTTCCCCTTTTGCCCATTCTTCTTCCTCCTCATTCTTTTCTCTTTTTTTCTTCTTTTCTGCCCTCTCCACAATTGGTCCATGGGGTTAGCTGTTCCTACTCAAACAGTACAGCTATTAGTAGAGGAAGATGCTTACCTTTGACATGTAACTAGTTCCTCTAAAACCCACAATATATTAATAGGTGTTATTTTTAAAAAGAAGGGGCTCAATGGTCATGAGCTCTGACTCTGGCATCAGACAGACCTGATTTAAAAGCTTAGATTTCCTAATTACTGTTTGACCTTGGCAAGTTACTTGACTTCTTTGGGTCTCAGTTCCTAATCTATAGAATGGATATAATAAGAGTGTCTATCTCACAGATTTCTGTGAGAACTAAGTGAGTTAATGCATGTAAAACAGCACAGTGCCTGGTTCATACTAAAAAACTCCAAAACACCAGCTGCTGTTAAGCTGGTTAATTCCAACTCAGGGAGACCTCAAGTTGTTGGAGTAGAACTGTGCCCCATAGAGTTTCCAATGGCTGATTTTTTGGACTTGAATCACTAGGCCTTTCTAGGTACCCCTGGGTGGAGTCGAAACTCATTTGATAGCAGCCAAGCTAGTTAACTGTTCATACCACTCAGGAGTTCATACCAAGTTCTTGATAAATTAAAAAAAGAAAAAAAGATATTCATTTGGGTAACACCTAGTGGAAGGTTAATAGTTATTATATTGTAAGACTTTTCAGAGTCTTTAACTAGCTACTGAACGTTATCTATCTCTAAAAGAAGTATCAATTATGCAGCATTTTCCAAACTCACTTGACAACAGAACCCTTCTTTACATGCAGCCTGTAGTAGCCCAAAAAACACCACACTGCTCTACAATCTCAACTTGTTTTGATAAAAAAAAGGGAAAAAGACAAGACAAGTACAGACAGATTTATATGGCTTAGAAGGAGACTTTAATTCCTAAGGATAGTGGTTCTTCAAAGCTGGTATCCTAGCACTAGTGTTAAATTGGGATCTATAAAAAGTATTGTATAGCTTGGTTTATATATAGTTCTTTCGTATCAAAATATGGTAGAATAGTTAAATGTTGTAAACATATTTATCCCTAAGCATTTTGTAGGGAAATAAAATATAATATTGCCATGGTCAGTAAAAATGCAAAATTGCCAAAACCCAGCTTACCCCTCATATGAGCCAGTAGGCTAAGAAATCTTGTTCCACAGTTTGTTGAAAAGAAAGATGGCAAAGAGTTTCGAAGACACATTGCACTTCGGAGATGAGAGAAAAATTCCCTTTCTTTGGGAAATGAGTTGGATTATTATACAGCACTTTGATTCTCTACTGAGGATATACAAGAACTTTGATTTTCTCTGAAAGTAAATCAGAGCTAGTAGTTTGGTAAAGATGGGGCCTACTGTTCAGGAGAGGATTTAAACAATTCTGACAGTGAGAGGTCTTCTCCTGGGCCACTTATAAGTTTTGATCTCCAGGTTTCTATCTACATCTAAGGCTGCTTTGAATGTAGGAAATGAGTCTAGATGATAGGTCAGAATTTTTTTTAAGTGGATGAAATCTTAAAAGGAGATGATCATAGAACCATGCATTCAATTGATCTACCTTGTAGTCATTAAATTGAAGTTATACATTTATCTCTAGATTGCCTCTGAAGCCACAGCCCTTGACCTCCAAAAATGAGATCCATTATAATCAGTTTTTAAGAAGTAAGTTTCCTATTGTGGTAAAGACAGCTAGCAGACCATTGGGATTCTTGTTCACCTTCCATAGTGTAAAATTGTTGGTGGGAAGTGGCTACCTAGCCAAGGACTATGTTTCCAAGTCCCACTTTTATCTAAGTGGGGCCAGGTGTTTGGGTTCTGGCCAAAAAAATGTACAGAAGTGATGCCCATCTCCTCGAGGCTGTTGGTGTTACCAGGTGCCATTGATTTGGTTCCCACTCATAGCTATCCCATGCACGAAAGAATGAAACACTACTCAGTTCTGCACCATCCTCACAATTGTTGCTCTGTTTGAGCCCACTATTGTGTCACTGTGTCAATCCATCTCATTTTGAGGCTTCTCCTTTTCAGACTTCTACTTTACCAAACATAGTGTCCTTCTCCGGGACTGGTCTCTCCTGAAAATGTGTCCAAAGTAAGCGAGATGAAGTTTCACTATCCTCGCTTCTAATGAACATTCTGGCTGTACTTCTTCCAAGACAGATTTGTTCATTCTTCTGGCAGTCCGTGGTATATTTAATATTCTTCACCAACACCATAATTCAAAGGCATCAAATCTTCTTTGGTCTTCTTTATTCATCGTCTAGCTTTCACGTGCAAATGAAGCAATTGAAAATACCATGGCTTGGGTCAGGTGAACCTTAGTCCTCAAGGTGACATCTTTGTTTTTGAACACTTTAAAGAGATTTTTTTGTAGAAGATTTGACTGATGCAATACATCATTTGATTTCCTGACTGCTGCTTCCATGGGTCAGGGGCTGACTTTGGAACAGACCATGAGTTGCTCCTTTGCAGGTTCAAGTTGAAGCTGAAGAAAATTAAAACAAGTCCACGAAAGCCAAAGTATGACCTTCGGTGTATCTCACCTGAATTTGGAGACCATTTCAATAACAGATTTGATGCACTGACCATTAATGACCAAGACCAGATGAGTCGTGGGATGACATCAAGGATATCATATATAAGGAAAGCAAAAGGTCATTAAAAAGACAGAAAAGAAAAAAAGACCAAAATGGATGTCAGAAGAGACTCTGAAACCTGGTCTTGAATGTAGAGTAGCTAAAGAGAATGGAAGAAATGATGAAATAAAGAGATGAACAGAAGATTTCAAAGGGTGGCCAGAGAAGATAAGGTAAAGTATTACAATGAAATATGCAAAGACCTGCAGTTAGAAAACCAAAAGGGAAGAACACGCTTGGCATTTCTCAAGCTGAAAGAACTAAAGAAAAAATTCAAGCTTCAAGTTACAATATTGAAGGATTCTATGGAATCATCAAAAGAAGATGGAAGAAATGCACAGAGTTACTGTACCAAAAAGAATTGGTTGACATTCAACCATTTCAGAGGTGGCATATGATCAAGAACCAAAGGTTACTGAAGGAATAACTCCAAGCTGCACTGAAGGCACTGGTAACAAACAAGGCTCCAGGAATTGACAGAACACCAATGTAATGTTTCAGCAAATGGATGAAATGGTGGAAGCGCTCACTTATTTATGCCAAAAAATTTGGAAGACAGCTGCCTGGCCAATAGATTGGAAGAGATCTAGATTTATGCCAGTTTCGAAGAGGGGTGATCCAATGGAATATAGAAATTATCAAACAATATGATAAAAAAAAAATTTTTTTTTAATCATTAATATCACATGCAAGTAAAATTATGCTGAAGATCATTCGAAAGTGGTTGCAGCAGTTCAACAGGGAACTGCCAGAAGTTCAAGCCTGATTTAGAAGAGGATGTGGAACCAGAGATATCATTGCTGATGTAAGATGGATCTTGGCTGAAAGCAGAGAGTATCAGAAAGATGTTTACCTGTGCTGTATTCACTATACAAAGGCATTTGACTGTGTGGACCATAACAAATTATGGATAACATTGCGAAGAACTGGAATTCCAGAACACTTAATTGTGCTCATGTGGAATCTGTACACAGAACAAGAAGCAGTCATTTGAGCAGAATAAGGAGATAGTGCATGGTTTAAAATCAAGAAAGGTGTGCATCAGAGTTATATCCTTTCACCATACTTATTCAATATATATTCTGAGCAAATAATCCGAGAAGCTGGACTATATAAAGAAGAATGGGGCATCAAGACTGGAGGAAGACTCAATATGTAGATGACACAACCTTGCTTACTGAAAGTATAGAGAACTTGAAGCACTTACTGATGAAAATCAAAGGCTATATAGCCTTCAGTATGGATTACACCTCAACATAAAGAAAACAAAAATTCTCACAACTGGACCAATAAGCAACATAATGATAAAGGCAGAAAATATTGAAGTTGTCAAGGATTTCATTTTACTTGGATCCACAATTAATGCTACGGAAGCAGTCTTCTAGGCTGAACTCCACAAAATCTTCAGCATGGTCTCTACTCCTTTCTTCCTCATCTATTAGTTTGTTGTTGACAGCTAGAAAGACCCCCAAAAACAGTGATGCTTCCATAAGCTTGAGTACCAACCAGAGCCCCCAGCCTCAAAATAGGTCACTGGGTGAACAAGAAATAAATTTATATTGCATTAAACATCTGAGATTTCAGAGTTTATCTGTTATAGCAGCTAGGATTACCCTATCTAAAACACTTAGAGGATCTGAACTCAGTAAGTTTATATAGGACTTTATCTGAATTCTGCTTCAGGTTTTTCTTTAAACTTGCACTCTTTTCTTCACTTGCTGGCAGGATATATGGAAATAAGAGACGGATGTCCCTGATTGTCCTACAACATTCAATAAATTGCCCCAACCCACTGCCGTCGAGTTGATTCCGACTCATAGCGACCCTACAGGACAGATTAGAACTGCCCCATAGAGTTTCCAAGGAGCACCTGGCAGATTCAAACTGTCAACCTCTTGATTAGTAGCCATAGCACCTAACCACTACGCCCCCAGGGTTTCCAATAAATTGCCCATTCATTTAATAAACAGCCATTTATTTGCATGTGTTTACAATGTGTCAGTACATTATAGGCACTGAAGTTATAATAACTCAGATAAATGTGGTTCCTGCTCTTCAAGAGTTGATATTCTAGTGGTAAGGAACTGGAGCAGAAGGGCAGAAAGACAATACATATCCAGACTAAGGGGCAGAAAAGTTTTCCTGTAAAAGGCCATACAGTAAATAGTTTTGCTGTCTGTACTGGCTCTGTTAGAACTACTCAACTCTGCCGTTGTAAGACAAAGCAGTCAGGTTGTTGTTAGCTTTCGTTGAATTGATTCCGACCCATGGTGATCCCATGTGTGCAGAGTAGAACTGCACCCCGTAGGGTTTTCAAGGCAGTGATCTTTCGGAAGCAGATCATCAGGCCTGAACCACCAACCTTTTGGCTAGTAACTAAGCGCTAACCTGTTTACATCACCCAGGGACTCCTGAAGCAGTCATAGGACAATATATAAGCAAATAGGTGTGGCTGTGTTCAAATAATACCTTATTCATGGACACCAAAATTTGAATTTCATGTGATTTTCACATGTCATGAAATATTCTTTATTTTTTTATCATTTAAAAATGTAAAACCCACTCTTAGCTCATGGGCTGAATAAAAGAGGCGGTGAGCTAATTTGGCCTGTGGGCTGCAGTTGGCTAACCCCTGATCTAGACCAATGAACCAACAAGAAAAAATCGGAAGGACTATTTTGGATGACTAAGTCAGGGAAGGCCTCTCTGAAGCAGATCACTCGAGCTGAGGCCTGAATGTCAAGGAGAAACACGCTAAATGAAGATATAGTGATAGAGAATACCGGGTAAAGGAACAACAAGGGCAAATGCTCTGAGGAAAGCGTAAACTTGATGTGCTCAAAGAAGACAAAGATGCCAGTGTAGCTGCACAGTAATGAACTAGAGAAAGAGGAGCAAGAGTGATGTCAGAGGGAAGCAGCATTTAGGATTTTGAAGATCAAGGCAAGGAGTTACATTTTATTTTACCTGCAATAGGAAGGAGACCAGTGAAAAGTTTTAAGCAAAGGAACAATATAATGTGATTGTCTTAGTCATCTAGTGCTGCTATACCAGAAATACCACAAGTGGATGGCTTTAACAAAGAGATATTTGTTCTTTCACAGTCTAGGAGGCTAGAAATCCAAATTCAGGGTGCCAGATCCAGGGGAAGGATTTCTCTCTCTGTTGGCTCGAGGAAATGTTCTTGTCATCAATCTTCCCCTGTTGAGGGGCATCTTAGTGCAGGGACTCTGGGTCCAAAGGACACACTATCCTCCAGGCTCTTGTTTCTTAGTGGTATGAGGTCTCCCTGTCTCTCTGCTTGATTCTCTCTTTTATGTCTCAAAGCAGATTGACTTAAAATACAACTTAATCTTGCAGGTTGAGTCCTGCATCATTAACATAACTGCCACTAATCCCACTCATTAACATCATAAAGGTTAGAATTTACTGTCAACACATAGGAAAATCACATCAGATCACAAAATGGTGGACAACCATACCATACTGGAAATCATGGCCTAGTCAACATACCGTACTGGGAATCATGGCCTAGTCAAGTTGACGCTCATTTTGAGAGGGCACAATTTAATCCATAACAGTGACATGTATTTGAAAATTATTGTTTTTGTGTGGACAATTATTGTTTTGTAGTGGAAAAATACCTTGTAGAGAGGTACGAATGAATGTACAAAGCAGGACTAATGATTGGTAAGGAGCTACTGAATGAGTCCAGCTGGCATGGAAGGTGCCTGGAGCTCTGGGGTCAGTAGTGGACATGGACAGAAGTGGTTGGATTGAGGCTATGTTGTAGAGCTGTAATATGATTTTGGTATGTCCAAAATGGGGTGATGTTTTAGGCATCTAGTGCTGCTATAAAGGGAATACCACGAGTGGATGGTTTTAACAACGAGAAATTTATTCTCTCACAGTCTATTAGGCTACAAGTTCAAAATCAGGGCATCAGCTCCAGGGCAAGGCTTTCTCTGTTGGCTCTGGAGGAAGGTCCATGTCGTCAATCTTCCCTCGGCCTAGCAGCTTCTCTGTGCAGGAAACTTGGGTCCAAAGGATGCACTCTGCTTCCAGTGCTGCTTTCTTGGTGGTATGAGGTCCCCTTGTCTCTCTGCTCACTTGTCTCTTTTATATCTCAAAAGAGATTGGCTGAAGACACTAATTTTGTAGGTCTCATCATTATAACTGCCGCTAAAGCATCAAAGTGATAGGATTTGCAATACATAGGAAAATCTCATCAAACGACAATGACACAATACTGGGAATCATGGCCTAACCAAATTGACACATATTTTGGGGGGAAACAATTCAATCCATGACAGGTGGCAAGTTTTTTTTTTAATTGTACATCAGGTGAAAGTTTACAGCTCAAATTAATTTCTTATTCAAATATTTACATACATATTGGGGTGGCAAGCATTTAAAGAAAAACTTACTTTCAAAGGATATGTAGAATGGTGGGCTGTGAATTCTTTGGGACATTAGAAGATTCTTTTGTTATCAGTAGAGCTTCATGTCATTCATATCGCTTTAGTGACATCATTTCCTGCCTAGTCTTTCCATTCCAGTTATGGTCAGAACTCAATATAATAAACCTAGGGTTGGGAAGGGTGGGGGTAATTTAAGGGCTCAAATTATGTTGAAAGAAGTAGATGCCTTCAACCAGGTCCTGACCAATGGTAATGGACAAAGACAGTTAAGACAACAATGCTGATTTAATTTTTGCATCCCTGATGAAAGATGCAAGAGAATTTTCCCTGTATTCTCCCTTGGGCAGAATTTCTACCGAAATATAACAAAGTATTTTACTCACATACCAGTTGCCTTTGAATCAAACCTGACTCGTGGCGACTCCATGCATGTCTGAGTAAAACTGTGTGCTCTATAGTGTTTTCAATGGCTGATTTTTTTTGGAAGTATATTGCTATGTCTTTCTTTAAAGGCACCTCTGGATGGACTCTAACCTCCAACCTTTTGGTTAGCAGTACAGCATGTTAACTGCTTGTACTACACGGGACCTCCTTTATCCATATGTTGTTGTGTGCTGTTGATCCCAGCTCATGGTGACACCACGTGACAGAGTACGGCTGCCTCATAGGGTTTCCTAGACTGTAATCTTCACTGGAGCAGATCCTTAGGTCTTTTCTTGCATGGAGCCTCTGGTGGGTCCGAACTGCTGACCTTTTGGTTGGCAGCTGAGCGCTTAACCATTGCACCACCAGGACATCTTTATAAACGTAAATCAAAACCAAACCCTATGCTGTCAAGTTGATTCTGACTCATAGTGACCCTACAGGCCAGAGCAGAACTGCCCCAGAGGGTTTTCAAGGAGTGGCTGGTAGATTTGAACCGCTGACCTTTTGGTTAGCAGCCGTACTCCTACAGGGCGGCTATCAGTTGGAATCAATTCAATGACAATGGGTTTATTCACACAGGGATCCTTAAATCAGTAACCAGTGGTGAAGCGGCATTTCCCGAGGATTCATTTTTGGTAGAACCAGTGCCAATCGTGGCATCTGAAGCTCCTGGGCTTTCTGACTGTCAGTGGATGATGCTTATATACAGCATACACATTTCAGGGGGATGTCAGATTGAATCCTGATACCTACAGGATCTATTGGCATATTAGCGGGCAGCATGTAGGTCCGAAGACCAGGAGAGCTTTCCTGAGGTCCTGAATTGGGAAGAAGCAGCCCATCTTTATTACACACTCCAGGTAAGGCCATGTAATGTTCACTGAAACCAGCACAACTAGGTCATCCTTGAATCTGAGAAGTTGCTTTGCTAGGAGGCTGATTGAATAAAAGGCCTGAAGCCATAGTTGTGAAGGAATTCATTTTCTGAAAGTCAGATACCCTGTAAACAAAGGATGCTTAAGCCCACATTCTAAGAAAGGATTTAGTCACTGGAAAGTAAGTTTAAAAACAGCCTCGGGATCTGAAAAATAAAGCACAGCCATTTGCTTGTAGATTTTAAGGTTTGTTATTTCTTTGTGCTGATTTGTCCATTTTATGGGCTTGCACAGTCTGACTCAACTGAGCTCAAAGATGACATATAATCCCTGTGGCCTATATTCAAACAAACAAGCAAACAACAAAACAAGAAACAAATAAAGCAAGGACCAAGTGTCCACGATGCCAGGCATTACATTGTCAAATTTCTTATTGCAGGTTATAGGGGAGATAGGCCTTGCCTCATTTAATCCTGACAGCAGCCCTGTTGTGTAAAGGGGTATCATCCCCCTTTTAGAGATGATATAACTGAGTTCCAGGGAGGCTAAATAACTTGTTCAAGGTCACAAGCCTACTAAAGAGTAAAGCAGAGATTTAATCCTGGTCTGTTGGCCTCTAACACTAAAGCTTTTAGTCACACTGTCAATGTGCCTCAGGAGACCACATATGGCACCATAAATCCTGCAGGTTGGAGAGGAGACTTTCAAAATATGCAGGTTCATGGGCCTCATGTCTGTTCTCCAAAAGCAGAATGTCCGGGGACTGGGGCCCAGGAATCTTCCTTTTTAACAAGGCCTCCAGATAATTCTTCTGTTCACTGAAGTTTGAGAATCACTAGTCTTTCTATAGTGTCTCTACTTCTGAGGAGAAGCTGTTGATAAAGAACAAATCATGAGGAGATGACACGCTGCCAACAGTGTCTGGGTAAGGTTTAGGGTCAACCTAAAGGGCTGGGACCCCTGCTCATGAGAGTAATTCTGTTGGGGAAGGTCACAGCAAAGAGCAGTCGGTCAGCTGGTAAAGGTCCCTAACTCCCCTACCACTCAGGAAGCCAAAGTCCAGCGGGGCAGAGGGGCGATGTGATTGTGGGGGTGAGGCTGGTGAAAATACTCTATATAACATGGCATCACATCTGAGGTGTCAGAGCTGAGAGGGGTTGTACCATTCAATACCTCTCATTTACTTTAAAGACCCAGAGAGGCCAAGAGACACACCAAATATCACATAGCTAGGCAGTGACAGGGCTAGAGGCAGAAGTCTCCTGGCTCCTTTTCTTACTTGTCTCATTAACACTTAGTTCCCAAAATATTTAGTCTACTGTTAATGTATAGGAAACAATTTGACTTCACCTCTTTACCTTGCAGGTAAAAAAAGAATCAGCATTCATTTATTTTTAATCTCAACAAACACATATCTGGTCATACATAGTATTAAAAAAATAGAAACATTAATTTATCCCACCAGGGAATAACAATAATTTTTCCCCTGAGGGCAAAAGGCCATTCGGAGGCTCCTGAAGGACCACCAGAATCACGTTCAACAGTTTTCTATCTCGGAGCCTGCTCAATGTCTGACACAAAAGAACTACAACATCTATGCTTTTATCTGTAAGGCTGGGGTAACACCACAGTTCTCCTTAGACTCTGAAAGGAAAATGGCCTTGGGAGGAGGCCACATGTCTGGTGTCCTTTCCAGGGGCAGCAAAATTCCCTGGCCTGTTGACCTTCCTACTTCAGTCATCAGGAATGTCCTGATTCTGTTACTCTGACCCACTCAACTGTGGCAGTGGCTGTAACTGAATGAGTAACTGAATGACCTGGGGAGTCATGAGCCCGACAGGTTGGTGGAGGATTAGTGGCAGAGTGTGGCACCCAAAGTGCTGTGCCCTACTGTCACTTCAAAGAGATCAAGTTGAGGAAATCTGGGTGCTCAGGGGCCTCACCTCTGGCCTGAGCCCCAGCTCAGCACTCTCCTCCCTGCAGAATGGAAGCAAAGGTGGCCCTTACCTTTCGGATGCCATCATGTTTCATTTCAATCACATGGAGAGTGTAGTTGGTCCGGCGTCCCTTCTCATTAAACTGCACGTTTCCTGTCAAGCCTTCAAATCGCACCTAGAAAACCAAACCAAGTGGTGTAACAATGAACACAGAAGTTGCCCTTCATGTTTGTTTGATTTGTTTTCAGCAGAAGTACAAATCCAGAACCTGAGAATGCTATATGGGATGAGGTCATGGAGTAGCAAGCATGAATGCCGAAATGCTCCCTTCGTTTGCCCACGGCAAACCAAAAAACCAGGTGCTGTTGAGTTGACTCTGACTCATGGCGACCTCATGTGTGTCAGAGTAGAACTGTGCTCCATCAGGGTTTCAGTGGCTGATTTTTCAGAAGTAAATTGCCAGGCCTTTCTTCTAAGGCACCTTTGTATAAGCATCGCTATTAAAGCACAGTCCTCTTTCCCACTGAATTGAAATTCATCCTAAAATTTTTTTCACCTATTACTTTAAGCAGTCATTAACAATGGGTCAGAGTAGATACAAATGTGTAACAATTCCTAATAAAAAACATACCACCGCAACACCACTATCACCACTACCACTCCTCAGACACAGACCTTCAGATGAGGAAACTGAGGGAGGCCTGCAAAGGAAAAGCAACAGGTGTTCCGTCACTGGTAGGTCAGGAGAAGACCCAGGGCCATAAGTTGGCCTTATGATGATGCCTGCACTATGCTTTGACATGGCTTCTTAGTTCCTTTATGAGTCCAGGGAATAAAATACCTGGGAATCTAAAGACTCGGACTTCGGGGACCTGGATTTGACCTCATTTCTGCCAATCAAGTGACTTTGGGTGACACACTTCTCTAAGCCTCCTGTTTCCAGGATTCCTGCCCTGTCTACCTTAAATGACAGAGAAAATGTGAAAGTGCTGTGAAAATATAATGCACCTGAGGAGACTCCCTTATGTTAAGGCCAGGTGTGCAAAGCTTTAAACAGGACTCACTTTGTTAAAATTAAATTTTTATTGGAACCCCCAAAATATGCTGCATGGAATTTCTTCTCCACAAATGGATCAAATCAAAGTTTCAATGCCTCATATCTTTAACCTCATATTAAAGGTCAAGGGGGATCCAAAACCTATAGGGCTGAGTCTGCTGCTCTGTAGGTGACCAGTGAACCTCAATTTGGGCTCTCAAATTGAGGATGAGTCTAGCTGCATAGCATCAGCCTGGGGACATGAAATTACATTCTCTCATGGTGACCCATGTTTTCTTTATGTCCAGGTGTAACCCGTACTGAAGACTGAAGTCTTTGGTCTTCATCAGTAGGTGCTTCAAGTCCTCTTCACTTTCAGCAAGCAAAGTTGTGTCATCTGCATAATGTCAAGTTGTTAATGAGTCTTCCTCCAATCTTGATGCCCTATTCTTCTTCACACAGTCCAGCTTCTCAGATTATTTGCCTAGCATACAGACTATAAGTATGGCGAAAGGATACAGCCTGACACACACCTTTCCTGACTTTAAACCATGCTGCACTTACTGATGAAGATCAAATATTACAGCCTTCAGTATGGATTACACCTCAACATAAAACAAAAATCCTCACAACCCGACCAATAAGAAACATCATGGTGAACAGAGAAATGATTGAGGTTGTCAAGGATTTCATTTTATTTGGATCCAAAATCAACACTCACGGAAGCAGCAGTCATGAAATCAAACAATGCACTGCATTGGGCAAATCTGTTGTAAAAGACCTCTTTAAAATGTTAAAATGCAAAGATGTCACTTTAAGGACTAAGGTGCACCTGACCCAAGTCATGGTGTTTTCAATCACCTCATATGTATGCAAAAGCTGGGCAATGAATAAGGATGACCAAAGAAGAAATGATGCCTTTGAATTACGGTGTTGGTGAAGAATATTGAATATACCCTGGACTGCCAAAAGAATGAACAAATCTGACTTCGAAGAAGTACAGCCAGAATGCTCCTTAGAAGCTAGAATTGCGGGACTTGGTCTCGCATACTTTAGCCATGTTGTCAGGACGGATTAGTCCCTGGAGAAGGACATCATGCTTGGTAAAGTAGAGGGTCAGCGAAAAAGAGAAAGACCCTCAATGAGATGGACTGACACAGTGGCTGCAACAATGGGCTCAAGCATAAACACGATCCTGAGGATGGTATACGACTGCACTGTGTTTCGTTCTGTTGTGCACAGGGTTGCTATGAGTTAGAACTGACTCAACAGGATCTAATGACAACAACAATGATGACTCATGGTGTGTCCTAAAATTCCACTTGCCTAAGGCCAATGAGGTGAGTTTCTACCTGTTACCAATACAAATCCAACAGTGGATTCCAGCACTGTTTAGTTTTCCCCCACTTCAAGTAGTTTAAGAGGAAGCCTTGCAGGGTTTTATCTTTTTCTGACAGTGGCCAGCTCCTCTGCCTTCAGAAGGTGTAAGAATAGCTGAAGTGTGTGTATTAGAGTGTAGAGAGTGCATGCACATTCGAGCGTGCGTGCGTGTGTGTGTGTGTCTGTTCTGAGGCTGACCTTCTTATCATCTTCTGGTTTGAAGTCTCAGTGGGGAGGCATAACAGGCCCAGAGTGCTGAGTAAATTATACAACAAGCTCTTCATTTTCTCAGATGAAATCTGGAGGAATCCTTGGCTCTGGAAAAGTCTGGGCTGCCTTTACATTTTATGTAGAAAGGAAAAAAAGGAAAGTGCAAATCTTGCTACAAAGAATAAGAGAAGGGAGCAATTTCAGCCCTGTCGGCAAATTCCCCTTCTCTTCAGTTGGTCATCACTTGTGGTGTTGCCACAAATCCACTCACTCAGCTTCAGGTGGAGTTGCTAGGTTGGTAGTGTCTTAGTCATCTAGTGCTGCTATAACAGAAATGCCACAAGTAGATGGCTTTAACAAAGAGAAATTTATTCTCCCATAGTCTAGGAAGCTAGAAGTTCGAATTCCGGGTGCCAGGGAAATCTTTCTCTTGTGTGGGCTCTGGAGGAAGGTCCTTGTTATCAATCTTCTTCTGGTATAGGAGCTTCTCAGTGCAGGAACCTCTGGTCCAAAGGATACGCTCTGCTCCTGGCATTGCTTTCTTGGTGGTATGAGGTCTCCCAAAAAATGTTTATCAAATTGGCTAGTCCATGATTCCCAGTAATGTGTGACTGTCCACCATTTTGTCCTCTGATGTGATTTTCCCATGTGTTGTAAATCCTACCTCTATGATGTTAATGAGCCAGGATTAGAGACAGTTACATTAATGAGGCAGGACTCAACCTATAAGATTAGGCCGGGTCTTAAACCAATATCTTTTGAGATATAAAAGACAGGAGTGAACAGAGAGATATGGGGACCTCCTACCACCAAGAAACAAGAGCCAAGAGAACAGCGCATCCTTTGGACATGGGGTTCCTGCACTGAGAAACTCCTTGACTGGGGAAGGTTGAAGACAAAGACCTTCCCCCAGAGCTGACAAAGACAGAAGCCTTCTTCTGGAGCTGGCACCCTGAATTTGGACTTCTAGCCTCCTAGACTGTGAGGGAATAAATTTCTCTGTGTTAAAGCCATCTACTCGTGGTATTTCTGTTATATAGAAGCACTAGGTTACTGAGACAGGTAAGTAACAGTTTAAGTGGTTCATTTGGAAAAACAGAATGGGATGGATGTTCAGATGACTGGATGATAGACTGACTTACCCAAATCCAAATAAATGTCGTTAATGTTCCAAATAAAATGGCATATTAGCGTGGAAAACTGCTTAATTTCTCTATGACTCAGTTTCCTCATTTCTTTAATGAGACTAGTTAGAATGAATTACTTTTTAAGGTTGTTTTAAGGATTAAATCAGAATTCATGATCAGTGCTTGACCCATGTTGAGTATTCAATATTTGCCAGCTGTTATTATTATTATCAAGGATTTTATTTTACTTGGATCCACAATCAATGCCCATGGAAGCAGCAAAGAAATCAAGCAACACATTGCCTTAGGCAAATCTGCTTCAAAAGACCTCTTTAAAGTGTTAAAAAGTGAAGATGTCACCTTGAGGACTAAGGTGTGCTTGACCCAAGCCATGGTATTTTCAATCCCCTCATATGCATGAGAAAGCTGGACAATGAATAGGGAAAACAGAAGAAGCATTGATGCCTTTGAACTGCGGTAGTTGGCAAAGAATACTGAATATATACCATGGACTGCCAGAAGAATGAACAAATTTGTCTTGGAAGAAATACTGCCAGAATGCTCCTTAGAAACAAGAATGGCAAGACTTCATCTCACATACTTTGGACATATTATCAGGAGGGGCGAGTCCCTGGAGAAGGACATTAAGCTTGGTAAAGTAGTGGGTCAGCGAAAGAATGGAAGATCCTTAATGAGATGGACTGACACAGTGGCTGCAATGATGGGCTCATGTGTAACAACGATTGTGAAGATGGCAGAGGACTGGACAGTGTTTTGTTCTGTTGTACATAGTGAGTCAGAACCAACCTGACAGCACCTAACAATGACATTATTATTGCTGGTAATAGTGATACTAATAGTACTACTGCTTTCCAAGTGTTTCCTGTTTATGACACATTTTCATGCATATTACTTCATCTCTATTCACAGGAAGCCCCTGAGGAACGCTGACTAGAGATTATGATTTTTCTTTAGTTGGGAGAAACCAAAATTCTGGGAGGTAAAGTGATTGTTTCAAGACTAATGACTACAAAGTGGCAGAGCCAGGCCTAAAATCCAGAGCTTCTCAAACAGGGGCCAGTGCTACTGTGCTAGGCTCTAAGGAGGGACAAAGAAATATGCAATGTAGGATATTTTACTTACCTGATACTGCCACCCACTATTCCAGCTGGACATTTCCCAGGCCATCCTTGGTCAATTCCTAACTATGAGGCCATGGGCAAATCACTGAATCTATCTGTGTCTTGGTTACTTCCTCAAACAACTCAAGTGCTCAGTCTGGGACATGAGTGTTCAATTCGCACCAGTACCAAACCAGTTGCCGTCGAGTCAATTCTGAGTCATGGAGACCCCCATGTGTATCAGAGTAGAATTATACTCCATAGGGTTTTTAGTGACTAGTTTTTTTGGAAGTAGATTACCACGCCTTTCTACCAAGATGCCTCTGGGTAAACTTGAACCTCCAACCTTTTGGTTAGCAGCTGAGTATACTGTTTGCACTACCCAAGGACTGCTCGATACAGAGTATATATTATTTAGATGATGATGATGGTGGTGGTGGTGGTGGTGGTGATTACTACTACCTGTGTGGTGTGTATAGTGTGGTGTGTAGATGGGTAAAAAGGATGGAAAATAAAAAGATTTCAAATTGAAGACCTGGGTCTGCTAGGTTGTTGTCTCAAAGCAGGGGACCCTTTCAGCAGAAATAAGGGTCTTGTCCCTGTCGCTTTTACATGAATTCCTCAGTTTCCAGTAAGGCCAAGGGTCTCATCTGCAGAGTTCTAGTGACCTGAGGGCTCTTTGCATTTATATAGTGTTTACACAGACAGCAGCTTATTCGATGTTCACAGAAACATAGTGAATGGCATGGGCAGAGTTTTTTTTTTTTTGCCTATCTTACAGATAGGATTATTGAGACTCAGACCTTCAGGTGCTTGGTTCAAGGATTCACACAAAGTCCTTGATAAGCCTGGGGAAGTTGAAGGCTCTCACTGTATAGTTTGGGAAGCTAAGACTTACACACTGAGATAAATCAAAGTATCAGAGAAATGAGAAAAGAGACATCCCAGAGCCACCATTCAGTGGTGGTAGGCAAGGAGAGGTCAACAGAATGGTTCAGTCCCAAATTGTTTATTGTAGAGTGTCAGAGTCAGAGGAAAGAGTTTCTTAGGAACATGTTCTTTGTACAGAACTTGAAACTGCTGTCTCCATCCATCAGGGCTGAACCTCTGGGACCCTCATCCCCCACCTTTGCACCAGGGTGACGGGTCAGACTGATGGAGACCAGGCCTTTCTCCTTTGATTCCTGCCTCCTGGAACTCCTGACGTCATCCTGGCACCCATCAACTCCCTCCATGAAAGATGGAGAAGTGACCTTGGGTTTCCTGTAAACATTATAGAGTGTCAGCTCAGAGTCTGCAGTCAGTGGCATGCTGAAGCATAAATTTTCTTTCCTTCCTGGTACTGGGAGGATGCTGATTAATGTTTCTACTACTTGAGCTGTCATCACTGACTCTCCCCTGTCCCTTACCCAGCATCCCCCTACTGGATGCTGGCAAAGCATTTCAGGGAGACAGATGAGCCTCTCTGGCCCCAGACCTATAACTGCCACTGCCTTCAGACAGATCCTTCCCCTTGGCTTCTCCTCTGGGTGCACTGTTGGTGTGAGGAATCAGGGCCTGTAAGCAGTTCCCAGCTGGACTACATCCCAGTTATTCTAGCCAGAACACAGCTCACGACCCCTCTGAACTTCCACTTTCCCACCTGAACAACGGGAAGAATAATCTTGGCTCTAACTATCTCACGCAATTGCCTGGAGGTTCAAAGAAGCTTATACATCTCTGTTTTTATTTTGAGCCTCATGCCTGATACCTTCCGGTACCTTCACGTAAGATAGCAAGTGGCTAAGAGAACCGGAAGTCTCTGGGTGGTGCAAACAGTTAATGTGCTTTGCTGCTAACTTAAAGGCTGGTGGTTCGAGTCTACTTAGTGGCAGCTGGGAAGAAAGGCCTGGTGATCTACTTCTGAAAAATTAGCCACCGAAA
This sequence comes from Loxodonta africana, assembly GCF_030014295.1. Taxonomy (NCBI): domain Eukaryota; kingdom Metazoa; phylum Chordata; class Mammalia; order Proboscidea; family Elephantidae; genus Loxodonta; species Loxodonta africana. Next base: position 169,009,672 of record NC_087343.1, on the reverse strand, counting down.
ACTCTTAGTGACACTTTGATTTTGAACTTCTAACCTCTAGAACTACGAGAATAAATTTGTTTTTTTAAGCCACCTAGTTTGTAATACTTTGTTATCGCAGCCCTGGGAAACTAATATCGCCTTAATCTACACCTTTCTCATTATTGTTTCTCAAAAGCTTGTCTTGTCTTTGAAAGGATCTTGAGTCCTGAGAGGCAGGAACTATGTCTTACATTCCTATTGCCCATGCTATCCACATCCCATCTGGCAAAGTGCTGGGCACACCTTCACTTGGATATGCCTGATTATTGGCTGGTCACTATTCAGGGCAGGTATCCTTAACCTGGGAGTGCCTCACTGGTGCACATGGTTAATGTTCTGGGCTGCTAACTGAAGGTTTGGAGGTTTGAGTTCACCCAGAGGCACCCCAGAAAAAAGGCCTGGTAATCTACTTTGGAAAAATCAGCCATTGAAAACTCTGTGGAGTGCAGATCTACTCTGACCCACATGAGGTCACCATGAGTTGGAGCCAAGGAAAATGTTTTTTTCAAGAAAAATGACAACTGTTTTTTGGTTTTTCTTAACCTGGGATGGGCTTAGAAACGTCTATGATTCCCCAGCTTTCTGCTCCTGCAGAAATACATGTATGTGTGTGTGTGTATTTCTCTGGGAGAGAGTCCAAAGCTTTTTAATTATATCCTCAAACGGCCTATGACACCCAAATGCTAAGGACCTGACCTGGGGAGCTGGGTCTTCTCTGCCAGTGGAAGCTGACATATGGGCACCTAATGCTGCCTTCTTCCTGGAGCTCCCAGGGCTTCCAGGATGTAGGCTCATTAATATTCTGAATGGCTCCCAGGATGTCAGGCAGGGGGCAGGCCGGCTGGTTGATTGTCTTCACTCTGCTGCTGGGGAAACTGCAGCAGGGAGAGGGGGATGGGAGACTCAAGGCTATTACCCAAGGGCTTGCTGCTGGACCCTAGTTCAGGTTCTCCCCGCTGCGCCCCACCCCCTGACCAGGCCGGGCCTTAGAGGCTTCAGAGCAGAGCAGTTTAAGCACACAGAGGTGGCAAGTAGATATGGGTTTGAGTCCCAGTTTCACTAATAACTAGCTGTATAATTTTGTGAAGTGTTTTAACCTTGTAAAGCTCAGTTTCTCCATTTATAAACCACAACTAATAAGACAATCTAAACAAGACTAAAAGGGCATACCAGCCAAGGGGCAGGCTCTAGGAGGCAGGAGGGAACAGGAAAGCTGGTAATAGGGAGCCCAAGGTTATGAAGGGAGAGCGTTGACACGTTGTGGGGTTGTTAACCAATGTCACAGAACAATCTGTGTACTGACTGTTTAATGAGAAACTAGTTTGTTCTGTAAACCTTCATCTAAAGTACAATAAAAATAAAATAAAACAATCTACCTCCAAGTGTTACGCTGAGGATTTAATGAGATAATTCATGTAAAGAATGTTCAGAACCTAGTACATAGTGAGCCCTCAACCATCATTACCATTAGTTTTAGACTTTTCTACCTGCCTCTCCAGGCAGGCGGTGCTGGGCCTCTAGGCCTAACTGATCTCCCAGCTCTGACACAAGCTGAACCACAGGGCCCCTCCCCTTGTGCTATCCAAAGGCCAGTGGTCAGGGCATCAGGGACCTGAGCCCCAGCCCCAGGTCCATAGAACTAGATGTTATTTGGATTTACCCAGCCCATCATGGGCAGACAGTTGCTCCCTGGTGAAATGGCCATTTCAAGAGCTGGGACTAGAGGCACATTGGCTAGGCAGTGGCCATGACCATGAGTGGAAGGCCCCAGAGGTTAATGCTTACTAGCAAAGGTCCCTGGGGCTGTAGGCCAGGCCTGGGGCAGGAGGAGGAGCCCTGGATAGGGTCTGGTCCAGCCTCCACTGCTAAGCAGCCCTGTGGTCCTGGGTGAGTCTCTGACCACCCTGGGTCTCCTATTTCACCTAGAAAATTAGGGATGATGGGAGCTAGTCATCTCTAAGGTTTCTTTTAGCAACGCATTCTATTGAATCTAGGTCCTAAACAAAGATTAGAAAGGGAATCAGTTTATACAGCTGATCTCAGGGCCAGAATGTTCTGTTTTCCAGTGGGCTAGGTTTTCTTCTCCCCACAGAGACTGAGGTCCCTAGGAGGTGCAAACAGTTTGTGCTCATATGCTAACTGAAAGGTTGGTGGTTCAAACGCACATACTGAGGGCATAAGCACTGCAGAAGAAAGGCTTGGCATCTGTTTCTATAAAGATTACAACCAAGAAAACACAGTGGAACAGTTCTACTCTGTAACACATGGGGTCAACATGAGTCAGAATTAACTTGAAGGCCATGGGTTTTTTTTTTTTTTAAGAGACTGAGTGAGTTTTTGGGGGCTCAGCCTTGCCTTCTCTTATCTTCCCCAATGCTTGGCCCCAGTCCAGAGGATGCAGTAGGTTCTCAGGGAGCAAGCAGGCAGACTCATGTCTTGACTCCAAAAAAAAAAAAAAAGAAAGAAAACCAGTTGCTCTTGAGCTGATCCTGATTCATGGCGACCCCATCAGTGTCAGGGTAGAGCTGTGCTCCACAGGGTTTTTAATAGCTGATTTTTTGGAATTAGATCACCAGGCCTTTCTTCAAAGTGCCTCTGGGTGGACTCAATCACCAATCTTTCTGTTAGCAGCTAAGTGCTTTAACTGCACGACCCAGAGACTCCAAGACAAAAGAAATGAAATCATTATTCTTTTGACTATGTCAACCACCTCCTTTCTGACCCCATTGAGGGCAGAAGCAGGAGAATGAATATACATTAAAACCAAAAGGATGCCAGTTAGATCACAAGAAAAAAAAAATTAGACACTTAAATTTCTGGAGACAGTTGAGACCTGGGAGCCATCTCTCCAACCTCCTCATTCCCATGGATAAGGAAATAGACGTCCTCAGGAGATCTGAATAAGTATTTCAAGGTCACCCAGAGAGTTGGGGTCCAGCTGGATTTGGGACCCAGCTCTCCTGCCTCCTGGTTCAGAGTCCTCTTGCTAACTCCCATTTCCTTTCTGGCTTAATCACTGTCATTGTGGTGTCAGAATATCTTCCAGGAACATCATTAAGATGGGAGAGGCAAGGGAGCTGGGAGGTTCGGAAGCTGAGGGCACGCCCTCAGACTTTCTGAAACCAGTCTCACACTGCAAACAGAATCTGTCTCGATGATGGAGTCTGGGAGAACATTTTAAACAAGCCAGGGACAGGCCCTGAACCTTTGCTGATCGTTCTGGAAGCTGCCTAGTGTCTGGCATTGCTACCTAATGAAGCAGGGGCCACTCTGTATGGGGCCTGGGAGAGGATGGAAATGGCTGCTGGCAGGCCTCCTTAGCTTGTTCCTCCTATAGTCAGCTGGGCCAAGGCTGAGCTTTGTTCCAAATGACAGGACTACATTTTCTCCTCTACCTAAAGGCACTTCATCAGGATTGAGCAGAGTTTAGAACCTGTTCAGTTTGGTTCAAACCCCTGCTGGGAATTTGCATTTCCAACAAGTTCTCAGGCAATGCTAACACTGCTGGTTAGGGATGGGTTCCTGAGAACCATTAGCGGAGCAGTGCTTCTCAAAACATACCGCACATAAGAATCACCAGAAGATCTGGTTAAATTGTAGATTCTGATTCAGTATATCTGGGGTGGAAATGGAAATTCTCGGCAGGGGTTCGAACTGGAACGAATCAGTTGGAAGCACTGGGGCTGAGGAACAGCTGGTGATGAGCTCTTCTCTTTCCCTAGGTTGTGAAAATTGCTAGAGCTGTACACACATGGTTGGAAGACAAGTGGGAATAGCTGTACATTTTGCTCTGCATTTCTCCCTGGATCAGAAATGCTCCTCTCTTCCCCAGGAGCCCAAGTCCACCTTCTGTTGAATGCAGTCTTGAGAGTAGAGCTGGTCTTACCCAGGCAACTCCATTGGAGGGTGTGTGTGTGTGTGTGTGTGTGTGTGTGTGTGTATGTGTTAGGACTTGGGAGGACAGGTTGGGGGGGCAGAGGGGGGCTGGACAGGTTCCTGAGGGTCATCTGCATCAAATGATCTTGCTGTTGCTGGCTTCCCACTGTGCCGGATGCTCTGTCATCCCTTTGTGATGAGCACTGCCCTTTCCCTCCAGTCCTTCTTGGAAGTCTAGCCTGTCTATCAAGAGGCACTAGAGGCATCACATGGTGCTGTCCATCAGCAATATGATAATCACAGCCTGGACTCAAGGTACTTCTAGAGACCCTCTTTAGGAGCTCCGGGGTGATAAAAGCTAACGATCAGTCCCTAGGGTCTTCTAAACCAGGGATGTTAAATACATGACCCACACATACCACTGAGCCCTGGTGGTGCAGTGGTTAAGGCACTCGGCTGTTAACTGAAGGATTGGTAGTTCAAAACCACCAGAAGCTCCATGGAAGAACAATGTGGCAGCCTGTTTCCACAAAGATTTAGAGCCTTGGAAACCCTAAGGGGCAGTTCTGCTCTGACCTATAGGGTCACTATGAGTTGGAATTGACTCTATGATAGAGGGTTAAACATACTGCTGCCTCATCCTGCTTCCACAGCAGACATCACTAATTGAATATTTATCGTCCCTGATAGTCCCTGTGTTGGTATTCTCTATGTTCCCTGCTGAATCTGGATTCAGCCTCAGAATCATTTGCATAGCCAATCGACTGCTGTGGACTTGGCCATGTTTCATCCTTGTTCTTTAACTGTCCTTAAGGGCAAATAGAATAGATGGCGGCAATGCTGAGAAGCAAGAAGTAGGATAGGAACTGGGAGTCCCTGGGTGGTGTAAACAGTTAATGAGCTCAGATGCTCACTGAAAGGTTGGAGGTTCAAATCCACCCGGAGGTACCTCAGAAGGAAGGCCTGGTGATCTACTTCATTGAAAACCATATAAAGTACAGTTCTACTCTGACACACATGTGGTTGCCGTAAGTTGGAATCAACTGGATGGCAACTGCTTCAGAAACACTTTCAGGGTCCCCTACACAGTCGATCCTCATGAAATGTGCACAGAGAGTACAGTAATGACGAAATCCAAGAAGATCAGAGCAAGAGGGAGATTGATCAAATCACTCAGTTTCACCCCTTCGCATTTCCAAACATGTACAATCACCTGCTTCCATGTTTCAGCATAATCCCTAAGCAGAAAATACAGCTTTTAAGGAATGACTATGCTACACTTTTTTTTTTTTTATTTGCACGTGAGCTTTCACATATGCCAAAAGCCACAAACACAGTGCAGTCATTGCTCCAAAGTTCAGGCATGCCCTTCCTTTTTTTTTTTTTTTTTTAATGGCTGCGTTCTGGCTGCATTCGATGTGAAATCTCTTATAAGGCTCCCACAAGACGGGGCCGTCATTACTGGCCTTACCTGCTGCAGAGCTCTCTGGATGTCGATGCCCTGGCCCCAGGGTACGGCTGGGTTAGCCAGACAGTCCCCGGCATTCCCCCGGCGAGATATATCAATCCGCTGCCGCCGCAGACTCTGGAAAGCCTCCGCCATCACCTTCACTCCATCGTAAGTGAGCGCGGAGGTGTACTGGTGGGAGGAATAGACAGGTAGGTAGCACAGAAAGCTGACAAGGAGGTAGGGTGAGAACTGTGATGGGAATATGTGCAATGGGCCAGGCAAGCTACAAGGGACAAGGGTAGGACAGTGGTGAACCAGAAAGTGCCTGCTTTTTCAGATGGGGGTAATGAGTCCATTTTGCCCTTCTGAATTGTGAGCTTAATATTGCCAGGTATGATTTTTGAACAGAAGCCAGAATTCTAGACTTTTGTGTGCAATCTTGTGATTTTTAAAATGCTGGTTCAATTGGGGGAAAAAAAGTACAGACTAAATAAAACACAATTACAGGCCAGATACATGTCAGGGAAGACCAGTTAATTTTCTCTGTGTTACAATCACCAATGGAGAGCCAAGAGGAATTGTTTACTACGCCATCCCTTGTGACAGTAAAAGAACAAAAGAATCCAAGGAGAGGGAGCTCTTAATTATTTCTGCACAGGGCTTACCCAACTCCTAGGCTTAAAAACATCCTGCAAATTTTCCTCTTGTGCTTATTCATGACAACTGTTTATTATTATTATTTTTTTCCTTAACCAAAAGCGACTAAGATGTGGATGAAACAAAACCAGGATAATAATCCAGGACAATATTTTCTGGCCTGGAACCAATATCTGTCTTCTTCATTAAAAAAAAAAAAAATTTGGTCCCTAATACCTAGCTTATTGTCTGGCACATTGTAAGTTTATAACAGAGAGGTATAGAATGAATGCATAAATATATTTCCAATTTTTTACTTTGATTCTTTCACATCTTATATCTGAAAAAATTACATTGTGTACAGTTATTTTTGAAAGCTGCTCCAATCTTTTGGTAATGAGGAGGGGTATTCACACACTGGATTTGAACACGATAGAGATTGTGAGGATGATACAGGACTGGGAACATTTTGTTCTGTTGTACATAAGGTCACCATGAGTCAAAATTGACTGGATGGCAACTAACAACAGCATTCACATATTAATTAAATAACACCTATGTATTTTCTCAAGGAGCCCTAGTGGTACAATGGTTAGCATTCGCCTACTAATCAAAAGGTTGGCAGTTTGAACCCACCAGCCACTCCGTGGGAGAGAAGACCTGGGGATCTGTTCCCATAAAGATTACAGCCTAGGAAACTATATGGGACAGTTCTACTTTGTCCTGTAGGGTCACTATGAGTCAAAATCGACCCAGTGGCACACAACAACATGTGTTTTCTCATTGTTTTAAAGCACATTTGAGATTTTGTTTGCTGAAATTCATATTGGAATACATCTTCATTCTTGGAAGAGCTAGATCAGCTTGCACAACAGTGGGATGAGAAACATCTCAGTTAAACAACCTGACATTCACAAAAAAAGTGACCTATTGGCAAGGAGAAGTCTGCCAAGGATTCACTGTTTTGCCCCAGATAAACAAATTTGGCCTTAGAATCCCTCTCAACACACTGTTTCACACAGCCACTGCCAAGGGAAAGACAAATTACTTGCTATCCCTATTCTAAACTACTCTCAAATAGCAAACGAAATAGATTTTGGCTGCAGGATTTTGAGCTACATTGGTAAGAAGTGAAAGGCAGGCAGTCTGCATGCTGAAGGACAATACAGCTGATCCTGAGGCTGAGATCTGCTGGGTATTACTTAATTAGATTCCCTTGATTTTTAGCTGGGCGCATGGCTGTCCAGAATAAGGGCTGCCACATTGCCCAGTTTAAGGAGTCCCCATCCACACAGAAATAAATGCAAATGGCATCCCCCCTCCCCGCCCCCCCCCCCCCCGCCAAAGCTAGGCAACATGGTAGCCCTGCCCAAAATAATGGCACCATTTTCTAGCTTCCCTTGTAGCCTCCTGGGGCCAGGTTTCTAAGATGTGGCCAATGGCATGTGAGTGGGAGATCTATGTGTGATTTATGAAAAGGGTTTTCAAGGGAGTAGTTGTGCTTCTCATCTTCCTTGCATCCTTCCTGCTGGTTAGAATTCTGAGGTAATGGCTGGAGCTTAAGGAACCATCTCGGACTATTAGGTAGCAGTCATATGCTGAGAATGGCAGAACAAAAAATAGTAGTATCCTGGGTGTTTGATGATTTTACAGCTCTTATACAGGCCCTGGACTGCTGACTTCTGAATTTTACTTACATGAGAGAAAAATAAAATGTCCATCTTGTTAAAACCATTCTCACTCTGAATCGTCTGACTTTTGCAGCCTAACCCTATTCTTTAAGGATACATTTTCCACAGCTCTTTCCTCTTAGAAAGCCTATTCCTGGATCCCAAGCTGGTCCTTGGCTGCCTGCTCACCTTAGGTCTCTTCCAGTCCACTCGGGTGTGGTCTCGAGCATCGCTGTTCTTCCACTGCTGCATGATCTTGGCTGGGATTGTGTCTGTATAGTTCACCAACTGGAAACCTGTTACGTTAGCTCCACTCTCCTTGAACTTGTTTAGGTCAATGTCCATGAAGCCCTGTGGAAGAAGAGGGGGTAGAAGTAAGAACATGCTGCCTGGAAAAATTGACTTTAAATATGTTATAGAATCATAGGACTCTCCATCTTTTTCCACAAGGTGGACATGGCTTCATGACAGATGATTGTGCCTCCCTTTCTTCTGAAGTCCCTTGTCACTTTGTGCACAAAGTTAATACTGTGGTTAAGAGTGTTTGCTCTGGAGCCAGCCATGCCTGGGCTTAAGTACAGATTCTGTTACTCACAAGCCACTAGTTCTACAACCTCGGACTTAGTTACTTAATGGTTTTCTTGTTCATATAATAGAGCTTCGAGGGTTGCAGAGAATATTCAAGACAAGAATTCATGTAAAATTCATGGGGCAAGCTATGTGATCAATAAATTTGGGCTGGGGTTAGTATGATGACAGGGACATGTAGAAAAAGTAGACTTGTTTAAGGGGGGAATAGTCTCATCTATACGCCTTACCTACTCCCACCCCCCACCCCCAGCCCTCTTGGAAGAACAAGAATCTCTAGTCCGTCAGGGGCAAGTTCTTATGACTTCTTCTAGGTCACCAGTAAGTTTGAGGCAGAGGCTGGATTGTTCTCTGGAGTCTCTATCCTCTCCCTACACTCTCTCCCGTACAACAGTCTCCTCTCCTCTACGTGATGAGGCTTTATCAATTCTAACATCCATAATGATTTTTTATTGGGAATGAAGGTTTTATTCCTATTTGGTAAAGTTCTTTCAAACTCAGGACGCCTTCCACTTAAAAAGGAAACCTTGTATTTGTATGATATGGTCAATAATTTACAGTAAGTCCATACTTGTGGCCTCATTCCACTTTAGACTATATAAAGTGGAAATTATTATGTCTATTTGCCAGACAAAGGAACTGAGGCAGAGTGACGGAATCAACTTGTACACAGTCATTCAGTGAGTTAGTGGTAGAGAAGGGATCAGAACTAAGGTCTTCTGTTAGCAACTCACTCACTTGATCTCTAATCATGCAACGAACATATTTGAGGACCTACAGAGCACTATTCTAATAATGAACAAAACAAGCTAAGTCCTGCCTTTATGGAGCTTACATTCTAGTGGGGAAAACAGACAAAAAAACAAACAAGTAAATATGTAGTATTGTATAGTCCAGTGTAGTATACGGTAATAATGAATCCTATGAAGAAAGATTAAGTGGGATAAAAGGATGAGGACGAGGACGGGAGAGGTCATGCTTTGGAGTAGATAATCAGGATGGGTCTCTCTGAGGTCGTAGTGTTTGTAGAGGCACTTGAGTGAAGTGAGGACCTGTGATTGAACCTCAGGGATATTTGGGAAAAACCATTCTTTTGTGTGTGTGTGTGTGTGTGTGTGTGTGTGCGCTTTAGGTGAAAGTTTACAGAGCAAATTAGTTTCATGTTAAACAATTAATATACAAATTGTTTTGTGACATTGGTTGCCAACCTGTGACGTGTCAACACTCTCCCCTTCTCGACCTTTGGTTTCCCATTTCCATTTGTATCAACTTTCCTGTCCCCCTCTGCCTTCTCATCCTTGCCCCTGGGCTGGTATGCCCATTTAGTCTTGTACACATATGTTATTGTTTGTTTTATGGGCCTTTCTAATCTTTGTCTGAAGGGTGAGCATCAGGAGTGACTTCAGTACTAAGCTGAATGGGTGTCCGGGGGCCGTACTCCTTTTGAATTTTGTTCTACACTTTTCTCCAGCTCTGTCCGGGACCCTCTATTGTGATCCCCGTCAGAGCAGTTTGTGGTGGTAGTTGGACACCATCTAGTTGCGCTGGACTCAATTTAATGGAGGCTGTGGTAGTTGTTGTCCATTAGTCCTTTGGATTAATCTTTCCCTTGAGTTTATGGTTTTCCTTGCTCCAGATGGGGTGGGACCAGTAGACATATCTTAGATGGCTGGTTACAAGCTTTTAAGATCCAAAATATTACTCAACAAAGTAGGATGTGGAACATTTTCTTTATAAACTATGTTATGCCAATTGAGCTAGATGTCCCCTGATACCACGGTCCCCAGCCCTCAGCCCAGTAACTTGGTCCCTCAGGGAGTCTGAATGTGTCTACGAATCTTCTATGGCTTCGTGGGGAAAAGCGTTCTGAGCAAATACCCAGAGATGAGAAGATTCTTGACATGTTCCAGAAACAATAAGAAGGCTAGCGTGGCTGAGCACAGTGAATGAGGGGGAGAGGGTAGAGCAGTACCCTTAAGTTAACTTGGGTATCTTTTTAGGCATCAGTGGGGACCCAGTGCAGGCATTTGAGCAGGGATCATAATGTCAGTGCCCTTTGGGTTCCACGGCTGGGGAAACTGCCAGATCCCAGTGAGTAAAGCAGTAAAATGAGTAGGGTAAGCAGTATCATGGATGGGGGAAGCCTGGTCTGGCAGCCTAGAGACCTGACCGCTGGCCTTGGCATCACTATGGCACCCCGGAAAGTCCCTTAATTTCTCAACAACTGAGTTTCCTTATCTGAAAACTGGACTTGATGGCACAAGTACACCCCCCTCTCACTCCCACGCCTCTAAAGTTCTGTGATTCTTTACTGTTGCTTTCTTATAAACAAACCACGTTCAGTCCTACTCAGGGTCTTTGTCCTTGCCATTCTCTCTGTGGAAATGTGGTTTCCTTGGTTGGTTCCTTTTTATCTTTCAGATCTCAGCTAAAATGCCATCTCTTCAGGAGGTCTTCCTGACCATCTGCCTAAAGAACTCATTTTGGCCCTGTGGTAGACACTGCCGGTGCCAGCTCATTTCCTCTCTCCTTTATACACTGATACCTCCTATTACATCCTAACCGAAACACCTGTTACTCCGCCCACGTGCAGGGTGAGCAACATGTGTCAGGGAGTTAGTTCACCCAGGAGGAGCCCTGAACCAATACTGGATAGGCAGTTAGTAGATAATATCCCAGAACCCTCTCCCCTGGGTGGGGTAACCCTGAGGCATGTTCTACACCGAGTCCTAGAGATCTCGATTTAGCTCCATTGCATGCAACGATAACTGGCTAGATTAAAACACAGACACACACACATGCAAAAAAAGTTGCCATTGAGTCGATTCTGACTCACAGTGACTCCATGTGTGTCAGAGTAGAACTGTGATTCATAGGGTTTTCAATGGCTAGTTTTTCAGAAGTAGATTGCCAGGCCTTTCTTCTGAGGCTTGAACCTCCAATGTCTTGTTTAACATCCAGATGTGTTAACCATTTGCACCATCCTGGGTCTCTAAGTTCTGGATGATGCACCTTCATTGGGTGCCTTTCCTTCCCTGCCTCACTTCCCTGTTGGTGTTCTGGGATCAGTACCTATTGTGGATTAAATTGTGTCTCCCCAAGATATGTGTTGAAGTTCTAACCCTTCTACCTGTGAATGTGACCCTGTTTGGAAATAAGGATTTTCTTTTGTTATGTTAGTGAGGCCATACCAGAGCAGGGTGGGTCCTAAATCTAACCACTCTGAGCAGTGTCTCATAAATAAAGCACAAAAGACACAAAACACACAGTGGGGAGACAGAGCCATGTAAAGGATACATCTACAAGTAGCAATGCAATGCCAAGGATTACCAGCAGTCACCAGAATCTAGGAGAGCGACCCACAGAAGTGCTCAACATGGCTGAGACCATGGACTTCCAGCCTCCAGAACTGTGAGATAATAAATCTCTGTTCTTTGTTGTTGTTATTGTTGTAAAGATACATATAACACAGCTTTAAATTTTTGTTCTTTAAAGCCACCCATTTTTGGTATTTTTGTTGTTGTTGTTGTTGTTATAGCAGTACTAGGTAACTAATACAGGACCTAAAGAAACCATTTCCCCTTGAATTCTTGATTCAGTATCTGCTTCTAGGCAAACCCAACCCTGGTCACCCCCAACACCGAGTCCAGTCAGTTCCACCCAAAGCCCTGTTAAAGTTTCCCCAGAGCATTTACCACCATTTGAAATTCTTCTGTTTAGTCATTGGTTCTCTTGTCAAATGTCTGCCTCGGGTTTCCTCCCATTGGAATGTCAGGTCCAAGGGGGCAGAGATCTTTTCTGCCTCATTCACTCATGTGTCCATAGCGCCTAGACCAGTGCCTGGCACAGAGCAGAGGCTCACTGTATATTTATCGAGTGAATGAATAAAAGCCTGAGCCTTTCCTCAAGCAAGAACACCAATTAATCAGGGGAACTATGGTCAGTAGGCAGCAACGACACCAGATGACTTTACTTGGTTGAAAAAAGAATCTAAGGTTTTTAGATGTCTCTTGAAGTTAACTTGTCCAATAGCCACAGTTTACAGAGGTTCACAGAGGTCAGGGTGATTTGCACAAGGGTACTAGCAAGCTGTTGGGAGAGGTGAAATCAGATTTAGGGCCTCCGCTGGCGTAGTGGTTAATAAGAGCTCTAGCTGCTAACCAAAAGGTCAGCAGTTTGAATCTACCAGGTGCTCCTTGGAAACCCTATGGGGCAGTTTTACTCTGTCTTATAGGGCTGCTATGAGTCGGAACTGACTCGATGGCAGCGGGTTTGGTTTTTCAGTTACCCAATATGCAAGGTGCCTGCGTGGCTTGCATCTGACTATTAACCTAAAGGTTGGCAGTTCAAACCCACCCGGCAGCACCTGCTCCCGTAAAGATCACAGCCAAGAAAACCCTAAGGAGCCCAGTTCTACTCTGTAATACATGTAACAAAAATGACAATAATGGTAAAAATGCCACTTCATATGCATTATATAACTTGATCCAAACAACTGTTTGAGAGACTTGAGGTAACTGCCGTTTAAAAGCAAAAATTTTTATAACCAGTCAAGAGTCACTCCTAGGTTTATTTTAAACATTTCTTGATCTTTTATCCCAGGTTGCCATGAGTTGGAGTCAACTCAATGGCAATGGTTTTTTTTGTTTTGTTTTGTTTACCCAATATACATTTCAAGGTGTTCTCTCGCCTTACAGCACAGCCATCCCACCACTGGTTAAAAGCTAATACACAGTTGAGAGATTTCCCATAATTTTTAGAGACTTTAGAAAGCACATCTTGTTCATAAAATAACTATTGAGAGAATGAAGTGGAAATTATCTCCCGCAGTCAAATTCTGTCTCTTGAAAGTCTGTAACAATCTCCTAGGTATTTCATCCTGACTGCCTTCATCTTGAACATAATAGAGGCCAAAGGCAATGGCAGAATTTGTCCAAACATAAATACCACTCACCTCCATCACCAGAATGCCTGACTACAAGGTTAGTGGAGCCAAACCATGGTTACATAAAATCAAACTAATGGGCCCCTCCAACCGAACTCTTCTGCTCCTCTGAGAAGGGATGGACAAAGAATAATGGTAAAACAAGCTCATATTTATGATGTTTCATAAAAAAAAAAAAAAAAAGGAATAACTTGAGGTCAGTATATGTTTAAATCATAGCTGACATGTTCCCTACTATGTAAGATTTATACGGTCGCTATGAGTCAGAATTGACTTGATGGCAATGGGTTTGATTTTTTGGCTTTGGTGGTGTAGTGCTTAAAAGTGCTTGGCTGCTAACCAAAAGGTCAGCGGTTCGAACCTATCAGCTACTCTGCAGGAGAAAGATGTGGCAGTCTGCTTCTGTAGAGATTACAGCCTTGGAGACCCTGAGGGACAGTTCTACTCTGTCCTGTAAGGTTGCTATGAGTTGGAATAGACTCCATTATACCAGATTTGTTTTTTTAATGTTGGGAATGATAATCTTGAATTGCTACAATCTCCTTAGTCACTAAATTGTTCTCTTATCATTACTAGACTTGAATTCTTCATGACGCAGAAAAACATATCCTGCCAATATAGAAAGGTATTCCTAACTAAAAAGGGGACGTAAAGGCATGAACCGTTTGCCTACAGTTAACTGGGAAAGTCAACTCACTCACTCTATTCCCCCAAGCACTCTCATTAAACAAGATTTTATTAAATCATTTTCTAATTTTCTTTGCCGTTAAAAAAAAAAAAACCTTAGAGGGTAATTTTTTGTAATGAGTACCTTTTTCAAAATATGCTTTATTTGTGCTATCAACTATGTAATATCACATAAGAATGCATCATTGCTAATTATATTCTATTAATGATTTAAACTATGAAGTTTGATTGTCACTGCTCTCTTTGAGATACTTTGCTTATTTTAAAACACGCCCCCCGATACTGGATCTGCTGCTCTGTACACTGTGAATGTTGTTTGAAGATGGGATTAATCCACAGAGTGCTGCTGGTTTTAAGCTATTCAGCATGAGAACCCGGGTCTCCCAAACCTGTATTCCTTCCTGTCCCTATAGCCAGATGCTGCTCTTTGAAGGGTGACTGTTTCTTGTCTGAAATGGGGCTTTGTGATGGGTGCGCTCTGGCGCTGTTGCTCATTGTGCTTTTGTCTGCTTTTTTGGCATCTCTGTGGCCCTTCACGCTGTCCTGTGAATGAATGATGTGAGAGGGTGCTCTCTGCCTACCATCTCCGTTCAAGTGAAAATGAGTGGGCTAGTGTACAGCAGGCGCTCAGAACAGTGGTCTTAAACCTGACCGACACACCAGCATATCTTGGGTAGCGTCTGCAAAATAGCTGCACTCAAGGATGACCACTCAGTAGCCCCCGTGAGAAAACTGGAAATCAGTATTTTTTTCTAATGCTAGTGCAGAAACTCAGTGGTTAAAAGCTTGTCTGCTAAGCAAAAGGTCAGCAGTTTGAATCCACTAGCCACTCCTTGGAAACCCTATGGGGCAGTTCTACTCTGTCCTATAGGTTTGCTATGAACCTGAATTGACTTGACAGCAACAAGTTGGAATGCTGGTGAAGAAGGGCCCTGAGTGGTGCAAATGGTTTGCTCTCAGCTGGTACCTGAAAAGTTGCCAGTTCAGAACCACTTAACTGCACCATGGAAGAAAGGCCTGGTGATCTGCTGTCATAAAGATTACGGCCAGGGAAAACCTAAGGGGCAGCTCTACTCTGTAACACATAGGGTCACCATGAGTTGAAACTGACTCGACAGAACAAGACGACAACTACAACAATGCTGGTAAATAAAAAATCAAGGTTCAATATATTAGAATTACAAAGGTTATTATCAGAAGAACTTCAAATTAATACAACTAGCAAACACTGAGCAGTGGCACTGAGGAGAGGATGTGAGGGTAGGATGAGATGATTCATCGTCTTTCTCATGGGGAATCACAGATAGGATTAAAGTGGTTAAAACAAGAAAAAGAGACGTAGCATAGTATGCAGAGGTGTGGAGGGAAACGACCAGATTAATGAGACACAGAAAATGTTTAAAGGAGCTACTTTTAAGAAGTACGAGGTTGAAGAGGGCAGGCGTCTGCTTTTCATTGTACACCCTTCGGTAATATTTGATGTTTTTTTTTTTTTTTTTTTACCACGTGAATATTTTACCTTTATAATATGACTAAAAATCAAAAATCTATCTTTGCTGGTTGGATTCATTCGTTAGTTGCTAGAAAGTGGGAGACAGAATAGCAGCGGCAGGAGCGGAAAGAGAAATTTTGCATTTATTGAAGCTTTGTTGTAGTCTGTTAAGGGAGAATTGCTTAATTTGTTATCTCCTGGCCTGAAATTAAAGAACACTAAAACCCATTAAAACCCATTGCATGGAGTGGATTCCAACTCACAGCGAACCTATAGAACAGAGCAGAACTACCCTGTATGGTTTCCAAGGCTGTAATCTTTATGGAAGCAGACTGCTGCATCTTTATCACACAGAGTAGCTGCTGGTTTCGAACCGTCGACCTTTTGGTTCACAGCAGAGCACTTAACCACTGCGCCACCAGGGCTCCTTTAAAGAACACGGGTGCTGTTAAATGCTGTGCCAAAACACAGCTTCAGAAGCATTGCCCAAAAGACTATCAAAACTGACAATAATGGCAAAAATGCCACTTCATATGCATTATATAACTTGATCCAAATGACCTTTTGAGGGTTTTGAGGTTACTGCCATTTAAAAATGAAAGCTTAAATAACCAGTTGAGAGTCACTCCTAGATTTATTTTAAACATTTCCTGAGCCCTTAACCTGAGCCAGCCACTCTACTAAATGCTTTATATACATAATCCTATTTAATCCCCCAAACCACCCCGAGAGGTAAATGGGCAGGGTAGGCACCTCATGCTTATTTGCAGTGATTTCATTTGCATGCCTACACTAGGCATTGGCAAACCTGTTTCTGTAAAGGGTTGGTTAGTAAATACTTTAGGCTTTGCAGGCCATAAGGTGTCTGTCACAGCTACTCAACTCTGCCATTGTAGTGTGAGAAGAGCCATAGACAATCCATAAATGAAGAGCATGGCTGAGTTCCAATAAACTTTATTTATGGACCCTGAAATTTGAATGTCATATAATTTTCATGTGCCATGAAACATCGTTCTTTTGATTGTTTTCCAAATGTTTAAAAGAACCATTCTTAGCTCATGAGCTCTATGTACAAAACCAGGTAGCAGATTGAATTTGGCCCATGCGGTGTAGTTTCCTGACCCTTAATTTATACAGCAAAGAATTTGGAGGTCAGGTCCATTGTACAGATAGGGAAACTGAGGCCCAGAGAGGGGGAATAATGGCCTAAGCATCTATGCCTGGTTAGAGGACCAGCTGGGATTAGAACCTGTGCCCCTATTTACCCACTGCAGAAAACAGTGCAAAGCTGAACAGCCGTTTGAATGACTGGGAGTGAAAGTACTCAACTAAGTAAATTAGTTAATACAGTCACTTTATCTATCATGTGTCAATTATAATTTTCAAAAGATTAGAAAGGCATCTTAAATAGTTATGATATCCTAAAAATATGCTTAATGCTATAACTATATTGGCTGTACTTTCATCTTGCTATCAAGATGTGGAAAACGCTTTAAGGATTATGAAGAGGCTCTGGGCCATCATTAAAAAAAAAAAAAAATTAGGATTATTAATTATCATGTGTGCCTGGAAACAAAAGGACCGATGATGTGTACTTTCTGGTTATTTAACCCTCGCCAAGGCTCAGTTCTCTGCTCTTCAAAACACAGATGTAATAGAACCTACATCACAGAGTTGTTATGAGGTTTAAAAGAATGAATGCATTTAAGCACTTAGAACTGTTTCTGCCACATGGAAGTGCTTAATGAATGTTAGCTATTATTATTATCACCATATTCACCATCATCATTATTGTTGGGTCAAAACAGGTTAGATGTTATTAGATCTGCTTCAAATCCAGGGATTGAGTCAGGCAAGAAACCTGAGAGAATCTGAGGAAGGTGTATGGGAACATAGCTTTCAAAGGATGAAAAGCTTTATCTTCAAAGCCGGATTTCCTTTTCTCTGGGATCCTTTCAAGAGGCTACATACAAGCTGTTCAGCCCTCATCATCTTGCTCGTGCTGATACCACACCCGCTAGAAGGGAGAAGGAGCGGCCACAGCATTGTGGGATAGGGGAGCAGGGAGAAGATTTATTAAACAAGTCCTGGGATACAGGAAAGAGCACTTCCTCCACCTCGTTCCTGTGAGATCTAGAAGAGGTAAGATTAGAACGAACCAAAGAACTTGTGCTTCATTCTCTCTGAATGGCACAAACCGAACATGCCAGGCTTCTCCCAACCTTCAGATAGATTCTTAGGTGACAGCTCCATAGAGAGGATGGTTACAGGGAAGTGAGGTTTGAACTCTTGTTACTTGAAGAACACGTGAACAAAGGTGCAATGATCAGCCTAGAAAGATAGCCAGAAGACTTAAAAGGGTAAGGAAGTGAAGGATGTATTTGAATCTCAGAAGGGCTGTCATGAGGAAGAGGTAGAAGATTTGTTCTCTGAGGCTCCTGAAGGCAGAGGGAACCGATGAATGGGAAGATATCCTGGGGAGGCAGATTTTGGCTAAAATAAGTAATGACAGGAACAACCACCATAGTTCCTAACATGAATCAGGCTTGTGCTATGTACTAGGCATGGTGCTCAGCTCTCAGAGTTAATCCTCATCACAACCCTGTACAACACTGTGCAGTAGGAACGATTATCACTCCCATTTTGCAAATTAGAAAACTGAGGCTTAAATTGATACAGTAGTTTATGCCCAACATAATGTAGCTAGTGAGGGGGCAGAGACCACAGTCATAGCAAGTAACAAAACTCTAGGGCTAGCATGGAGTCTCTGGGTGGTGCAAACGGTTAACACACTCAGTTGCCAACCAAAAAATTGGAGGTTTGAGTCCACCCAGAGGCACGCTGGAAGAAACGCAATCTACTTCCAAAAAATCAGCCATTGAAAACTCTATGCCCAGTGTTATTCTGATATGGAGTCACCATGAGTCGGAAATTGACTCGATGGCAACTGGTTACTGGTTAGGGCTTGTATTCTAACCATTGTGTTATCCTGCCTTATAAACTTTAGTCCTGCAATGAGTCGCTTGGGAAGGGCTGCATCTTTAAAATAAGAAGGGATTAACGGGCTTCCATGAGCCCAGGCAGTTTGTCCTCAGCTCCTTTAATGTATGCTGGGCTGTGAACAAGAAAGCTGGCTATTTCCATCCCCCTTAGGCTTCTCCTCTTTGAGACTGCAGTAGTCTTTCCCGGCAGCAAAATGAGGCTGTGAGCTCATAGAGGGCAGGGTCCTTGGCCCCACAGTGTCCACAGTGCAGCACCCGGGGCAGGGTGCATGTTCAATAACAGCCTGAGGAATGAAGGAACGGATAACTCTTTGCTCATCCTTTTCATGATTTTCTCATAAGCTTCAATCCTGTTGCCTCTTGGCCTCTCAGCTTTTAATCTGTGGACCAAAGACATCTCTTTATTGACCTTTTTCTGTAGTGTGTTCTAAACCAGTTCATTAATAAGAAGTGTCAGGAAAATAGTTTTAGGGACCACCACTTAAGTTCGGTCCTGTCTTTGTACCTAGTGAACTGTTTGACCTTGGGCAATTGTCTCAACCTCTCCAGGCATTATTGATAGGTACAGCAGGGCATTGGGTAGGTCAGTGATTTTTCCAACTATGTTTCTGGGTTAAAGACATTTTAGAGTTTAGACTAGGGGGAGGGCAGCAGGATGGGGTCCTAGGCTCCCACCCTCCCTCTTCCACCAAAGAAGCTCTGCTTTTTTTCTGTTTTACATACTGGGCCTTTCCCCAAGATTCCGTTTGAAAATAACGTTCCCAACCAAAAAGTTTGAGAAGTTCTGAGACAGATGATTTTTCTCTTAAGGGCTCTTCAGCTTTGATCTACAATTCTGTGATCACACAGGTATGTGCACATGAATATGGATGTACCTGAGTTCATGGAATGCTCATGAACAGAGGGCTTAGTTGTGTCCTCAAATACCCATGTCTTTGCATAAAGGGCTTCACATTTTCCTATTCAGCCACTTTAGCCAACCAAACGTTTCACGTGTCCTCACTCTATGTAATCCTTGCTAATACATAGGTTTATCTGGTCCCTACCTAGTCAATAAGACATTGTTGCTGTGCTAAAATACCACTCATATCAGAAAAAAGCGATAGTGTTGACTTAAGCAATTCCATTTGAAACCAGAGAGGCATGCGCCTGCATACTTGGGTATCTGCAAACACAGAAGCACATATACCCCCGTACATGGCACTCACTACTGACAAAGCATTGTAAAAATCAGCCAGGGTCTCACCAAACCCATTTCTCTCAGTCCTGTGATTTAGGAGGAAATGCTGGGACTTTGTGGCACAGAGTCAGGGGTCTCCAGACTGGGTTGTTGATGAAAAGGCAGTCTGATCTTCTGCTTGTCTTAATTCTGCCCTCACCTTTGTGGTCAGGGGTGACACCTAGCCAGGGTCACTCGAGGAAAAGAGCCAAAGCTCACTTCAAAGTTCAGCCTTTTAAAGTTTCCTGGTGTGGGGCAAGGTCTTATGGCTGGAGTTCCTGGCGAACTTGAAACCAATGTCATCTTCCTTCTACGTGGTCAAAACCTTTCTACCTAGAGAGGGTCATGCAAGCCCACCTTTTGGTGAAATGCCAGCTCAAGAAGCATTCACAGGGCCTCATATATAGTAGGCACCCTTCCTTTGGATGCTTGGTGAAAACAATGAATGAAAGTTAAACACTAACACATCTTTAACCTGCTGGGGAAAGGAATATTCTGGATACTCATTCATTTATTCATTCATGAGTGCTTAATATTTCCAAGTACACACTAGACACAGGGCTATAACAGAGCATAATACAGTTCTGGTCTTTGCTTTCCATTTTTCCAGTGGAAAAGGCCAATGTTACACAAGTAATTATTGAGCAAAATAAATGGACAAAACCTGACCCTAGAGGAAGGGGAAGCAGTAAAGCCTGAAAGAAGAGGAGTTTTTGGTTGGATCACAAGGGTAGGCAAAAGCACTCTAAAGCAGAGAACACACATGTTGTGAGATTCAGAGTCAGAGTCACAGAGGGTGGAGAGTTAGAGGAACCACCTGTCTACATCAGCAGAACGTGGGGCACAGAGCTCAGGCTCAAGCCCCTGGCCCCTGGATCCAAATCTCAGCTCTACCACCTCCTAGCTATGTGAACTTGACTCAAGCTCTCTGCGCTTCGTTATATCCTTTGCTGTATAGTAAGAGCTGTTGTGAGAGTTAAGTTAAATGAGTTAATATACTTCAAATCCTTAGAACAGTACCTGGCACTTTGTACACACTCATCCAGAGCCCCATGTTTCATGGGACTCCATGTCCCTCACATGCTTGGTACAGTGTCAGGAACATAAAAACAAACAAAAAACAGTTACCATTAAGTCGTCTCTGACTCAGGGCAACCCCATGTGTGTCAGAGTAGAACTGTGCTCCATAGGGTTTTCAGTGGCCGCTTTTTTCAGAAGTAGATCACCAGGCCTTTCTTCCAAGGCACCTCTGGGTGGACCCAATCCACTAACCTTTCAGATATAGCCACAGATGTTGTTAACCATTTGTACCACCCAGGGATTCCTTCAAAAGATGAAGAAAGAACAAAAGGAGAAGAGAGACAGAGTGAGGATAGGGGTGTAAGATCACAGGAGAGAGAGGAAGAGGGAAAGGAGGGGAGTTGTGAGAACTATGGAATAACAGAATGAGGCCCCGAACACACAGAAATGGGGGAAGCAATGTGCACACAGGCTGTACAGTCAGATGGAGAATCTAGAAAGAAAGGAAAAAGCATTCGAACATGAAGCAGGAAAGTGAGAGGGACAGATGTGAACACAGAAGGACCTAGAAGACTTATAACGCTATAAGCTCCCTCTCCTTACTTGGTTTGCTCTGGGACACAGGTGGAGGCTTTGGATCCGGCCTGGGCAAGGTTGCAGCCATTCCCTGGGGCCAGATGCTGCTGGAGCAGGCGGCGGATGCCCAAGAGATCAGTGAGACGCAAGGGAGGTGTCAGCCACTGGGTCCAAGGCTCCACTGGACAGTCTACTTCAAGCCACACTGCCCGCTTGTGTACCCAGATGACGAGAGCCTTCCCTACAAAGAGGCTGTTTCTTTTTTGCCAGGTTTCTGGGTCTGAGCATGCTCAGGGGACGTTCTGGATGAAAACAGTAAAACTGAGCCCACCTCCGCTTTTGACCTTCTCTTTGCTCTGGGAGAACTTTCTCCTCATTTACACTGGCCAGCTCCCTCCTGGGAGGGGAGAGACCCCACTTGATCCCCTGTATAACACAGGAATATATTTTAACACTGGTAACAACAACGGCTGCAGCTACTACTCTAATTATTATTACTATTATTACTTTCGTCACCACCATTACCGTTACAGCAGCAGCAGTGACAGGAGTTGCCATCATTTATTATATACTTGCTCTATGCCAGGCACAGTGCTATGTGCTTTCCATGCAGATATCATTTCATATTTACAACAATCTTGTTATTCACTATATTAAATAACAATATTAAACCCATTTAAGAGATAGGCAAACGGAGGCTTATTGCTGTTTTTGTTGATAGTTGCTGTCAAGTTGGCTCTGACTCATGGCGACCCCATGTACAAGAGAACAAAACGTTGCCTGGTCCAGTGCCATCTTCACGATTGTTGGTATGTTGGAGTCCATTGTTGAGTGTCTTCTGATCTAGGGGGCTCATCTTCTAGTACTATGTCAGGCAATATTCTGTAGTGATCCATGGGATTTTCACTGGTTAATTTTCAGAAATAGATCTCCAGGCCTTTCTTCCTAGCCTGTCTTAGTCTGGAAGCTCAGCTAAAACCTGTCAACCACGGGTGACCCTGCTGGTGTTGAAATATTGGCGGCATAGCTTTCAGCATCACAGCAATATGTGAGCCACCACAGTATCACAGACTGATAGACAGCTGGCGGGAATGCAGGCTTGGAAAGGATAAATGATTGATCCACAATCACACAGATCTAGGATTTGAGCCCAGTCGATCTGATTTATGCTCCTAACCACCACCCTACAGAGTAAAGTGCATTATGTCAGACTCTTAGATTCTAGATACAGCTCATTCACCCTCCCTGCAGGGGGTGACTTTGGCCTACCTCCCTCCCCCTTGGCATCAACTTTATTACTTATATAATGTGGTGTAGATAATGCCCTGCTCCTGAGTGTTGTGAGGATCAAGTGAAATACTGTATTGTTTAACAAAGTCCTAGAGTTGTTACAGCCATTGCTGTCAACATCGAGCTTTCTCTACCCATCAAGGGAGTATGATTTTTAAGGCTCCAAGGGGAGGGACAGGTTGTGGCTGGGTGAGAGGGAGGTGATTTCTCTGGGTGGGCACACGTGGAGATGCTTGCCAAAGTTTCTCCTTTCTGCCAAGTTCCTTGTATTGTCAACATCGTGCCTAAAAGGCAAACCAACCCTGCTGCAATTCTCCTGGAACGTGCTTGCTGGTCTCTGGCTTTGGTCCAAGCTACAGAAGCTGGAGCTGGCAGGGTAAGGAGGACTTCCTTTAAATTACTCCATCCAGGCTAGTCCCTGGATGGATAAAGAGTTTGAGTCCCTTCAAAACCAAGTCTTCAAACCAAGTCTTTGAAAGGCCTGGCAATTCTGCGTGTGAGGTGTAACCCCCTAGGAAAGCACCCTGCCCAACTTTAATCCTCGCTTCTTAATTCCCTTCCTATCTCAACTCTGAGAATCTAGAAACCAGGGTTATACAGAGGAGCCCTTCCTTGGTGAGAACAGGGACAGGGAGAGAATGCTTAAATCTAGCAGCCTTCGGGATCACAGTACATTTTGGCACTTGTATGTTTCAGCAAAGCTTGCCGAAGCCACTTTTTCCTGAGTCCTCAAAGATCATTTTCCTAACTTCTCTTCCCTGATGCCTCTCAGGAGCAAGGCTGGAAAAAGCCAAGTGTCTGGAATCCTTCGCTGTTGATGTGGGCTGAATGAGGAGGAACTGATGGCCCGACAGTTCCTCAGTTAAGGTAAGGTCAGCAACTCTGCCTGCTGACTCTAGCAGCAGAAAGCAAAACCCTGCCCAAGTGAGAAAGGCTGGTTTTTTGAATCCACCTACAGGCACTTTGATACACTGGCTGCAACAATGGGCTTAAGCATAACAACAATTGTGAGAATGGAGCAGGATCGGGTAGTGTTTCGTTCAGCTGTACATGGGGTCACTATGAGTTGGAACCAACTCGACAGCCCCTAACAACAACAACAGAGAGACACCTTGGAAGAAAGGCCTGGCAATCTACTTCTGAAAAAAATCAGCCATTCAAACCCAATGGAGCACAGTTCTACACTGACACACATGGGATCACCATGAGTCAGAATGGACTAGAGGGCCCAGGGGAGAAGCAGTCTTCAGGCCATCCACCACCATGCAACCTAGAGGAGGAGAGAGAGCGTGTGGACTTCGGAGTCACGCAGATGTGGGTCTGAAGCCTAGCTCTGTGACATCTGGTAAGTTACTCAATCCTTAGACTCTGTTTCCTCACCTGGAACACAGGCATAATAGCACCACTCACCCTGGTGGGATTGATGTAACGGTTAGAAATTATATGTGCAAAGCACAGAATAGAACTGGCTCAGGTTTGCCTTTTGCAAAATAATGACAATCCTTGACTAACCATAAAAACTTCTCTTTTTTGGCATGAAATGTACACTAGGCCTGGTGTGGGTGCGCTTCATATATTATCTCATTCGGTCCTTGGAGGTAAACTCTATGTGTTCACATTTCATGGATTAAAAAATTCCAAGAAATTAAGTAATTTGCCTAGGGTATAACTCCTAGGAAGTGTTGGTACTTTGATTAAAATAATGAGTACTAATAACATAAATAAGGAGTCCTGGTGGCACAGTGGTTAAGAACTCAGCTGCTAACCAAAAGTTTGGCAGTTTGAATCCACCAACTGCTCCTCCGAAACCCTGTGGGGCAGTTCTACTCTGTCCTAAAGGGTTGCTATGAGTCGGAATCGACTTGACCGCAATGGGTTTCAGGTGGCACAGTGGATAAGCACTTAGCTGCTAACTGAAAGGCTGGCTGTTCAAACCTACCAGCTGATCCGTGGGAAAAAGATGTATCAGTCTGCTTCCATAAAGATTACAGCCTTGGAAGCTCTACAGGGGAGTTCTGCTCTGTCTTGGAGGGTTGCTGGGAGTCAGAATTGACTTGACAGCAGTGGGAATAATATAAATAAAAATAACAGTCAGACGTTCTAGAGCTCTTCTACGTGTCATGAACTGTGTTCCTCACTTTATATGCATTATCTCATTTTACCCTAACAACCCAATTCTTGTACCCATTTTTACAGATGAGAAGACTGAGGCAGAGGGGTTAAGCAATTTTCCAGGGTTCCAAACCAGCAAATCTGGCTCCTGGGCTTGTGCCCTCAACTGCTACATAGATCCTGGAGTTCTAGCCCAGATCTCTTGGACTCAATTAATTATTTGATTTTCTGTCTTAAAAAAGAGACAGGTAAAGAAAGGAGGACTGAATCTCTCTTGCCACCTGCCAAAATTATGTGCTAAGGGAACCCCCCTGCTTCTAAGCTTGTGGTGGCAAGGGGGCTTCCATCTCTGGCAGAGCAATTGCAGCCACTGGCCTGTGTATCCGCAATGGCCCTCAGGATGCTGACCCCACATGGGGAGGCATGAGGGGCATTACAAATCCACTGAGGTGTGCGCAGTTTGTAAGAGCAAAGGGTGTAAGCACTGAGTATCTGAGATTAATGGGCAGCCTCTCCTTTATAATGAAGGAAGCCAATGTGGCTTGGAGAATTGTTTTTGATACTTCTGAATTGCAGAGAGAGGCAGAAAAACTAGAACCCTAAATTGCACAGCTGGAAGACTTCTTTGGATGAATTACTCCTTTTGAAAGCATTGTGCCAAATCTTGAACAAATTGAGAAAAAAAAAAAAAAAAGATTTGCTTGTATGGTAATGAGTCTATAGATAATGATAGTAGAGTTAGGATGAGACCCCGGGCTTGTGGTGCACACATTGTTCTAAAAGCTTATACTTATTAACTAATCTAATCTTTATCTTATGAGGTACATATTACTATCCCATTTATAGATGAGGAAGCTGAGGTTCAGAGAGGTGAAGTGACTTGCCCGAGGTCACACAGCTAGTAGGTGCTTACACCAGGATTTGAGGAGGAAAAGAGTTTGTTTCTTGGTTTTGCCCAATTATGGTAACAGTCCTAAGAGTTGTAAAGGTTTCCCCTGATTTCAGCAGTGAATGAGCCTAGCCTTTAGAATCGGAGAGATTTGAGTTCAGGTTCTAGTTTTACCATGTGACCTTGAAAAACTTCTTTCACCAACTTGACCCTCAGTTTTCTGACTCATGAAACACAGCTATAATCGCAAGGGTTTCTGAGAGTGAATTACACCCAAATGGAAAGGGAACATGGGTGTGGATATAAAGAGTACCAATCCCTGCCTTGCCCGATGGGGTGCTGGACCACCCAGGAGCTGAGCGTGCTTTGGGATCTGGGGTTGGGCTTTCTGCCCACCCACCTCCTTTCTTTCCAGAGGCTCTCTGCAGTGTCAGCTGTGGTTATTACAGAGCGATCCACATGCTCTGGCTGCTACAGAAGAGTGAGGGGAAAGCAGAAGGAGAGAGGGAAGGCTTATGGGAGGGCGAAGGGAACACTGCAATGAGCCCATCAGGGAAAAGAATGTCTCCCAAGGGAGGAGGGAGGAAGGGCCTCTCAGTTTGCCTCCTCTCTCTCACCCCCACGCAGAGACACACACATGCACTCACAGGCAAACATGCACACTGTAGACATACAGAGGGGGTAGAAATGGGGGAAAAGAAACAACAAAGAACAGAGCACACTATGCTCCAAATCCCAGCCCAGCTCTGCTGTTTAACTTCTGTTGTTTTTGTTGTTAGTTGCCATTGAGTTCACTCTGACTCATGGCAACCCCACGTACAATATAATGAAACGTTGCCTGGTGCGGCACCATCCTCATAATCAAACTGACAGATGGGTGGTGGTTTAGCTTCTAGGTGACCTTAAACAAGTCACTTCTCTTCTCTGGGTCTCCAAAGTCCTGTTTTGTAAAATGAGGGGGCTGGATAAGATGAGCTTCTAGAGATCCCTCAGCAATAACTCTCTCAGTTCTTTTGAATACACTCTAAGCATGCTGCAGGCCGTGAGGATGCAGCGTTAGGTGTCCCTCCCAGACACCTCAGACACGCTGCCCGCTGAGGCCTCTCTAGCCTCTTACTTCACGCTCTGGCACTTCACGTGGCTATCTGTGGGACTTGCACTACTGTCACAGTTTGTAGCTTCTCTCTGGCATTCCTCTTAAAACTTAGTTTGCATGTTATGACGATCTAGCTGGAAGGCATGGCCATGCTGTTTCTAGGAAGAAAGTCAAGCGTTGTGTCTTAGTGCCTCTCATATGAGCCCAGCCTACAACCGTGTTTGAGGTTCTGGTGCTTGGCTATCAGAACCACAGCCTGGGAGAAGGTTCTGGGGGGGTAGGCAGGTGTGCAGGTTGGGGTAGGCAGGTGTGCAGTTTGGAGTAGCAAGCACAAAAGAGCAAGCAGGGTAGCAGTTTTCCAAATACTCAAAGGCTTTTTTGTGGTAGGGAAACAGACATGCTCTACAATGGCAGAGGGCGGGTGGATCCACTACCAGTGAGAGGGAGACACAGGTGGCAGACTGTGTCCCGTACAAGGAAGAAACTGTCAGAGCCCTTCTCAAAGAGAATGGACTGCCTCAGAGGTGTGGGCTCCCGTCACTGGGTATCATCCAGGCAGGAACCAGGTGGATGGGCTCCTGTTAGGAATGCTGTAGAGGAGATTCTGGCCCTTATGGAAGTGGGTTAGAAGCTCTCTTCGGCCCAACCCTACTTACTCACTTGCCTATTTACAGCTTTGCTCATACCCTCACTGTCTCTTTTCCCATAGACACAATGAATTTGCCTTTAAATGCATGTGATATATGGGAGCAAATGTTGTTTATTTCCTGAAAAACCATTTCACTTGCTCATTCATTCATTCAATGACTTTTTGAAGAATACCTACTTTGCCAGGTACTGGGAATTCAACAGTGAACAAGGCCTTTCCCCCAGGAGCTTACAGATAGAGGGGAAGGCCTTAAATATTTGTGACTCAGTTGTTTAATCTCAATTATGGTAAGTGAAAAATGCTTTGGGTTATGGTGACATATAACAGGTAGATGAGATTTAGTCTGGGAAGGGGGTTCAGGGACCTCAAAGTTAACATCTTGTCCCCAGATATGAAGTGTCTTCTTTCCTTACTAATAATAGTAGTGATGATGAGTAGGAGGACAATGGTGATGGTGGTAGTAATTACTAACATTTATTGAGTACTTTCTTTGGGCCAGGTATTACAGGAAGTGCTATATATATATATATTACCTCACTTAATTCTCAAAATATACCACAAAGAGGTAGATAATATTATTTCCTTTTTACACATGAGGGTAGGTAACTTGACTAATGTCACATAGCTAGTAAGTATTCCAGCCTGGGTCTGTTGACCCCAGGGGCACCCTCCCCAACTACTGTACCACTCATCTCACCAGGGGCTGCAGAAACCAAACGTGACTCTGTATGACATGAGACAGTGGGAAGAGAGGCGCAGAAAAGACAGTGAGTGAGGTCAGCCTTACAGAAGGAATTGACAGATTTTGCACTGTAGGGGAGCAAGAGACAAAAGAACAGTTTCTTCTTAGGGTTGATCTCGAAGAGGGCTGCAGCATGGAGCTGGGGGTTGGGGGCGGGAGTTCAGACTAGCTACCACATGGACCAAAGCTTTCGACTCTAACATTTCACAGGAGTTAATCTTTAATCATAAGGTAGAAATGACTGTCTGTCCTTGTTCCCAAATGCCCTAATATGATCTAGGATGACCTGACCCCACAATCTCTCCCTCGGCTTTCTTACATACCAGAAATAATAATTATAATTAAATCGCATTAATGCAGAATGGAGAAAGTGCCCAATAGGAGTATGAGAGCCTGAGTTGAAATTCCAGGTTATCGCTGGCACTGTAGACGAGATTTAAACTTAAGCCATCTTTTCAACGTTCCTTTCCACCGCCACCACCGCGCCCCCTCCCCCCAGCCCCATGCTAAGCAGTCACAATGGCACAGTTGAAAAAACATGGACTTTGGGGATATATAGACCTGGAGGGGAACCCTACTCAGCTCCATCACTTCATAAACTTTGTGACCGTGGGACAGTCACTTAACCTTTCTAAACCTCAGTTTCTTCATCTGAAAAATGGGAATAATATTATCTACCTCAAGAGCTACTGTGAAGGTTTAATGGATATATATTTAAGTGTTTATCATCGTGTCTGGAATGTAGAACCCTTCAATAAATTGTAGAAGTTGTCATTGTTACTATTGTTGTTATTATTTATTAGGGGTTGAAAGAATTTCAGTTCAGTGGCTGATGTGGCTTAGCATCAGGTTAACCTGGCTGTCCTATTCTTACATCTACATTGCTTGGCTTTCCTCAAATTCTTGAGAGCCAAATTCCATTAACTTCCTCATTTGCTGCTCAGCTGTTAGCATCTCTGAGCCTCAGTTCCCATGTCTATGTAATGGGGGTGATGAGCTTTACCTGGTTTACCTCATAGGAATGTTGTAAGGTTTAAAACTCAGTCTCGTTATTCATGTGAAAATGTTGCATAAGCTATTATATGATGTGCAAGTTGGAGGTATTGTTATTATTACTGTTATTCTTTCCCGGGAGGCCCCACATGGCCCACACTGAAGAACAATAAGCTGGTTCAGTATTGACTCAGAGGTCTGCTATTTCTCCATAAGAATTTTAAAATGCTGTGCTTTTATTTCAATGATACTCTCATCATCAATATTAATAATCTGGTCATTCGCCTGATGATTTGGGTACTCATATTTGCAATCACAGTGGCAAAAAGTGTTTAATTGTTAATGCACTTTTTCCAAACTGGCTCTGCAGATACATTACAGGGGTCCAGAGGTCATCTGTTTTGAGAAACACTAGTCTTTTCTAAGATTTGCTAGTAGCTCACAATAAAAGGGCTCTAACCCTAAAAAAAAAAAAAAAAAAACCCTGGGTGCTTTGAATTGCAGACGTCTGCTTTGACCATAATTTAGGAGCAGTGAGTAGACCCAGAGTCAGTGCTGGGGTTTGGAAGAGCACTGACAGTCAGACTGGATGGCCTGGTCCTCCAGCAGACTCCAGGGCCCAGGCTCACCAGTGAGAAATCATGGCATAGCTCTCCAATTCTGCATAGTTCAGGTTCACTTTATGGATATACCAAACCAAAAAAATCCCAATCCAGTTGCTGTCAAGTTAATTTCAACTCATAGCAACCACATGGAAACCCTGGTGGCATAGTGGTTAAGTGCTACAGCTGCTAACCAAAGGGTTGGCAGTTCAAATCCGCCAGGCGCTCCTTGGAAACTCTATGGGGCAGTTCTACTCTGGCCTATAGGGTCGCTATGAGTCGGCATTGGGTTTGGGTTTTAGCAACCTCATTTTTTTTTTTTTTTTTATGCGTTTTAGAGTTGAACTGCTCCATAGGGTTTTCAAGGTTGTGACCTTTCAGAAACAGATTGCCAGGCCTGACTTCCGAGGTGCCTGTGGATGGGCTTCAGTTGTCAACCTTTCGGTTAGTAGTCGAGTGCTTAACCATTTGTACTGCCCAGGGACTCCTGTGAACATACCAATGCTAAAAAAATATAAATACGTATCTATCCTATCAAATATTTGTAAGACTCAAATACATATATATAAGCACATATATGTGTGTGTATATATGCATATACGTATATATATATACACACACATACATACACACACACACATACAGGCATAGTATATGAATATGTACAGACAGGTGGATTTAGTATATGAAATAAGAATTCCCCACCCAAGCAGAGCACTTTTAGCTTTTCAAGGCATGGTGGCATTTGGCAACATATTGGATCTCCCTCAATAATGCTATGAGTGGGTACAGCAGGAACTGCTATTGTCAATTGGTAGACGAGGAAGCTGAGAGCTGGAGAGTTGCCCAAGACCAAAAAGTAGCTAAAGGTGGTGTCTGGGCAAAAGCAGGTTTTTTTTTTTTTCTCCCTCTCCATAGTCTCCTTCCCTCCTTTCTTCCAGCATCCCTCCGAAGCAATCCTGCTAGAATAATACTGCTGGTTACTTTGAAGCTTGTGCATTCTGACAGTGACGGAAAGAATTACAAAATAAAAGCATAGCCCTCTCCTTTTGTTAGATCTTTCAGGGGCTTCGTGGTTTCTAACTCTATAATTACACACTAATCACAAACACTCTGAAGGAGGGGTCAGCTCTATGCAGCAGCAGGCTAATTATGTGGCGGAATTTCTAAAAATTATCATCTCATAAATTGCGTTATTCCTCTGAAGAGGGAAGAAACACACACACCACATACTCGACTATGTTTCAAACTGAATTAATTAGTAATTTGAAGCCTAATTATCAACTAATCTATTGGAACATGCAAGTCTTTTGTGTTTGGATGGTATATGCAATTTGCGTCCTATTAGCTGGCAGTTGTAAGGATTTGAGAAGCTCATTAGGTCAGAAGAAGAAAAGTGCAGATCAGAAGGGTACCGAAACCCAAGGGGCTGACTTCGTGATGCTGTGACTGAGGGGTCACTGGGCAACAGATGGGGATGAGCCATGGAATTACCTGGGGTCATTCAGTGGCCTTGAGGGCGCTGATGTGTAATTTCTATCCTCCCCCGAGAGGTAATTACACATGTCCCCACCCTGGGTCTGTGCATTCTCTAGCAGCAGGGTGCCTACAGGGTCTGCACTGAGAGATATCCTCCAGCATTGGATGCTGCCAATAACAAGCATGGTGCTAGGCCTAGCTCTATTGTAGACTTGCTGTGTGACCCTGGATATTTCTGTTTCCCTACAAGCAAGTGAGATTTAGCGCTAAAGATCTGGGTTCTAGGGATGCCAGGGGCTCTCTTTACTACAGAGTTAAAAAAAAAAAAATCCATCATTGAAAATGTTTTTTTTTGGGGGGGAGACTATCACCATTTACAATGCAAATACCTTTGAGCCATTAACATCTGAGCCTAAATCCTACCACCACCAGTTGCCGTGGAGTCAACTCCAACTCGTGGCAACCCCACGTGTGTCAGAGTAGAACTGTGCTCCATAGGGTTTTTCAGTGGCTGATTTTTTCAGAAGTAGGTCACCAGGCCTGTCATGGATTGAATTGCGTCCCCCAAAAACATGTGTATCACCCTTAAATGGCTCTTACATGTTTATAGCAGCATTATTCATATATGTAAAAAAGTGGAAACAACCCAAATGTCCATCAACTGATGAATGGATAGACAAAATGTAGTATATCCAAACAATGGAATATTATTTGGCAATAAAAAAGAATGAAGTACTGATACTTGCTACAACATGGATGAACCTTGAAAGCACTGTAGTATGTGAAAGAAGTCTGTCACAAAGGACTATATGTTGCATAATTCCATTTACATAAAATGTGCAGAATAATAGGCAAATCCACAGAGAGAGAAAGTAGGCAGGTGGTTGCCTAGGGCTGGGGGAGATGAGGACTGGGGATTGACTGATAATAGGTAGGGGGTTTCTATTCGGGATGATGAAAAAGTTCTGAACTTAGATTGTGGTGATAGTTTTACAATTCTGCAAATATACCAAAAATCATTGAATTGTACACTTTAAAGGGTTGAATTGTTTGGTATGTGAGTTACATCTCAGTAAATCTCTTTTAAAAAATGACACTAATGAAAAAATAAAAGTACATTTGAGTTTGGAAAAGAATTGATGGAAGAATCAAACTTTATGATAAAGTAGGTAGATGTGCAGAACATGATTCAGAGAAAACAGACTTGGTAGAAATAGTGGCCCCAGAAGAGAACTCATAATGGCACACATTACTAGGTAAAATCTGTTACGTACAAAAAAATGATTTGATAAATCAACTCTTTGTAACAGAGAAAATACCTGCACCTGATTAAAAGAACTCTAGTACATTAAAATGAAAACACATTTTTTATAAAAGACATATTTATTTATGCCACATAGAAAAGTGAATAAAAACTAAATTGGTGTAGTATTTTTCATGCTGGAAAATTTGTTTCTGGTTAAAGATTTGTCATTATTAGTATAATTTTGATTTAGATGTTTATATTTACACACCATAAACAGAATATAAAACATAACTAACAATGCACAAACACCAGAAGAGAAACTAGATAACCGGGAGACCCTAAAAATCAAACACTTGTGCTCATCCAAAGACTTCACCAGGAGTAAAAAGACAACCTACAGACTAGGAAAAAATTTTTGGCTACGACATATCTGATCAGGGTCCAGTCTCTAAAAGCTACAAGATACTATAAAACCTCAACAACAAAAAGACAAATAACTCAATTTTAAAAATGGGCAAAGGATATGAACAGAAACTTCACCAAAGAAGACATTCAGGCAGCTAACAGATACGTGAGGAAATGCTCACGATTATTAGCCATTAAACCAAAACAAAAAACAACAACAACAAAAACCTTTGCTGTTGAGTCAATTCCAACTCATAGTGACCCTAAAGGACAGAGTAGAACTGCCCCATAGAGTTTCTAAGGAGTGCCTGGTAGATTCGAACTGCAGACCTTTTGGTTAGCAGCTGTAGCACTTAACCACTACACCACCAGGGTTTCCCACTAGCCATTAGAGAAATGCAAATCAAAACTATAAGGAGATACCATCTCACTCCAACAAGGCTGGCATTAATCCAAAAAACACAAAATAAATAAATGTTGGAGAGGTTGTGCAGAGACTGGAACACTGGTGGGAATGTCAAATGGTATAAACACTTTGGAAATTGATTTGGCACTTCCTTAAAAAGCTAAAAATAGAACTACCATACAATCCAGCAATCCAACTCCTTGGAATATATCCTAGAGAAATAAGAGCCATCATATGAATAGATATATGCACACCCATGTTCACTGCAGCACTGTTCACAATAGCAAAAAGATGGAAACAACCTAGGTGCTCATCAACAGACAAATGGATAAATAAATTATAGTATATTCACACAATGGAATACTATGCAGTGATAAAGAACAATGATGAATATGTTCAATATCTCACAACATGGATAAATCTGGAAGGCATTATGCTGAGTAAAATTAGTCACAAAAGGACAAATATTGTATGAGACCACTATTGTAAGAACTCGAGAAAATGTTTAAAGGCAGAAGAAAACACTCTTTGATGGTTACAAGGATGGGGGCCAGGGAGAGGGGAATTCACTAACTAGATAGTAGACAAGAATCATCTTAGGTGAAGGGAAGGACAACACACAATACAGGGGAAGTCAGCATAACTGGAATAAACCAAAAGGTAAGGAGTTCCCTGAACACAACCAAACACTTCAAGGGCCAGAATAGCAGGCGCAGGGGTCTGGGGACCATGGTTTCAGGGGACATCTAGGTCAATTGGCATAACAAAGTTCTGCAGCCCACTTTGGTGAGTGGCATCTGGGGTCTTAAAAGCTTGCAGGTGGCCATCTAAGATGCATCAATTGGCCCCAACCGACCTGGAGCAAATGAGAATAAAGAACACCAAAGACACAAGGAAAATATGAGCCCAAGAGACAAAAGGGCTACATAACCAGAGACTCTATCAGCCTGAGACCAGAAGAACTAGATGGTGCCTAGCTACCACCAATAACCGCCCTGACAGGGAACACAACAGAGAGTCTCTGATGGAGCAGGAAAAAAGTGTGGTGCAGAACTCAAATTCCAGTAAAAGGACCAGACTTAATTGTCTGACTGAGGCTGGAGGAACCCTGGAAGACATGGTCCCCAGACTCTCTGTTAACTCAGAGCTAAAACCATTCGCAAAGCCAATTCTTCAGACAAAGATTAGACTGGACTATAAAAATAAAATAACTTGTGAAGAGCGTGCTTCTTTTTAGTTCAAGTAGATAAGATAAGATACACAAGACTAAATGGGCAGCTCCTGTCTGGAGGCGGGATGAGAAGGCAGAAATGGATAGCTGCTTGAATAGACACGGGAAATGGGGGGTGGATAGGCGGAGTGTGCTGTCACATTATATGGATTGCAACTAGGGTCACATAACAATATGTGTATAAATTTTTGCATGAGAATTTAACTTGAGCTGTAAATTTTCACCTAAAGCACAATAAAAAAAAAGTTTGTTATTTATAAACAAAAAACTATCTTAGGTCCCTGAGTGGCACAAATGGTTAAGTGCTCAACTACTAGCCAAAAGGGTGTTGATTTCAACCCACTCAGAGGCACTTTGGAAGATAGGCCTGGTGATCTGCTTTTAAAAGGTCACAGCCTTGAAAACTATAGAGAACAGTTCTACTCTGCTCACATGGGGTCACCATGAGCAGGATTCCACTTGAGGGCACCTAACAGCAAAAACTACAAAAGTATTATTGAGGTCAAAATAGAGGGTCAAAAGCAGTGGGGTCCAAACGTCTTGTGTGCACTCAAAGATGTGGTGATTTTGTCCATATTGCAAAGCCAACTGAAACTCGAATTGCGATGACTGAGGAAGGCCTGCCTGCTAGCACGCTCAATTCCACGGAAGGTTAGAAGCTCACCAACAATTGCTGTGTTTTGACAAGCAGGGATGTGGTAGGGCAGAAAGGTAAACTGCCAGGGCTGAAGGCAGCCCTGTACTTCCCATCATAGAGCACACATCAGCCAGGGAACGCAGAAGCTAGAGGGGTCCAAACATGGAAAGGCCCTGAGCTGAGAGCCCACAGTGCTCTACTCACCAGATTTGCAAGGATGTAGTGGTAGCCGATGCCATTCTTCTCTAGCTTTATAATCTACAAAACACAAGGGGAAGGGATTCATCAATAATAATAATTAAAGATACAACAACAGCAATGATGATAGCAAAAAAAAAAACAAACAAAAACACCATTGCCATAGAGCCACTTCCAACACATAGAAGCTCTACAGACCAGAGTAGAACTGCCTCATAGAGTTTCCAAGGAGCTGCTGTTGGATTTAAACTGCCCACCTTTTGGTTAGCAGCTGTAGTTCTTAACCACTGTACCACCTGGACTCCATGATAATGGCAACTAACATTAATTGAGAGCTCTGTCCTAAGTATTCAACTTACAACATCCCAACTGTCCAATGATATTAGTATCCTCACTTTACAAAAGAGGAACTGGGGCATAGATGTCATCCCACTACTAAATGACAGTGCCAGGATTTGAAATCAGGCTTGTCCAATTCCAGAGGTAGAGTGATCCTATCATAACCCCAAGGACCAAACTGAAATGCTCACTGCACTCCTTTCTCTACAAAGCCTTGCCTGTACATGGAGATCTTCCCTTGGTGGGAATCTTATGGTGCATTGTAGCCCCTGTCATTGTCAGGACAACATCTGCTACTTGGCTGGACAGATGGGTGGATGGGTGGATGAATGGTCAGATGGGTAGGTGCCTGATTATCACCCTGGTTCTTGACCTTCAACTCTTTGTATGAACCATGGTCAAATGCAGTTCCATGTTCTGATGCAGTTTTGTACCTTCTCCCCTGAATCATTTAGGGGTACTCATATATGAGAGGTTCACTCAACACAGAATCTGGAAGGGAATATCGGGGTCATTGAGTCCAACTGATCACTGTACAGATGGGAAGTTGAGCCCCAAAGAGGGAAAATGACTTGACTAGGGCCATTTTTTTTTTTTTTTTTTAGGGCCATACAGCAGCCTGGTAGCAGTGTCAGCAAACACCCCTCTATCCTGAGCACAGACTGTACACCAGTCATGGGAGGTAGACTGTACACCAGTCATGGGAGGTAGGAAAAATATCTGTGTTAAGAACTATCCAGGGGTTTGCTTGGCAGCCAGATACACCACCCAACAAGGGACAGCTGAGACCACGGGCTTATTTTCACCTGAGTCCTTGGTTCTAGTCCTTGCTCAGCCTGCAAGTAAACTTGATCTATGAATTCATTTTTTCGTTAACAAACTGGAGTTAGTACACCCCGTTCAGTGCCTCTTTCTCTGCACTGTTGCAAAGAGACAAAAATATATGAGAAGCACTTGGGCTTCTTCTCTAACTGAATACATTTTCAAGGTTATTAAAACCCACATTCAGACATCTACTTAATTGGATGTATGTGCATAGCGGCTCACATTTTTTTTCTTTTTCTTTTTATGTGGGGAATAATTAAATGTAAGTGCAAACAATGGATGCTCTGAAACTCAGGTTAGATTGTGAAATTCTAGACCACGGAGCTCAAATACTATTGGGGTGATAATTTTATTAATAATTCTTCATTACTTTTTCATCTTCTTGTCAAATGGTTTGCTGCCCTTTCAACAATGAGATACATTTATCAAAAACCTATTCAACTTCTGATAAACAGAAAACAGCAAATAAAAGATATTTCAAATCCCACCACATTAACGCAATGAAGAAATATAGTCCCTGCAAGATGAAATTACAGGATGAAACAGGAAGCAGTTGATAATTGACCGAAGCATAACTGACCTATAAAAATCAGCTATTTCATATGGTTCAATCTAATAGTAACCTTCTTTCCCACCTACTCACCTCCTACTCATTGACCTGCCTTCTCTCCTTTCCTACCTTCCTTTCACAAACAGTTATTAAGTGCTTTTTTTGGGTTTATTATATACTAAGCACTGTACTGGAGATACAGTAAAAGTGAAACAAGCATGGTGCTTGCCTTCTTGGAGTTTACAGTCTAGTGGGAGAAAAAAAAAAATTTTTTTTTTTTTTTTTAGAAGACGCAGATAAACAGACAAATATACCGAAACCCACCGTTGTTAAGTCGATTCCAACTCACAGAGACCATACAGGGTTTCTAAGTCTGTAAATTTCTATGGAAGCAGACTGCCATAACTTTCTCCCACAGAGCTGCTGGTGGTTTCTAACTGCTGACCTCTTGGTTAGCAGGCGATTGCTTTAACCACTGTGCCACCAGGGCTCAGCAAATACACACAAGGTTAAAAAACAAGAAAGGTGTTATAAAGGTAATGTACAATTTTGCATGGAGCCCATCACCTCAGTGCTTCATCCCCTCAAAGCTCATTTCCTCTTGATTGTCTTTGTTTATGATCTTTGTGTCTGGAATGTTCTCCCCCATTCTCTGATTACTCATATCTTTTATGGTAGAACTCTAATCCCAACTCCTCTGTAAAACCCTCTGTGAGTAATTAATCCACTCAACAAATATTTCTTGAATAAGAACTGTCTTAATTTCTTAGTGTTGCTATAAAAGAAATACCGCAAGTGGGTAGCTTTAACAAACAAATTTATTTTCTCACAGTTTACCCACGCATTGCTATTGGGTGGATTCCAACTCATAGCAACCCTTTAGGACAGAGTAGAACTTCTCCATAGGATTTCCAAGATTGAAAATCTTTATGGAGGCAGACTAGCACATCTTTCTCCCACGGGGTAACTGGTAGGCTCAAACCAAAGACCTTTTGATTAGCAGCCACTTACTAGGGAGCCACTGGGGCTCCCTCTCACACTTTAGGAGGCTAGAAGTTCGAATTCAGGGTGCCAGCTCTAGGGGAAGGCTTTCTCACTCTGTCAGCTCTGGAGAGACAAGGAAGGTCCTTTTATCTATTCAGCTTTTGATCCTTGGTCTCTTGGTGATCTTCATGTGGCCTGGCATCTATCTTCCCTCATCTCTGCTTCTTTGCTTGCTTGCTTAATATGCTCTTTTATATGTAAAAATTGACTTCAGACACATCTACACTAATATTGCTAATTAACATAACAAAGAAAATTCATTCCCAAATGGGACTATAACCACTATAGGGGTTAAGATTTATAATACATATTTTTGTAGGACATGATTCCGCCTGTAATACACACTGTATGCCAGACACTATGCTAAGTGCTGGGGATATACAGCTGTGAAAAAGTGAGGCAAGGCCCCTGACCTCATTGATCTAAGCTGCCATTTTAGCAGTGGGCCAGATGATAACCATGCAAATAAATAGGCAAGATTTCAGCAGGCGAGAAGCACTATAAGGAAATAAAACAAGGTGTCTTTCATCTCTAACTCATTCTGTACTTAATGACTGTATTATATAATTTAGTCCTATATATTGCTAAAATACTATATTAAAATAACCTCATTCCCCTGCTCAAAAACCTTCACTGACTCTCCAGTGTTTATAGAACAAACCCCAGACTCTTTAGAATGCTTTCCAAGGCTATTCATGATTATGTGTCCATCCCTCTGCCATTATCTTCTGGTAGACATCCAGCATCCTCCACCCATCCTACTAAGCCATGCTTTGAACCTTGGACCCCACAGGCTCTCTGGGCCTCCCTATATGCCCCTTTCTCCAGCTTAAAGCTTTTATCCAACCAATGAATTCCAGACCCATTTCACATTACAGATCTTTCTTAGAAACTTCATTGATTCCCCATTCTTTCAATTCACTCAAAAAATATTTGCCAAATACCTACTAGGCACCAAGCACTTGTTCAAGGCACTGCAGATAGTGCAGGGAAGAAAACAAACCAAAAACCCTTTCCTCATGGCACTTCTTACATTCTAGCTGGAGGGTTAACAACAGAGACCAGCAATTAATTACCTATTTGGAATTATAGTCCCTTTTTCCAGGTTAGGGAGAACATTTTGTATTAGACTAAAA
Organism: Loxodonta africana; assembly: GCF_030014295.1. NCBI lineage: Eukaryota > Metazoa > Chordata > Mammalia > Proboscidea > Elephantidae > Loxodonta > Loxodonta africana. The sequence goes on along the minus strand of NC_087343.1, from coordinate 168,970,621 downwards.
AGGTGCTGATTACTAATTGTTAAATAGTCTAGGATGACACAAGAGTCAGGAGATAATGAGTTCTAGACTCAACATTGTCACTAACTATTGTCTGAACCTAAGGCAAATCATTCAACAAATTTGACTGTAGAAATCCCATCTATAAAACAGGAAGGTATTTGGTAAATCAAGTGATCTATAAGATCCTCCCAGGTCTGAGTCTTACTTATCAGCACAGAGGAATCCAACAACTATTAAAACAATCTGAATATACCACAATTTTTGCCCATACAAACAGGCCATTTCCTAACAAACGCAAGTCTGTCTTTTAACAGAGGAGGTAACTATAGAGAGCAGAGGTAGAAAAGTTACGTTGCCAAGAGGTTGGGCCCTGTGGTCAGACCAAGTTGGGTTTGGTTTCCTGCTTTTCTTCTATGCTAGCTGGGAGACCTTGGAAAAGTAGAATGCCTTGTTTATTTGTAAAGCAGGGGGATTGACAGAAGCTGTTTTACAGAGTTGATGGGAGGAGTGAGATTATACGTGGAAGAAACTTGTCACAGTGCCTATTACACAGCAATGACTACTATCTTTATAGAGAGCCACATAGGACAAGGCATCAGTCAATTAAGAAGACCTCATTGTTGTTCAGCACTTCTGCATCTCCTTCTTATCTCATCTTTTTACCAATCTTGTAGGAGTCTTCATTCCTCTTTTATAGATGAGTACACTGATGCAAAAGAGGGAAATGACTCAAGAAGTTAATATTCATTTGTACCATGAATAGCAAAGATGGGCAAACACTTCCACGTGTCACTTATGGTGGGACATGTTCTGTTCTAAGTGCTTTACATGTATCAAATTTTTAATCCTCACAAGCACTCTCTACAGCTAGATATTATTATTATTATGGCCATTTTACAGATCAAGAATTGAGGACATAGAAGGGTTAAAAACCTGGCCCAAGGTCACAAACGTAATAAATGGTAGAGCTGGGATTTGAACCTAGGCTAAGCTAGCTCCAGAATCTGTGTTCTTAACCATTATGCCATGCTGCTGTCTTAAAAACTGGAGCTTAATTCCCATAATCCCATTCCAGAGAACCTCCGTCTCAATGGAAACAGCTCTGGCTGGTTTCTCCTTCCAAGAGAGGAGGCCAGATCCATGTTTTGTACAGCAGGACACATATGGTTAATGCCTTAGAGAATCCCTGGCTTTCAAAATATCCCCCCTGTTGAGTTGCTGAGACTTGTGAGTGATTGTTGAGCTGCTGCTGAGATTCCCTGTGGGGCTCCCAGTGGTCTTGAGGGCCATTAGCAAACTTTGTAATGTCATCAGCTATCTAATTACCAAATTCTCCTTCCTACTGAGCCAAAGTCTGCCTTCCTCTGCCTTCTATCTCTGTGCCTTAGTTTTGCCCATTGGATCCTCCTGCATCTCCCTTTTCAGTTTCAAAGCAAGAGTCACTTAGTGATTCAAGCTTCTTCATTGAGTGAAAAGATAGAAAGAGTGAGGGACTATCTTTAATTATATGACACTGTTCAAAAATGATCACTCACAAAATCTACTTCCTTGCTAGTACATCTGAGTATACAAATGTGGTTTCAAATGACTAGTGATCCGCACAAAGGCCTGCTAGTTCTGTGGTGGGTACCTGCTTTAGTTCTGAGAACCAGAGGAAGTAAGACTTAAAGACCTCTGGCTAAAACAGTTGATGTTACTGTGCCCGTTCATAGAGTGTACCATCAATTGGTTTCTCAGAAAGATAATGTGTTTAAGGAAATAGTAGAAAGGTAGTTGCCTGCTGCCTCCTCGAACTCTTAAATCAGGTCAGTGTGCCAAGTGATGATATGCCAGACACTGGGTCAGTGAGTGACAAAGCCTGGAGCTGAACCTGGGAATCTGATTGGAGAACCATTTGATGTCCTATATCAAGGCTTCCATTATATGTGCTATTTCTTAACATTTCAAAATTAAGAAATAACAGAATCTAAAAAGGAAGGGATCTAGTTTCACCTAGGCAAGGACTCTCTTTATGGTCATCCAGCTCCTTTTTGAAGACCTGTATGGACTGGGAGCTTAATAACCCTGAGGAAAGTTCACTCCATTTTGAGGTATGCCTTCTGGATGAAAATTCTCCTTCCTACAGACCAAAGTCTGCCTTCAGTCTCTGTGCCTTAGTTCTGTCCTTTGGATCCTACTTCATCTCTCCTTTCAGTTTCAAAGCAAGAGAGTCACTTAGTGATTCAAGCTTCTTTGTTGAGAGAAAGAGACAGAAAGACTGAGGGACCCGTGAGCAGGCCAATGACGACATAAGGCTCGTCATCCCCTGGGCTGGTCACTTCCTTGCCATCTTCACTGACTTCCAGAATTGGGGTGCTTCACATCTTTTGTGTTCAAGAAGAGAAACCTTCCCATAGATAAAAACAGCAAGGAAGGAAAATTTCTAATTTTTCATTTTAAGAGGAGTCAGAAGAGGGTGTTGGTAAGAGATGGACATTCCTCAGCTGTAAACACTCCACTGGCAGCCTACCGTCAGGGGCAGCACCTAGGGGGTTCCTGGTCCTTGTTCAGGAGACACAGCTGAATTCCCAGCAAGAAGTGGTGCTCTTGAGCTGAGCTTCCCTAGAAAGGAATTTTGTTCAGTACTCCCATTATGTAGCATAATGTTTTCTTGTTGCTGGGTGCTGTCAAGTCAATTTCTACTCATAGAGACCCTGTGTGACAGAGTAGAACTGCCTCTTAGGGTTTTCAAGGCTGTAATCTTTACAGAAGGGGATTGTCAGGTCTTTCTCCCTAAGAGCCACTGGGTGGGTTTGAACCACCACCGTTTTGCTTAGCAGCCCAAGCGCTAAACCATTGAGCCACCAGAGTCCTTCCACTCTTTTTGCCCTTTAGGAGAGATATAGGGTGTAACAGAAAGAATAGCAAATAAGGAGCCAGAGATGAGAGTTCTTTTTGCCTGTGTCTATCTGGATGAAACTGGGTGAGACAGACTCCCTCTTGAGGCCTCATTAGCACACTCTAGGGGCTGGACTCAATCGGTGTCTTTAATTTTTAAACCCAACTTCCTTTCAGAATAAAGAGGAACTGCTCAAGCTTCAGAAGGTTTAGACCCAACCACTCCACACTGGGTTATGCCCCTTCTACACACACATCTACAAAGGAGATCGAAACAATCTTCTGAGTGTCACCACCAGGTAATATGACTTTATTTTTTAGCCTTTACTACCTTCAAATTGTACTTGGAATGAAAACAGGGAGTTATTCGTTTTCCAAATGTACAGTTAGTAGAATGCACAATGTGCCTTTTCACACTCAAGCTCTCGTCTCCCCTCTGGCCTCCATTCCCATAGCTTCCTCCGTTTAATTCTACCTTAACCTCCAGAACTTAGCACAATGGTATTTCATCAGAGAGGCCTTTCTTGATCACCCAACATGGTCAAATTCTATTCCTACTCCTCCTACTTAATACTTACTAAGCATTTCCAATATCCAAGGTACTGATTTAAGAGTTTCATATATGTTAGCTCATTAAATCCAGAGAAAAATCCTGAGAAATAAGTGATATTAGCATCCCCATTTTTCAGATGTAGAAACTGAGGCCTAGAGTGGTTAAAAGCTTGCTGCCAGTCACCATGGATATCTCCTTCATAGTACTAATCACAATTTTAAGTTTACTTTTATTTGCCTGATTATTTGATTAATCTCTGTTTCTGTCTCAAGCACATATACTCTGCAAGGACAGGAGTATGTCTATTTTACCCCAGCTGTATCTGCCAGACCTGGAACCTTCCCTGGCACATAGACAAATATACACATGCTTGTAGAGTGACCCTCCCGCCCTGGTCACCCGCTAATTGTAGAAACAGAAATACTTGGGTTTGCATCCTAATCTTCTGCTTAGTCTTGGGAGAAGTCTCCTAGTTTACTGCTCAGATTCTTACTTGTCTTGCCCATAAAATGGGATTGATAATAGTATCTACCATAGAGTGATATTTTGAGGATCTTTGCGTATATGTAATGTGCCTTGCACAGTATCTGCAACAGCATGGACACTTAAAAATTATAGCTGTTATCATTATTATTGATGATAATAATGACACTAACAACTGTATTCACTGCTATCATAGTCCAATGGACTGTCTTGCCATTTCATCCAAGGCCTCAGGAAGCAATCAGGTAAGGTATTAGAACCCCATTTTTTTTGGTGGAATAGCAAGATGAGCATTTTGGTCACACTGCTTCAAGACTAATGTTTTCTGATCTTTTCCCCCTGTCCCACACTGGCTTTCTCTCCACCCCATTCATATATACTGTCATAATATCCTGCACATTAGTAGCATTTTATTGTAACCATACAGTATTTACTTGAGCATGGGAGTGCTATCTTTATCTGTGAAGTTCTGTGAAGGCACAGACCTTGTCTCCCTTGTTCTCTGCTGTGTCCCCAGTGCTTGACATGGTACCTGGCACACAGTAGGTGTTCAATATGTATTTGTGGCATGAATGAAAGAATATATGATTTAATGAACCAATAAAAACAACTTAATACCTCTCTCCTTCCCTCTGCTCCTTCTCTCTTTGCTTCCACTGCTCTCCCCACATCCTTGCTGTCCTACCTGGCCTAGGATGGCATTGAGGCGCTCTGATTCACAGTCCACCACCACCAGCCTCTCCTTTTTCTTCTCCAGGTCCTGAAAGAGCATCCGGTATCCCTCCTCTGTGGTTGTTAAAATGTTGACTGCCGTCACCTGCCAGTTCTTCTCAGCAGCTGTGTCGAGGACTTTCTGCAGGACGGACAAGCCTGGAAGTTGGGTAAGACAGAGAAGTGGCAGACAGTCAGGACACACAGACACCACCCAACTTCTTCGAGGTGCCCACCTCCTCAGTCAATGCCTACTCTTCCATCTAGCTCAGCTCCAGCTTCCTCTTACTGTGCAAGTCTAGTCAAAGAGCTCAGTGAGGGCAGGCACCGTGTCTCTCGTGATTTTGTCCCCAGTACACGGTAGGCAGTACAGCTAGTGATTTAAAACGTAATATTTGAAGTGAGACCGTCTGAGGCCCAAACCTGATGCTACAACAGACTAGTTAAATGACCTGGTGCAGGCTAATTAGCCCTTCAAAACTCTAGTTTCTTCAAAGGTAAAAGGGCAATGCTAATAATACCCACCTCACAGTGTCATCATGAGGACTGAATGAGAATGTCTCATACATGGCAGGGCCTGATACATGGCAAACCAAACTGACACCGTCAAGTTGATTCAAGGGGTTCAAAAATGTTAATTGTTATTATTATCAGGCACTCAGTTTAACTGTTTACTAACTGTGTCAACCTAGCATCTAAACAGGCATCTGGTAACCATTGATTAAGGTCCCTGGGTGGTGCAGATGGTTTGTGGTCAACTACTAACCTAAAGCTGGGTGGTTCAAACCCACCCAGTAGCACCATGAAAAGGTTTGTGGTCTGCTTCTGTAGAGATTACAGCCAAGAAAATCCTGAGGAGCACAGCTCTACTCTGCAGCACAGGGGGTCATCATGAGTTGAAATCAGCTAGATGGCAATGGGGTTTTTTGTTTGTTTAACTGTTGATTAAATGAGTCAATGTTCAATATAACCTCAATACCTAATACAGTGTCTCACACAAGTAGGTGTTCAATATAATCCATCACCGTTGAGGTGATTCCAACTCATAGTGACCCTATAGGACAGAATAGAACTTCCCCATAGGGTTTTCTAGGCTGACATCTTTATGGAAGCAGTCTACCACATCTTTAGCCTGCGGAGCAGCTGGAGGGTTTGAACTGCAGATACGTCAACTAGCAGCTGAACACTTAACCACTAAGCCACCAGGGCTCCTTGTTAAATAAATGTGTACAGAGTTAAACTATCCTCTTCTAATTTATAGCTAAATGGATAGAAGAGCTCGTCACTTAATGCTGCTTTGTTTCTTGTTTAAGCCTAAGATACTGAATTCATTTCCTCTTGTTGCTGTAACAAATTACCATAAGTTTAGTGGATTAAAACAGCACAAGTTTATTATCTTACAGGTCTGGAGGTTAGACAATTGACATGGGTCTTATTGGGCTAAAATCAATTGGTCTTCAGGGCTATGTTCTTTTCTGGAGACTGTAGGGAAAAATCCATTTTCTTGACTTTTCCAGTTTCTAGAGGAGGCTGCCTGCATTCCTTGGCTCATGGCCCCTTCCTCCATGTTCACGGCCAGCAATGGCTGGTTGAGTCTTTTGCACATTGCATCGTTCTGACTCCAACTCTTCTGCTTCCGTCCTCCACATGTAAGGGCCTTTGTGATTACTTTGAGTCCACCAAGATAATTCAGGATAACCTCCCTACTTTATAGTCAGCTGATTAATAACCTTAATTCCATCTGCAACCTTAATTCCCCTTTTTCTATGTAAGGTAACATATTCACAGGTTTAATAGATTATGACATGGACATCTTTGGGGTCATTATTCTGTTTACCACAGATCTTTCAGCCATGCATTATTCATCAATAGTTTGCACATAAATCAATTCTGTCTCCCAGTAATGCAGTTTACCTCTCCTACAGTGACCAATATGATGCCTGACCTCAAGAATCACATTTAGATTGATTCTGCTAAGTCTTCCTTTCTTTGTTTCTTTTTCAGTACAAGTTATTTGGTGTGTTTGAGTCTCACATTTACTGAAAGTTTACCATGTATCTGGCACTGTTCTACTAGTTTACCAATACCAGTTGCTGTCAAACTGATCCAGGCTCATGGGGAGCCCCCGAGTGTCAAAGTAGAACTGAGCTCCACAGGGTTTTCATGGCCGTGACCCTTTTGGAAGCAGATCACCATGCTTTATTTCTGAGGCTTCTCTAGGTGGGTTTGGACTGCCAACCTTTCAGTTAGCAGCACAGCGCTTAGCTGTTTGCACACCCAGGGACTCCTCTACTAGCTTAAACCAAACACACACACACACACACACACACACACACACACACACACAAAGAAAAACAAAACCTGTTCCCGTTGAGTTCATTCCAACTCATAGTGACCTTATAGGACAGAGTAGAACTGCCCCGTAGGGTTTCCAAGGCTGTAATCTTTACAGAAGCAGACTGCCACATCTATCTTCCATGGAGTGGCTGGTGGATTCGAACCACTGACCTCTTGGTTAGCAGCTGAGCACTTAACCATTGTGCTACCAGGGTTCCTTCTCTACTATCTTACCTGTTTTTAATTCACCTAATCCTGTGAGGTAGGTCTAGTATCATTATCCTTGTTTGGCAGATATGGGAATTGAGGCTCAGAGACACTAAGTCACTGGCCCAAGGTCACACAGCTAGCAAGTGGCAGAGCTCCGATCTCAGCATTCTGAGGTAGACAGAGCCCTTTCAAGAGTGCGGGTGCTTCTGCAGGCCTCAGAGATACTCCCCACAAGCACAGTTATGTTTTTCTGGCTTTGCCACTTCCAGGCCTTCAGCTTCATTATGCTGCAAAACTGTCCTGAAATAGTCCTTCTCCAGGTGACATTCACAATGGCTTCGGCCTGGGAAGGGAAATCATCAAAATAAGGGAGAGGGAAGGGGACAACTGAGAAAAACACAGTGTTTCTGATCTCTCCTTCTGCCTTCTCCTTCCCATATGGACAATACCCACCTAACTCTTCCTGAAAAAGCACTTTCATAACACGTCAGGGTAAGATTCTTCTGCCTCAGCTCTGAGGAGGCCTTGAATGATCCATTCATTTATTTACATCAATAATGGCTAAGTTCTTAGAGGATTATTTGCTATTCAAGGGGAAGGTGGAAATTACAAGGCAAACACCACAGGAGCCAGAAAAAGGAAGAAAGTTCCCATCCAGAGCCTCAGGGAATAGGGAAAGTGGTGTTTGAGCAGGTCACAGAAGAGGAGAAGGATTTACACAAGCAGATATGAGAGGGGACTGGTTTTCTAGAAAACGGGATTAACATGAGTGAAGAAGCAGAGAAGAAAAAAATCACAGGAAATGTTTGGAAAATTTGACCTAAGATTCACTATTTAAGTGGGGGCAGAATTGCAGAGGCCTGGAAGGTTTGATAATGATGATATGGTGAGGATGATGATACTGGCTGATATATATCAAGGTTTTACTATGTGCCACACACTGTACAAGCACTTTCCAGTCATTACTCATTTAAATCTCACAACTCTATCAAGTAGAGATTGCTTTTATCCCCATTATAGTGAGGAAGAAATGATGACATAATATCCTTATTGCATAAACGGGAAAACTGAGGCCTAAGAAGCTTGCCCAAAATCACGAGTCTGTTTGTCTGGCACAGAGTCTATGTTCCTAACACTCATGCTGTGAGTTATGGTCTATTTAACTGGGGTCTTTGGGCTTTGAGTCTGGACTCAGAAATTATGGAAGCTTGATGAGACATAGAGTGCCATGTGTGGCGAAAGGACTAATCTTTCAAAGGGTGTGTTTCCACAGTGTGCGTTAGAGATTAGCCACTGAGATATCAGTCCACAGAAATAAAGCATTTCTGGCTCGTCTCTCCATACTTTTCTGGGAAGCAGGGAGGTACCATTATCCTTTGTGGTGACTTTCTCTCCTTCCTACAATTGCCCCCGCTCCTGCAACCTATGGCTTACCACGGTCGGCATCATAAATGTAGACAAATTTCTGCCACTTGTAATGGTCGATGATGCTAATGAGGGCATCCTGCAGCTCAGGGCGCAGCTGAAGGACAAATTGATTGGATGTATCGACAGGAAAGCTCGGGGTAATGAAGCAGACGTGGAGAGCCCCGCAGAAGGAGGTTAGCATGTTGACAGTCCTCCGTTCATAAAACCCAAAGATGGCGTAGACTCCTTTGGAGAACTGAGAACAGACTGGAAGAGAAGAGAAGGATTAATGGATAGGAAATGCTGCAAACAGGCTGTCAGATGGTTCCAAAAGTAATTCATGCGTCAGTCCATTCATTCGACCCATCACTCATCCATCTAATATCCAGCCACCCACCCATCCAGCCAATCAATCCATCCATCCTTCAACACACCAATCTATCCAACTGTCCATCCATCCTACTCATCTATCCATCCCACTCACCAATCTACCCATCCGTCTAATCCAATATTTATTAGGTGCCTATTATATGACAGATGTTGTCACAGTTATTAATTACAGTAACCATGTATACAAAGCATTTTCATGTGTTATCCCACTTTGTCTCTAAAATCACCCTGTTAATGTAGGAAAGGGAGGACTGGGTCATCTGTTAGGGAAAGAAAGTTAATGAACATTTCCAAGTTAGCACAGCTAGGGCATATTTGAATTGGGCAGATATTTCCTAACCCAGTGATCTTTCCATTACCCTGCTCAAGGTGAAGTATGAAAAGATGCCATGAAGAAGGAGGTCTCCCAGCTATTGCTATTGACACATGTTTAAGAAAACAAGTGTTTATTCTCCCAGCCTAGCCCTTAGCTTTCAGTGCACATTTCTCTGCCGATATGTTTATTTTGTGTTTGTACATCCTGCTAGCTGATTTGCAGGCCCCCTCCCCACCCTGGTGTACCAGCCATAGTAATAGCTTAGCCATGCAGACATCCCCAGAGGATCCATTTTGTAGGATTCCTGTGAAGTTACCAATCCCGGTTTGTAGTTGGTTAGACTAGTTGTTAGAGCACGATGCCAGTAAGACCAAAGTCAAACTCCAGCTTGGTCAGATACTGAGCTTCGTTTTAATATGTGATACAGGATGAGGGTTCATAGTCTTTGTCCTGGTCAGGGGACAAACCCCAACGCCATCCCAAGTGCCTGAAAATTACCCTCCAACTATGGATGGTTAGGTAGGTGAGGCATTATCATAACAGTGTTTTAGAGCACTTTGCAGTCTTTTCACATGTATTAGGCTATTTAGTCCTCATCACCATTAGTGTCAATTTGTTTTTTAAGATGAAAAAGTTAATGGTCTTAGATCCTCTGCCCTCTTTATCACATTACTTGTTTCCATTACCCCAAATATGTCCCATGAAACATTAGTTCCGTGAGATGCTCCTTAAAAAAGGAAAAACCTTCTCTAGTCTAATACGTATAGGAAGTGGTGTACCTGTCCCCATCTTGGAGTTCCATGTTCCACAGTGGCATAAAAGATTATGAAAGATGTTGTACAAACAAATCCTGTTTAACTTTAACCCAGCATTTGCCAAATCTATTTGCCCCAGAATGCTTTTTTGGTGCATATTTATTCACATGCTATTGAAGATACTTTGGGTCATGCTGTACTAAATAATGCAATTAAACACTGGTTCCTGGTTGCCTACTGTGGGTCTCAGTTCTCAAGCCATCACTAGAGAGATAATTATCTCTTAAAGACTTGGACCGAGCCACATAAGTCATCTGTCCAAACTCCTACCCACTGAAAACCAGCATTCCATCTCTAGGAAACATGCAGATGATCATTAGCACCTGCTTGCATACTTCTGGTTACTGGGTGCTCACTACCTCCCAAGGTCACCCAGTCTGCTGATGAACACTCTTTAAAACCAGAACCTCATGGGAGTCTGCTCTTAACCCATGCCACAGCTCCCCTGATATCTGAAGGTGGTGAGCATGGCCTCTAGCTGTAAGGCATTTGGTTTTCAGCAATGAAATCCATTTGCCACCCTGAAGCTAGAGGCATCTTATTAATTAAAAACAAAACAAAAACAAGCAAAACACATTGTTTCCCTTCCTTGTGCAAAACCTCTCAAAGGGTTATTTTCAGGTTTCCCGTTGCACACAGGAAAACTCCCAAACTTAAGGCCATGGCACAGAGCCAGAGGAGCCTGCCTGCCAACCTCTTCTACCTTCCACTCTCTTCTTCTTGTTCCCTGCTCTAGCCACACTGGCCTTTGCTCTGCTTCTCAGGGCTGTGAGCTTATTCTGCCTTGGGATTGGGAGACTCCGCACTGGCTGTTCCCTTCCAGTGCTTTTCCCTAGCCTTTTGGCAAGGAGGATTCCTTCTCGGTAGTTGTATCTCAGCTCAAATCTTGCCTCCTTGCACAGGCCCTCCTTGACCACCTCATCTAAATACTGACTCTATCCTTCCCCCCATCTCCTTCACTCTATTCTGTCTTAATTCCTTCCCTTGCTGAAGTCATCATTGTATGAAATCATTTCCTTTTCTTTTTTAATTGTTGTAAAATATGTATATATATATACATATATATAACTCAAGATTTGCCAGTTCAACATTTTTCATGTATACAAGTCAGTGACACCAGTTACATCAACCACTCTGTGCCACCATCACCAATATCTGTTGCCAAACTGTCCATCACCATAAACAGAAACTCAGTGCTTCCAGTTGTTATCATTGCATGTCGTCGAGGCAATTCCAACTCACCAAAACCAAACCCATTGCCGTTGAGTCGATTCTGACTCATAGTGATGATCCAACTCACAGCAACCCTATATAAAAGAGTAGTACTGCCCCATAGGGTGTCTTTGGCTGTAATTTTCACGAGAGCAGACTGGCAGGTCTTTCTCCTGTGGAGCCACTAGTGGGTTTTAACTGTCGACCTTTCAGTTAGCAGCTGAGCACTCAACTATTGTGCCACCAGGGCTCCTCGATGCTTCCTAGACAATGTGAAATCATTTTTTTTTTAACTTGTATATGTTTGTCACTGCTTGGGTCAATATAAATTTCCTGGAAACAGAGGTCTCATGTGTGCCCCTGACCAGCACACACAGCCCTGACAGTGCCTGGGACATAATAGATGCTCAATATTATTTGAATGAATAATGAACACATGATGAGTGGGACACAGGACCCACAGGAGGGGATGAAGAGGAGCTGAACCCCAACAGAGATGACTGCTGGGTCACCCTCGGCCTCCTGTTCTGGGTAGTTGTCCGATCACCAGGTGGCTGTTTATTCTCTACCACTCTCACTATTTTGTCCTTCACCCTAATGAGGACACCCTTTCCCTTCACAGTAGACAATAGGCACTGTCTTAAAATGTCGATTGCAATTGCCAGAATCAAGGTTTCCATAAATATGGATTTTTCTACCAGGAAGCAAACATTGTATATTATTCTCCTCATGTTAAATATAGATTCATCAGAATGCATAATCCATCTTACAGGGTGAAGTGTAGATGGGGAGCACATAAACCCCGTTAAAATGTTACAATATGCTCTCTACAGTATTTTTAGGATCTCTTCTCCCCTTGCTGCAACGAAATATTATCCTGTGGGATATGAATCTTATGTTCCAGGTCTATTCCCTCACGTCATCTCCTTGTTTTCACACATTTAGTTGGGCCCTTGGGGCCTTGATGGCTGATGTTTCTTGCTGGGGCTTTAGAAGCAGAGGAGGAAAGGGTGGCATGGGGGTGGAAGAAGTGGGAGGAGGCAGATATGAACAAATTCTAAGACTCAGAGGAGGCTGGAATATTTTCTCCCCTTCAAATTCCATCCCCATTTTTCCCTTCTGCAAACCTCTCTTCCTTTAAACTGACTGCTGTATCCTTTAGGCTGAGAGGGTATATTTACCCCCTACTCTCTAAAGGAACATGGCTGAGAGGTAGCCTGAACTGGATTTACAGTGAGTAGACACTGGCCCCCAGAGTTCTTCAACGTCTGACCTTCAAGCTGCTTCCTTATTTCTGCTAAACCAGAGCAGCAAGAGAGAGCGTGAGACTCTGTAGGTCAGAGGCCCGTGGGAGAATGCATTCACTGCTTAAATGTTGAGAAATATAATTAGTAGTCGTAAGGCATCTTTTTGAATCTGTCACAATAAATATTCAACAAGGAAGAGATAATGTGGTCATGGAGAAGTACTTCAGTAGATGTCAGAAGACTGGATTTTGTTTTTGGTTTTATCACTACAAAACACTTGTGTGACTTTCAGCAAATCCCACACACTCCCTGGGCCTCAGTTTTCCCACCTGTAAAATGCTGGTTTGACTCCATGATGTTTAAAGTCCTTTCAGGCTCTGACTTTCTAGATTCTGCTCCGATTAATTGGAAAATGTTTCCTGAATAGAAAACCTTTTAGCTATTTGCTGGTCAAGCTTTTAATACGGGAAGGACGCTAAGTTCTTGGATTTGATTGTAGGAAAATCCTGGCACTGAATCTAGATGGCTTGTACTTTCTTTCAGAGCCTTGAATTTTCTTTAAGATACAATTTTTAACCCACTGTGTGGTTTAGTTACCTAGTACAGAGTGGAAGAAAGGAGGCAATTGGGAAAGAAGACTAGAGACGGGGACTGTATCGTTAGATATGGCAGGCAGGAGAGAAGAAACCAGAATACTGAAAAGCAGAATCCGAGCTCTGCTGTGTCCTGGTCTAATCATAGATTTTCATCATGGTAATGTTGAATCAGAGTAGGCTGGGCCGTGTGGTGTTTTCCATTTAAGAAAACAGTGGTGGATACAATGCTTTCTGAGAGTAATAAATAAGAGCTAACATTTGAGCACTAACTACCAGATAACACACCAACGACTTTCCTATGCTTCAATTCCTTTCATGCCACAAGGTAGGTTAAAAATTAGGAAAGAAAGGCCAAGGACCAGCACAAAGCAAAGCTAAGATCTCAGTTCTACCACTCTGACTACACGGCTTGAGCTCTTTGCTCTGTGATATACCATCCTCCAAAATGTTGGAAAGGAAGAGTCTTGGCACATGGGCCACCTTCGGTTTCTGGAAAGTCCTCCCATGTAGTACACTGCCTTCTCCTGATGTCAGACAATGAGAAATTACTGCATTAGTGCCTATCGATATTAAAAAAAAAGGGGTGGGGCATGCTTCATGTATATGCCTCTTTCCTCCCTGGGAATCCTGAAAAGCACATATATACATATTTATTCTTCTGTTTGTCTAGTCACCACCCCACCACCCTCATCATCTAGCATCTACTGCTTGTAGACACTATGGTGACAGTGGGATAGTCAGACAAGTAACCAGGCAGTAATGACTCAGTCTAGTGCTGTGGCAGGGATGAGCTCAGGGTTCAGGTAGCGACATCTAGCCCCAGCCTTCAGGGACCTCAAAGAAAGCTCCCCAGAGAAAGCAGAGGCTGAAAGATGAGCAGGTGTTAGCTAGGAAAGGGGGCTTGGTGCAGTTGTGTGTGCACACAGAGTATTCCAGGTAGAACAAACAGCGGCAGCAAAGGTCTGGCACAGAGAGAAGAGACAGAGCTCACTCGGGGGAAGCCTGCCAAGGTGTCAGATCCCAAGGTCCCTGCCTCCATCAGATTCTGTAGCAGAATGTTTCCAACAATCAGAGCCAGCAGAAAACGAGGCCAGGAATTCCCTCTTGGAGAGGCAGGAGGGCAGGAACTGGCAAAGGTAGGAAACCCATGCTCCGCATGGCATGGTCTGTCCAATTCCATCCTGGGTTTGCTCAGGCCTTTTTGATAATCACTGCCTGTTAAGGCACCATCCACTTAGTATCAATAAATCTCTCAGCCCTGGGCACTCGCCCTGACAGCTCTCTCCCAGGGAGGGAACTCCTGGTATTAGCAACTCCTTTTTTATCGTCACTTCATTTAAGGCCTCTTGCACTGACATTTCTCCTTAGCTCCTGGCTCCAGTCCCTGGGAATGTGGTAGCCTCGCTGTAAATAGTGGATTAATGAGCTGACAGGACAGCTTCATTTTGGGAGAGGGAAAGAGAAAGTGTGGGTGGTGGGGGGACTTTTAGACACTCACCCCTGTCCCTGAATCGTTCCATCTTCATTGGTGGGAGTGACATTCTTGATCTGATTTTAACCTTTCAACATCAAATGTGCTTTCTTTCTATCATTCAGAAGGTAATTAGAGTGCCGTTTCACCCCTTTACCTGCTCTTGCAGCTTGGATTGAATACTTAGATGACGTGCAAAGAATTACCATAAGAGATATAAATTGTTCCTATCCCTCTAAACCTTGTTACAATTACTTGGGATTCTGATAGTTTTAGGGAAGCTGGGGCTTCCCTGTCATTTACTAGATAAAACTTATTATTCATTTGCTAAATTCAACAAATATTTATGGAGCATCAGAAATTAATATCATCAGAAAATTGGCATACAGTGATGACACAAAGAGTGACATGTTTTCTGCCTTCACAGAGCTTACCAGGAGTTTAGTAGGTTTTACATCAAGGGAAGTAAAGGAGAAATTGAGACAGTAATAAGGGGACCAAGAAATCAAAAGATGCATTGCATTGGGCAAATTTGCTGTGAAAGACTTCTTTAAAGTGTTAAAAAGCAAAGCTGTCACCTTGAAGACTAAGGTGCACCTGACCCAAGCCATGGTGTTTTCAATCACCTCATATGCAAGTGAAAGCTGGCCAATTAATAAGGACGACTGAAGAATTGATGCCTTTGAATTACGGTGTTGGCGATGGATATTGAATATACCACAGACTGCCAAAAAATAATGAAGAAACCTGTCTAGGAAGAAGTACAGCCAGAATGTTTCTTAGAAGTAAGGATGGGGAGACTTCGTCTCATATACTTTGGACATGCTATCAGGAGGGACCAGTCCCTGGAGGACATGATGCTTGGTAAAGTAGAGGGTCAGTGAAAAAGAGGAAGATCCTCAACAAGATGGATTGACGCAGTGGCTGCAACAATGGGCTCAAGCATAACAATTGTGAGGATGGCGCAGGACTGAGCCGTGTTTTGTTCTGTTGTATGTAGGGTCACTATGAGTCGGAAAAAATTCGACGGCACCTAACAACTAGAAAAACAGTAAGGGGACCAACTGTTGTCTGAGGTTTAAATTAGGAAAGGTCTGTCTAGGAAAGTGACAGTTAACTTAAAATTAATGAATAGATGACCATAACTACTATTACAGTCAGCGTTTACGAGCATTTACTATAAGCCAGGTGCTGAGCTAAGCACCTTGTGTCTATGTTCAAGCAGGAAAAAAAACAAAAACAAACAACAAACCAGTTGCCTGAGTCAACTCTGACTCATGGCGACCTCATTTTTGTCAGAGTAAAACTGCACTCCATAGGGTTTTCAATGGATTTTTTGGAAGGAGATCACTAGGAAGGATCCCTGGTGGTGCAGTGATTAAATGCTTGGCTGTAACTGAAAGATTGGCAGTTTGAACCCACCAGCCACTTGGTGGGAAAAAGATATGGCAGTCTGCTTCTATAAAGATTTATGGCCTTGGAAACCCTGTAGGGCAGTTCTCTGTCTTATAGGGTTGCTATGAGTCCGAACTGACTCGATGGCAGTAGGTTTTGGTAGATTACTAGGTTTTCCTTCTGAGACACCTCTGGGTGGATTCAAACCACCAACCTTTCAGTTAGGAGCAGAGTGCTTAACTGTTTGTGCCACCCAGGGACGTTCCAAACAGAAGGACCAGTTTATCCAAAGGTACTGAGGTGAGAGAGAGAAGAGAGAATTGGAAAAACACCAGGATAGTCAGCATCGCTGGGATGGGGGATATGGCACAGAGTTGGGTGTAGGTGAGGACCTGGTTGTCAAGGGCATTGTGAGGGCTGCAGAAGTTAAGCTCTTGCCTAATGTGTCAATGTCGCATTTCACCTTGGCTGTGGACTCATCTAAGCTTCCTGGAGCCCAGCTGGGAAATGGCAGCACAGGGAGTTGCAGAAGAGGAGCCATTGCTGCTACTCAGATTGTGTATTTATTATGAAACATGGGTATTAATTACCAGGCACTGAAAACCAAGGAGATGGGACACTGCAGATGAGGCTAAGAATTAGATCAAAGCTGGGCTCACTGGTCTTGGAATTTTGACTCACCTTTTAGGCTGACATATCAAAGTGGGGATGGGGCAGAGAGGGAAGGGCAAACAACCTGATAGACTGTAGTTTCTGTTAAAAACTTCTCAGGTGCCTGATGTGCTTGCAGATAAGCAAATTCAAAGAAGTAACTTTGAACAAGCCGCTTACCCTCCCAGGGCTTCATTTTCCCCATCTGGACAATGGGAGTTCATACTAAATCAATGCTTCTCAAACTTTTTTTTTGAGGAAGAGGAAGAACTTGAACATTTGTACTCATTGGGGAGCTTGGAGGTACAGTTTTAGAGATGGGGATTTTCTATTTATTCTGTCTTTCTTCTAGCTATCTACTCATCTACCTGTCTAACAAATATCTTCTGAGCACTTAGTATATGTCAGGCAGCAAGCTGGACTAGGGAATACAACACAAAATAAGAATAGTGCCTGCTCTCATGGAGTTGAGGTTCTAGAGAAGGCAGAGAGGGCTAGTAAGAAAGCCCTGGTAACCTACTTCCAAAAATTAGCTGGTGAAAACCCTATGGATCACAACAGAATATTATCCCATACAGTGCTAGAAGATGAACCACCTAGGTTGGTAGGTGCTACACAGTGGCTGCGACAATGGACTTAAACATGTCAATCATTATGAAGATGACACAAGACCATGCAATATTTCATCCTGTTGTACATGGGGTCACCATGAGTCAGAGCTGACTCAACAGCAACTAACAACAAAGTGTTATGAAGAAAATAAAATGGGATGATGTGAGAGTGAACGTCAGGGTTACTTTAGGTAAAATGTCAGGGAGACCCTCTCTGAGGATCTAACATTGGAGCTGTAAAATGGATTGTGAGAAGGAGTTGGCTGGAAAAAGGGTCAGGGAAACATTTTCAGACAGAAGAAAGAGCAAGTGCCAATACGTTGAACCAGGCTCAGGAACAAGATTGATGAGCTTGAGAAACAGAAAGGCTAGTGTGGATGTAGTGTAGGAAGTGAGAAAAAAAGGGGTAGAGATGAAGGTAAAGAGAAACAGATCATACAACTCTTTGAGCAAAGTCAATGCTCTTCTAAGGTATATGGTGCTTTGCATGTGGCTTGGGTACCTGTGGAGCGCTAGCACATGACCCTGGCCTGAGAAGGTCAGTACTAGCGATCTCACCAGATCATCCAGCTCTAACGTTCTACAGCTCCAGTCAATGGAGGAGAGAAAGAGTAGAGAGATGGTTATTCTGACTCAATGCGATAACTTGGAAAATGGGAAAAGGAGTGTCTTCTTTCTTACGTGCAATGGGACAACAAACTCAGGACACTCAGTGAGTTCATTCAGTCCTCCCATAATACTCATGTATTAGTATAGGAAGAGGATTTTTCAGAGATATCGTATACAATATACAATGTATACATGTGTACTGTCTTCCTTGACTTACCATTTAACCCCAAAACAGTCATGGAATCATAGGGTACAGATTGTTAGCATTGAAAGGTACATTCGTCTTCTCCAAATCCTTTCTATTCTTTAAAGGCTTAGCTCAAATGCCACTTGTCTTGGATATCTAGTGCTCCTATAGCAGAAATACCACAAGTGGATGGCTTTAACAAACAGAAATTAATTTTTTTACAGTCTAGTAGGCTAGAAGTCCAAATTCAGGGTATCAGCTCCAGGGGAAGGCTTTCTCTCTCTGTTGGCTCTGGAGGAAGGCCTTTGTCATGTCTTCCCTTGGACTAGAAGCTTCTCTGCATAGGAACCCCGGGTCCAAAGGCCGTGCTCTGCTCCTGGCACTGCGTACTTGGTGGTATGAGGTCTCCTCTCTCTGCTCGCTTCCCTTTCCTTTTTATTTCTTGAGAGATGAAAGGTGATGAAGGCTACACCCCAGAGAAACTCCGTTTACATTAGATTAGGGATGTGATCTGGGTGAAGGTGTTACAATTCCACCCTAATCCTTTTTAACATAAAATTACAATCACAAAATGGAGGACAACCACACAATATTGGGAATCATGGCCTAATCAAGTTGACACATATTTTTTGGGGACACAAATCAATCCATGACACCACTTCCTTCATGAAACCCTCGCTTATGCCCCCATATTCCTACCTGTAGCCTAAAGGCCTCTGTCCTTCTTTTAAACATCCCTAGAAATTTGTATCTCTGACCAATTTTTATCTAGCATTTGTGCTTTGCTTGTCTGGGTTTTTTAATTGCAAGAGCAGAAGTCAATGCAGGCTAATGTAAGGCAAAAGAAGTTTGTTGGGAGGATATGAGAAAGCCCCAGCTAAAATTCTTGACCTTCGAGAAGACTGAAACTGCAGCAGCTCTAGGAATCTGTTTTGTTGTTATTAGGGGCCATCAAGTCAATTTGGACTCATAGCAACGCCATGTGACGGAATGGAACTGCCCCTTAGGGTTTTCTTAGCAGAAGCAGATCACCAGGTCTTTCTCTCACAGAGACACTGGGTGGGTTCAAACCTCCAACCTTTCAGTTAGCAGCCGAACACTTAACTGTTGTGCCACCAGGGCTCTATTTAGGAATACAAATGTCAGGAATTCATTGACAGTCTCTTCTGGTGTCGAAATTGCCCTAGCTATTTGTAATAATTTTCCCATACTGCTCAAAAGTGGCAGAGCACCTTAGCTAAATATCTTACTAAGATGGCAGCCAAAGGAAAATGAAGGTTCTCTGAACACGGAGGGGATGAACACTGGGCAGATCAAGCCAACAGATGTCTACTCAATTTCTATTTGCTAACATTTTATAATATAAGTCAAAGTCCAAGGCCCAGGTTAGGAGCTCTATAAATGTCACGTATATCTAAATGTTGAATTTTAAGTAAGGAGCTGTATCTAATTCAATTGTTGCCTGTCTCCTGGACTAGACACTGTGGTCTGCACTGAGAATAGAGTGGTGAATAAGACAAACGATGCTTCTACCGTCATAAAGCTTACATTAATATTCACAGCTACTGGGGGGTATCACACAGTGACTTACACAATATTTTTGGTATATGAGTGAATGAAAGATGAATGAACAAAGGAAAATCACTCATCTATGTCAATCAATTATTACTACCTTTGGCAACTGACCCCATCTTGACACCATGGTGTTTCTTGCATTGGATGGACTAGTTATTTATTATTTATATTATCAAGTAACCTTTTGTGTACATTCATACAATGAATAACGTTCATAGGGGCAACCCTGATTGCATATATAGCCGTGGTGACTTTTTTTTTTTTTTAAAGGGAAAGCAGCTCTCCTTTTGTTTCTTATTTCTCCCTAATGGTTTTAAAGAACCAAAAACCCCAAAGTGAACAAGTAGCAGGGCTTCAGGGCCCATCCCCATCCTGAAGTACCTCCTCCTTTTCCTCTTTCTCCTCCTTTCCCTTTTCCTGGCTTCATTCACCCACTCAGCAGCCATGCAGCTGGTCACTCCTGGTATAGGGCAGCGCATGCTGAGGCTCCTCCCCTTCTGCCTTGGCACTAGCACGCCCGTTGGGCCCAGAGTGCTCTCAGGCTTTTGGCTCCAGGCTGCTGCTGAGGCTTCACATGATCAAGAAGTGGCTGCGCCAACAGGACAGTGGCAGCCAGGGCCACCACTACCAACCCAGATCCCTGCACCCATATTTGTACACCTGCTCCCAGCCTGGTCCCTGGGGCCATCTCTCCACGCCTACCTCCTTGTGCCCTCCGCCCTGTACCCAGGTGCTAGCAAAGCCCTATAGCCTCTGACTGGCCCAAAGCTGCATACCCGGCAAGGCTGGCCTCCTGAGTCCAGTGGATACAGTTCTTGGGCTTTGTCTGGCAGGCTCCTATAAGGTTTCAATAAAATAGGCTTTACAGGGGTTGGTTCATAACTATGGGTTGTACAGGAACTGTCTATACATAATATGGTATTCCCACAACATCCAAATTGCATAATGCCCTATTTCACGAAATGTATTGTGGACATTAAGCCACCTGTGACTGTGTACCTCTTCAGCCTTAACTGAGGTGTAAGCTCCCTTGAGGGTAGTGACCCTCCAAGTCTTTCAATTTTCTTGGTACGTATAGTATCCTGTACTGAGCAGAGTAGGGAAGAAATAAATTCTTGTTGATGTTACTTGTTTAACATTCATGTGAACTAGGGTTGACCATCTAGCATCCATGAGCCTGGGGGATATGCAATGCCCCACTGTGCCACAGCCCGCTGAACACTGTCACTCCTTGTTATCATAGGTCATCAGAGAATGAGAGCTGTGCTTGTGGGCTGGCACCAGAAACCCAACCAAACTTAAATTAAAGTATCCTCTCCACAACACCCAGTCATCCCAGCCAGTACTCCCCAGGCAAGAAGGTTTACATTCCAGTATATTAACTCAACCCTTGGGATGTACTTTTATTCCCATGTATTATTATGTGAAGAAGATCTTTCAGAGATATTTCATATAATACACATGACAGGAGGGACCAGTCCCTAGAGAAGGACATCATCCTTGGTAAAGTAGAGAATCAATGAAAAAAAGGAAGACCCTCAACAAGATGGATTGACACAGTGGCTGCAACAATGGGCTCAAACATAACAATGATTGTAAGAATGGCATAGGACTGAGCAGTATTTCATTCTGTTGTACATAGTATCTCTATGAGTTGGAGTGGACTTGACGGCACCTAACAACGACAACAGAACACAATGTATATATGTATACCGTCTTCCTTGACCTACTACTTAACTCAAGAACAGTCATTGAATCATAAGACACAGATTGTTACTGTTAGAAGGCACCTAGCCTTGAGGTCCTGTTGGCCTGGACAGATATCTGATTAACTCCCTTTTTTATTTTTTATTTTTTAATAACTTTTATTAAGCTTCAAGTGAACGTTTACAAATCCAATCAGTCTGTCACATATAAGTTTACATACATCTCACTCCCTACTCCCACTTGCTCTCCCCCTCTTGAGTCAGCCCTTTCAGTCTCTCCTTTCTTGACAATTCCGCCGGCTTCCCTCTCTCTCTATCCTCCCATCCCCCCTCCAGACAAGAGTTGCCAACACAATCTCAAGTGTCCACCTGATATAATTAGCTCACTCTTCATCAGCGTCTCTCTCCCACCCACTGACCAGTCCCTTTCATGTCTGATGAATTGTCCTTGGGGATGGTTCCTGTCCTGTGTCAACAGAAGGTCTGGGGAGCATGGCCGCCGGGATTCCTCTAGTCTCAGTCAGACCATTAAGTTTGGTCTTTTTATGAGAATTTGGGGTCTGTATCCCACTGATCTCCTGCTCCCTCAGGGGTCCTCTGCTATGCTCCCTGTCAGGGCAGTCATCGATTGTGGCCGGGCACCAACTAGTTCTTCTGGTCTCAGGATGATGTAGGTCTCTGGTTCATGTGGCCCTTTCTGTCTCTTGGACTCTTAGTTGTCCTGTGGCCTTGGTGTTCTTCATTTACCTTTGCTCCAGGTGGGTTGAGACCAATTGCTGCATCTTAGATGGCCGCTTGTTAGCATTTAAGACCCCAGACGCCATATTTCAAAGTGGGATGCAGAATGATTTCATAATAGAATTATTTTGCCAATTGACTTAGAAGTCCCCGCAAACCATGGTCCCCAGACCCCCGCGCTTGCTCCGCTGATCTTTGAAGCATTCATTTTATCCCGGAAACTTCTTTGCTTTTGATCCAGTCCAATTGAGCTGACCTTCCATGCATTGAGTATTGTATTTCCCTTCACCTAAAGCAGTTCTTATCTACTGATTAATCAATAAAAAACCCTCTCCCACCCTCCCTCCCTCCCCCCCTCGTAACCACAAAAGTATGTGTTCTTCTCAGGTTTACTATTTCTCAAGATCTTATAATAGTGGTCTTATACAATATTTGTCCTTTTGCCTCTGACTAATTTCGCTCAGCATAATGCCTTCCAGGTTCCTCCATGTTATGAAATGTTTCACACATTCCTCACTGTTCTTTATCGATGCGTAGTATTCCATTGTGTGAATATACCACAATTTATTTACCCATTCATCCGTTGATGGACACCTTGGTTGCTTCCAACTTTTTGCTATTGTAAACAGAGCGGCAATAAACATGGGTGTGCATATATCTGTTTGTATGAAGGCTCTTGTATCTCTAGGGTATATTCCTAGGAGTGGGATTTCTGGGTTGTATGGTAGTTCTATTTCTAACTGTTTAAGATAATGCCAGATAGATTTCCAAAGTGGTTGTACCATTTTACATTCCCACCAGCAGTGTATGAGAGTTCCAATCTCTCCGCAGCCTCTCCAACAGTTATTATTTTGTGTTTTTTGGATTAATGCCAGCCTTGCTGGTGTGAGATGGAATCTCATCGTAGTTTTAATTTGCATTTCTCTAATGGCTAATGATCGAGAGCATTTTCTCATGTATCTGTTGGCTGCCTGAATATCTTCTTTAGTGAAATGTGTGTTCATATCCTTTGCCCACTTCTTGATTGGGTTGTTTGTCTTTTTGTGGTTGAGTTTTGACAGAATCATGTAGATTTTAGAGATCAGGCGCTGGTCGGAGATGTCATAGCTGAAAATTCTTTCCCAGTCTGTAGGTGGTCTTTTTACTCTTTTGGAGAAGTCTTTAGATGAGCATAGGTGTTTGATTTTTAGGAGCTCCCAGTTATCGGGTTTCTCTTCATCGTTTTTGGTAATGTTTTGTATTCTGTTTATACCTTGTATTAGGGCTCCTAGGGTTGTCCCAATTTTTTCTTCCATGATCTTTATCGTTTTAGTCTTTATGTTTAGGTCTTTGATCCACTTGGAGTTAGTTTTTGTGCATGGTGTGAGGTATGGGTCCTGTTTCATTTTTTTGCAAATGGATATCCAGTTATGCCAGTGCCATTTGTTAAAAAGGCTATCTTTTCCCCAGTTAATTGACACTGGTCCTTTGTCAAATATCAGCTGCTCATACGTGGATGGATCTATGTCTGGGTTCTCAATTCTGTTCCATTGGTCTATGTGCCTGTTGTTGTACCAATACCAGGCTGTTTTGACTACTGTGGCTGTATAATAGGTTCTGAAGTCGGGTAAGGTGAGGCCTCCCACTTTCTTCTTCTTTTTCAGTAGTGCTTTGCTTATCCGGGGCTTCTTTCCCTTCCATATGAAATTGGTGATTTGTTTCTCTATCCCCTTAAAATATGACATTGGAATTTGGATCGGAAGTGTGTTAAATGTATAGATGGCTTTTGGTAGAATAGACATTTTTACTATGTTAAGTCTTCCTATCCATGAGCAGGGTATGTTTTTCCACTTAAGTATGTCCTTTTGAATTTCTTGTAGTAGAGCTTTGTAGTTTTCTTTGTATAGGTCTTTTACATCCTTGGTAAGATTTATTCCTAAGTATCTTATCTTCTTGGGGGCTACTGTGAATGGTATTGATTTGGTTATTTCCTCTTCGGTGTTCTTTTTGTTGATGTAGAGGAATCCAAGTGATTTTTGTATGTTTATTTTATAACCTGAGACTCTGCCAAACTCTTCTATTAGTTTCAGTAGTTTTCTGGAGGATTCCTTAGGGTTTTCTGTGTATATAATCATGTCATCTGCAAATAGTGATAACTTTACTTCTTCCTTGCCAATCTGGATACCTTTTATTTCTTTGTCTAGCCTAATTGCCCTGGCTAAGACTTCCAACACGATGTTGAATAAGAGCGGTGATAAAGGGCATCCTTGTCTGGTTCCCGTTCTCAAGGGAAATGCTTTCAGGTTCTCTCCATTTAGAGTGATATTGGCTGTTGGCTTTGCATAGATGCCCTTTATTATGTTGAGGAATTTTCCTTCAATTCCTATTTTGGTAAGAGTTTTTATCATGAATGGGTGTTGGACTTTGTCAAATGCCTTTTCTGCATCAATTGATAAGATCATGTGGTTTTTGTCTTTTGTTTTATTTATGTGATGGATTACATTAATGGTTTTTCTGATATTAAACCAGCCTTGCATACCTGGTATAAAGCCCACTTGATCAGGGTGAATTATTTTTTTGATGTGTTGTTGGATTCTATTGGCTAGAATTTTGTTGAGGATTTTTGCATCAATGTTCATGAGGGATATAGGTCTATAATTTTCTTTTTTTGTAATGTCTTTACCTGGTTTTGGTATCAGGGAGATGGTGGCTTCATAGAATGAGTTGGGTAGTATTCCGTCCTTTTCTATGCTTTGAAATACCTTCAGTAGTAGTGGTGTTAACTCTTCTCTGAAAGTTTGGTAGAACTCTGCAGTGAAGCTGTGCGGGCCAGGGCTTTTTTTTGTTGGGAGTTTTTTGATTACCGTTTCAATCTCTTTTTTTGTTATGGGTCTATTTAGTTGTTCTACTTCTGAATGTGTTAGTTTAGGTAGGTAGTGTTTTTCCAGGAATTCATCCATTTCTTCTAGGTTTTCAAATTTGTTAGAGTACAATTTTTCATAATAATCTGAAATGATTCTTTTAATTTCATTTGGTTCTGTTGTGATGTGGTCCTTCTCATTTCTTATTCGGGTTATTTGTTTCATTTCCTGTATTTCTTTAGTCAGTCTAGCCGATGGTTTATCAATTTTGTTAATTTTTTCAAAGAACCAGCTTTTGGCTTTGTTAATTCTTTCAATTGTTTTTCTGTTCTCTAATTCATTTAGTTCAGCTCTAATTTTTATTATTTGTTTTCTTCTGGTGCCTGATGGATTCTTTTGTTGCTCACTTTCTATTTGTTCAAGTTGTCGGGACAGTTCTCTGATTTTGGCTCTTTCTTCTTTTTGTATGTGTGCATTTATTGATATAAATTGGCCTCTGAGCACTGCTTTTGCTGTGTCCCAGAGGTTTTGATAGGAAGTATTTTCATTCTCGTTGCTTTCTATGAATGTCCTTATTCCCTCCTTGATGTCTTCTATAACCCAGTCTTTTTTCAGGAGGGTATTGTTCATTTTCCAAGTATTTGATTTCTTTTCCCTAGTTTTTCTGTTATTGATCTCTAGTTTTATTGCCTTGTGGTCTGAGAAGATGCTTTGTAATATTTCAATGTTTTGGACTCTGCAAAGGTTTGTTTTATGACCTAATATGTGGTCTATTCTAGAGAATGTTCCATATGCGCTAGAAAAAAAAGTATATTTTGCAGCAGTTGGGTGGAGAGTTCTGTATAAGTCAATGAGGTCAAGTTGGTTGATTGTTGTAATTAGATCTTCCGTGTCTCTGTTGAGCTTCTTACTGGATGTCCTGTCCTTCTCCGAAAGTGGTGTGTTGAAGTCTCCTACTATAATTGTGGAGGTATCTATCTCGCTTTTCAATTCTGTTAAAATTTGATTTATGTATCTTGCAGCCCTGTCATTGGGTGCGTAAATATTTAATATGGTTATGTCTTCCTGATCAATTGTCCCTTTTATCATTATATAGTGTCCTTCTTTATCCTTTGTGGTGGATTTAAGTCTAAAGTCTATTTTGTCAGAAATTAATATTGCTACTCCTCTTCTTTTTTGCTTATTGTTTGCTTGATATACTTTTTTCCATCCTTTGAGTTTTAGTTTGTTTGTGTCTCTAAGTCTAAGGTGTGTCTCTTGTAGGCAGCATATAGATGGATCGTGTTTCTTTATCCAGTCTGTGACTCTCTGTCTCTTTATTGGTGCATTTAGTCCATTTACATTCAGGGTAATTATAGATAAATAAGTTTTTAGTGCTGTCATTTTGATGCCTTTTTATGTGTGTTGTTGACAATTTCATTTTTCCACATACTTTTTTGTGCTGAGGCGTTTTTCTTAGTAAATTGTGAGATCCTCATTTTCATAGTGCTTGACTTTATGTTAGTTGAGTCGTTACGTTTTTCTTGGTTTTTATCTTGAGTTATAGAGTTGTTATACCTTTTTGTGGTTACCTTATTATTTACCCCTATTTTTCTAAGTAAAAACCTAACTTGTATTGTTCTATATCGCCTTGTATCACTCTCCATATGGCAGTTCACTGCCTCCTGTATTTAGTCCCTCTTTTTGATTATTGTGATCTTTTACCTATTGACTTCCATGATTCCCTGTTATGTGTATTTTTTTTTTTTTGTTAATCTTAATTTGTTTGTTTTTGTGATTTCCCTATTTGAGTTGATATCAGGACGTTCTGTTTTGTGACCTTGTGTTGTGCTGATATCTGATATTATTGGTTCTCTGACCGAACAATATCCTTTAGTATTTCTTGTAGCTTTGGTTTGGTTTTTGCAAATTCTCTAAACTTGTGTTTGTCTGTAAATATCTTAATTTCGCCTTCATATTTCAGAGAGAGTTTTGCTGGATATATGATCTTTGGCTGGCAGTTTTTCTCCTTCAGTGTTCTGTATATGTCGTCCCATTCCCTTCTTGCCTGCATGGTTTCTGCTGAGTAGTCTGAACTTATTCTTATTGATTCTCCCTTGAAGGAAACCTTTCTTTTCTCCCTGGCTGCTTTTAAAATTTTCTGTTTATCTTTGGTTTTGGTGAGTTTGATGATAATATGTCTTGGTGTTTTTCTTTTTGTATCGATCTTAAATGGGGTTCGATGAGCATCTTGGATAGATATCCTTTCGTCTTTCATGATGTCAGGGAAGTTTTCTGTCAGGAGTTCTTCAACTATTTTCTCTGTGTTTTCTGTCCCCCTCCCTGTTCTGGGACTCCAATCACCCGCAGGTTATCCTTCTTGATAGAGTCCCACATAATTCTTAGGGTTTCTTCATTTTTTTAAATTCTTTTATCTGATTTTTTTTCAGCTATGTTGGTGTTGATTCCCTGGTCCTCCAGATGTCCCAGTCTGCATTCTAATTGCTCGAGTCTGCTCCTCTGACTTCCTAGTGCATTGTCTAATTCTGTAATTTTATTGTTAATCTTTTGGATTTCTACATGTTGTCTCTCTATGGATTCTTGCAACTTATTAATTTTTCCAGTATGTTCTTGAATAATCTTTTTGAGTTCTTCAACAGTTTTATCGGTGTGTTCCTTGGCTTTTTCTGCAGTTATCCTAATTTCATTTGTGATATCATTAAGCATTCTGTAAATTAGTTTTTTATATTCTGTATCTGATAATTCCAAGATTGTATCTTCATTTGGGAAAGATTTTGATTCTTTTGTTTGGGGGGTTGGAGAAGCTGTCATGGTCTGCTTCTTTAAGTGGTTTGATATGGATTGTTGTCTCCGAGCCATCACTGGGAAACTAGTTTTTCCAGAAAATCCGCTAAAAAAAAAATGCAGTCAGATCCCTATCAGAGTTCTCCCTCTGGTTCAGGCTATTCGGATGTTAATGAAGCCGCCTGGGGAGGGTGGGGGAGGGAACAGAGAGATAGGAGAGTAGCACCTCAGAATATAGCCAGAGTTGCTTGTCTTGCTTGGAATGACTATTATATCTGAGATTCCCGCGGGCGCGTCGCCTATGTGTGCTGGCTGTGTGGAGATTGCCCCCGGGGGGTCTGGCCCGCTGGAGTCACGGTCAGATCCTCCGCTTCCAGCCCCACGCCCAGCGTCAAGGCTCCCCTACTGGGATGGTGCACTCTCGACTTCAAAATCAGTTGCTGCCTCCCGGGGACTTCTCGTCCCTCCAGCGGCGTGGCCGTGCCGCCCCCGAGAACCAGTTGGGCCTCCTCCCGGGGTTAGTTCAGATGGGTGGAGCAGCTCCCCGTGCTTGTGCCGTAACCGAGTGTCCCGGCTGGGATGCTGTTCTCCCCGCTTCAATACCAGTCGCTGCCTCCCAGGGACTTCTCCTACCGGCTGCATCCCATGCCGCCCGCGCGACCCGGCTGGTCCCCTTCCCGGGGTTAGTTCAGGGGGGTGGAGCAACTCTCCGTGTTTATGCCGTACCTGTGTCCAGTCCAAATCCCTGCGGGACGGTTCCCCGGCTCAGACGCTGCTCTTTCTGCTCCAAGACCAGTCACTGCCTCCCGGGGACTTCTCCTACCGGCTGCGTCCCACGCCGCCCGTGGAACCGGCTGGTCCCCCTCCCGGGGTTAGTTCAGAGGGGTGGAGCAGCTCTCTGTGCTTGTCCTGTACCTGACTGGTACGCTGGCTCCAGGCTCTGGAAACAATCGCTGCTTCCCCGTATTAGTTCGTTTTCCATCTCTAAATCTGTGTTTGTTGTTCAGGGTTCGTAGATTGTTATGTATGTGATTGATTCACTTGTTTTTCCGTGTCTTTGTTGTAAGAGGGATCCGAGGTAGCGTCTGCCTAGTCCGCCATCTTGGCTCCCCTGCCTCTGATTAACTCCCTTTTAAAGTCTATTTAATTTACATGAGCTTGGAATATGCAAAGCCTAGTACCAAGGGTATTGCTAACTGCAGGTAAAGCTATCTACTTGGCATAATGTTGGTACATTGAGGACTTCCTGCTACTTCTCTATTCTGAGTGACTAGGAACCACTTGGGAAAAGTATTCTTCTTGTTGTTTATTTATTATATAGTTATGCCACTTATTGAGTGATGTCCCAAATCCTGTCCTAGGCACTTGGCATGCATTTTATCATTTACTCCTCACAAGAACCTTATGGGATTTTTTTTTTTTTTCTATTTCATGCATGAGGAAACTGAAGTTCAGGGAGATTAATTAATCTTCCACAAATGGTTCAAATGGTGAGTAGCAGAACTGGAATATGAATCCAGGCCTGTCCACTCCGTGGCCTGTGCTATCCTGTCCCCCCGAAACTCCATTAACACAAATTAGAGCTTTCATTCCTGGATTGTAATAATAGCCAACACTAAGCATGCACTATGTGTAGGTTCTATGCTAGGTGCTTTACATGAAGTACTCATTTATTACTCATTTAAAACTATGGAGCACAGTATACTTACTATCCTAATTCCAGAGAAATTAGAAGTTAATTAACTTGCCCAAGGTCACATAGAGATTAAGTAGCAGATTCAGAATCCAAACACAGGTGTGCTGACTTCAGAGATGGTACTCTGATCCTTTATGCCAGGCATCAGCCAACTTTCTCTGTAAAGGGCCAAATAGTAAATATGTTGGGCTTTGTGGTCCATATGGTACCTGTTGCAACTGCTTGACTCTGCTATGGTAGTTTGTAAACAATCATAGACAATATGTAAATGAATGAGTGTGGTTGTGTTGTAGTAAAAACTTTATTTACAAGAACATACATTGGGCTAAATTTGGTTCATGGGCTGTAGTTTGCCAATTCATACTCTACACTATGCTTCTACTGGACCATAAGAAGGATGAAATGCTGACCTTTTGGGAGGGATAATAATAACTCATAATGTACTATAACATGTTCACATCTCTCACATCTGTTGTCTCACGTGAATACCCAGAAGGTAGGGAGGGCAGGGTTGATGGCTCTTAAGTCCATGTACAAATGAGCAACTCTGCAAGGGTCATGCAGCTGAAGAATAATGGAAATGGGCCTGGAGCTCATGTCTTCCTATTCCATATCTTGTGGTTCTTTTGTGGTGACTCTGATTATTCACACCATGGGGAGTGCAGGGGAAGGAGCCCTCAGAGAGCCAAAGTCAACTGTTGATGTCCCAATTTGACTGAAGATCGCTTGCTGTCTTCTATACTAGAGCCAGCGGGCTACAGAGCTCACAGAGAGACTCCAACAGAAGTGTTGACTCAAAAAGGGTAATATGGTAGTAGACGGGGGCAGTTCTGAATTCCAGACTTCCTGTCCTAAGTGCTGGCTGACTTGGACTAGAGGAGGCTGTATCACTGCCCCATGGCTATAGGCCACTCTGAGGTTGCAAGGAACACTCCAGCTTTGAGATGGCAGGTACATTCAGAGATTTCTGTAAAAATTGGGCATATCCCCGGGGACTCACAGCATTGTGGCTGGACCCTGTGGGGCCAGGACTCAACCACATGTCAGGACTCTGTTAGGAATGCTGGATCAGGGGCTCAGTCTGGAGCTGGGGTGAGGGGCTGTGTTTGGGACAGGGGTCAGGACTTTAGGCTCAAGTCAAGGCTTGTTCTTGGGTTGGGGTTGAGGGCTGAGGCTAAGGCTGCAGTCCAGGGTTGGGACGAGTGCTCAGTGTGGGAAAGCACTGGGTACTCAGACTTATACTGGGGAGCGGCATGTCACAGAAGAGTCCAAGTGGGACCTAAATATACCTGCCTCTGCCTTCTCTACATCCTTGGGAATTAGGATATTAACCAGTCAGAGAAGAAGGAATAAAAGCAAAGACACACCCAAAGGGGAGGGGTGTGGGAGATTTCAGTCTCATAGCTTCCCCTCTCTCTGGTTCAGGCACTCTCTCCCTCACAAAACAACTTCACTGGTTCATGAATGGACTACCTCTGCCAGGCACCAGGTAAACCATTCATGAAATGAAGTCAGACTCTTCCTTCAGCTATCTTCATTCCTGTTCCCTGGAGGAATGGGAGAAAAAAATATCTTTCATTTCTTTCTTGTTATTCTTCTTCTATGAAAATCATACATGCAAATGATTTTCCTAAGCCAAAAGGCAAGCCTGCAGGACAATGCACACCCATGAACTTGACTGACACCTCTCAATCAAGGCTAAGCTTGACCAAGGTCCTCAAATGACAGCCCAAGGGTGCCCTAAGTCAGCGAGACACGTCCTCCAGCTAGAATGTACCTGCTCAGGAGGTGAAAGAACCAAAACAAAGAAGGAAATAAGGCTACAGAAGACAAGGGGTTCCAGGCCTCAAAATCTAAATAACACCACCGGAAACCAAATCCCACCTCATCTGATATCTGAATTCACTCCTGACCCCTGGCCTCTGCTGATTACCAGAACTGAGAACAAATCAAGTTCAGGGGAGGATGCAGAAGAAAAGCTGAATCATTTTTCTTTTTACCCTTTTAATCCACGATCTCAACAAAGCATGCAAGGAATAAAAAAAAACACTTGCCATGAAGTCGATTCCAACTCATGGCGATCCCACGTGTATTAGAGTAGAGCTGTTCTCCTCAGGGCTTTCAATGGCTGACTTTTTGGAAGTAAAGCACTAGGCTTTTCTTCTGTAGCGTTGTTTCCTTCTTTATTTTGGTCCTTTCACCTCCTCAACATGAGCCTCTGGGAGAATTCGAACCTCCAACCTTCAAGTTAGTAGTCTAGAACATACACTGCACTACCCAGGGACTCCATGCTGAGAAGACCGCACTTAAATCAAGTATTCTACCAACAAAGTCTTGCTATGAACATGTAGTGACATCCCTAAGGGGACACGGGGGGGTGGAGACACACTGGGTGACACAGTCAGAGGGGGTAACACCAAAATGACTGTCTATAAAATTTTTGTGCAGTGTTTCTGCAGAAATTTGTTAATTTTTATAAAAATATCCCTGTAGTTAGTTATAAAAACAAAAACTTTTTTTTGTAAGCCTAGCTTACCTGTATGAATATACCTACAGGGCTAAAACTCTATGCTAACTTACTTTTTGAACCTTTAAATGGTCAAGTGCAGTTCGTTTCTACCAGCCACCCCTTGGAAACCCTGTGGGGCAGTTCTGCTCTGTCCTATAGGGTCACAATGAGTCGGAATTGACTTGCGGGCAATGGGTTTGGTTTTTTTGGTTAACGTGCTCTGGTCAGAACTGTCATCGTTACCCAGTTACAATGACGCTTCAAGTCACATGGTTTCATCTGCATGAGCTACGAGCATGCACTGTTGTTTTCATTGCTGCTGGTGTTCTGCATAGTTGCTGATTTCGTCACATTTTCTGGTGTTTTAGCTACACTATTGTGGTAATTAGTGTTTGTGAACCTGTATTGGTAACTTTTTTGAGAATGAAGTAGTAGCTAAAGGAAAAGAAGGGGTGATATGTGGGAATTATGTTTTATGAGTAACATCAGTTTACTATAAAAACATTACTAAGGGTTCTGTATGGTCTGGCATGGGACGAGGTCCATGGGGGAGATGACATCATGAGTTTCCACACTGGGTGACACCAACCCTAGTGATGCCACTGTGAATATGCACTCGCTTTCTCTTTTCAACCAGGGTGTGAACAACAACCAAGAGTCTGCCACTAAAAGTACTCTGAAATCTAAGGCTGTAAGCTCCTGACCCCGTCTGTCTCTCCAACCACATTGCTTCCATGCTATGCCCCCCTGTCTCGCTTTACGTTGGTAAAGGGCTTTTGCATGTGCTATTCTCCCCCTAGAAAGTGCTTCCATGCTCTTTAAATGTCTAACTCCTCATTCTTCAGGTCTCAGCTTCAACGCCGTTTCTTTAGAGAGGCCTTCTCTAAAACATGCATCCCTTTTATTCTCTATTGCAGCACCTTGTTTATTTCCATCATAGCTTATCTTTGTCTTTAATGATCCCATTTAATTTTTTGGTTATTTGTATAATTTCATCTCCTCCACTAGGGTAGGGACCATGTCTGTTTTATTTCCTCCTGTCTTCCTAGCATCTAGTACAGTGCCTGATGCATAGGGGGCACTGATAAATACTTGCTGAATGGAATGAATGAATGAATCGGACAAGCGGCTGGTTCTCTAGATGACCTTAGTCAAGTCATGTCCCCTTTTGAGTTCTTTGCCTCATTTGTAAATGAAGGGAGATTCAAATTAACAGTCCACAATTTCTCATTTTCCGTTTTGCAGTTAGCTGAATTAAGACACAAAGAGAGAGAGCACACGGTGTCCCAACCCAGGGCCTGGAACTCAGATATCCTGGAGAATTTCCACCATCAGAGGCTCTATAGCTAAGGATCAGCTGCCTTCTCTACAGAGATGCTCCCTGATACCTGGTTTCTAGTCTCCTTTATTTCAACATTTGATTCACTTCTCAAAATTTTTCAGAACTTGGAAGGAAACAGTATAGGCTCCTCGAATTCTGGAAGAAATTCTGAGAATAAAAGCACCTCTCACTATCCTAGGGTGTTCTCTTTCTGTGTCCCTGCTAAAATTAGGAGATCCAGGAGGGCATGGGGAAAAAGGCCGAGACTCAAACTAATTCCAGGGAGAGCAATAAGCAAGGAAGGAGGCAGTAGAAGGCACGGGCACATATACAATATGGAACTGGCGGGAGCATGAAGATGAAGTGACTATACTAGTTTTCCTGCTCTTGTATAATGCACCCACAGCGGTCCTTGTGGTAGAACCTCATTGGCCTCAATTCACCCTTTCAGCCTCATTTCCTAACATGTCATTAAACACCTAAGACCTCAACCACCTTGCTGCAGGCAGAAAAACATTTTTTTTTCCAGCTCTCCATGCCTCTGCACATGCTCCTCACAAATGTCCCTTCATCTGGGAAAACTACACATCCTTCAAGACCCCAGTCAGATGTTGCCTCCTGTAGGAAGTCTTCCAACACTTCCAGGAAAAACGATCACTCCCTCCTTTAAGTTTCTAATATGCTTTCTCTAAATCTGTCTTTTAGTTGTTATCATGATATTCTATAATTTAGCACTTTCTTGTCTGTCTTCTTCATCAGACTGTGTGGTTCTTTAGAGGAGAATTGGATCTAATTTATTTTTCATGTCTCAAAGCCTAGCCCTGCTGTTGACACCTAGCAGATGCTCAATAACAGTGTGTTGAGTAAGTTTTGGTTTGCTCATCTGTGAAATGAGGGTGATATTACTTGCCTTCCCAATTCTGAAGACCAAATAAGGAAATAACATCATTAAACTGACTCTAGGAGGGCAGTGGTTCTGTGGTAGAATTCTTGTCTTTTATGTGGGAGACCTAGGCTCAATCCCAGCCAATGCACCTCAGGTGCAGCTGCCATCTATCCGTCAGTGGAGGCTTGTGTGTTGCTATGACGCTCAACACGTTTCAGCCGAGCCTCCAGACTAAAACAAACTGGGAAGAAAGGCCTTGTTATCTACTTGTGAAAATTAGCCAATGAAAACTCTATAGATCACAATGGTCCAACCCCAACTAATCATGGGAAGGTACAGGACCAGGTAGCATTTTGTCCTATTGTACATGGGGCCCCCATAAGTCAGGGGCTGACCAGATGGCAGCTAACAACAACAACAACAACAACAACAACAACAAATTCACTGTAAAGTGTAACATGCATATAAGCCATCCTCTTTTTACACTGCAAAACCCAAATCTGAGGTGGACTGGACAGGATATTATTATTCCTTTTTCCAGATAAGCTTCTAAGGGTTGGAGCCCTGGTGGCACTGTGGTTAAGAGCTTGGCTGCTAACCAAAATGTTGGCAGTTCCAATCCACCAGCTGTTCCTTGGAAATCATATGGGGCAGTTCTACTCTCTTCTATAGGGTTCCTATGAGTTGGAATCAAGTCAGTGGCAATGGGTTTGGTTTGGTTTTGGGTTTTCCAAGGGTTAAGTTGCTTGCTCTAGGTAGCACAGCCAATAAATACCTGACTTCTGATAGGGTCTTTTCCCTATCAGATCACAAATGTCTTTCAAAAATTTACTGTAAATTTGATCATGCTAGTTGATTGAAGCAAACAAGGATCAAAGTCCTTATAAAGATGGCATAGATTCATCTACTCTTCTCCCTTGCCATACCCACCACTGCCCTGGCCTACGTCTCTGTCACTGCTCATTGCATATACTTATTGTCTTCTGGGATCCATTTCCCACACTTTCTCTTTCCCACCCTCATCCATTCTTCACATAGCAGCCAGAATGATCTTTGGATCCTTCCATAACACTCTCCTCTTAAGCCCCTCAAGGGTTTCCACCGATGCTTTGAATAAAGTGTAAACTTTGCATGGCTTCTAAGGTTCTGCACTGTCTGAGCCCTGCCAACCAGGACAACCTCATCATTTCCCTTTCCCCTCATCCTCTTCTTCAGCCACTCCAACATATAAGGCCTCCCACATGCCATTCCCTCTACCTAGAACTCTGCTTCCCATCCTTCAAAAATCACCCTAAGGAGGCCACCCTGCTGTTCTCTGTCACAGCACCCAGTTTGTTTCCTTCACAGCACTTTACTCAAGTTCTAATTATAGTAGAAGCCCTTGTATCTGATGCAACTGGGACTGGCAATTACATTATTTTTAAAAGATGGTTAAAAAATGGAGAATCATAAAAAAATGACTCATAGTAGATATTTCATTTTAGCTTAGAACACCTAAGTGCACATGTATTTATCAGTCTTTTGATGTAGTGGAAATTTAGAGACACTTACAAAATAAAAGTAAGAGCAGAATTTTCTAGATTTTTCCCCCAACTTTTATAGTTGTCTCACCCACACCTAATATTACATTTTGAATGATTCATCTTTGAATCTTTCAAAAGTATTTGACTTAGTTTTCCAAGAAATAAAACAACTTTTGCACTCACATTTCATTAGTTTACATAACTTTTAGTTACATTGTCTAAATGCAGTACAAACACAGAGGTATAATTATAAATAGGTTTGCAAACAAATGCAATTGATTCCCAGCACATCTCCAACTAAATTGATGGGAGCAGAAATATATGGGTTGATCAGAAATACATGGGTTGCCCAAGAGCTTTCATCTTAGCCTTGACCATGGGTGTGAGCGGGGATGTTTCACAGAGGGAAGGGGGAATGCAAGTTATCCCTGAAAGTTGTTTGAATGGAAATTGGTTATGATAGACTCCAGGGCATTTAACTGTTGGCTTGTTGGTTATCTGTTCCTCCATTTAGGCTGTAAGTTTGTGAGGGCAAGGCCCCTTTTCCTTTTTCCCAGCATGCCTATCCAGAGCGTAGCATTATTGTTGGCATGGGAAGGCACAATCAATGCCAACTGAATGAATAAACAAGAGTGACTATTTTCCTTCCTTAAGTGATGAACCTTTGTTTTCTCACCTGTAAGAGGACAGGCAAGGTCTATGCAAGCATGGTCATGTCCCGATCCAAATTCCATGACTACTAACTGTATATATTTCTATATTTCAAGTTCTGATTTCCTCCATAGGTTCCACACACACTTAAAAGCCTTTCCCCCAACTCCAGGGTTGGCTTACCCAATAAGCATGGCCTTACTTGTGTATATTACTAATCTGTAGTGAAAATTTTTACCTATTTTCACATCAAAGGTGTGGTAAAACCCATGTGAAATTGTTCACTACAGATTAGTAAGTAAACACAATTAAGCCCATGCATACCTTGCTTACTAGTTCATCTGCCCCTGCCCAGGCCCCTCACACACACCAAACAACAACCAGCACTGCCAAGCCACCACGTACCCTACCACCTGGGGCCATCTGTTGGTTCTAGAAGAAACCCTCAGTGCTTCCTCCTAGAGGGGGAAGGAAGAGAGCAGGCCAGTTATGAGCCATGGAGCTGCAGCTCTTTGGGTGCTGTGGCAGGCCTGGGGCTGCTTCAAAAATGGGTGGGAGGGGCCTCCACTCTGAAGACCTGAGATGGAAAACTTGGACCTCCTTTGCTTCAATATTATTGTTGTTGTTTGTTGCTGTCAAGTCAATGCCAACTCATAATGACCCCATGTGACAGAGTAGAACTCCCCCATATTGTTTTAACATAGCATATGACATATCACATCATTCAATGTGTTGTATGTTGTACACTATGGGGCACAGAGCAAAACAATTTCTTTCTTTTCCCTCATTGCCTTGGGTTGGCTTTCTCTGGTCCCCATAGCACTGAGATCCAGAAAGTCAAGATTAGGTGTGGGCCTTGGGGAAAGAAGCCCTCATGGGTCCTCCAACTCACAGAAGCCCACAGTGTGGTTTCTGCAGCAGCCACATAGTAATAAATATATATATATTTTAAATAATACATTCCTTTGCATATTTCCCTCATATATCTAAGAAATGAAACAGAGGCTGACTGAGCATTTGGGACCCTGGTTACCAGCATAATAACAGTGACAAAAAATAATGATGGTGGTGATGTTAATGATTTCTAATATTACTACCCATTGCTGTTGAGACAATTCCGACTCATAGTGACCCTATAAGACAGAGCAGAACTGCCCTGTAGGGTTTCCAAGGAGAGCCTAGTGGATTTGAACTGCTGACCTTTTGGTTAGCAGCCAAACTCTTAACCACTATGCCACCAGAGTTTCCCTAACATTACTAAGAGCTTCTAATATATATTGTGTACTTTATGTTAGGAACTAGGCTACATATTTTACATTCATTAACTCTTTTAATCCCTGTAACAACCCTAGAGGAGTCCCTGGGTGGAGCAAATGGTTAAGTGCTCAATTACTAGTCAAAAGGTTGCTGGTTTGAATCCAACCAGAGGTGCCTTGGAAGACAAGCCTGACGATCTGCTTCCAAAAGGTCACAGCCTGGAAAACCCAGGAGCAGTTCTATTCTGCACACGTGGGGTCCTGTGAGTCAGAATTGACTCAAAGGCAATGAACAACAACAAGCACAACAACCCTAGAAAGTGCACACTATTATTTTCACCATTTTACAAAAAGGGCCTGAACCACAAATAGGTGAAGATCACAGAGCTGGTAATGGCAAAGTCAGAATTCAAAACCTACGTGTGTCTGATTCCACAACATGAGTTCTTAGCACTGTGCTAAATTCCCTCTCAACATATCTAACACCATGACATTCACTGAATAATTAATTTATTTATTCAACATTTGATATGTGATACACCGTGGAGAGCAAAAATCAAGTCCTCTGCCTTTAAGGAGACAGACCCATGGTCCACTTAGAACAATAGTATAAGGGAAAAAGAAATAAATTCTATAGTTGAAGGGCAGCATGTTTTACACATTCAGAAGAAAGGATGATTCCTTCTCATGAGGGAGGACAGGATAAACTTCTAAGATGAGAGTCTCGAAGGATAAGCATGGTTTCATAAGTCCAAGGTAGAGATGCCTAATAGATGGCACACACACGTACGTACACAGCCACTTTGTTGTCCTCCCATTACCATGCCAGGCATTGCCACTATCTCCCAGCATTCTTTCCCATGGAGTCCAGATGCAGCTTCAGACTCTTTCTCAACCCAGCCACCACCAATCAACCAGAGTTGTCATGTGACACTAAAAGTATCTATATCCTTAGTTCTGGGGCAACAGGAGAAGGAAAACTTAAAGCCTCCTCCTTTTTATTGACTCTCTGTACAATGTCGGTCATCACTGTTTTCCACTGGCCTTCTTCCTGCCTTCTTCAATAGTGAGACAGTTTAATGTGTTTCTATCCCTTTCACTTCACTGGCTGTCAACTGGGCTTTAAGCTGCAAAATACATCAGTACACAATGCTGTGAAACCCATCCCTAGGATGCCTTGTGGAGGCAGGAACTACATGGAACACATGGGCCTCTAGTGGGGCTGTCTGCTTCCAGCTTTACCCAGCAGGCAGGGAGGTGGAAGTAAGGGAAACTGGAGGGGAGGAGGAGGCGAAGGGAAGGAGAAGTGGAGGGAAAGAAATGCATCTTTGACCTCAGCACAGCCCAGGTGTGCAGAACAAAGACAGAAAGGTCATACAAAGCCATCTAGGATGCACTGGCCTGTGAGTCCACATACCTGGGGTCTGACCCACAGGCCCACCTCTGCCCCCCTCTCAGTATCAACCTGCCAAGTCTCCTCTTGTCTCTGAGCCTCAGGGTCCTCATTGGTAAAACAAAGGATTAGCTGCATTTTCCTGCAGCTCTAATCTTCTATGATGATTCACAGCAGCACAGTGATGGAGAGAAAATGGAGTAAAGCTGGGCTGTGGACTGGGCAGAATTCTGATGGAGAAGCTAACAGTGGTCATGGCTCTCATGAATTTGCTACTGGATATGAAAATGGCACAGAGGGGACCCTCCGATGTAGAATGTTATTGCATGAAGAGGAAATGAAAATGGGAATTTGGTGGTGGCGCAAATGCTTAATATGTTCTCTGCTAACCAAGAGTTTGGAGGTTCAAGTCCACCCAGAGGCTCCTTGGAAGAACAGTCTGGTGATCTACTTCTGAAAAATCAACCATTGAAAACCCTATGGAGCACAGTTCTACTCTGACATGCATGAAGTTGCCATGAGTTGGAGTCAACTTGATGACAACTTTTTTTTTTTCCCTCTTTCTTTTTAATATCCAACCATAGGTGGTGGTTAGTCTCAGATGTCACCCAGAGGAGCTAGATAATGTTTACCGTAGTAATAATAGTAATACTACAGGTAATGAAAGCTATCATTTATTGAGGATTTACTAAACACTTGCATTACTAAACATACACATTAATTTGTTTATTCTCTACCACAATCCCAGGAAGTAGGTACTAGGCTGTCCATTTACAGATAAAGAAACCAAGGCTCATGAGAGATGATGTGACTTGTTAAGGTCATGCAGACATGGCAGATCTGGGATGAAAAATCAGGTCACTCTGAACCTCAACTCCATGCTTTTAGCCATTCTACCTTCAGAAAAGCAAACACAGGCTAACTAACTTCCCTCTTTGCACCCCGCCTCTGTGCAGGTGTGAGGAGAATTTCACCACTGCCCTTTGCCACTCATTCCAATCCCTCTGGGTCCCACTGGAACACTACTTCTTCTATGAGAGCCCCATCAGAATTCATCC
This sequence comes from Loxodonta africana, assembly GCF_030014295.1. Lineage (NCBI taxonomy): Eukaryota > Metazoa > Chordata > Mammalia > Proboscidea > Elephantidae > Loxodonta > Loxodonta africana. Next base: position 168,930,607 of record NC_087343.1, on the reverse strand, counting down.
ATCCCTCTCTGGGCTCCCATAGCTCTTAGCTTGTACTTCTATCAGATCACTTAGCACTTTCTGCCTCCTCTTACAGTTAATTGTGTCTGATCCTCCCTCCACTCTACACCCAGAGCAAGCTGTTTAGACTTTCATCATGGCACTTAGCATCTTGCGTTAATACTAGCCGTGCCTGGGTTGGTCTCCCATCTTATTCTTTGCTTAAGAACAGGGGCTGTGTCTTAGGAATCTTTGTGTGTACCCAACACATATGCTTCCTAAGTGAGGCTGGTACACGCAGCTGAGTTCTCCAGTCTGTCTAAACTACCGATTAGGACACCCCTCTGGTGTACCCTTCCTTGTACCCTTCCCATGATTAGGGTTATTAATAGGGCAGTGGCAGGCAGGGAGGAGGGAATTCCGCTCTCATGTGACTGAGGGTGAGGATTGTCCCTGGGCACATGTAGCCCTTTTTCTTGTGCCACCCTCTCCCCTTGGTTTTCTTTGCTCCAGGGGAGACCTGTCTGTCCACTTTTGCCTCAAGTCAGAGTTTGCTTCAGGGAAAGGACTGCTTATCCTGTCCTCTTGCTCTGGAATTAGTGACTTACTTCTGCCTGGGAAGACAGGCTTTGGTTCCTATGGGGGCGGAGGTAGGTATTTATAGAGATTATTTTTCAAGTGAGGGTGCTGAAGGGCTGCCTCGAACACATAGGTTTACCTGCTTGTGCTCCTTCCTGGCTGGACAACTGAGTGGTCAAGAGCACAGGTGTCATGTCAGTCAATTGGATTCAGTTGCCCCCTTCACCCCTCTGGCAAGTTAATTAGTAACTCTGAAACCTTTGTTTCCTTCTCTATATGATAGAAATAATAATATTCCCCACCTTATAGGGATGCTCTGAGAATGAAATGCATTTAAAATGTATTCTTAGTACAGTGCCTGGCTTGATAAATGCCTACTATTCTATTGCTGGTGCAGTGGTTAAGAGCTCAGCTGCTAGTCAAAAGGTCAGCAGTTCAAATCCACCAGCTGCTCCTTGGAAACCCTATGGGGCGGCTCTATTCTGTCCTATTAGGTCACTATGAGTCGGAATTGACCGGACAGCAAGGAGTTTGGTTTTTGGTTACTCCATTGCTGCAGTTACTACTGTGGCTATGTTGTTGTTGTTTTGTAAACAATACCATATAGCCATGAGCGCACTTGCTGATGGCAGCTGAAAATTTTATCTCTGCAATTAGTAGGAAATACAGAATCACATGGAGCTTCTAGTTGGGAGCCTAAGAATAGCTATAGTTACATTTCTGCTTAAAAATAACTCGTACATTTTCAGGCTATCAGAATGGAAAGTGCTTTAGAGAGCATCTTTATCAGTTGTGACATTTTACAGAAAACTGAGATCTGTATAGGTGAAATGACATTTCCAAGGTTAATCAGCTAAAAATCAGCAAAGCTGGGGCTAAGACCCATGACTTAGGACCCCAGTTCAGTGCTGTTGTTGTTATTAAAAAAAAATTTTTTTGTTGTTGTTATTAGCTGCTGTCAAGTCAGCCCCTGTCTCATGGTGACCCCCATGCACAACGAAATAAAACACTTGCTCACTCCTGTCCCATTCCCATGATAGAACAATATTCCTTTGTGCTCCAGAAGGTTATCATTGTTTGATTATTGGAAAGTAGGTTACCAGGGCTTCCTTCCTAGTCTGTCTTAGTCTGGAAGCTCCACCGAAACCTGTTCAACATCATAGCAACGTGCAAGCCTCCACTAACAGATGGGTAGTGGTTGTACATGAGGTGCCTCAGCTGGAAATCAAACCTGAATGTGGGAGAATTCTACCACTGACCCGCCACTGCCCGACAGTCTGCTGTGTTTCCCACTGTCTCTTAAGCTACTGCCCCTTTCTTCGATTTAACCATTTTGCACCCCTTTAGCTTTCCCATCAGACCCTATGGTAATTGGACACTGGCTGACAACACGGCTTTGCCTGGTGTTGAGAAGATAACAGTAACCTTTCATTGCTGAGAAGAATCTACTTCTTTATGCAGACAAGTCCTTTCTTTCAAATGCTGCTGATATTTGCTCTGGCATTCTAGGGCGAGCTTCAACAGCACAGAGCACAAGGGAAAACACTGGAGTTGTCCTTCTCCACGACGAGAGACCAGTGCCAAGAACTAGCAGAGCTGGAGAGATGAGATGAAATGAGACCTTGGGTTGAAACCTCTGCAACTGTGGGGAGAGACCCAAATGCTGACCCACCAGGGAGTGTTTACTCAGGAAGCACACTGAACAACTGCTCTGCCCTAAGTATGCCCTGCACTTAGACCTCCCAGCTCTGGCTCATGATGTTCCTTCTGCTGCCCTCTACCATTTAAAATTATGTAGGACTTTTTATCCTTTGGAATGTACTTTCATACCTGCCAGTAGTAACAATGCCACAAGGCAAATATTTATCATTGCCATTTCACAGATAAGAAACCTATGGATTAGAAGGATGAAACAACTTGTCCAGGGCCACAAAGCTGACCTTCCATCATGTGAGTCAGTACAGCATCCAGATGAAAGGCTGGACTTGGGCACCAGTTGCCTGGGTTTGAATCCTGGCACTAGCCACTTAACTTGTTGTATATGAGCCTAAGCCTGTTATTTAGCCAGTCTGTGCTTCAGTTTTTGTTGTTAGATGCTATCAAGTCGGTTCTGATTCATAGCGACTCTATGTACAACAGAATGAAACATTGCCCAGTCCTGTGCCATCCTAACAATAGTTGCTGTGTTTGAGCCCATTGTTGCAGTCATTGCATCAGCCCATCTCATTGTGGGTCTTCCTCTTTTTCACTGACCCTCTACCAAGTATGATGTCCTTCTCCAGGGACATCCTGATAACATCTCCAAAGTATGTGAGATGACGTCTTACCATCCTCTCTTCTAAGGAGGATTCTGGTTGTATTTCTTCCAAAAATTGTGGGGTTGACGAAGAATAATGAATATACCATGGACTGCCAGAAGAACAAACAAATGTGTCTTGGAAGAAGTACAGCCCATAAAGACTACAGCCTAAAAACCCTATGGGGAAGTTCTACTCTGTTGCATGAGGTCACTATGAGTCAAAATCAACTTGACGGCACTCAACTACAACATGCTTCAGTTCCTCAGCTGCAAAATGGGAGTAATCATAGTCTCAATCTCAAAGGACTGGGAAAAGTAAATGAGTGATTGTGCACGAAGTCCTTAGAACAGTGGCTGGTACCAAATACCTGCTCAGTAAATGTTGCTATAGAAACTAGGCTCTATCCTGTTTGAATCCTCTCTTCCAAGGCTCATCTGAATTGCTGAGAAATCTTATTCTGACTTTTTGTAAATAGATGTAATTTCTGCCTCTTTTAGACCCTGTAATCATTTGTACTTTGCTCACAGCACACAGCATATTCTGCTGTGCACTGGAGAAATCTGTAAACTTGTTCTTCTCACTCCACCCTCCATTAGCTTGGGAGAGAAGTGGGAGCAGAGAGAGAGCTCTGATATAAGAATATTCCCTGCCGCGCCCTGCGTGATGCCTGCTGCCAAAGAGGAAGTTGGTAAAGGCTGGTTACACTGAACTCAGTTGAACCTAGAATCCACTTCCCACTAAATTCTTGAATGTTAAGACTGGACAGGCTTCTTAGACATCAGCCAATCCTTAGCTGATAGTGTGCAGATGAGGCTGCTGGGAGCCAGAGAGGGAAAGACACTCGTTCAAAGTCATGCAAGGTGCTAGTGGCAAAACTAAGTGTACAAACTAGACCTCCTACTCATCAGCATCCCTGGGCTCCACCCAAAGCTCTAGCTGTATGTGTCTCTCCATGCAATGGAGGAGAAAGTAGCCTCTGTACCCTACATAAAGTGAGCAGCCTGGACAAAGGCTAGTACATGGTTAAGCTTCCGGGTAGGAATTAATTGCTGGAGGAGGACATCATGTTTGGTAAAGTGGAGGGCCAACAATATGATGGATTGGCACAGTGGCTGCGAAGATGGACTCCAACATGCCGGTGATGGTGAAGATGACACAGAACCTGGCAACACTTCACCCTGTTGTACCTAAGGTTACCACACATCAGGGATGACTCCACAGCAACTAACAACAGGCCTCAGCAGCAGTATTGCTCGAGGAACGAAAATGTATTAGGAACCTATATCCAAAAACCCACCAGGGGTAAAGGACATGGCTTAATTGCTAAAGCAGTTTCTCTAAACTGCCTTGTGCTTCTGTGTTGCATGAATGGATCAGGAGGCGTGCAAAGGAGAAGCCACTGAGTCCTGAGGGCACTATTTGTTGTTGTTAAGTACACTAAATATATTAAATTCAAACCTTTCAATGGTTCTCTTCTTCCTTCCATTTTACATGGAATCTACCTAAGTTGGAGTCCTCAAACTTTGGGCTCAGAAACATCTTCGTGTTGGCATTTGAACATAGAAGGTAATAAAATACATGTTTCCTTCACATAAAGGCCATTCTTACAGTTCTCCAGAATTAGATAAACCTAGTAAAAAGATGACAAAAGGTAAAATCCTTATCAGCATCTCAGAGACTCTTCTCCACAGACTACTGTCCTGTTTTCTCCCCAGGTTGAAGTTTCAGATAATGTTTAAAATGCACAATGAGTCAGAGATAATTCTGCACTGGTCAGCAAGACTAGACCAGAGAGATGTTTTGATTCCTGGTACTGTCAAATCTTGTCTTCTGAAGTGAGATAAAGTAAATAAGTCTAAAGATGATAAGCTCCTCACCATTTCTCCAAAGCAAATGCTTCAGGGGAGGAGGGCCAGGGAGAAGTTCCACTCTACCCCTGCAGGGGGTGGCATGTAAGAGCATGATAAGGGAGCCCAAATGGGGAGGAGGACTGCTGAGGCCCACATCATCATATCCTGCTTGTTCAGAGGAGAACACCCAAGGCCGCTCTTAACCATAAAATGAGACTCTGAAAATGGGCATGCTTGTCAAGTGTCATGGATTGAATTATTCCCCCCCGCCCCCCCACCTCCCATCCCCCCGCTTCCCCCCCCACCCCGCCACCACCCCTCACCCCAAATGTGTGTATCAGTTGGGCTGAGCTGTGATTCCTGGAGTGACTTTCCTATATGTTGTAAATCCTGCCTCTATGATGTTAATGAGGGAGGATGTGTGGCAGTTGTGTTAGTGAAGCAGGACTCAATCTACAAGGCTGGATTGTGTCTTGAGGCAATCTCTTGAGCTATAAAAGAAAGAAGTGAGCAGAGAGACGGGGGAACCTCAAACCACCAAGAAAGCAGCACCAGGAACAGAGCAAGTCCTTTGGACCTGGGGTCCCTGCGCCTGAGAAGCTCCTTGACCAGGGGAAGATTGAAGACAAGGACCTTCCTCCAGAGCTAACAGAGAAAGAAAGCCTTTTCCTGGAGCTGACATCCTGAATTTGGACTTTTAGCCTACTTTATTGTGAGAAAATAAACTTCTCTTTGTTAAAGCCATCCATGTGTGGTATTTCTGTTATAGCAGCACTAGATAACTAAGATATCACAATCATGGTGAGAAGTGACCATTCACAGCACAACCTTCCTAGGGGGAAATGTCCAGACAGCAAATAGCTCTGATCTTGGAACTTTGGGAGGAGCCATCATCTCTATGCCCAATAAATGAACCTTTAAAAAAATTGTTCATGTCTAGGATTAAAAAAGGTTTATAACAGTTAAATATGACAGTGAGCTGTTTAGCTGCCCTTATGTTGGCCCCTGAGTCATGGGGACTCCATGCAAAACACTGGTCCTGATCAGTTATGGTCTAGACAGCTGTGATTCATAGGGTTTACTTTGGCTGATTTTCTGAAGAAGATCTCCAGGCCTTTCTTTCTAGTCTTTCTTACTCTGGAAACTCCATTGCAAACTGTTGAGCACCGTAGAAACGTATAAGCCTCCACTGACAGATGAGTGATGCCTGGGCATGAGGTGTGTTAGCCGGGACTTGAAACCAGGTCTCCATCATGTAAGCAAGGTTCTACCACTGAACCACTACTACCCACAAAAATGAACAAGGGAGAAGTAAGGGTCCTGTTTCCAAAGAAAATTCACCTGAAAGCCATTACCAAGCACTGACTAACTTGATGGTACCCATTTGTTTCCTTTTGATTATCATTGTTGTCTTGGAGTTGGCTCCTCCTCATGTAAAACAGAACAAAATTTCGCCCAGTCCTGTGCCATCTTCACAATTGTTGGTATGCTCAAGTCCCTTGTTGCAGCCACTGTGTATTTTGAATGCCTTCCAATCTAGGGGACTCATCTTCCAGCACTATATCAGACAGTATTTTGTTGTGATCCACAGGGTTTTCATGGGCTAATTTTTACAAATAGATCACCAGTCTTTCCTTCCTAGTCTGTCTTAGTCTAGAAGCTCCACTGAAACCTGTCCACCATGGGTGGCTCTGCTAGTATTTGAAATACCAGTGGCATAACTTTCAGCATCACAGCAACACACAAGCCGCCACAGTGCAACAAACTGACGGAAGGGTGGTGATTTGATTATTAAGACCAAATATTATTATTATATCAATCCATACACGGGTTTAACAAATACACTGTGAGAAAACAACATTCAACTAGGCATGGTCTTTACCTTCAAAGAGCTCACCCACCATCTTACTGGCACCATATACCGTGTGTGGAGCTAACTGACACTACCTTATCATCTCTTTGTCTTAAAGAAACACCCTTTCCATCCCTGTGATTGATAGTGACCTATGAATTTTGAAGTATAGTGAGTTAATAAGATTAGTTTTTCTTTTTGTTCTTGTTTGTTTTTCACTTTTAAATTTAAGCAATGCCTCCACTTTTTAAAGAAAACTTCAGTCCTTTTCTTACTGAATGTTCTATCAGCCTGTAACATCCTAGGCTGTCACTTAGTACCCCCTACTAACAAAATAAACACCCACTGGTGCCACTGAGTTGTAAGTTCCTTGAAGTCAGAGACAATTTTACATGGATAAGAAACAGGTCTGTAGGTCTCTCCTTCTTTGTGCTCAGTCCTGGAGGCAGTATTCTGTTGTGCAGGGTCAGCAGATGCATGGCACACATATTCACCTCTTCCGTACCCAGGGCAGACATCATTAATTGATCATGGCATTCTTTCCAGTTGAGCCCAGTCAAGGCCTCAGAGTCCTCATCATCAGCATCCCTGTAAGCCAGTACCAATTCATCAGAATTGACAAGCTTGATATAAAACCTATTTTCTGGCCTAACCTTAATGGTTAAAAGCAAGGGCTTTGGAATTGGACTGACCTGAATTCAAATTCCAACACTACCACTCATTTGCTATGTAACTTGTACCCTAAATCTTGATTTTCTCTGTTGTAAAATGACCAGTTGAGCTCATCTTTCAGGTCTAAATTTAGCATCACCTTCTCTGAGAAACTTCTGTCTACATGAGACAGAGTGTAGGTGTCTCACCTCTGAAAACACCTTGAACTTGCTCTTCATTGGAGCCCTGGTGGTGTAGCAGTTAAAGAGCTCAGCTGCTAACCACCAGTTCGAATCCACCAGCTGCTCCTTGGAAACCTTCTGGGGCAGTTCTACTCTGTCCTTTAGGGTTCCTATGGTCGCTTTCAACTCTATAGCAATGGTATTTTGCTGTTTATAGCCGTTATCAACTTGAACAATAATTAGTTCATTTCTTCTAATTTTCCCTCGTTGAAGTGTAATCTCCTTTGGGGCAGGGACTTTATCTTGTTCACAACTGTATTTTCAGAGCCTTAGCAGAGGGCTAAGGAGCCCTGGTGGCACAACGATTAAGCGCTTGGCTGCTAACTGAAATGTTGGCAGTTCAAACCCACCTAGCAACTCCGCAGGAAAAAGCCCTGGTGATCTGCTCCTATAGAGATTATAGCCTAGAAAACCCTATGGGGCAGTTCTACTCTGTCACATGGGGTTGCTATGAGTTGGAATTGACTCCATGGCACACAGCAACAACAGCAGAGAGCTTGGTACTATAAATAAAAAAAAAAGTAGCAACATTAACACATAAAAAGCACTTAAAAGTCTAGGAATATGATAAAGGCTCAATAAGTATTAGTTATTTTCTTATTTATTATTAGGCTTATGTTATCCATAACTTTGAGGTTCAGAGAAGAAAGTTTGCTATGGAGCTAACTTTTACATATGTATGACTCCACTTCGAATTGCTTTTACTCTCCGGTTGCCAATAGTGACAAAACCCAAACCAAACCCATTGTCTTCAAGTCCATTTCGACTCACAGCGACCCCACAGGACGGGGTAGAACTGCCCCAAGGGTTTCCAAGGCTGTAAATCTTTATGGAAGCAGGCTGCCACACCTTTCTCCCATGGAGCCACTAATGAATTTGAACTGCTAGCCTTTCAGTTAGCAGCTGAATGCTTTAACCACTGTACCACCAGGGCTCCTAAAAAGGTACCTATAATTTTTCAATCTTGAGAAAGCTGCATTTATTGAGACAGGGCTAGAGTCATCTTCCTCAGTCCCATGAAACACAACACTGGTTGAGTATCTTCAGGGCTGCAACTACCATGTTTGCTAACATTGGTCTATACCAACGTGACTCACCAAAAAGACCTTTGCTAACACTAGCTCTTCAGAGACCTACATTAGTTAAGGCTCTTCTGGGTTATTGGGGCTCCACCATTCTCTTTTCAGTACCCGAGGTCAAAGTAGTAGCCCAGGAGGTCTGTCCTGGGATAATCACTAGGTTCTCAAACTTCAGCATGCATCAGATTCATTGAAGGGCTAGTTAAAACACAGATTGCTGGGCTCTGGCCCCAGAGTTTCTGAATCACTAGGTCTGAGGTGGGGCTCCATAATTTACATTTCTAACAAATCCCCAGGTGATGCCAATACTGCTGGTTCAGGATCATTCTTTGAGAACCACCGACTAATGAAATAAAGGAGATGAAAGGGGATCACTCTTGCCTGTTTAGCAGTTTCTAGAGTAGCAATGATCTCCATTTCAGTCCTGTAATCTCTATTTGCAACCAATTCTCATTAAAATCAAGGAAATTTATGCGTAAGTATCAGCTGCAGGACTTACTGAAGGAGCAAAAAGCAGAGCTTCTAAATTTTACTGATGGAGTTTGCATATTTTCCTCTTTCTCAGTTGACAACTAGTGAAATGACTTGATACTTCAATATCTCACAGTTAATATCATACTTTTGCAGTGTACTTTATGTTTTTCCAAAGTGCTTTCATCCATATTATCACATTTGATTCTTATAATAACTGCTTTAGGGAAGACAGGCAGAGATTAGCATCTTTCTTTGAATGACAAGGCAACGGGAACACAGATGGATGTCCAGATTCATACAGTGGGCTCATCCCAGAATCCCTGAATCCTTGCCTGGTCTTTCTGTGATAACACATGGTCTCTGATGAGAGTCAGTTCTGCCTTTAGTTCCCTCCATGTGAAAAAAAAAAAATTTTTTTTTTTTCTGAACATTAATTTCTTTCAGATTCTTGAGCTATAAGACATCATATGGTAATCAGATGATTCTTAGGCATTTTGGATATATAGTCACCATTGCGAGTCTCAGGAAAGTTTTGGACTCTTTTCTAAAAATATATGTAGATATATAGTACAATTTACATATGATTTCAGGTTGGACACAGATCCCTTAAAGTCTAGGGTTATCATGTTGCATGACTGCAGGGGGCGCCATTCCCAATGAACTGATTGTGGCCCTGTGAAGTTGGTTAGGAGCCCTGGTCAGTCAAAACATTGGCAGTTTGAATCCACCAACTGCATTTTAGAAAACACTGTGGGACTGTTCTACTCTATTCTATAAGGTCACTCTGAGTCAGAATCAACTGGACAGCAACACGTTTGGCTTTGGTTTGGAAAGTGGTTAGTTAGTTTTGTGATTTTTAACAGATGAGTAAGCTGAGATTCAAGAATTCAAGTGATTTTTTTTTTTTTTAAGGCAACATAGCCAAACAAAGGCCGAACTAGGGGAGAAACCAAGACTTCTGTTAGGTGACTTGGTATTATGGAAAGAAAATGGCTTTGGAGTAAGGGAGTATTTCAGTCTTGGCTTTCACCATTCGCTCGCTGTAAGACCTTACTTAACCCCTCGAAGACTCAGTTTCCCTGTTTTATAAATGGCAAACAGAAAACCAAGTCATGCTTGAATGCTACATTCTGAAAGGTGGTTTTAGTCTAAGATTAAATGAAAGAGCATACATCGAGTGCTAATACAAATTGTGACACCCAGTAAATATCAGTTCTATTTTCCTAGCTCAAAACTTCATGTGTAACAAACAAGTGGGTAAAGTTTCCTTTCTCAGAACAGGTAGGCACCACCTCTGGGTGACCAGAGGCCATAATACTTAGGTACTTGGGATTGTATATAATATATAAATAGTGTTATCACTATGACTACGTTTAGGTGAACTGATGTTCCTTTAAGTGCTTGCTCCATTCTCCCAAGTAGAACATTAGGGATATTTGTCCCCTCTCTAAGCATGGCTGCTAGAGGAAAAAAAAAAAAAAATCTTACCGAAGGAGAAAAGAGGAGTGGCTAATTCTCCCTACAGTTTTCAGTGCTTATTTCAGCTTGTACAAGAGTCACTCTTCACAATGCAAAGGAGCCACGTTATGCTTTCTGATCTCCAGAGGGGTAACGATTTTTGCCCTAATGCTGCATTCTGTATTTGCATCTAATTCACATTTAAAGTTAAGTAGAATCTGTAGGTCAGTTCGCTCTATACATTTCATTGTGTATCTTGCATTGAAAAACAAAGTCCTTGTTTTAGCTTATTACAGATCCTAGAATGTCAGGCTGGAAGGAGGCATGGGGCATTTACTCTAACCCTCTTAACCATCAGTCAGAGGAGGAAGAGGCTGTGGGATGGGGGGTGGGGAGTGCTGTGCCCCAAGTCACATAGTAAAGGTGAGTCAGAGGCAGGACCAACACCGGAACTTACATTTCCTGACTCCAAATTCAGAGTCCTTGCCATGTTTTCCCTGGCTTGCTTTCTATCTTAAGAGGCCAGAAAGGCCAAACAGTTGTAGTACAGTAGTATTTTGCTATTCTTGTGTTGTTGTTGTGTGTCCTTGAATCAATTCTGACTCATAGGGTCCCTGTAGGGCAGCGTAGAACTGCCCCATAGGGTTTCCAAGGCTGTAATCTTTATGGTAGGCTGCCACATCTTTCTCCTGGGGAGCAGCTGGTGGATTCCAACGGCTGACCTTTTGGTTAGCAACCAAGTGTTTAACTACTGCGCCACCAGGGCTCCTTAAAATGTAGCATTATTACAAATCTGCATTTCTAGATGTGGTTAACAGGCTTGGCAATGCTAATTCCTTTCCCAAGGTCACATAGCCAGGAACTGGGAAGCCAGGATTTGAACTCAGGTCTGTTTGCCTCTGAAGCCAACTCCTCCCACTATTGCCAGATCACTATCTATGGGCGAGGCATTTGCAGTATTAAAGGGTGGAGTCAGAAATGAAAGGGACTATGCAAGCAACCCTACTCAACCTGTCTAGGTTTGCATATGCCTCTTACCTGGGCCTGAAATACTCTTATCCTCCACCTGCCACAATCTTATTTGTTTTTGAGGTCCCAGTGTCAGTGACACTTCTTCCCAGAAGGCTTCCAAAACACCATATGATTGGGTTAATTATGCTCTTCCTGCATGCTGCACTCACAACTCTGCCCCTTTTAGAAGCTTAATCCTTCTTACTTGACATTCAAATCACTTGTGCTACCCACCCACTAGTCTTTGAGTTCCTCCAGGTCAGTACTTTACCTTCCCAGGGCTATCATGGTGCCTTGCATATAGCATGCCACTTAGTAAGTATTTGGGGGAATGAATGAATTTTAGGTAGAAATTGTCATCAGATGGATCCACATCAGAATTCAAATGGTGGGCTTGGGTTGAAGCTTCAGGGGAAAGGACTTCCGAGAAGCTGAATTTGGGTGCCATGTGGTCATTAAGATTCTGGTCTCTGGATGCTTGGACTGACTAAACTGTGTGAACCGAGGCAGGTTATTTATTCTCTTTATGCCTCAGGTGTCTCATCTATACAGTTGGGATAATAAGAATGAGGTTGCTGGGAAGTTGAAATGATGTAAGCACTTAAGACCTGGGCAAAGTGCTCTGTTTTTGTAAGGGCTCAGGTGCTTGCCCCGCTACTATGGCTGCTGCTACTTGTTGTCTTAGAATTATTATTAAGGGAAATCAGGAAAATAAGGCGTTTCAGGCAAAAGGACACTTCTAAGTAAATGTACAGAGATACAAAGAGATTTTCTGCCTTTGGTACAAAGGCAATTCATGGTATTGGCAAGAAAGGCTATAGACAGATATTCAGTGTTGAGAGTCCAGTGAGCCAAAGAATCCAATGCTCAGAAAACTAGTGAGCTGGTAAAGTCATGCAAAACCCCAAAACCTGTTGCCGCCCAGTCGATTCCAACTCGCAGTGACCCTAAATGACAGAGTAGAACGGCCCCATAGAATTTCCAAGGCTGTAATCTTTACAGAAGCAGACTGCCACATCTTTCTCCCATGGAGCAACTGGTGGGCTGGAACCATCAACCTTTTAGTTAGTAGCCAAATGCTTTAACCACGGCACCACCAGGGCTCCTTGAAATCATACTAGATGCTTGTTTTTAAGAGCTAACAGTCAAAGCAAAGAGTCCAGTTTATGTGACTGAGTCTTTGTTTTTTCCACTGAACATACAGGTAAGGCTCTGTATGGTGGCTGCAATTTTGTTCCCAGGAAGTAGGTGAATCAGCCATTTGGATCCCTGGAAATATGGGCTGCTAGCTCTTATTCTTTCTGGGGAAAAGCGGTGTGTCATTAGCTATCTTACTTATCTAGTTTTGGCTTTGTTTCTGGTCTTGTAGTCCTTTCCTAAGATTGCCCAAGTGTAATGGAAACAGTGTGATTTGGATCCTTGTGATTGGTATTAAAGAGAGTGAGTGTGCTGGTGTACCCAACCCACCCCTGCCGTCGAGTTGATTCCAACTCATAGCGACCCTATAGGACAGAGTAGAACTGCCCCATAGAGTTTCCAAGGAGTGCCTGTTGGGTTCAAACCTTTTTTTAGCAGCCTTAGCTCTTAACCACTATGCCAACAGGGTTTCCTGCTGGTATATACGATAACTTAATTGGTATCCTTGCCTCTGATCTTCATTTAGCCACCTACTTCTACTCCATAAGAACCTATAGAACTAGCTGACTAAAGAATACATTAGAACAGATCATTTCTTTTGTCTCATACCTACAGTGGGTCTCCATACCAGGTTAAAATTGCAAATTTTTCTCCTTATGTCTGTTATTTATCTTTCTATTTTCCCCCCTGAAGTCCTCTTGATACACTCTATGCTTCTCCTCTAAACAGCTAGCAACACTGCCTACCCACCCCTGCTTCCAAAAACTCACATGCTTTTGGCCTCCCTGACTTTTCTCAAATTTTTCCTCAACTAAGAATGCCCACATCCTATGACAGTTATCAAAGAAACCTGGATTTGTGTGTGGAGTGTAGTAACAACTGGGAAGTAACACAGGATTATCTAAAGATGACCTGATAGGCTTAAAATTTTTCATTTGGGACAAGAGGGGAAGTGGATGGACTGGAAATCTCTATGGGGCTAGGGTGGAGGGTAAAATAGATCAAGTCTAGGATTTAAATTTTCTAGTTAAGGATGTTACAACACACATGTTCAATAACCAGACCTGTCAAACTTTAAACAACCTTAAATTTTTAGAGAAATTTCCAGTGTCTGATGCGGAATAAAAAGTTTTCTAAACCAGATGAAAGAATTGCATCACTCTTGTACCCTGCAGACAAGTGCATGTTGACTGTAAAGTCTGTAAGCATGAGCTGAGTGATTTAATAAGTTTAGTTATTGAACTTGTTAACAACAGATGCCAGATGAGAAAAATAGCAGGTAGGTGTGGATTGGAGGAGTGGGACATGGTTGCTGACAAAGGGAAGAATGACAACCCATAAGAAGGGAGGGCCCCATGGAGACTACAGTCTCACCCAATAGGAAGCTGCTGGGGATCAAAATAAAAACAAAACAACCTACCATTCAGGATATATTGGTTATCATATTCACCAATGCTCAAGATTACTAGTCAGTAACCAGTTACCACATGCCTACTACAAGCAAGGTTCTATTCCAAGAATTTAAGGAGAATAGAAAAATGTATAAAATAGAGTGCCTAGCTCTGAAAGTATTTATCTTAATCTGTGACACTACTATATTGAACAAGGGAAAAACCAGTTACCAAGAAGTCAGTTCTGACCCATGGCAGCCCCATGTGTGTTAGAGTCGAACCGTGTTCCACAGGGTTTTCAGTGGCTGACTTTTCAGATGTAGCTTGGCAGGCCTTTCTTCTGAGGTATCTCTAGGTGCACTCGAACCTCCAACCTTTCAGTTAGCAACGAGTGCATTAACCATTTACAAAAGCAGGGATATGTATAGAATCTATTGGTAAGTTTTCTCTTCAAAGTATTCATAATTATTTAGCCACTTTCAAGGGAAATTTGTTTACTATTCTGTTGAAGATCCCATTTCCTGATAATGTTCATAATGGAGGCATTTCTGGAAAATGACTTCATAAAGTTCCCCCAGCTGTCTCTCTGTGCAGACTGTTATAACACATAGCCATGACCTCACTTAGGCCAAGGACAGGTCTTAATAGCTTGACTGACTATGGTCAGAAACACAGCTTGGCTTAAATTGTTTTCCTTCTTTTCTTTTAACCTACTTAATGAAAGTAGTGTCTCATTCAAGCTGCAGATTTTTCCCAAGGTTCACGGTGGTAGGGCCATGGCACCTATGGGCCATTAGACAAATAAAGTTTGAGTCCTGAGATAGCTCAATAACCTTCAAATTCATCCCTGTACTTAATTCCTTCGAACAGTTTGGTTATTTTATTCTATCAAGTCAGTCATGTAGAGTTGAGGAGTCCGGAGATCTCACTCATCTTCCAAAAGCTGGCTTAGAGCCTTTTCCCTGGGGAAAAGGCTATAAGGGAACTTCAAGAACTTCAGGAGGATGGGGCCGATGTGCCCTGTGTGCAGAGAAATGTTAACTGAGAGACAGAAGAGTTAATCAGACAGTGATTTACCCCATACTACTGGGGAGGAAGATGGGTTTCTGTCCATATAATATTGAAGGTATGGGTGAGGGTGTACGTAATAGAAGACTTATAAACACAACAGACAGAATCAACCATTTATTTAAAATGGAAAAAGGGATGTGTACCTTTATTCCATCGTCCACTACATTTCCCTTAGAAAAAAATGCAACTAGGAGGAAATTAAGGTTGTTGCAAGTGTGGGAATGACTTAATAGTATGTAAAGGAACATAGCATTGGTACTGACACACGGCACATCCCCCTGATGGCAGCTTAATTGATAGTGGTAGTTGTTACTGGTTGCCAACCTAGATTATGAGTTCTTTAAGAAAAGGATCCTGATGTATTGTGTGTGTGTGTACCTCATTGTGCCTTGAAACACGTGGGCTTAATGACAGGTAGTCACTAAATACCTGCTGGAGGATTTGTGGATGTGTTTTTTGCCATTAATATAGTAAACAAATGTTTATTGAGCGTAACTTTGTGTTAGGCATTCTGCCTTGTTCTGTGGATACAGCAATGAATAAGGAAACAACCCTGGCGCTCTCACCCTAGAACTCTGACCGGTTGCACCACAAAATTGGCTGTTTCACTTTAGAAGCAGGTTTGGAAAATATCATCCAGAGCATGAGAATTACCTAAAATTGGTAGTGATAATAACTGTAAATCCACTCGATGTTTCTGGAGAATCTGATTTCTTCTCTTAAAACCTCTTCAGCTGATTCTGTGTTTTTCTATCCGCCACGGGATCCTGCCTGATTCTACAATGAGGATATCCACTTCACTCCCTGATCTACAGTATAGGGTCTCTCTGTCATCTTTATCAGCATCAGACCAACTTGTTAACCTGCTTCTCTTTCTTCTACTCTATTTAGCTAGTACCTAAGAGGCTGTGGGTTTGCATAGGAAGAGGAGTGAATTAGCAATCAGGCAACCCAGGTTTTAACCTCAGCGTTGCTATTAATCAATCTGGTTATATTTTCATTTAGTCTTTCAATAAATATTCATGGAATAGCTAACAGATGAAAAGCAGGCCATGGTTAAGAGTGCAGGGTTTGGAGTCAGGATGCCTGGGTTAAAAGTCTAGCCCTGTTACCAGGGGCTGTGGGGAGGGATAATGAGGAGGGGGCTGTTGCTTAAGGGCTGCTGAGTTTGTTGGGGGTGATGGAAAGCTTTTGGGAATGGATACTGATGATGGCTGCACCACACGATGAATGCAGTTAATGTTACTGAATTGTACACTTAAAAATGGCTAAAATGGCTAAATTTGTTATGAATATTTTGCCCCACACAGCAACCAAAAATCCAAACCCATTGCCACTGAGTTGATTCTGACTAATAGCAACCCTATAGGACAGAGTAGAACTGCCCCATAGGGTTCCCAAGGCTGTAATCTTCACAGAAGCAGAGCACCACATCTTTCTTCCATGGAGTTGTTGGCCGGTTTGAACCACCAACCTTTTGATTAGTAGGTTAGCAGCTGAGGGCTTAACCACTATGCCACCAGAGCTCCTCTACCCCACAGCACAGGGGAGTTGTGTGTGTATGTGTGTGTATGATGATGGAATGGTCTGTATCCTGGTTGTGGTGGTAGTTACATGAATCTGTCCATGTCCAAATTTCACAAAACTATACACACACAAAGGAGCCCTGGTGGTGCAACGGTTAAGCACTCAGCGGCTAACCGAAAGGTTAGCTGTTTGAACCCATCAGCAGCTCTGAGGGAGAAAAGACTGGGTGATCTGCTTCTGTAAAGAGTATAGCCTAGGAAACCCTATGGGTCAGTCCTGCCTCTGTCATATAGGGTCGCTATGAGTCGGAATGAACACACAACAACAACCAACAACACATATACACAACAGTACATGTAAAAAACTGGTGAAATCCAAATAATGTCTGAAGCTTGGTTGGTGGTATCGTGCCAATGTCAGTTTCCTGGTTTTGGAAATGTACTATGATTGTGAGAGATGTTATTGTTGGAGGCGGCTAGATGAAAGATACATGGGAACTCTCCGTACTATTTTTGCAGCCTTCTGTGATTCTAAATTACTTCAAAATAAAAAGTGAAAAAAAAAAAAAAAAAAACAAGAATACAAAATAAAATTAAAAAAAAATCTACCTCTGTTACTTTCCTGCCATGTAATCTCAGGCAAGTCACTTAACCACTCAGCTTCCTCAACTGTAAAACAAGGATAATAATCATATCCATCTCATAGTATAGTTGTAAGTATTAAATGAGTTAATACATGTACAAAGCTTACAACAGTGTGCCTGGTACATGTTGTTGTTGTTGGCTGCTGTTGAGTTGATTCTGACTCACAGCAACCCTACGTACAACAGAATGAAACACTGCCCTGTCCTGCGCCATCCTCACAATTGTTATGTTTGAGTCCATTGTGACAGCCACTATGTCGATAATCTCGTTGAGGGCCATCTTGGTTATCTAGTGTTGGTATAACAGAAGTAGCACAGGTGGATGGCTTTAATAAAGAGAAATTTATTCTCTCACAGTTTAGGAAGCTAGAAGTCCAAATTCAGGGTGCCGGCTCCAGGGGAAGGCTTTCTCTCTCTGTCAGCTCTGGGGGAAAGTCCTTGTCATCAATCATTCCCTGGCCGAGGAGCTTCTCAGCACAGGGACCTTGAGTCCAAAGGACATGCTCTGCTCCTGTTTCTTCATTCCTGATGGCATGAGGTTCCTCTGTTTCTCTGCTTGCTTCTCTCTTTTATATCCCAAATGAGATTGACTCAAGATGCAGCCTAATCTTGTAGATTGAGCCCTGCCTCATTAACATAAATGCCCCTAATCCTGCTTCATTAACATCATAGAGGTAGGATTTACAACACATAGCATAATCACATCATATAGCAAAATGGCAGACAATTACACATTACTGGGAATCACAGCCTCGCCAAGTTGACACATTTTTTGGAGGGATACAATTCAATCCATGACAAGGGTCTTCCTTTTTTTTTTTCACTGACCCTCTATTTTACCAAGCATGAAGTCCCTCTCCAGGAACTAATCCCTCCTGAAACATGTGAAAAGTATGTGAGATGAAGTCTTGCCATTCTTGCTTCCAAGGAGCTTTCTGGCTGTACTTTTTCCAAGACAGATTTGTTCATTCTTCTGGCAGTCATCAGTATAGTCAATATTCTTCGCCAACACCATAATTCAAATGCATCAACTCTCCTTCAGTCTTCATTATTCATTGTCCAGCTTTCCCATGCATATGAAAATACCACTGGATCAGGTGCACCTTAGTCCTCAAAGTGGCATCTTTGCTTTTTATCACTCCAAAGAGGTCTTTTGCAGCAGATTTGCCCAAAGCAATGCGTCATTTGTTTTCTTGACTGCTGTTTCCATGGGCATTAATTGTAGATCCAAGTAAAATGAAGTCCTTGACAACTTCTAACTTTTCTCTATTTATCATAATGTTGCTTACTGGTTCAATTGTGAGGATTTCCGTTTTCTTTATGTTAAGGTATAATCCATACTGAAGGCTGTAGTATTTGACCTTCATCAATAAGTGCTTTAAGTCCTCTTCACTTTCAGCAAAGAAGGTTGTATCATCTGCATATAACTAATTGTTAATGAATTTTCCTCCAATCCTGATGTTGCATTCCCCTTCACATACAGTTCTCAGATTATTTGCTGAGCATACAGATTGAATAAGTATGGTGAAAGGGTACAGCCTTGATGTATGCTTTTCTTAACTTTGAACCACACAGTATCCCCTTGTTCTGTTTGAATGACTGCCTCTTTGTCTATGTAGAGGTTCCTTACGAGCACAATTGAGTGTTCTGGGATTTCTATTCTTTGCAATGTCATCCATAATTTGTTACAATCCACAGCCAAATGCCTTTGCATAGTAAATAAAACACAAGTAAATATCTTTCTGGTATTCTCTGCCTTCATTCAAGATCCACCTGATGTCAGCGATGATAACCCTCATTCTACGTCCTCTTTGGAATCCAGCTTTAATCTCTGGAAGTTCCCTGTCAATGTACTGCTGCAAATGTTTTTGAATGATCTTCAGCAAAATTTTACTTGCAGGTGATATTAATGATATTGTTCGGTAATTTCCACATGCCGTTGGATCACTTTTCTTTGGAATGGGCACGGATATTGATCTCTTCCAGTTGGTTAGACAGGTAGCTGTCTTCCAAATTTCTTGGCATAGGTGAGTGAGTGCTTCAAGTGTTTCATCCATTTGTTGAAATATCTCAGTTGGTATTCCTTCAATTCCTAGAGGCTTGTTTTTCGTCGATGCCTTCAGTGCAGCTTGGACTTCTTCCTTCAATACTATTGGTTCTTGATCATATACCACCTCCTGAAATGGTTGAATGTAGATTAGTTCTTTTGGGTACAGTGACTCTTTCATGTTCTTTTGATGCTTCCTGCATCATTCAATATTTTGCCCTTAGAATCCCTTAATATTGTAACCTGAGGCTTGGATTTTTTCTTCAGTTCTTTCATCTTGAGAAATGCTCAGCGTGTTCTCCCCTTTTGGTTTTCTACCTCCAGGTCCTTGCACATTTCATTATAATATTTTACTTTGTCTTCTCAAACCGCCCTTTGAAGTCTTCCATTAAGCTCTTTTACTTCATAATCTCTTCCGTTTGCTTTAGCTATTCTATATTCAAGAACAGGTTTCACAATCTCTAGTATATAGCAAGTACTTAATAAATGTTAGATACTATTACTCGATGGCACTGGGTTGGGATTACTTTATTGCTAATATATATATTTTTTACCATTAAATACTAGGTACCATATACGGCACGAGGAAATAATGAATAAAAAGCACAATGGTCTTTGTCCTTACAGAACTTGTTTTCTAATAGATTTAATAGAAATTAAATGACTAAATACCATAAAAAAAAAATACCATAGAGAGTACATAATTACAAGTTGTGGTAGTGGCATGAAGGAAATAAACAGCGTGGAGACTGTGGTCCAAAGAGAGATATTTGGGCTAAGAGCTAAGAAAAATTAAAAGGTCTAGTGGTGGAGAAGGGATGTGTGAAGAACTGTCCAGGCAGACAGAAAACCATGTACTATGGCCCCGAGTCAGGGACTGAAGGGCCTGTGGGGCTACGTTGTGGAGAATGAAGTGTGAGCTCAGCTAGATATGAGGCTGAGGTGGTGGGCAGGGGCCAGGACAGGCAAGGCCAGGTGGAGAAGTTAGGGGTCTTGGGTGTTATTCTAAAGGCAAAGCAAAAACATTGCTTGGACATAGTTTCCCTTCTTAACCACAGGTTTCCCAAAAGTAAAGTTTAGATGAGATGATTGTATAAGAAACTTTCTCAAGTCCCTTTCAGGCTGAAGAATATGAGATTCTATAATGACTGACAGAAAAGACTGTTTCTGGAAAAAGTAGGAAAGGAAATAAAGAAGTCAAGAGAGGAAGGAAGAAAAAGGAGGCAGACACAGACATAGAATAGAAGGAAAGAAGAACCTGACTAAAACTTAGTAAAGACATGAAGTCTAGAAATGAAATGTTGAATATTCAAGTCTGATATGGACTTGGTACCTATTCCATCTGTGCATGTGTAGGTGTGTTTGACTTATGCATGTATTTGTACCTTCACTGATTTGGCAGGAACCCAAACCGGAGGAGCCTTTTCAGGGAAGACAAATAAAGCTAATGGGCTGGAAACGTTGGAGAGGAAAAAAATGCTGTGTCAATCATTTTGGTTAAATGCATGATTACTGGATATAAAGATGCATCTGGAACAGCTTCTGCTGAAAACCTGGTGTTTAGGAATTGAAATGCTTACTGAGGCATAGTCTGGTGTCACCTTTCAGGAGCTGCTCAGTGGAAATCAAACAGAATTGCCTTAGGAAAGGAGTGGCTGAGAGAGTACTCTCTGGAACAGAAATTTTTATTGGGAGAGGAAAAGAAAAAGCAGTTCAGCCCAAAAAGAAGGACTGACTCCAAGAATGCTAATTTGTTCCAGCCTTCCGGAGCCCCAGAAGAACTTGAAAGCTTCTTACCTTGATATTCAGATGCCGTGGTGAAAAGAAGCAAGCCAGGCAGTGAAAATAGAAAATAAATAAGTGTTCTTGTGGCCCAGATTTCTCCTTTATGAAGGATTTATGAAGGGAAAACACACTGGTCCAACTCTGCAAACAGTTTATAATGCTAATACTGCCTCTGGTTCTCAGAACTTGCTGTTGATGTGGGCACGTGTGGTTGGTTGAGTATCATATGAATCTTGTAGCAAATGATGGGAAAAAAAAATATTGATTCGAGTTACCTCAGTAAAGTGGGAAATAAAGAGAGCCCACTAGGGCTTATTAAAAGTTATTTTTTTTTGTAAGGAAATATCCACTAGGAATACGTCTTATTCTCTTAACAACTTCCCCATTTGCCAGTGGTTCAATTAGCATATGCCTGATTTGAGTTAATAACAGCAGCTGCCATTTATTGGACATTTACAATATGTTGTAGGTACTTAACACACATTATTTCCCTGAATCTTCACAACAGATTATAAGATAGATCCTAATATCCCCATTTGACACATGAGAAAACAGGCTCAGAGAGGTTAAGTAACTTGCACAAAGGCACTCAGGTTGTAAATGACATTGCTGGGGTTTAAATGCAGAGTTGATTCTGAAGCCCATGCTCCCTATGGGCCTATATTTTCTTATCTACAGAATGGAGTGGTTAATAATAATACCTTCAAAATCTCATGTTCCCTAAGCTCTCTCAGGAAGACTGTAGATTCAGCAAGTGCACTGGCATTTCTGTTTTGTACACGTTTCTAGCCACGTGGCACTCTCTCACTGGCCATTCTCAACAGTCCAATGCATCCAAAGATTTTCTCATATCAAATCCCATTCTGAGATCATTAATCCCCACTTAGGTGCAAATGGCAGATAATAGGAATCAATATTTAGCAGTAATTCCTTACTTGTCTATAGCTGGTGGTTGAGGGCTCACATTTCCCCATCTCAGATGGTCCCGGTATCAACGAGAAGCAGACAAGGCAAGCTTTCTCCTCAGTTTACAGAAGAGAAACTGAGGCTCAGAGAGGGAGAGTGACTTGACCAAAGCCATGCAATAAGCTAAAAGCAGAGCCAGGACTACAAGTCCACATCTCGTGAGTCCTGGTTTGGCGCCTTTTCCAATAGAGTGCATTGCTTCCTAATCCTTGAGGAGCTGCAAGCTCAGAGGCCAGGCAGGAAGTGTTAATGAACAAACAGGAGGTGTGAGAACACTTTGCCCCTTGTCAATGTTCGCTCAACTCCAGCCAAACTTTGTCAGGTGAAAAGAGGCCTAAATTTTTCAATTTTTAAAAAGAGAATCTGAAAATATAAATTTTTATGTGCAATCTCATGAATTTTAAAAGCTGCTTCAAAGTTTTATTTTAAATCTTAGTGAGAGCCAACTGTCATACATCTGCAAGCTGGAGTCACCACTGGGCCACCGGTTTTCCATCTCTGCCTCATGCTAGGGAGAGGAAAGAGAGCTTGATGATGGTTGCAGGGGTATCCAGCAGCAAGCCCTGTCAGCTATACGACTGCCACTGCCTGGGGGAACCAAACTCAATCAATTAAGCCTCCAAGAATAGCAGAGATTTTGAATCTCAGCCAATGGAGAGTCAGACAGACACACTCCAAATTCCAGGGGCAAAGAAGTTTGTGCCAGTGGTATGCAGGTAAACTGGTTCAAAAAAAAATTTGTAGCATTTGCCAGTTTTCATGGTGTAAAAATTCCCACCACAGCTAATTTGTATC
The DNA here is from genome assembly GCF_030014295.1 of Loxodonta africana. Classification (NCBI taxonomy): domain Eukaryota; kingdom Metazoa; phylum Chordata; class Mammalia; order Proboscidea; family Elephantidae; genus Loxodonta; species Loxodonta africana. The sequence continues at coordinate 168,907,770 of NC_087343.1, read as the reverse complement.
AATGGTTTAGCAACCAGTTTGAAAATTTTATGAATATTTAACAATTGGCTCTCATGTGCCCGTACAAGCTGGCTCCAGTATAGCACTGATAGTGACTAGAGTCCAGTGGTGTCTAATTGGTTGCATAGCATAATTGCTTGGTGAACTTTTTAAAAATACAGCTCCCTGAGCCTCACTCCAGACTTACTGAATAGAAATCTCTGTGGGCAGGTCCTGGGAATCTGTGTTTTCTAGAAGTTTTCTGAAACAAGCAGCAAGATTTGGAAATTCCCAATCTAATAGTTGATTCCGACTCATAGTGACCCTATAGGACAGACCCTATAGAACTACCCCATAGGGTCCAAGGAGCAGCTGGTGGATTTGAACTACTGACCTTTTGGTTAGCCGGCAAGCTCTTAACCACTGCACCACCAGGGCTCCTACAGCCAGCTAAGAAAGAACTAATCTTTGGCTAATAGGGAGAAATCATTTAGAACTTTAAATGAAAGAACTAAGGACAGAGAGAAGAAATGCATGGCTTCTGAGTCTGAGAAAGAGACAGACAATAAACATGTTAAATATTTTAAATAATTATAGTAAAACAAAATTAATTATAAATAACGGTTTTTGTTTGAATTCTTATTATGTACCAGTCACCATTCTGGGCACTTTGTATGCATTACCCTTTTTAATTCTTACAACAACCCTTTGAGGCATCACTGTTATTTCTGTTTTTCAGATGGGGAAATTGCAACACAGAAAAATTAAATAACTTGCCCAAGGTCACAATGCTAGTAAGTAGTAGATGCAGACCTGGAATTCCGGTAGCCTGGCTCTGGAGCCTACATTCTCAACCACAATTAGAAAAAGCAACTTCTCCCTAAAGGCAGAGATTATTTTGCATAGAGTAGCTGTAGTCAGAATTTTTCATTGAATTAGATTGAGAAAAGGGCAGGAGTTCATTTTTTAAAAGATGCACACATCTGCCTTCCTCAAGGAATGTGGCAGTCTTTGTCTGCTTTGCTCCTGTTGCAGAGGCCCCTGGACAAAGCCTATTCTGAGTCCTCTAGTCTTTGAGGCAGAAAGATTCCCGCATCATCAAAGTGGAGAGGTGAACCGTCTACATTTTACATCATTTTCTTTTCACCCTACTTGGCATCCTGGAGGGCATTAACACTCCTCATACTGGCAACTGCCTGCAAGTAGACTCCAAACCCCACAGGAGGTATATGACATCTGTCTGTTCGTCACCCTGCCTTTAACCTCCATTTCATACTGTCTTAGTTAGCTCTCTGTTAGTGTACCTTCACAGGGGAGCCTTGGCCTCATAGACATTCCAGGTCTTCCAGACATACGGAGAGAATAAAATGACATCAACCCAATAAAACCTTCAGAGGCTTCTCCCTAGCAAAGTGGAAAAAAGCTATCTTTCATTCATCAAGAACATCAAGCTATATTTAAAGAAATACATCCAAAAGGATTAAATACAACCTTATTGAAATGTTTTGCCTCTTTTTTAGAAAAGATTTAAGGCAAGAATCTTAATACCAAATGCCAACAGTGACCATGGCTAATGTAAATTGAAAGTGGGCCAGCTGTCCTTTATGGTGACTGGGAGAATGCATGCCTCATCTAAAGGGAGAAACCACTGCTGAGCTTCAGGCCACTGTAGGCAAGTCTGTCGATTTTTCAAAAGGCAGCACAGGACTTCCTCTTCTGTTAATGACATATTATGTAATTTGGAACAATGCTTCCAATAAGGACAATTAGAAAAGCTGGAATATAATATTTTTGAAATCTTCCTGAAGGTATGTGAGAGCTAAAAAGAGAATGAAGAATTATAGAGCTAGGATTTAGGAACAAAGGAGGTCCAGGGAAGTAAGCCTTGTGTTTGGATCTGCTTTTTCCCCAGGAACATTTACCAATTCCAGAGGAGGTCCCTAAACAGCTAAAAATAGGCACATTTAAGAGTCTACCAGGGATAGGAAGATGAAATTTTGAGTCCAGGACCAAAAAGTAGTAGCAGTGGGAGAAGGCTAGTAAACCTGATCATTTTGGATTGAGACCCAGAAGGGCTGCCCGAAAGGAGTAACGATGAATTGGAAATAGACAGGTGCTTGAAGGAATGAATTGGGCTTAGCTTCAAATCATTCCAATTCCTGAAACTGAATTGAAGTGATAATGGATTGCTAATGTAACAAGGTAAACATATATCCACTTGAGAATAAGATAACATCACTCTAGGCTTTAAATTATTTCTACAAATAATTCTGCAAGTACAATGACCAACACACAATAAAAAATAACCAGTTACATCAGAAGATAATACAGTATAAATAAAAAAGAACATTAAAAAAAAAGAGAGCGAATAGTTACAGACCCCTAAGTGCTCAAGATATTTATTGGACATAGATTTTATAATAGACTATACTTAAAATATTCCAGGAGGTAAAATACAAGATTGATAATTCCAGCAGAGAACTGAAAGCCATTTAAAGAACCAAGAGGAAATTCCAAACCTGAAGAGTACAATGACTGACATCAAGAATTTTATAGATAGACACAACAGCAGATTGGATGCAGTTGAAAAAAACAAATTAGCAGATTTCAAGACAGATCACAAGAAAATAACAAGAATAAAGAAAAAAGGATAGAAAATACGGAAAGAATGTGGTAGATGTAGCGGGTACAGTGAAAAGCTCTAACTTACATTTAAGTTGGATTTCATAAGAAGAGTAAGGTACAGAGATAATATCTGAAGAGTCAATGGCCAAGACATTTCCTAAACTGTTGAAGACATCAAGACATAAAGAAGTCTAATATACTCAAAGCAAGTTAAATAAAAAGAAATCTACCTAGGAACAACATAACACAAAATTTTCCATTTTAACCATTTTTAAGTGTGTAATCTTGGTACTAATTACATTCACAGGGTGGTGCTGCCACCACCACTCTCTATTTTCAAATTTTTTTCATAACCTTAAACAAATAAATCCCTGTTCTTCCTTCCAGCCCCTGATAACCTCTAATCTACTTTGTCTTTATGAATTTTCCTATTGTAGATATTTCATACAAGTAGACTCATACAATATTTGTCCTTTTGTGTTTGACTTATTTCATTTAGTATAATATTTTCAAAGTTCATCCATACTGTTGCATGTATCAAAATTTCATTCCTTTTTGTGGCTGACTAATATTCCATTGCATGTATATATGACATTTTGTTTATCCATTTATTTGTTAATGGACATTTAGGTTGTTTCTACATTAACATGGTATTTTTAAAAGGTATTATTTGTATTAACATCAAAAACATTACATACTTAGAAAATAAAGCTAATGAAAGATGTTAAAGATCTCTATACAGTCATGGCTGCTTAATGTCCACGATATATTGTATGAAATAAGACGTTTTGTGATTTGGACACTGTGGGAATACCATATCATATACTTAGCATTTGTATACAAGAGCATATGCTTCATATGCAAGAGACATTAGAGACACATGTTGCATGTGGGAACCTGTTGTGTTCGCTACACCTAGTTACATGTCCTATATCCCGTTTTCCCATCAGTATTTCTGAACTTTGTTAAAATCTTATGGGACCACGAATGTGTATGTGGTCGGACATTGCCTGAATGGATGTTATGCAGTGCATGGCTGTACTTAAGACTATAAAACATCACTGAACAAAATAACAGACCTAAATAAGTGGAGAGATATATTACACTCTTGGCTTGGTAGACACAATATGATAAAGATATCAGTTCTCCCAAGTTGATACATAAATTAAATACAATCCCAATTAAAATTCCTGAAGGTTTTTTCTGGGGCTTGATGTGCTGGTTTTAAAATGTATAGTAAAATGTGAAGGCCAAACAGCCGCCAAAACAATTCTGAAGAAGAACAAGGTATAAAGATTTGTTGTGCCAGGTATTCAGGCATAGGTTAAATCTTAGACCTTAGGTTAAATCTAAGATAAACAGACTGATAAAATAGAAAAGAAAGACCAGAAACAGAACCTCACATATGTGGTCACTTGATTTATGACAAAAATGCCCTTGCAGTTTAGTAGAGACAGGATCGTCTTTTTAATAAATGATGCTGGGCAATCATATATCCACATGGAAAAATTGATTCTAGACCCGTAAACAACACTGTACACAATAATCAATTCCAGATGGATTGCTAATCTAAATGAAAAGAGAAAACATAAAGTAACCAAAAGGTAATATAGGAGAATACCTTCCTGATCTCAAGGTAGGAAAAGTCTTCTTAAATAGGATATTACACTAACCACAATGGCAGAAGAGGTGGATGAACCTGATAAATTGGACCGCATTAAAATTAACAGTTTTTCTTTTGTACATCACAAGACACCACTGAAAGAATAAACATGAAAACTATAGAAAGGAAGGAGATATTTTCAGCATACACATTTGGCCAAGGGTTCACATCTAGAACACCAACAAATTAATAAGAAAAGGATAGACAGCCGAGTAGAAAAATAGGCAAAAGATATGAACTGTTATTACAGTAAAAAGGATATCAACATTTCAAATAAACATATGAAGTAAAGTTAAACCTCACGAATAATCAGGAGAAATACAAACTAAAATCACAATGAGTTAACACTACACCCCCACCAGAAGGGCTAAAATTAAAATGACTGACAATCCCAAGTGTTTGAGAGGAATTGGAGCAATGGGAATTGTTACATACTGGTTGTGGGAGTGTAAATTGGTACAGCCACTTTGGAAAACTATTTGGCAGTGTTATTAAAGCTGAACATTCGCATACCACTCACAGGTTTACATCTAACAGAAATATGTGCACATGTGCACCGAGACGTATACAAGAATATTTATAGACTCATTATTCAAAAGTATAAACAACCCAAATGTCCGTCAACAGTGGAATTTAGGATGAAGAAATTGTGGTATATTCATACCATAACGTCATATACAGGAGTAAAAATGAATAAACTACTCCCACACACAGTAAAAATGTTATATTGAGCAAAGGAAACCAGATACACACATAAAATCATACCGGATGATTCCCTTTATATATAAATTTCAAAAAGTAGGCTAACTTAAATTCTAGCATTTTGGAATGCATGCTTAGGTGGTAAATCTATAAATAAAAACAAAGGTGTTATTATAATAATAGTCAGGCCAGAGGTTCCCTTTGGTGGGGCAATGTGTAGAAACTAAGAAAGGGTAGAGGGAGGCTCCTGGAGGGTTGACAACATTAGGTTTCTTAACCTAGGTGGTGGTAACTTTATGATAAATCATGGAGCTATATATTTTAGCTTTGGAAATATATGTGAAATTTTATACTAAAGAATAAAAATGAGAAAGAAGTCAGAAACCTAAATTAAAAAAAAATGAAGTTCTGGATTTGAATGTTAGCTGCTAATTTAAAAACATTTAGAAATCTGCATGGGCTATGCACATTTTCATCTAAGAGCTGCCATTTTGCAACCACTGAAGGTAACTCAAGTGCTTGATAAAGAAATTATCGGGGTGGGGAGGAGCAAGATGGTAGAGCAGTCAGATGCTTCCAGTGGTTCCTCTTACAATAAACATCCAAAAAAACAAATGAATCAATTATATATGACAATCTAGGAGCCCTGAACATCAAAGGCAAAATTGAGGAATGAGAATGGGTGGCAGGGGGTGGGAGAGAGAGTTCAGAAGCAACAAGGAGTTGTCAGACCTGACCTGGCAGGAACTGGCACCCTGCAGGCGAGATCAGCTGGCACACGGTGAGGCAAGCAGTGGTGCTCGAAGCACTTTTTCCACAATTGGGAGAGACCGAGCAGTGGAGAGCCTGTTCAACCCTCCAAAACCAGTGAAAAGCAGCGATCAGTCGACAAAAGATAAGTACATGTGTCTAACCTACCATGCAGATCAAAAAGCACCCCTTTGGGAAAAACCTCTCTCCCATTTACCTGCCCCTTCCCCACTTTGCATCTGGTCCCTAGCTGGCTTTAGAGACTGTCACATTCCCTAGGCCAGAAGTAGGATCCATCTCGCGTCCTTAGCCATTCTCCAGGCACTGGCGAGGGAACAAATTAACAAACAGGAAGAGCTCCCCTAAGCGAGGAACACAGGGCAGGCATGACTCCTTTGCCTAGGCACAGGCATAAGGGGTCCACAGACTTTGAATGCCTTTCACCCCTGCATAGACTTGTATGGGGCCATTTCAACAGCATAGGCCCTCATTAGCAAAGCACAACAGGGTATATACCCAAAGCCTAACTTCAATTGAATCAGCAATACAGTGGAGTGGCAGGTTTTTGACATTTGACAACAGTCTGCCCATTAAGCAATGTCCTCACCTACCCACATTAGGGGCCTAAGGACTGGTCGTTCTACCTGTGCCACCTAGCTCACAGTGACAGGGGTCTAAAAATAAGTGGGGCCTCCCAGTCTTCACAGCTAACAGTATTGGGTGCCCATAGTCTGGCTGTAAAACCAAACCACCTACATGCTCTAGGGAATGGGGACATGCTTTCTTCCCAGACATTCAGGGGTAGCTGTCAGCACCCTGCCTTGCTCAGTGTGTGACCCTCAACTGCAGCCAGATACCTGTGCCTATTCCAGTCACCCCTGCCCATCTAGGATTGTAGGTGAGAGCCTGCACCACATGCCTGATGACTGACTACCTGGATACTTGTGCTGAATCCATACACGAAAAGTAAATGGACTCCTGAGCTTGCATACCTACTAATAGCTCTAACCACCTGGTGACAGGATGTGAGAGCTTCAAAAACGCCAATAATCAAACTAGCTTACATGACTAGCCTTTTTGGGCATATCAAAATGAGACAAAATGAGAAACAAGGACACAGTAAGCAGACATAAAATAAATAAACATAATAACTTATTGATGGCTTGGAGACAACAGTCACTATCAAATCACATAAACAGGCAGACCATGATGATTTCAGCAAGCTCCCAAAACAAAGAATCAAAATATCTTCCAGAGGGAGACAACTTCCTGAAATTATCAGAGGTAGAATACAAAAAATTAATATACAGAACTCTTCAAGAGATCAGGCAAAACACAGAACAAGCCAAGGAACACACAGACAAACCAACAGAGGAACTTACGAAGATTATAGAAGAGTATAATGACAAATTTAACAAGCTGCAAGAATCCATAGAGAGACAGCAAACAGAAATCCAGAAGATGAACAATAAATTTCAAAATTAGGAAACTCGATAGAAAGTCATAGAATTGAGGCAATGGAAGTCAGAATTAGTGAGATTGAATATAAAGCACTTGACACCAATTTATTTGAGGAAAAATCAGATAAAAGAATTAAAAAAAATGAAGAAACCCTAAGAATTATGTGGGTCTCTTTCAAGATGAATAACCTTTAAGTGATTGGAGCACCAGAACGGGGGGATAACAGAAAATACAGAGAGAATTGTTGAAGATTCATTGGCAGAAAACTTCCCTGATATCATGAAAGATGAGACAATAACTATCCAAGATGCTTATCAAACCCGGCAAGAGGTAGACCCCAAAAGAAAGTCACCAAGACATATTATAATCAAATTTTCCAAAACTGAAGATAAAGAGAGAATTTTAAGAGTGGCTACAGGGTTGGGTTAGGGATACATGAAAAGTCATCTACAAAGGAGAATCAATAAGACTAAACTTGGACTACTTAGCAGAAACCATGCAGGCAAGAAGGCAATGGGATAACATATAAAAAGCCTTGAAGGAAAAAGATTGCCAGCCAAGAATTATTTATCCAGCAAAACTATCTCTCAAATACAATGGTGACATTAGGCCATTTCCAGACAGACAGAGGTTTAGGGAATTTGTAAAAACCAAACAAAAATTAGAGGAAATACTAAAGGCAGTCCTCCAGTTATAAAATCAATAACATCAGATAAAAACCCAAGATGAGAACACAGGAGAACAACCAGATATCAACCCAGATAGGGAAGTCACAAAAATAAAGCTAAAATACTGAAAATAGGGATACAGAGACGTCACTATGTAAAAGATGACAAAACTAAAACCAAAAAAAAAAAAAAAAGAGGGGCTAAAAAATGTAGCCATAGAACATTCATATGGAGATGAAGTCAAGGTGATATAAATAAAAGATGGTTTAAACTTAGAAAAATAGGAGTAAATATTAAGGTAACCACAAAGGAAACTAACAATCCTACACATCAAAACATAAAACAAGAAAAACATACTCATCAAGAAAATACATAAAGAAACATGACTCAGCACAGAAAATTAACTGGAACAAAGAAACTGTCAACAACACAAAAAAAGACATCAAAATGACAGCACTACACTCAAAAAAACACTCATACCTACCAATAATTATGCTGAATGTAAATGGACTAAATGAACCAATAAAGAGACAGAGAATGGCAGAATGGATACAAACAAACAAAAATACTAAAAAAAAAAAAAAAACCAAAAAACAAAATCTGTCTATATGCTGCCTACAAGAGACACACCTGAGACTTAAAGACACAAACTAAAACTTAAAGGATGGAAAAAAATATACCAAGCAAACAAAAATCAAAAAAGAGCAGGAGTGGCAATATTAATCTCTGACAAAGAGACTTTAAAGTAAAATCCACCACAAAAGATAAGGAAGGACACTATATGATCAAAGGGTCAATATACCAGGAGGACATAACCATAATAAGTATTTACATAGCCAACGACAGGGCTCTAAATACATAAAACAAACTCTAACAGCATTGAAAAGAAAGACAGCTCCAAAATAATAGTAGGAGACTTCGACACATCACTTTCTGTGAAGGACAGAACACCCAGAAAGAAGCTCAATAAAGACATAAAAGATCTAAATGTCACAATCAACCAACTTGACCTCATAGACTATACAGAACAGTCCACCCAACAGCAGCCAAGCATACTTTCTTTTCCAACACATGTGGAACATTCTTGAGAATAGACCACATGTTAGGCCATAAGGCAAGCCTTAACAGAATTCAAAGCACTGACATATTACAAAGCATCTTTTCTGACCATGAAGCCATAAAAGTGGAAATCAATAACAGAAAAAGGAAGAAAACCAAACACGTGGAAACTGAACAACACGGTACTCAAAAGCTACTGGGTTATAGAAGAAATTAAGGACAAAATGAAGAAATTCACAGGATCAAATGAGAATGAAAACACATCCTACAAGAACCTTTGGGATACAGCAAAAGCAGTACTCAGAGGTCAATTTATAGCAATAAACCCACATATCCAAAAAGAAAAAAGGGCCAAAATCAAAACATTAACCCCACAACTCGAAAAAACAGAAAGGGGGCAGGAAAAGAAGCCCTCAGGCACCAGAAGAAAGTGAATAATAAAAATTAGAGCAGAATTAAATGAAACAGAGAAAAGCAAAACTACTGAAAGAGTTAACAAGACCAAAAGCTGATTCTTTGAAAAGATCAACAAAATCGATAAACTATGGGCCAAATAGACAACAGAAAAAAAAAACAGGAGAGGAAGCAAATAACCCAAATAAGAAATGAGATGGGTGGTATCATGACAGGCCCAACTGAAATTGAAAGAATCATAACAGAATACTATGAAAAATCATACTCTAACAAATTTGAAAGCCTAGAGGAAACGGACAAATTTCTAGAAACACACTGCCTACCTAAACTAACACAAACCAAGATAGAACAACTAAATAAACCTATAACAAAAGAAGAGATTAGAAAGGTAATTAAAAAACCCTCACCCCCCCCCCCAAAAAAAGCCCTGACCCTGACAGTTTCATGGGAGAATTCTACCAAACTTTCAGAGAAGAGTTAACACCACTACTACTAAATGTATTTCAGAGCATAAATAAGATGGAATGCTCCTAAACTCATTCTATGAAGCCAGCATATCCCTGATACAAAAACAGGTAAACACCACAAAAAAAGAAAATTAAAGACTTATATCCCTCATGAACTTAGATGCAAAAGTCCTCAACAAAATTCTAGCACATAGAATTCAACAACATATCAAAAAAATAATTCACCATGACCAAGTGGGATTCATACCAGGTATGCAAGGATGGTTCAACATTAGAAAAACAATCAATGTAATCATCACATAAATAAAACAAAAGACAAGAACTACGTGATCTCATCAATTGATGAAGAAAAGGCATTTGACAAAGTCCAACACCAATTGTTGATAAAAACTCTCAGCAAAATAGGAATATAAGGGAAATTCCTCAACATAATAAAGGCCATTTATACAAACCCAACAGCGAACATCATCCTAAATGGAGAGAGTCTGAATGCATTCCCCTTGAGAAAGGGAACCAGTTAAGGATGCCCTTTATCACCACTCTTATTCAGCATTGTCCTAGAGATCCTAGCCAGAGCAATTAGGCTAGATAAAGAAATAAGGGGCATCCAAATTGGTAAGGAAGAAGTAAAACTTTCCCTATTTGCAGATTATATGATCTCATACACAGGAAAACCAAAAGAATCCACATGAAAACGATTGGAACTAATATAAAATTTCAGGAAATATCAAGATAAAAGATAAACATACAAAAATCAGTTGGATTCTTCTACACCAACAAAGAGAACGTCGAAGAACTCATCAAATAAATACAATTTACAATGGCCCCTAAGAAGATAAAACACTTAGGAATAAATCTAACCAGAGACGTAAAAGATCTATACAAAGAAAACTACAAGATACTACTGCAAGAAACCAAAAGAGACCTGCGTAAGTGAAAAAAACATACCTTGCTCTCTAAAATCTACAAGATACTGTAAAACCTCAACAATAAAAAGACAACTTAATTAAAAAATGGGCAAAGGATATGAACAGGAACTTCACCAAAGAAGACATTCAGGCAGCTAACAGATACATGAAGAAATGCTCAAGACTGATCATTAGCCATTAGAGAAATCCAAATCAAAACTACAATGAGATACCATCTTACCCCCAACAAGGCTGGCATTAATCCAAAAAACACAAAATAGTAAATGCTGGAGAGGTTGTGGATAGACTGGAACACTTATACACTGCTGGTGGGAATATAAAATAGTACAATCACTTTGGAAATCGATTTGGCACTTCCTTAAAAAGCTAGAAATAGAACCACTAAACGATCCAGCAATCCCACTCCTTCGAATATATCCTAGAGAAATAAGAGCTGTCACATGCACGCACATCCATGTTCATTGCAGCATGGTCCACAATAGCAAAAAGATGGAAACAATCTGGATGCCCATCAACTGATGAATGGGTAAACAAATTGTGGTATATTCACACAATGCAATACTATGCAACAATAAAGGACAATGATGAATCTGCAAAACATCTCATAACATGGATGAATCTGGAAGGCATTATGTTGAGTGAAATTAGTCAGTCATAAAAGGACAAATATTGTATGAGACCACTATTATAAGAACTCAAGAAAAGGTTTAAATACAGAAGAAAACATTCTTTGATGGTTACGAGGGTGGGGAGGGAGTGAGAGGGGTATTCATTAACTAGATAGTAGACAAGAATTGTCTTAGGTGAAGGGAAGGACAACACAAAATACAAGGGAAGTCAGCACAATTGGACTAAACCCAAAACTAAGAAGTTTCCTGAATACAACCAAACACTTCGAGGGACAGAGTAGTAGTGATGAGGGTCCGGGAACCATGGTTTCAGGGGACATCTAGGTCAATCTGCATCAGAAAGTTTATTAAGAAAATGTTCTGCATCCCACTTTGGCGAGTGGCATCTGGGATCTTAAAAGCTAGTGAGCAGCAATCTGATACATTGATTGGTTCCAACCCACCTGCAGCAAAGGAAAATGAACACCAAAGATACAAGGAAAATAGTCCAAGAGACAGAAAGGGCCATATAAATCAGAGACTTCATCAACCTCAGACCACAAGAACTAGATGGTGCCCGGCTACCACCAATGACTACCCTGACAGGGAACACAACTGAGAGTCCCTGATGGAGCAGGAGAAAAGCGGGGTGCATAAATTCTAGTAAAAAGACCACACTTAATGGTCTGAGACTGGAGGGACCCGGAAGACATGGCCCGTGGACTGTCTGTTAGCTGAAAACTAAAACCATTCCTGAAGCCTACTCTTCAGACAAAGATTAGACTGGAGTATAAAATATAAAATGATACTCGTGAGGAGTGTGCTTCTTAGCTCAAGTATATACTTGAGACCAAATGGGCAGCTCCTATTCGGAGGTGAGATGAGAAGGTAGAAAGGGACAGGAGCTGGTTGAATGGATGTGGGAAATCTGGAATGGAGAGGAGAAGTATGCTGTCACATTATAGGGAGAACAACTAGGGTCACATAACAGTGTATGTATACATTTTTACATGAAAAACTAACTTGAACTGTAAACATTCACTTAAAGTACAAGAAAAAAAGAAAACAAAAGAAGTTACAGAGACTGTACTTGATTCTATTCTGGTACAGGAGTCTGAGAAAGTTAGGGGCCACCACATTAATCTGTGTATGGAAAACTAAAATTACACTAAAATAAAAAAATTTTTTTTTAGCAAGTTAAATTTATTTTCTCCCTCCCTTTATCTTCTCTCTCTCTCTATTTTATTTGGTGGCAGATCCCTCAACTAAAGCTCCAGGGAGAAATTAAAACCTTGCTTATAATGTGTCCATGATAGCAACATCACAAAAAATGAAGTAGGACTAATTCTGAAGCTTCTGAGACCTCTTGAAGATTATAAACCAGATGAGAAAAATGGAGTAATAACATCATTACTGATTAATATAGATCCACTATATATCCAATTCTGTACTAAACTTGCTGCATACCATTTAATCATCACAACATCTCTGTGACATGAGAATTGTTGGAGCCCTAGTGGCGCAGTAGTTAAGGGCTCCACTGTTAATCAAAATGTTGGCAGTTCGAACTCACCAGCTGTTCTTTGGAAATCCTATAGGGCAGTTCTACTCTCATAGCGATAAGTCAGAATTGACTTAATGGCAACATTTTTGGGCTTTTGGTGGTCTGATTGATGACGAAGTTGAGGCTCAGGGACTTAGGTCCCATTCCCAAGAACAAAGCTAGTCATTAGCAGATAGCAGAGAATAGATTCTTGTTCACGCCTATCTGTTATTAACCATTACACCATACTTGTGAGGCCATCAGCCCTGATGTAAGATACATAATATGAAACCCTTCCAGGATGTCCTAGATTTTGTAGAGCAAAGAGATATTTCTGTATTCAACATGAAAATGGGCTCCAGCTGCTTAAGCCCTCACTACCTTGAGCACTCAATAAATAAAGGTAATTGTTACAATCTGTTCATCCTCTACTTTTCCCTAACCCTCATGGTACAAGGTCAGCATGATTAAACAAAGCCTCAGCCAGTTCCCAGAAGAATTCCCCAGCTTGAATACAAAGGGCAAAGAGAGATGGTGAGAAAAGGGGTAGTAGCAATCATGTCCTGAAAGGACAATACAGCAAAATGGTGAGTGTTGAAGAAATTAAGAAAACAACACGTTGGCCTTGGAAAAAGACCACAAGAGAGGGTCTGTTCCCTGGCCTTCATCGCGGAGATATAGGAATGGAGGCCCAAGAAGGTATGAGGCATGGGGATGAAGTGGAAACCAGTGTCAATCTGTAAGTGACCACTAGCTAATGATGAGGGCTGGACTTGGGGTAAGTTACTTCATCTCTTTGGGTTTTATCTTCTATCAAATGGGAGTGTTAAAAAAGATCATTGTTTTCTAAAAGGAATTTAAGCTTTCTAGCATTTCCTTCAGAATAAATCTTAACTGGAATGCCAATATAACACAGACAATAGTGAAGGGTAGGGTTAAAATAGTGAGGGGGAGAGGCAAGTTTGTTTCATCATTCCCCCTTCTTACAGCGACCCCAGAGGCATCTCCTGGTCCAATGCCTGGCATATATCAGGCTCATAATGAATATCTGTGGAATACATTGTGAGATCTAGGATCCCATAGAGCACAATTTAAAATCATCTGGAAGAGAGCACTCTTCAGTTGTAAAATTCTCATCTTTCAGACTGGAGACCTGGGCTTGATTCTCGGCCAATGTAGCTCAAGTACAACCACCACTCATCTGTCAGTGGAGGCTTGCATGTTTCTATGATGGTGAACAGGTTTCAGTGGAACTTTCAGACTATGATGGTCTAGGAAGAATGGCTTGGCGATCTACTTCTGAAATATCAGCCAGTGAAAACCCTGTGGATTACAAGGGTCACGATCCACAGATGTTATGGATTGTTTTCCCCTGAATGTGTATCAAATTGACTAGGCTACGATTCCCAGTATTGTGTGATTGTCTACCATTTTGTTACATGATGTGATTTTTCTTTGTGTTGTGAATCTTATCTCTATGATGTTAATGAGGCAAGATTAGAGGCAGTTATATTAATGATGAAGGACTCAATCTACAAGATTAGGGTGCATCTTGAGTCAATCTCATCTGAGATACAAGAGAGAAGCAAACAGAGAAAGAGGGGGACGTCCTATCACCAAGAAAGCAGAGCTGGGAGTGGAGCATGTTCTTTGGATCCTGGGTTCCTGCGCTGAGACACTCCTAGACCAGGGGAAGATTGATGACAAGGACCTCCTCCCAGAGCTGACAGAGAGAGAAACCTTCCCCTGGAGCTGGCACCCTGATGGACTTCTGGCCTCCTAAACTGTGAGAGAATAAACTTCCCCTCTTTAAAGCCATCTACTTGTGGTACTTCTGTTATAGCAGCACCATATAACTAAGACAGCAGCCAATCATGTGGATGGTGTAGGACCAGGTAGTATTTAGCTCCTTTAGTTCCATTGTGCATGGGGTTGCCATGAATCAGGGGCCAGCTCTACGGCAGCTACCAACAACATGGTCTTCTAACTCAAAAACTCCACATCTTCTAAGGAACTGCCCTGAGATCATCCAGCAAGCAAGGAGGGACAGAACTAGGTCACAAACTGGCTTTCCTATCTGGTATTCCAGCTTGTAGTGTTTGCTATCTGATCCTCTTGGCTACTTGCTAGTTTACGTTTGAGCTTTTGAGCACAAGCCTCAGCTCTCAAGTGTTGTGTGGAGAGATGTTTTCTGCTCTTTCCCTCACAGTTTTTAACCTCTGATTCATTTTTACATTTGCTTTAGACGTACGCTCTTATGACAGGAAGCAAATACACAGAAGAGTAAATGGAACTGTATCCCAAGCCCTTCATATCTCAGTGAAAAGTTCAGGAGCCAAACATACCTTCATCTTGAATGGTAGCCTTATGAAATATCAGGACTGGAGGATCTATAAAAGTCATTTTCATTATGGTATTATTGTGAAAGGAGTCCCTGGGTGGTGCAGACAATTAACACACTTAGCTGTTAACAGAAATCTTAGAGGTTCGAGTCCACCCAGAGGTGCCTGATGATCTACTTCCAAAAAATCAGCCATCGAACACCCTGTGGAGCACAGTTCTACTGTGACATGTGGGATTGCCGTGAGTTGGAATCGACTCAGTGACAACTAGTTAGTCACTGTGAAAGGTGTGGGCTTCAGTGTACTTTCCTGCAAATAAAAAGTTAAAAGAATAAAAAGATAGACTCTATAACCAGACAGGCTTGTCTCAAATCTTAACTCTGTCGCTTATTGGCTATGGGATCTTGAGCAAGTCACTTAACCTCCTTAAGTCTCAGATTTCTTATTAGCAAAATGGGACAACAGCATCCCTTATCTCACAGGGACATAGGAGGGAAAGTATGTGTTAAATAAAGAGCTGGGAACCTAGTAAATGCTCAGCCAGTGTTAGCTATTGTTATCATTCTGACCACCTGTCTGATGAATGAACTCCCTGACAATATCCCTGCCAAACGGTCACCTACTTGAAAATTTACAGTCCAAAACTCACTACCTCCAGGGGAAGCCAACTTCAAACTCAAGCATCTGATCCACTCAGACTTTTACCTTCCTCATGTGACAAGGAAGTCCCTGAAGGCCAAGGTGAAGATATTCCAGGTGGGATCCCAGGGTGAGATGTCATTCTGACAGTAGAGGCTATACTTAAACTTGAAATAAACAGACGGTTTCACCTTCTAGGTCTGTCAGGCTGGCAATCTTTGTATAAAGTTCACCTAGACCCAAACTCCTAGGCTGCCAGACAGAGGGAAACTCTGAAATAAATTTTTAGCAGCAAGGTACTAAGGTGGCAGACATCTATCTGCCTCCCTTCCTGGTTCCCCTCTAGCCCCCAGCCTGGCAAGGAACAAATAAACACTTCCCCTCCTTCTTCCCCTTGGGATGTTCATTTTTCACTCTGAGACTTGAGACAACCATGTTCTATACATGCAGATCCTTTGGGTGGTAGTGGCCTGAAATCCCACATGCCTCCTCTGACTTCCCATGGTCAAAACCTGGGTGGAAAAGTGACATTTCTTTTCTAAGGAAATTTTAGATTGAAGAGTATCTCTTTTCCTACTGATCCAAAACTTACTCCTAGAATCTTCGTGCTGCCATTACCAAATGAGAGAATATGACTCACCCTGTAGACCATCTGATAACCAGCTCTATTTGGCATTTAACACCTTTGGTACCTGGACCTACATTATCTAGCTAACTTCATCTCCCTGCACAGATTCTTTACTCTGGTCTGCCAATTGCCTTATTTTCCCCTGTGTACCTCATGTACCTTGGAACCTTTACTCATGTTAATTCTTAGGCGTAGCATCTTCTCTTTTCCTTCCTTCACTTACCTCAAAGTCCCACTTTCCCTGGAGCTTTACTCATCTATAAGCTTGATCCTTCCCGACCCCCCAAAACGTATCCCTCTGTCATAGATCCAGTCACCTGAGTTTTCTGAATTGGCAGAAGATCCACTGGCAGGCTTGTACCACTCCAAATAATTTCATGAGTGTTATTCACCTGCAAGACTGTGACCTTTTAGGATAACTGTTGTACTTACATGTCTTTCATACTTTCTGAAGTACCTAGTCTAGTAGTTGCTCAGTTAATTTTTCTGGACAAAATAATCTAGTTGAGATCATAAAAAGTGATAAGCTGAAACAGCGAAGGACTCCGGTCAGCAGAAAAGGAAGGGGATTATATATAATCAACAGCCCACTCCAGGGATCTTTGATTAAACCTATTATATTTAACACCAATGACATAAAAGGTTACCATGTTTTGACCTTTATTTAATCTTGTTAAAATATCACGGGATAGATAGGTAACTTTTATGATTTTCAATGGATCACATTATAAACTCAGGAGTGCTGTAAATATTCTAACCATAAACTACTTTTCTAGTCATAGCTATTGTTTTTTTCCTTATTTGTCCTTGTATTCTTGCAAATGAACTATTTGGTGTTCTCAAAATATACTTTAATACCCTGCTGTTTTCTTTACTTAGGCTTTTCCCTTTCGTCTTATAATTTCAGTCCCAGCTACTTCCTCTCTAAAACCATCTGAATAAAATTAAAGGTATCAACGCAAAAGGCTGTGATCCACCTATCCCTGAATACCCCCTTCCCCAAGTAGTTTGACTTCTTCACAAGACTTAGTGTATTTGGTCTCATAGATCAGTTATTTAGGTGCCAATCTCAAGACTTCCTTCTAGACTATGATCTCCATAAGAGAAAGAATGGTCTTTTATCCATCTTGATATTTAACCTGTAACACTTAAAAGCAACATTTGCTCAGTAACTAATAAAAGTGTTAATAGTCAGTAGTTAATAATAGTATTAACCATTTAAGAACACTTCAATGTGCTAGGCACCATGCTAAAGATTTTACACACATTACCTCCTTTAATACTCAAAATGATTCTCTGAAGTAAGCACACTAATTATTGTTCTTTTCAGATGAGGAAAGCTAGGCTTAGAGAATTTAAGTAACTTGACCAAGTTTACACAGTTTTTAAATGGAGGAACCAGAATACAAACCCTAGCAGTCTAACTACAGATAGCCTGAGTTCTAGAAAAAAGATTTGGTGGTACCCCATGGCAACAACTCTAGAGAGAATAATCGACTCTCAGAAATAGCAAAAGAGGGTGCAGGGTCCAAGACACAGACATCAAGAAATCCTGACTTTTCAAAGTCTTAATAACCAATTCATATTTGGTAGTCCCAAAATGTATTAAGTGTTACAACATACAAAGGGAAAGAGGGAAAAAGAGTTCTAAGGACTAAATTTCTATTAACCAAAGCTTCCTTCCCTTCAAAACAGGGCTTAAGGCTCTGCTGAGCTGAAATTTTCAAAACTATCACTCTCCCACAGAACGAACCCTTCAAAGGGCTTTAAAGATGGTTTCCCTGGTGGTGTTTGCTTTCTCTCTCTCTCTGCTCCCTTCTGAGAAGACCATGCCACAGGCAGCCTAGCGTACAGAGTAACTGGGGAGGCAAGAGAGCTGGGCAAGCTGAGCTTGTTCCCCGTTTCAGGTAAGGAGAAGCCCTGTTTCTGCCTCCAGCCTGGTCCACAGGCTTGCATAACATCTGAGTAATACCAGCTCCTGCTTCCCAGGACAGGGCCAGGTTTGGAGGCCAGATGTTGTTTTCATTAAACAACTTGTTAAACTGGCTAAGAAAAGTGGTACAGACTACCCTTTTCCTGGGGAAGGGAGAGGGATAAAGCATTGCCCACACCATCTAGCCTCTGAGGCTGACTGTAAAAATGGCGTGGCGGGGGATGTCCGACCACCTCTAGTTTCATGATAGGGAGAGAGAATCAATATCAGCATTAACATCCCAAGGCTCATTCCTATAAAGCGGAGGTCAGACTTACCTCTACCCTCCAACCTTTTTACCAAGTGATACCATCTGACCCTCCCACGACACTCTACTTCTCTTCTGAGTTTGATAATGCATTGCAGTGGCTACACAAAACTCAGACCATGTTCACAATTATGGGGTTCATTAGGGAAGTAACAGGTTACAATTCAGCATCAGGGAAGACTCAGGATACAGCTCTTTGATCAGGATAACCTCTTCTCAGCTGTGTCTGCAGGCCAGCCTTTCTCTGGCCATCAGCTTCTCAATTCCTTGGCCCTTCAACTCGCCCTCCGCCCTGCTTAGGCAAGTGTTACAAAGCTCTTTAGATTTGCCAGTAAGTGTCCAGGGACACCTCGCTCCTCCAGGAAGCCTCCTGCCCGAAGGCACTCAGCTCTTTCACTCCATGGGTCAGCACACCCACTGTAACTGGAGAAACCTGATAGACACTACCTCAGCCAGGTGATCACGGTTAAGGAGGTTGACAGCATGTACCTTTCATATGATGTGACAAGAAGGGCACTTTATCTCTATGACCTTCCTCCTCAAACCTATAAACCCCAGTTTAATCATGAAAAAGACAGACAAATTCCAACTGAGAGACATTCTACAAAATACCTGAGTGGTACTCTTTAAAACTGTCAACATGACAAAAAACAAGGAAAAGTCTAAGAAACTATTGCAGCCAACAGGAGCCTAAGGTGACATGACAGTTAAATGTAATGTGGTATCCTGGCTGGGAACATGGAACGGAAAAAGGACATCAGATAAAAACTAAGAAAATGTGAATATTATAGACTTAAATTAATAACAATATATCAATATTGGTTCATTAGCTGTGACAAATGAACCATACTAATATACTAATGGAGTATATGGGAACTCCCTGTACTATCTTTGCAACTTTCCTATAAATCTAAAACTCCTCTAAGATTAAAAAAGTTTATTTAAGAAATGCAGTTTAACAGCTGTGTGCTTGTCTATGCATGTCATACTGAGGAAACATGCTTATATGTGCTATCTGTCCCAAGCCCACAAAAATCACAGAAAAGGAATAAAATAGAAACAAGCCTATAGAGCAAGACAAACTGAGAAGAGGGAAGAGCAGACAAAAGAAGTAAAAAAAAAAAAAAAAAAGGAGGTGGAAAATGGATGAATGGTGATTGACTTAGCAAGGTGAAGAAAGCTGAAATTTCACTACATGCAAGGTGGAAGTAAATGGAGCCAAGGAGAAGAAAGGCAGTCACACCACAGATTACCAGAAAGGTCTAGGAATTGGAATCACTGGATAGTCAGAGGGCTGAAGTTTGAGGTTGGGGTGAAAATTGATGTAAAGCTCTAGATCCCCTCCCCCAGCCCACTCAGCCAGGTGGTCCCTCCTCACACCATCTGAAGGCTGGAGGCTGACTGTGAAGAAGACAAAGCTGAGAGGCTCTAGACTACAGTCACTAGGCACTGCTGAAGGTGCGACGAGGCCCACCAGTTCGCTATCTCGCTCTGTATGTGCAGAGCATCCCATTGGCTTTTTGGTACTTCTGAGAACAGACAAGCAACAGCCTCTAAATATAGACAGGGGGCATCAGAAACTAAATTTAATAAACAGAAAAAATAAGCCACAGAAAACAAACACAGTTCAGGGACCAAAAGAAAACTTAAAAAAGAAAGGTAAAACCGTATCCTTATTAGAGAGATAAGAAACATGAATAGGATGTTATAATAAAGGGATGACCAAAGACAAGAAAGAACTCTTGAAAATTAATACAGTATTTAATATATTTGAACACATTAGTTAATAAGAATGCTGAAAGATATAAGTGAAAGCTATCACTCAGTAAGTACAATAAAATTCAAATAAATAAAACCTTGGAAGTTCAACATACCACTACCAGGAATTCCAAGTAAAGAACAAGAGGAAATGGAAAGAAGGATATTATCAAATAAATAAGAACATCTCCTAAAACTGAAGGTCTTGAGTTTTTAAATTAAAAAAGTTCATAGAGTGCCCAGCCCCGTGAACGAAAAGGTTCTGTGACATTGTCCATTATTTTAAAATGCAAGAACTTTAGGACCAAGAGAAGATCATAACAACTTCTGGGTGTAGGGAAGAAGGAAGGAAGTCACATACAAAGAACAGGCACTCAGAATGGTGTCAGACTTCCATTAGCCACAATGGAAAAGAGCAGATAACAGAACATATCTTTAAAAATGGAACATTATCTTCAAAATTGTAAGTGAAAACTATTTCCAACCTTGTATTTCATCTTCAATCAATCAAGTTTTAAAGTGTAATTAAAAACATTTCAGATATGCAAGATCTAAAAAATGTATCTTCTACCCACTCCTTCTTAGGAATTTGAGAATGAAGAGTGACATACAGAGAACAGGAGAGCCGGCAGGCACTAGGGAGATGGTGAAGGTCAGTCCCAGGATGACAGCTCTACTGTGGGTCCCAACAGCAACAATGCCTGACTGCCACGGCTTCAAGGGTAAGGTCTCTCAGGGAAGCCAGTGCCAACTGAGAGATCGCTTAGTTGTAACCAAAAGGAGTTCTATGGTGTGCTCAGAAAATTTAGGGCTCGATCAATGAGAAAATATACAGAAAACGAAGCTAGCAAACAAACAAACAAAATAGAAAAACAAAATAAAGCAGGAAAACAAAAAGTCTCCGAGTACACTATTTGGCTCAGTTGTGAATGGTTTTTATCTAGTCATAATTATGTAAACACTGAATACAAATTTGGCAAAAATACTTTGGTAAGAAAAACTAAGGTGGAACAAAAGAATAAATCCCTTGATGTTTTTGCCTTTTAAAACACAGTTTGCTTTTCTTCTCACCCAGTAAAAGGAATAGCTCATGTCTTTCTCCTCTTTCTCTGCCTGGTGCAGTCGAAGCTTGTGTTTCTAATATACTTCCTGTTTTGTGAGATGCATCCTGTTTTGGGCCTTTGCTTTGATGTCAAAATCACAAAAGATTGTTCTACTTCCTTGGCTGATACTTAATCTGGCCTACTTTCTGCCCTGTGTGGGATTCTTTTTGCAGGCACCTGCCTTTATGCAGCTTTTGATTCATTTCTGGGCTCTTCAAATGTCTTCCTTGCTTCCTCAATGATAGTATGTTTCTCAAACTCATTCAATTCCCTCCCCTTCTTGACGGACAATTCCTTCTTTCCTCCATTCATTCTGGCACATTTCTATGCGGTGCCTTCTTAGTGCTGGCCACTAAGCTGGGCTCTAGGAATTTAGCAGTGAACAAAACAGATACTGCACCTGCTCTCCTGGAGCTCAGTCAAGTGGAAAAAGCAGAGAGATATGAAAAAAATAATTATTGTATATGTGTGATCTTGTGTCATACAGGCGAATTCTGAACACCACGAGAACCTGTAAATGAGAATCTAACCTAGTTGGAATGGCGGTGGTGGTCAGGGCTGTTGTGTGACTCAATGGGATACCTCAAATGCCTGAAACAAGTTGAGCGACTAGTTAAAAATCAAAACCAAATTTGTTGCCGTCTAGTTGATTCTAGCTCAGAGACACCCTGTAGGACAGAGTAGAGCTGCCCTATAGGGTTTCCAACAAGCAGCTGATGGATTTGAATTGCTGACCTTTTGGTTAGCAGCTGAGCTCTTAACCACTGTACCACTAGGGCTCCAGAGTGTCTATTTAGTATTCAACATAATTGGCCATTTTCTTGATGAATATCTTGGAATAGTTTTGAAAAGTTAAAAGCAGCCTACAACCTAAACTCATCATTTATCATGCAGAAAGATATTTAAAAAGTCAGCAAAAAAATTTATTCCTGATATAAAATCAGGCTTACAGTAGATTTGGAGGAGAATTATGGGAAGGATTCTGTGTGGACAAGGGAGATCTAGGTAACTCCTCTTCTTCCCTCCTTGCCCTCTCTCTGTTCAGCCTCAAAAGCAATTTCAGCTTGTATATCTCTATTTGGAGTCTCCTGGATAACTAGGACTGGGTCAGGATGTAACTAAATCTTTTAACAATGAGCACAACAGCCACAAAATAGCAACCCACATTTGCAGTGCTTGCAATTAACACAATATCCCATTCAAAGGTATAACACTTAGACCTTTTCACACTCTCACAAATATTCTTCTCAGGTTTGAAAGGGTAAAAAAAAAAAAAAAAAAACACAAAAGGGTGTCCTTCTAACAAGTCCTGTACACACCCTAAATGGGAACAAATGTTTATAGACACAAGAAGCTTAAAATAAATTTAGAAACTAGCAAATACAGGTTTACTGCTTATGCAAAAACTTGGTATAGATAACAGCTCTCAAGAGGTGAAATAAGGATGCCCTTGTTTTACGAAGGAAGTATTTTCCAGAAAACATTGGTGTAAAGTGAATTTCTTTAGAATGAATGCCATTTCTACATAGCCTTTAATTGGAAAATTAGAAAAGTTGTCCAGTAGGGAGAGGACTCCAAAGCACTGAAGAAGGAAGTCACACATGCACACACACTCTCGCTCTCTCTCTCACACACACACACACACACGCACACATCTCAATAGCTTGTTGAGGTTGGCTCTTCTAGGAGTTCATCAGTGGTACATACAGGACTTTGCAGATCTTTCTCAGTCTTGATTTTTCCATTTCATCCAACCCTGAAAACCCCTTTAGAACTTCAGAGTTTCACCCTCTTACTGGGAAGCTATTGTTTCCATATTTGCAATTTTCTACACTTTCGATCCCTTCCTTTATGTTGTTAAAGTTTGGTTACGATGCAGCGCTTATATTGGAGACCTTTACTATTGCATACTAATGTAGTTTTTTCAAATGCATGTAATTTATGGACCCCTTTTGAAGAAAACTATGTTTTTCTGGACTCACAGTGTTGACAAATTATTTTTATTATAATAATAGTTAAAATATACAAATACTAAAACAGGGATCAACTCTATGCTTGTAGCTGTCTTAGAACTACAACCCTGCACTGCATACCATCTGTTCGGGCAATGTCTGACCTCGTATACATCTGTGATCCCATAAGTTTATAATAGAGTTCAGAAATCCCGATCAGAGAACAAGGTGCAGCAGATTTAGGCATGTTGCCCTCAATCATGATGATCCATAAAAACAAAGAAAAAAATTCTCCAAGTTATTAAAGAATTGGCTCCATTGAAAGTTACAGGGTTAGTGAAAATGCGAGCAGGACCTATATCACATATAGAGAAATTGCTAATGACGTGGAATGAAGACCAAACACAAAAGCGAATCCCTTTCAGCAGGTTGACGATCACTGCTAAGGCATGAAGCTTGTTTGAGACGCTTAAAGAAAAAGCAGGACCACGCTACAATATTGAGTTTAGTGCTAGCTCTGGGTGATTCAAGCGCTTCAAACAACATTTTTTCGCTGCATAATGTGAAAGTGAGCGGTGCATCTGCGAGTGCTGATGTGAAGGGAGAAGAGAAATTTATTGAAATCTTAGATGAACTAATTGTAGAGGGAGGTTATTTGCCCCAGCACATTTTTAATATGGACGAAGCCTTCTCATTCTGAAAGTGAATGCATGAAAGGACCTTCATCCATAATATGGTGTTCGCACAATGTCCAAATCACATAACATCCTATTTCACAGGATGCGTTGTGAATGTTAAGTGATGCATGACTGTATAAAGCTGAAGAGAATTTATAAATGAAGCAAACACACAATTATAAAGCCACTGTGTTTTGGAATGCCAATATTGATTTAATGTGATATACTATGGTATTTGCTGAATCCAAAACACCATTTGTGGTATCAATATACCAACCCACCCCAACCCATTGCTGTCGAGTCGATTCTGACTCATGGCAACCCTACAGGACAGAGTAGAACTGCCCCATAGAGTTTCTAAGGAGCGTCTGGTGGATTCGAACTGCAGACCTCTTGGTTAGCAGCTGTAGCACTTTACCAGTACAGTACCAGGGTTTCCTGACGATATCAGTATGGTACTGTGTTACTGTACAGCTTATATGAGCTCAGTATGCCTACACTACTGTATACTGTATGAAGATTCAGTGCCCCGACCACTCTTCTTTCTTCTTCCATTACAGTAAATGCAAATGCAAACAAGGACCTTAAATCATGTGGCAGTACTCAATTATGAAATGGCTACTTCAAGATATGCTTGCTGTATTCAATTGGTCTCAACCCACCTGGAGCAAAGGAGAATGAAGAACACCAAAGACACAAGGTCAATATGAGCCCAAGAGACAGAAAGAGCCACATAAACCAGAGACTACGTCAGCCTGAGACTGGAAGAGCTAGATGGTGCCCAGCTACAACCGATGACTGCCCTGACAGGGAACTTGATGGAGAATCCCTGATGGTGCAGGAGAACAGTGGGATGCAGACCTCAAATTCTTGTAAAAAGACCAGACTTGATGGTCTGACTGAGACTAGAGGGACCCCAGAGGTCATGGTCCCCAGACCTTCTGTTAACCCAATACTGGAACCATTCCCAAAGCCAACTCTTCATACAGGGATTGGACTGGACTCTAAGACAGAAAATGATACTGGTGAGGAGTGAGCTTCTTGGCTTAAGGAGACGCATGAGACTATGCAGGCAGCTCCTGTCTGGAGGTGAGATGAGAAGGCAGAGGGGGACAGGAGGTGGCTGAATGGACGCCTTTTACTTCTTTCTTCATTTATTTTATTCATTCATCCAAGGACTATGTATTAAGAGCAATGCACCATACATTGTCCTTGGTGTTACAAGGGTAGTTAAGCAATAGAAGACATGATACCTGGCCTTACAAAGCTAATAATTAGAGAAAAAGAAAACACACAAAAAAGAAAGCTGAAAAATGGTTTTTTAAAAAAATTGCCATCGAGTTGATTCCAACTCATTGCGACCCTATAGGACAGAGTAGAACTGCCCCATAGAGTCTCCAAGGAGTGCCTGGTGGATTCGAACTGCCAACATTTTGGTTAGCAGCTGTATCTCTTAACCGCTACGCCACCAGGGTTTCCAAAAATAATTTAGCACAAATAAAAGTATCTGAAAGTCTATTCTAGGAATTTAGATAAAGGACCCATCCTAGAAGGCTGGTAGAGATTTGGGAAACAGATATTGATCTGGTGATCAGAGTTATACATTTTGGATAGACGTGGAAGAAGTTGTCTAGGCAAGAGCAATAGTGCATAGACTGGCTGAGAGATATTAGTTAAGAATGGGAGACAGTGAGTAGACCAGCTAGTCTAATAGGTTATTATTTAACCAGTACTTTCTGTATGCTGTGGATTACGCCCAAGGCTTTATATACCTTATTTGATTTAATCTTTACACTTTGATCCCATTTTAAAGACACAAAATGGAGACTCAGCAGGATTAAGTAATCTATTCTGGGTCCCAAAGGTAGCAAGTGGAAGAACCAAGATTCAAACAGGCTATTTGAGTCCAAAGCCCCTGCTCTCAAACAGTAAGCTATGGGATGGCAGCTGAAAAGTTAGTTGGTGCTGATTTATAGAATTCTTCAATGCCAGCGTGTTCAGGCTTTACCTTGTAGGGAGTGGAAAATGACTGATGATTTTTGGAGTATAGCAGTAACAGGAAAGAAACACACACACATACACACAGAGAGCTTTAGAAAAGGAAACTTGGCAGTGGGTGCATAAGATGAACCAGAAGGAGAGAGTATAAAAACGAATTTCCCAGGTATCTAGGCATGGAGGTTAACATTGCTTTCCATTCTCTTATGACTCAAACTCCTAACCAAGG
The DNA here is from genome assembly GCF_030014295.1 of Loxodonta africana. Taxonomy (NCBI): domain Eukaryota; kingdom Metazoa; phylum Chordata; class Mammalia; order Proboscidea; family Elephantidae; genus Loxodonta; species Loxodonta africana. Next base: position 168,881,336 of record NC_087343.1, on the reverse strand, counting down.
GCAAAGAATTCTTACAGTTGTAGCTCTTCCCTATTTCTCCAAGTTTATCTCACCCTGTCCCCACCTTTCTTCTCTTATCCCATCCAAACCTGCTTACTTTCACTGTGCTGGTAGGAGTCATGCTTCCTTCCACCAAGGAATATTTGTACATGTTCTTCCAAATGCCAGAAATTATTTTTCTCCTATTTGGTGCCTTAACATTCCTACTACTGATCGTTCAGATTTTGGTTTAAATGTCACTTCACTTGAGAAGTCTTTCCTGGTGTCCCTGCCTATGCCAAATGCCCCGTAAGAGGTTCTCACAGCACCATGCCCCTCTCCTTTGTAACATCTGCTATAACTGCAACTATTGATTTATTGATGTGACTCTGGTTAATGGCTATCTGTCTCCATTATAATATATCCTCCTGGAGGGAAGAGTCGTGTCTGTTTTTGCTTATCATTCATTGTATTCCCAGATCCTACCATGTTGCCTGTCACATAGTAGGTGCTCGACATTTGTTGAATGAGTGAGTGAATGAATGAATGGATGACTGGATACACATTATGGATCAGGATGATAGCAGTGGCAATGAAAAGAAAGGTATGATGCAAGTGTTGACAAAAGGACCCAGTGACTGATTTAGGGTCACAGAGGGGAGAAACAGAGGCAGAGAATGCCAAGGCTTAGGCAGCTGTCAATAATAGCTCTTATGATTTCTCAAGCCTGGCTGCTAGGAAAATCAAAGGGCCATTTGTAATAGTATACTTTCTACTCACCTGAAATTTTGATACAAAAGGTAAAGAATCAGAAGCAGAAATGGGTGAGCATTTCAGTCCAGAGCTAAACAACCCTTAATTAGACAGTACGTTATGATAGCAGCAGTGAGGAGGAGAAGTTAAGCCCTGGGTGGAAGTATGTCTCAAGGGGATTACCAGCTTTCCTGTGCACTGAAATATCCAGCTGACCCTCAAGCTATCTCAGTAACACTTCCCTAGTTTTCTTTACATTTTAGTGAAGCCTGATTCCTCTTCCTGATCCAAGGAGATTTCAGAATGTCAAATTGCCCCAAATGGGAAGCAACACAGCATGGTGGAAAAAGCATTTTGATGATACTCGCCAAGGCCTTGATCAAATATTACCTTTGTCACATGGCCTTGCCTGGCCACCATGCCATTCCCACTCTTCTCTGGAAGCATTAGATTTGCCCTTGCTCACTCCTTTAGCACATATTATGCACACCTCTGTCATGGCCACATCGTTCCTTTTTGTTCAATTGCCTTTTTCTCTTCTAGACTGTGAGCTCTTCAAGAGCAGGGGCCTCTTCAAATTCATATAGCTTGGGATTTAGAGCAGGGTCTCTGGAGACAAACTTCCTAGGCTCAAATCCTGGTTCTTTCACTCTCCCACATACTGGCTGTTTAAGTTTAGACAAGATACTTATCCTCTCTCTGCACTTTAGCTTCCTTATTTGGCAAATGAGGACAAGAGTAGTACCTACGTAACAGAGTTATTGTGAGGGTTCTTATGCATTGACTCATTCATAATCCATTTACCAGATATTTATGAAGTGGCTATCATAGTCCTGGTCCAATTCTAGATGTTAAGAATACAACCATAAACAAAATAGAAAATGTTCCTCCTCTTTCAGGGCTTATATTGCCTGGAAGGGAAGCAGAATTACAAGTAAAGAAATAAACATGATAATTTCTCATAGTAAGAAGTGCACCGGAGCTGGCTTATGCTGGCTCACAAGAGCCGATTGTATGTATCCCTTCCCAACATTGCATTCAGGAACATTGTGTTGATAATCTGAATCACTGAATCGGTCACAGTGGAGGTATTTACACCACGGAAATTGGCAAATGCTGCAAATTAGTCTCCTACCCTAGGCAAGAGCCAGGTATTAAGCATTTACCAGCACATCACTGGATAAGGAGGCACTAAAAAAGGTTGATGTAGTAAATAGTGACTTAGGGGGCAGGGGTGGGATAACTCATTGCCAAGGAATCTCAGAAAAAGTGAAGTTTGTGCTGAGACCTGACATATGAATAGTCAGACGTGATGAGACTAGGGAGAAGAGTAGTCTTGGCTGAATGGATAGCTGGTGCAAAGGTCTAAGTAGGGGCAACAAGCCTGGTATTTATTTCTGAAACAATAGCAACAAAAGGTCACTGCATCATAGAGAATGGGGGGAGAAGGTAATGAGGTAAGGTCAGGGTGGTAGACAGAGTAGTCACATAGGACCTTGTAGGCGAAGCACCTGCATTTATTCCAAGTGCAGTCAGAAGCCGTTGAAAGGTTTTCAGTAGGAGAGACCATTAAGGAGACTTAGCATGCACTCAGCACCTAGGGAAGTGTCAATAAATATTAGATATTTTTGTTAGTACTTATCTTGCTGTCCCTGGCTGCTCACACACTGTCTGACACAGGAGGTATCCAGTTAATGTTTGTTGTTATTAGCTGCCATTGAACCAGCCTCGACTCATGGTGAAACCATGCACCATGGAATGAAATGCTGCCCAGTCCTGCACCATTCAATTATCATCTAAAAGGGTTTTCATTAGCTGATTTTTGGAAGTAGATCACAGGGCTTCCTTCCTGGAGTATTTCTTGAGTGATAAATAATTGTATGGCCACAAATAAGCTCCTTTACCTCTCTGAGCCTCAGTTGCTTCCTCAGCAGAATGAATTGCTTTTAAACAATGGTCTCCCAGATTCCATCTGTTCCCTAACCTCTTACCATTGTATTGCCATGGACTACAGACTGGTTTTGCTAACCCAGCCTAGCAGAGGTTACCACAGTCTTAACAGCCAACATTCTCAAATAAACATGCAATACCACTTTGGAGTCATCTCATTACAAAACATGACATTTCTGCCTTGTACAATGGCAGAAAACATAACAGGCTTCAGATTCCTGTTATCATATTAAGTGGGGGAGTAGGAAAAAAGGAGAAAGAGAGCGAAAAATATGCACTCACTAACGAGATCATAAATATTGATGTCTTCCTCAGGCCCCCCTAGAGTTCTATCATTTTGGCAACTGACTGATTAATAATAGATTAAACACTTTAGATTTGTTTATTCTGAGATCCACGACTTTAAAAGTCTGCTGAAAAAGAACTGGCTGAGATGGGGATCGACAGATCGTGTAGACTTCCTGCATAAAAATACAGTGGGAGGGGACACAAATCGGGCATGACAACCAATATTTCCACTGAGTAATATCTCAAATGCTATGTGCAAGGCTTGGGATGTCTTTCCAGCTGTTAACTTCTTTTGCCCAGAACCCACCCACACGATAACCCAAGTGAAAGGACTGTGTTAATATACACCATATGGTAGTGTTCTAAGTAAGCGAGAGATGAGGAAGGAAGTCTTCCCACATACATGGTGCGGCACCACATCCAGATGCCAGCTAATGACCACAGAAATTTAAGGCAACACGGACACAAGTGGAGGAAGCTGGGAGGCATGTCCATGACTGCGAGATATAGCACCTTGCCAGAAGCCTTATCCTTTGGGATGGATAAGGCAGGTGACTGGACAAAAAGATCCAGTGATACTCCTCCACATACCACCAGAGCAGTCAATGGCACCCTTAGGGCGGGCATGAAGAATGTGAAAGACACAGCTAAATGCTGGCCTTTTCAGACCAGTGACAGTACCTCTATCTCCTGATGCCAAAATCAGTTTGACACATTGGGAAGTATGTTGAGGGATCATGGTACCTGAACTTCCTAGTCAGTGAATCTCTGTGTGACCCTGGGTTCATCAAGTTCCTTCTTTGGGCCTCAGTTTCCCCATCTGTTCAGTCAGGGCCTACATAAGAGCAGTGTTTCTCAATCAGAATCACTAACGGATCTTTTTAAAAACATAGATTAACATCAAAAAAAAAAAAAAACTATAGTGACTCCCTGTGTCAGATATCCATACCTCACGCCAAAACCTACTGAATAAAAAATTAGGGTAGGAATCTGGAAATGCATAGTTTTAAAATATTTCCTAGAAAATTCTGAAGCATACTGTGGTTGAGACACACTAGATTAAATGTCCTCCCAACCCTGAAATTCTTTGATTCGTGTGGAAATCTGACTTCAGGTTCTGGCACCAGAGATTCACTATGGAAACAACTTGCTTAGGAAAGAGCTGCTTTGGTGATAAGAAGAGGCACCGACACCACATTCTGTGGCAGAACAAGGGAGTCATGCTGGGAGTGAGAGTACAGGAAGATCTTCAAGGTGGTGCTGAGACAAACAGTTCATCTCTCTCTATGCTCACTTTACGTCCCAGAAACCTAAACTGTTTATGAGGACAACTTGATGGAAGCTACCAGTGAGTCAAGGACCTCTTTATATCCCTGAAACCTGAACTACTTACCAGTGAGTCAAGGACCTTATTAAGGTACTATTAACAGCTATGAATATTCTCCCCAAAAATATGTCCACACTTTCACAGACCCCCGTTTACAGATGTCATATGCATCCGTGAAACCATGGATGCTATAACTTGACAAAGCCCCAGCACGGCCCAAACTTGTTCGCCTAAAACCTTCAGAGAGAAAATGAATGTATGATGGCATTTCTCTTCTGTGCTGACCTTCTCCATCTGTAAAAGGAAGGGGTTCATTCATTCATCCAACAAATACTCATTGGGCATCTATTTTATGCTGCAAGACCTTTGTTTTTAAGAACCGTAGATTTGGGAGACAATAAGAAACAGAGGATCTCTATTCTCATGGCACTAATATTCTAGCAAGATAATAAATAAGTAAACAAATAAATATGTACTATGAATACAATGGAGTTCCTGAGTGGTGCAAATGGTTAATGCGCTAGCCTGCTAAATGAAAGGTTGGTGGTTCAAGTCTACCAAGAGGTGCCTCTGAAGAAAGGCCTGGCAATCTACTTCTACAAAATTAGCCATTGAAAATCCTATGAACCACAGTTCTACTGTGACACACATGCAGTCACTATGAGTCAGAATCGACTTGGCCACTGGTTGGCTGGTAGGTTGGTTGGTATAAAGACAACATGACAATGCAAGGTGGTGGAGACAGATTGTAGGATAGGGTGAGGGCAGGGAAGTACTGGCTAAAGACGTGACATCTGAGCTGAGCTGAGTTGAGACTGAATAATGAAGAAGAGCCAGCTGCGAAAAAGTTGGGAGAAGAGTGGAACAAGCAGGAAAAGCTTTAGGTGGACTGTTCCGAAACAAAAAAAAAAAAAACCAGCTGCCAATGAGTTGATCCTATAGGGCAGGGTAGAACTGCCCTATACAGTCCTCGAGGAACACCTGGTGGATTTGAACTGCCGACATTTTGGTTGTCAGCCAAACCCTTAACCACTAAACCACCAGGGATTCTGCATAGTCCCTTCTGCAGGACAAAACTTGGCACATCTGAGGCACAGAAAGAAGGCCAATGTGGCTTGAGCACAGTGAGCCAGGGAGTTGACTGGGAGGTAAGGTCCCAAAGGTCAGTGAGCGCAGACAGTTAGGGTAAGGCAGCTGGGTTTTATTCTAAGCGTGATGGAAGCCACAAGAGGATTTTTAACAGTAGAATGAGGTGATCTGATTTTCATTTTAAGAGTGGAGGAGTGAATGGCTAAAGATCGCCCAATGTGAACATTCTAGAAAGAAATAGCCTCATGTCTTTCCATCATTGCTGTCGACGTGGACAGAACATCAATACAACTAAACATAATACTGTACTACAGTGACAAGTGATGATATCTCACAGATGAGCAGGGAGAAAAAAAAAAAGCAGGGTAGAAAGCTGTGTGCATGCCAAACTTTGAACAGAGCTGCTACCTAAGTCCCCAGGGTTCCCTGTGAAATGCATAAACTACCTTTGTTATTTCTAAAGGGTTATCTGTTGAAACATCTTTAGGCAAAACCTGTCATAAGATGTCTCTCCAAACCCACACCCAGTCTTGGCTGCTGTCCTTATTAGAATGTTGACATGCATGACATCAAAGTCAGAGACGTCCCATCGAGCAGCACTGCCAAGGTACCAGAATCCTCTCTGAATATAGATAGCAGCAGGAACCTGAGCAGGGAGGGCTGCTCTTACTCCCTCCGTTCTCCTCTTGCTGAATCCAAATTCAGCCTCTAATGAGACATCGCAGCCTGAATGAGCTTCTCTGCGGCTGACCCCCAGAAGCTGGCACCAAAGTGTAATATTAATGAGTGTCCTTCATCTGATAGAACATTGCAAAACAAAATACAAAGTGTTTTCTCATCCATTATCCCATTTCAACCTCTTGTCCATTCTAGGACATAGGCTGAGTGGAAATTTTTAACCATTTCACCAACAGAGATGCTTGGGTCCAGGGCAGACACTGGACCAAGGTCACAAAGCTAACATCTGGGCTTCAGATTGCCAGCCCAGGGCTCAGGCTCATCCCACTGAACTCAGCTGTCTCTGAGCTATAGCACTTTTTACGCACAAATCGTACAAGATAAAGTGGGAGAGCTGCCGAATTATATAGAAGGTCATGGAAGCTCGTTTAGTGATCTAAAGCATTAGTTCTGTGAACCAGCACATCTGGGTTTGAGTACTGACTGGTGAGCTCAGGCCAGTTATATAACCTCCCTTTCTTCCAGTTTACTTATCTGTAAAATGTGGGAAGGGATACTTTTTGCAACGGTTAGGTGAGATAAACCACCTCTCCCACTACTAAATCACCACTTCTGATGTGATGATGCCGAAAATGATGTGTTGATGATGAGGGCTGTGGGGTTCACAATTAACTTTACCCAAAGAATTTGGTCTTTGTCCTCAGTTCTTGAGTGATAACCTCTTTCTAATACCTTAGAGTCTACCCAGTGATTAAAGTGTCTTTGATGAGGGATCCAGACCACACCTAACAGGTGATGCTAACGAGCACTCAGATGGGAAGCTTACCAGGCCAGAAAGATCCACCACATAATATCAGCTGCATGATGTCTCAGAGAATGGGGTCTGGCAGCTGAGTTAGACCATTTGGGGCAATGATCCAATCAGTCATGCCTATTTAATGAGATCCCCGGTGAAAGCTCTGGATACTGAATCTCCATGTACTTCCTTTTGGTAAAAGACATCAGTGCAGGTGGAAGGTGTCCCTTTATGGGACATGGAAGCCTCCTGCTGAGAACTCTCCTAGACCTCACCCTAGATGTCTCTTTATTTGGATCATTTTTGCTATAATAAAATGGTAATCATAAGTACATATAGCACTTTCCTGAGTTCTGTGAGTCATTGTAGTGAAATATTGAGTTCAAGGGAAAAGTGGAAGCCAGCAGGTCAGAAGTGAAGGTGTTGTGGGGACCCCCGAGCTTGCAAGGGGCATCTGAGGTCTTGGGTACATTTGGCAGTCTGGAGGACTGTGTCCTTTACCTTGTGAGGTCTGACTTAGCTCTGGTGGTTTGTGTCAGAAGGAAAAACACTGAATTTGCAGCTGGTGTCAGAACAGAAGTGGAACAGAACAGAATTGATTTGAATTGGATTTATTTGCCCAACTTATGATGAAAGGCACTGGGTTTTGTGTATGATGATGGTAGCAACAAGAACTAGCATTTAATGAGTGCTTGCCATATGCTGGGTCCTGTGTCTTCTCGCTATATGTGCATTTCATGTCTGCTTTCATAGCACCTGACACATGGTGGGCCCTCAGTATGTATCTGCTTTGCTGACTATTAAGCTTTTTAACATTGGAGATGATATTCCTGGACAGACAAAAGAAAGTTCTCTCACTAGGACCTTTTAAGAAACTACACATGAAGGCAGGGGTACGGGGTAAGGGGGTGATGCCGGGAAAATCATGGGGTGGAGAGGGTTTGTCTTTTTTTTTTTTTTTTTAACTACATAGATTGGTCATATCTGGAACATAAAAAAAAATGTATTCCATAGTTCAAAATAAAAGTCTTTTATATTGCAAATAATTCAATGGTACAATCAAAACAGTCTAACATCCCATCCAGCCCACACATGGTAGAAATCAGAGAATGGTAAGGTCAGAAAAAACTTGAAGATTCCCCTTGTCCAAACCCTTGAGAGAAGGGCAAGAGAGGTCTAGGGCAAAGACATGGCAGGCCCAAGGTCACAGAGACCTCCCTTCCAACAGAAAGAGAAAACTCAGTTAATTGAAGAATTCTGTACCTAGGACAATTCAGCTTCTGGCTCTGCCTTTGCATGAGGACTGCCTTGATTTCTTTTGCTTCCTTTCCTTCCCCCTCAGTCCCCAGCTATGAACAGGCTTGAAAGGCAGGATGATGGGACCATTAATAGGTGTTCAAGCAGGTAGTGGAAAGGGCACCTGCTCGTGTGGGCTCCTGTTTTTGGGCCTCAGCTTCTTCATGTGAAAAATGGGGTAAGGTGGGAGGGTTAGGCTACACGAGATCAAATGTTTTTTTTATGGTCCCCAAATGCTCCAGTTCTGATTTTTTAATCTGAGATTCAGGATCCCAGTTTTCTTTCCTAAGACCCTCGGGAGAGCCGAGGGACAGGACTCAGGAGCTCTGTGTTTTGGTTTTACCTTTTTTTTTTTTTTTTATCACTCACAGGGTGACCTTGAGGCAGATCACTTAAGCACTTTGTGGCCATTTCCCCAATTAGAACACTCCCACTCTACCTCTGTGCGTGAATGTGAGCCAAATTAAAACAATAGATGGGAAAAATGATTTGAGAAAAGGACTATACATATATCTTTAAGCATTACTAATCATTTGTTATTCTTATTAATCATCACCATCAGTATTATTTTTCACAACTTCTTCATAGGTAATGGGAAACCTATGACTAATGACAGCAAGCTTCCACCTACTGTGGGGAGAAAGAGGGAAGAAGTGCCCAGTGCTAGGCAAACACCTGTTGTCTTGACTCTCATTGCTGCCATCATATCCTCTCTCAGTATTTTTATTTCTCAGGGTTAGATAACACACTTGAGTCTGTTTGATGATTTCTAGACCAAATATAGAGAATAAGTTGGTGCCATGGAATAAAGAAGTCAAACTCAAACTTCAATAAACAAATGAACAAAAATAGTACCTTTTCTGAGGATGGGGCCCTGGTGGTGCAGTGGTTAAGAGTTTGGCTATTAACCAAAAGGTTGGCAGTTCAAATCCACCAGCCACTCCTTGGATACCCTATGGGGCAGCTCTACTCTGTCCTATAGGATTGTTATGAGTCAGAATCAACTTGATGGCAATAGGTTTGGTTTTTGGTTTTGGTTTATGGGGACAGAGTTTTCTGGCTGATTATCTTATCTGTTCCACACAAGCTCCTGTAAAGGAAGCAGGGCTTTTGAGAAATCATGATTATTGATAATACCTTATACATGCATGCCACTTTAGAGTTTACAAAGGACTTTCATATTGTTATTACACAATCCAATTTGATTAAATGTTTATCTAGCGCTACTTGGAGCAATGCACTATGGTGAACATTACTTGACACTCAACCAACCTCTTGGAAATGGGATCAGGAATTTTGATATCATTTTCAGGAGAGGAAAGGAAAGCACAGAGAAGTTAAGTGACTGGACCAAAGTCAAATTCTTAAAACATAGATTAGATCACATCCCACTTCTACTTAGAATCTTCCAGAGGTTTCTCACTGCACTGAACATGCAAACTTCTTTCTTTGGCCTGTAAGGCTCTGTAGGATCTGGTTCCTTTCCTGTCTTCCTGATCTGATCTCCTATCAGTCTCTCCCTTGCTAAAAACACTTCAGCTGCCATGGTTGCTTTTAGTTCCACCCCCAAGCTTTTCACCTACCTCAGGGCCATTGCACAAAATTTTCCCTCTGACTATATTGTTCTCCCGATTTTTGTAGTGCTAGTATTTTCTGATTCTTTAATTATGGGCTTAAATATCATCACCTCAAAGAGGTTCTTTAAACAAATACACCTCAAAGAGATTATTTAAACAAGTAGTCTGATGTTATCTTCTCTCAGCATGTTGCTTTTTTCCTCAAAGCACTGATGTCTTGCCATTATTGTGGTTTTTTAGTCATTTACTTGTTTCTGCCTGTCTTATCCCACTAGAACTAAGGTCCATGAAGTCAGGTACCTAGTCCTTCTTATTCATCACTGTATTCCCAATGATTGGCAGAGCTACACAGTAGGAATTCAGGATATAATGAATGAATTAATGACGTTTATAAACTTTGGACCTAGTATTTGAAGCCAGGTCTTGTGACTTCTAGTTTTTTAGACCTTCCCTTTATTCTTTTTGCTATACAGGGTCACTCTGAGTCAGAATCGACTTGATGGCAATTTTTTTCTTGCAGGGGAGGTTTCTATATGGTCTCTGTGCAACCCAAGCATCCATATTCTCAACCCCATGCTCCAGGATAGGGATGGGCAAGGATTCTGTTTTTCTCAAATGAAGGAGAAACTCCAAACACATTATCTCATGCAGAGTGCAAACGGGAGAGGTCTTGTACAAATAACCTTGGTTGTTAAGGGCTTTGCTTCAAGGAAACTTACCAGATTTCCTTTATCAGGAAATTATAGCAGACAGACTTAGTGCACATCCCTACCTGACAGGCTCCTGGGCAGGCCAGAGGTAAATGACTGCAGGACATGCTTGCTTTCTGTACCCTGGGATCTCTGCAGAAAGTGGGATTATCACTGAGGGGAAACAATAAAATACAGCAGACACTCAGAGCAACTATGAACCCACTCGGTCTATCTCTAGCTCTCACCCATCCACCCATCCATCTGTCTGTTCATCCATCCATCTATCTGTCCAATATTTATTGAGAGCTTGGTCTGTGTCAGGAAGCCTAGCCAACTGTTAGTCACCTCTCTAAAGCTCGAGAAACTCATAAAAGGGGCCCAACAATCATAACCTAAACTACTGCATGGGCTTGCTATAAGGGCCAAAGGAAGCAATGCAAATGAAAACTCTTTGACAACTGTAAAGACCCAAACACATAGAAGGGATTATGATCATTAATACAATTTAGCAAGTAGAGAGCTAAGGAGGAAGTGAATATAATATAATCAAGGCCCAAGCCTGCTCATTTTGGGCATTGTTGGGTGATAGGTAGCCTTTATTTCATTTTTTTTAACCAATTAATACATTTTAACAAACATTTCGATCTAAAAAAGGAAAAGAAATTCCTATGATGTCACTTGTTTCAACAAGTGGTTCTCATTCCTCCCTAGGAAAACAATTCAGGAAATTAAAACAGAAAACACTGCTGAATGTAGGTGTTGAGGATTGGAATATTATTTAAAACAGAAGTACAGAGCCCAAAGCATTAGAACAGTCAGAAAGTGCCTTTGGACTTTTGCTCAGGGTATTGGCCCAGCTTCACCCTTTCTCACCTCCTTTCTTGGTGTCCAAATCCAAATCAGTGGGTTTACTCTCTAACGTCCCTCAGGAAGGATTTCCTAATCTCTCCAGGATACTTGAGTTTCTTCCCCTTCTCTAAATTCCTATAACACGTATAAACTAAACCTCATAATTTCATATTCCATGTTATGCTTCTTGTTTTACTTTGCTCGTGTAGTTCAAGTTAACTCTGTTCAGTAGTTAGTATCATCATTATCCCTGTCTGAAAGGTGAGAAAGCAGAGGCTCAACTGGCTAGCAGCAGGTGGCCATAGGATTGGAAACTAGGTCTTCAGACTCCTACTTGAATTCTCTTTCCAGCACGATTATTTGTAACTTAATAAATATGTTGACCTGATTTGAAATGAACACAGGAGCTGGGTCTCTAAATGAACATAGTTCTTCACCAAGTGCTAGGGTTATGTATAAAGATCTGCTGTACACAAGGGCACACGATGCCTCCCAAATCTAACACTCTCTTCTCTCATGGTCACTCTGGGTTGGTTGGTGGCCCCCATGGTCAGGAGAAACCTAAATTCAGCTCTGATATTACACAGCACAGAACCAGAAGACAGTGCTCAGCTCCTTTCTCAGGGAAGGCAGAGGGGTCATTGGGTCCAGGTCATGGGAGGGGCCACAGGAGATTTAATGAGACTAGATTGGGAGTCAGAAGGGTTCTGTTCTAGTTTTGAGTTCTGTTAAGACTCTGTTAAGACTCATGGTGACTCAGGGAAAGTCGAGCTGCTCTCTCGGCCTTAGTTTCTTATTTGCAGCATTTTGGAAGCTATCTCAGGTTCCTCCTGTTGCTGATGTTCCATGCCTTTAGGACTTTCCAAACTCTCAAGGGGTTGATTTCCAAAGTCTGAAGTGCTGGATTGTGTCTGTTGAATTCTCTATCTTTTTTAGGCTCTAAAGATGGAAAACAGCATTACTAAACAGACACTGCCCAAGGTATTTATTTCCCTGCATGAGATCATTTAATTTGACTCCTGTTAGGTACTAAAAATCAGGCTGCAAAGGGATAAGCAGAAAGGCAACTCATTTTTAAGGCCTGGTTGAGGTTTTCTGCATCTGGGTGGGAAAGATATCTGGTTATTTAGGTATATTTTTCTTCTTTTTTAAAACAAGTCTTTCACTATCTCTGACCTCTCTCTCTCTCTTTTTCATCTTGATTTCCAAGGGAGCTCTGTGCTTAGCACTACTGAGCTGTGGAAGATAAGGCCCAAGAGACCATCCTAGGATTAAAAAGAGTCTCCTTGTGATTTAGAATCCTGAGATTGTCAGCTGTAAATCAACATGAATTCTCCATTTAATTTGAATCAGTGGATTTTATGAGTCTGTATCCCTTTGAGTTTATCGGACAGGCTCTTTCTCTCTGTTTATTATTCTTTCAGTGCTGTATACGTAGAAATACCATCAACTGGCCAGCTGGCAAGTGACCTTAGTGATTGTCTACACCAAGCCCTCAGTTTCACCGATGAAGAAACTAAGGCCAAGTATAGTGAAGATATTTTTCAAAATCAGCTACAAAGGGCTAGAACCCAGGTCTAATTTCTCTCACTGTCATCTTTATTATGTTTCTCCTCCATCATTTCTCCTGTGCTTGGTCTCAAACAAAGGTGTTAATTACTACAATTGTTTATCCTCTCATGTCACCAACAGATAATCAATCATCTGCCTCAGGGGTTCCTATCACAACAATGAAACTTCAATTAATCAGAGGCAAGGCCACAAAGCTCTGACCTGGAATTATTTCTCTGATTAGCTTTAAGGAGAAATAGGCAATCTCTCTCTCCTTCCCTTCCTTTCTCCCTCCTTCCTTCTCTTCAGTTTTTCACACATGGCAAACTATAGGAATGAAGATTGTGTGGTATTAACGTTGAAAGCAGGCCTATGATTTGTCTATTCTCTTAGCAAAAAATACTGAAAAAGCCTTACCTGCTTCTTTGGACACTCAAGTTCAATTAGTAGTCATTGATTTTTTTTTTTTTTTAAATATAGCAGGTTATTTATTCTTGTTATTATTATTGAGGGTAATGACAGCAATGACCACAAACTAGAATTTATATAAGTCACAGTTGACCAAGTCTTTAAAATAAATACTCTCCCTCTCTTCACATGATAACCATGTTAAGCAGGCATTACAGTAAATGCTTTTTTTTCTAAAGTGGTAACTGAGGCTCCGAGAAATAAAATAATTTAGGCAAAGTCATCAAGCTACTAAAATAACAGGGCTGAGACTCAGATTTAAGTCTCCTGTTTCCAAACCGTTACATCATTATCAGTATGTTACCTCTCTGCACATCACTTCTTCCTGAATGTTTTTCTCTTAAGGTAACTTGATGTTTGGTGAGAATGCTGGTCGCCTGAGTTTTAGGCTTCTCACCAGCTGAGTGATCTCTTCCTTCCCATGTCATCCAGCTTGTCTCTTGAACATACCCTGGATAGACCCTTCTGTAACAGATACATGGAAGGTCCGGGCAGGACACAGCTATAAGCTTGCTGGCTCCTTCCCCTGGGCTCCAGAGCGCTTGGAATGTATCACAGCAATGGCAAGCCTCCTGTTGTACTACAATGTGTGTCACCTGGCCATCTCCCCCATGACACCTGGAATCCCTTGAAGGCTGAAACTGTGTCTTACTCACCTTCTGTTATGTTTGGAAAGAGCTCAGCATTCGGTTAGTCCTCAAAGTATGCTTATATTAGGGGACATTGAGTTTTTGTTGTTGGTGATAGAATGATTTGGAAAAGGGTAGTGAGAATGGTTGTGCAACTCGAAGAATGTCATCCATGTCACTAAATTGTACGTGTAGAAATTGTTGAGATGGTGTATGTTTTCTTATGTATATTGTTACTATGATTAAAAAATTACAAAATTAATATTTATAAATGAAACTATAGAAAATCTTTAAAAAGCAAAACATATATATATGTATATATATATGTTACTGAATGAATTAAACATTCCAGTCTAACACTCAGTTGACATGAGAGATGATTTACCTAAAATCTCACAGGGAGCTGGTGACAGAACTGTAACTAGATAGACCCCCTGCCTCCAGGATCTCCTTTCACAGTCCTTCCAAGCACGATGAGCAAGATGATAACGATGATACTATTACTTGCAGCACAAATGCTGACTATTCACCAGGTACTGTGCTAAGTGCTTCTGAGAACATGATCCCATTTGATCCTCATAACAATTATACAAGATGAGTTGCATTTTTGTCCCCATTTCCCAAGTAAGAAAACTGATATTCATCTTTAGAAAGATAAGTAAATTGCTTTAGGCCAAAATTAGCTTTAGATTTCTCCTCACCTTGCAAATGTCCTCTACATTAGCCACTACCCTCAACATAAAAAAATACAATAAAAGTCGGTACTGGGATAGAGGCCAGAGGAAGCCTCTTCCTGTACAAATAAGACACACACATTCCTAGTGGCCTCAACAATAGAAGCCCTGGCCAAGAAAGCTCAGATGAGGAGATGTGCTCATTAGCTGCTAACTTCAGACATTGTAGGTCTCCTTTATTTAAGCTGTCACTCAATGTGGCCTTATTTTTTCCAGTCCTTTATTGAGCATCTCCTGCTGATGCGTATTTGTTTATCTAAAAGGCCAGACTCTCTGGGATGGGCTCATTAAGAGAACATTTCCTTTCATGAGGGCCCCAGAGAACGGCAGGGACACAATATCTCCCACATGCCTCCCTCTTCCCATGCCAACACCACAATAGAAGGCACTCAGCCTAGAGCCAACCGAAACCCAAGTCGGCACAAAATGTTCTCTGCTGGAGCCCAGCAGTGAAGAAGAAACGTCCTCTTCAAAGCTGTGCCCACCCTCTCACATCCACCATGTGAATCTTCCCCTGACCTCTTGATCCCATAATGATTTCTCCTTCTTTGAATCCAATTGGTATTGCAAAACCATGCAATCAGAATAAGATTTCCAGCCTGGAGAGACCATACAGATTATTTAGATTAAGCACAGCAATAACCTGGCACTGGTGGCAGACACTTCCTGATTTCCGATCCATGGCAGGCAGCTCTAATCAACTGTGGCACTCTTCCCAGCTGAACAGAATACTGCCTTGGAATCCTTCTGAAAAAGCACACTAGGCAGAAGAACAAACTTATCTCAAAGGGAAAGTAACTTTCCCACTCAGGATCAAAGACATGGATTTGTTGAAGGCTGCTGTTGAGTCAGCTCTCCACCCATGGCGACCCCATACACAAATGGAAACATTGTCCAGTCCTGTACCATCCTCATGATCAGCTGTGGATTGGACTGTTGTGACCCATAGGATTTTAATTAGATGATTTTACCAAGTAGATCATCAAGCCTTTCTTCCTAGTCCATCTTAGTCTGGAAGCCCTTCTGAAATCTGTTCAGTATCATAGCAACACATAGGCCTCCACTAATAGAAGGATGGTGGCTGCACATGAAGTGCGGTGGCTGGTAAGCAAACCCAGGTCTCCCACATGGACGGCAAGACTTCTACCACTGAACCACCAATGCTAAAGAGATAGAAGGAGCTAGAAAAAGAAGACTCCTGTTTGCCAATCAGATGCTTTTCCCACCACTATACCTTTCTTGATGGTGTATTCTTTTTGAGTTATCTCATGTGACCACAATCAGATTTTCATTTTCCTGAGTATAGTGCTCGTGTTATTGACTTATCTAGGCAGCTCTCAAGGGCACTCAGGAAGTGAGTGGTACACATTCTAATGAGTTGACAAGAGGAGTGAGTAGACCCCACGTATAAAGAAGGCATTTAAAAATGTCAGTAAGAATTTATTGGAAGCATTCTGGTTTAAACAGTCAAATACTATGCAACCATTCTCTGGATAAAATACATTAGGCAACCACCAAGTCACTTCAAATATTTCTAGATGCCTTATTGGACCTCATCCAAAAGGAATCAGTTATGTGAAGTCCATAAGATTCTTCTGTGAGTTAGTTTGTCACCTACAAAGGCACTTCTCATAATTATCACTAAAGTAGCTGAAAAACAGAGGAGAATGATGGTCTCCAGGGATCAAAGGCGTAGCTCCAAGTGGCTGGCTGGAAGCAAGACATTCCTTTGAAATATTATGTTTTATCTTGGAAATTCACATGGGTTTGGTTTCTACTCTAAACTATTGCAGTTTTATTTTAACCAAAAAAAAAGTATTCTCTAAAATTTTTAGTAAATTTGATGCTCTCGGAAGAAGTACCATGCTTTTTCCAGGGCTTTGTGTACTTCTTTCCCGAGGAGTCTGCAAAATATGAACAAATCCTGCCCACAACCTGTTTTTGTATGGCTCTTGAGAGTAAAATGGTTTTACATTTTAAAATAGTTGGGGAAAAAATAAAAATGATATAATCATCTATGACACATGAAAATTATGTGGAAGCCATATTTCAGTGTCCATAAATAAAGTTTCAATGGAACATATTCAGTTATGTATTGTCTCTGGTCACTTTTGTGCTACAGTGTCAGAACTGCGTAGTTGCGACAAAGACCATATGGTCACAGGCTTAACATATGTACTATCTGGCCCTTTATGAAAAACATTTTCTGATTACTGACTTAGCCTGTCACTAGTGACCCCATGAGCCCACATAGCCCCATCATGGGAGAACACATTGTATAAAGCAGTGGTTTTCAGCTGGGTGGTGGGGTGGTGTGTGAAATTTTGTCCTTCAGGACACATCTGGCAATGTTTGGAGGCGTTTTTTATTGTCACAACTTGGTGAGGAGTGTTACTGGCATTTTATAGTAGGTAGGGGACAGGGCTGCTGCTAAACATCCTTTAATACACAGGACAGCCACCCACACCAAAAAATTATCCAGTCCAAGATGTCAATAGTGCCAAATTTAAGAAAGACCGGTATAAACCTTCTAGTGTAAGGGCTGGTTGCTCTCTCCATTCTTCATTTCTTTCCTCATTTCAAACACAGACTCTTGACATTAGTAAATCAGAAAGGAATACTCATTCAGGCCTGAGAGAAGGGCTCTCTGTAACTATTCACGAAGCCTAAAGAGAACTTTCTGTTCTACTTGACTCTTAGGATTACTAATAAATATGTAATAATAATAATTTTTATGAACACTTGCTAATGCCAGGCACTGGGCTAAATATTTTACATTCACCATCTCATTTAATCATCATTTCAGTCTTTTGAGGTAGGTACCATTATAATTTCTATTTTACTGATGAGAAAACTGAGGCTCAGAAAAGTTAAGTTGCCAAAGGTCATGCTGCTACCAAGTTTTACAGCAGTGATTCACACCTATATAATCTGACACCAGAAATTTAGTTGCTTACAATCACATCATGTATTTCCTAGAATATTCATTGACTCTTCATTTCCCTACTTGATATGCACAAAAGAATTTAATTTGTCCATCTTGCATCCCCAGCATGATACATAAGTAATGATTGCCACCCTAAAAGCCTAACCTTCAAGACAACTGTCCTTAGCACAGTTGTCCTTTGCTAGAAAACAGACAGCTTTGTAAACTAATGCACTGAACCACCAAACCTATTAACTGAATATTAGCCTTGAGTTCAAAAATGGGAGACGATGGCATCTTCCCTGTCTATCTCGTTAGGATGTTATGAGGTTCAAAGGAGCTAACGTAAATATATAAATGGTTATACACAGTCATGTCTACTTGTAGGAATCTTTATGGTCCAACGCCCATGAATAAGGAAATTAAACCATATACAAAAGGCCTATAAGAAACTGAGTGAAGTGACCAGAAGATATTATTGCTAACAGCCTCAAGAAGGAATTAGTCAGTAAATACAAAAATGTAACAGAATATAGAATTGGGGTCAATGTTATCAGCACTTTATATCTGGGCTGCCCCAATCTCAGTTGGGACAGTTAGGCTTGGGCTCAGGGCCTGACATTGCTGCTAAGAAGCCACCAATCTTGACGGCTACAGCAGGGAGGTGGGAAGGGAAGGGATACCTGTTGTTCTTATACCCAGAACAGAATATAATTCCACAAAACACACTGCTTCCTGAAATAAAGATGCACAATATTTATTTGGCTTGAAAATCTGGACTGCATCCAATGCCTACCACCCAGCTGATCTGAGCCTGCCTACTCATGGTTGACTTTAAAAACAATGCTGTTTACATAACTGCTAAACTGTAGCATAGACCCTTAGAGGAAATAAATTAGTAAGAAAGATACGCTTGCAAATCTGGGCATTAATGACCTCCACAACTTCATCATACTAAAAAGCGAACTATTTACCTACTTTGCATGCAGTGCCTTTTAGATGGTAGAGATGGGTGGGATGAAGATGTAGCCCTTGTCCTCCAGGAGCTTACAATCCAGTTGTGAAGGCATGTGCTTGTACCTGAAATTACAATGCTATATCACAACAGACTGGTACAGGCCACATGTGCCACAGGACCTCAGAACAAGAGGGAGCAACAATGACCTGGGTAGATCTGGCATTCATAATGGAAGCGGTATTTCAGCAGAGCCTTGAAGGCAGTGGAAAGGGCAAAAGGAGGCATTCCAGGGTGTGAACAGAGGCACAGACATAAGGACATACATGCAATACATCCTCTGGGATGTGATCCAGGACAAGAGTGTTTCGTTTCATATCCAAATTTCACCTACTTTTAGACAATGAAAAAGGAAGACTGAAGAAAATTGACACATTCAAATTGTGGTGTTGGTGAAGAAAATTGAATATACCATGGACTGCCAGAAGAATAAGCAAATCTGTCATGGAGGAAGTACAACAAGAATGATTTTTAGTAGCGAGGATGGTGAGACTTCATCTCATTTACTTTGGACATATCAGCAGGAGGGACTAATCACTGGAGAAAGACAATACGCTTGGTAGAGGGTGAGCAAAAAAAAAAAAAAAAGAGAAGACCCTCAATGAGAAGGATTGACGCAGTGACTGCAACAATGGGCTACATGTTAATGACTATGAAAATGGTACAGGACTGGGCAATGTTTCATTCTGTTATACATAGAGTTGTTACGAGCCGAATCTGACTTCATGAACCTAACAACAACAAAGCCTGCACCAAGCCTATTAACTGAAAGTGTTTGGGAACTGAAATGCAGAAGGCCTTCAAGGCCAGAGTTGGGTCATGGATTTTACCCTGAAGGCAAGAAAAAGCCAGAGAAGATTTGAGAGTCAAAGAGCTGAAAGGAAATGGAAGGGCATGGGGTGAGGGGTAAATGTGGTTACTGCTTCAATAGTCCAGGTGCAGAGTGGTGAGGGCCAGACAAAGGTAGTGGCTGTAGAAATGGAAAGGAAAGGATGCAGGCCATTATTAAGGAAGATTCCACAGAACTTCATAAGTGAAGACATACTGGGATCCATAAAAAAGAAGAAATTGAGATAGTAGTATAGTAAGTGCTTAATGATGACAACATCATGCATCTTCTGACTCAGTAAAAGCCCATCAAAAATCATCTCAATCAATCAAATGCTTCTGATAATATTTTGATAACTAGGTCAGGCCTCCTCAAACCTTAATGTGCATACAAATTACTTGGGGATATTGTTAAAATGCAGATTTTAATTCAGTAGGTTTGAGATAGGGCCTGAGATCCTGCATTTCTAAGAAGCTGTCAGGTGACAGTGAACTTCTGGTCTGTGAATCACACTTTGAGTCGAAAGAGGCTAGAGCTTCTCATCTTTGATTTTCATGTCAAATGTTAACAGCAATATTAGAAGTTCTTAACCAAGGTGGACTCAGGGAAGAGTCAATTATATTCATGGTCACCTTCAGTTCTAACATCAGTTAACAAGTGGGAACCGCTTGGTCTCCTTGTTTAATGAGAAGACCTTTTTAGACTAGGAGTCAGGAGACCCAGGTGTTAGTCCCAGCTCTATCCGTATCTGACTGTGGGTCATTGAACAAGGAAGCATGGGATAAGAACTCAAATTCATGGGTCACTTCCTATATTTCCAGAGTACCTACTCACCCTCAATTTACTGGCTTCCAATTACACTTGGGATAAATCCCAAATTCTATATTATAGTCTGCTAGGTCCTTCATTATCTGACCCCTGCCCACCTCTCTGATTTCATCTCCTGCCACTCTCCCCCTCATTTACTACACTGTAACTCGAAGGTCTGCTTTCTGCTTCTCAAACACACTAAGCTCCTCCCCCACTGAAGACTCTTGTACTAGATTTACCATCTGTCTGGAATTCTTTGGTCCCATAACTTACCGTGATAGACTCTGTCTCATCTTTCAGTTCTCCACTCAAAGATGCCTTCCTTAGCCATCTACCTCAGTTAATTCTCAACTGGAGGTGACTTTGAATACTGTGGAGCATTTGGCAATATCTGGAAAAATTTTTGGTTGTCACAACTGAGAGTAGGGTGCTATAGGCAATAGGTAGAGGCCAGAGATGCTGTTAAACATCCTACAAAGCACAGGATAGCCCTCCACCATAAAGAATTATCTGGCCCAAAATGTCGATAACCTGCCTAGAGCTGGTTCCCCATCTGTGACCCCTGTCACATAAATACTCTCCATCTCAGCCTACTTTATTTTCTTAAAAATATTCATCATTACCTGAAATTGTCTCAGGCATTTAATTATTTATTATCTGTCTCCCTTGACTGGAATGTTAGTTTCATGAGAGCAGGAACTCTGTCCTATCATGTTCATTGATCTATCCCCAGTGCCTAGAATCATTCCTGACACATCATAGGTACTCAATGAATGAATAAGTGGAGACAGAAGTAAATATTGAATATAAAATGAAACAAATAAATCAAAGACAACCACAGAACTCAAAATTAAAAACTTCTATGCTGCAAATGATTCCTTCAAGGAAAGGAAAAGATAACTCAGAGAAAATATTTTCAAATCATATATCTGATGAAGGACTTTTATCTAGAATATATAAAGAACTCTTACAACTCAACAACAGAAAGACAAACAATCCAATGAAAAAATGAGCAAAGTACTTGAATAGACATTTCTCCAAAGAAGATATACAAATGGCCAACAAGCACATGAAAAGACACTCAATGTCCTTAGTCATTAGGGAAATGCCAATCAAAACCAGCAGGAGACACCACTTCACACCCACCAGAATGGCTATTAAAAAAAGCAAAAACAAGCATTGGTGAAGATGTGGAGAAATCATAATCCTCATACATTGCTGGTAAGAATGCAAAATGCTACAGCCATTTTGGAAAACTGGCATGCCACAAAAAGTTAAACATAGGGTTGCCATGTAACCCAAAATTCACTCCTAGGTACATACCCAAGAGAAATCCTCATAAAAACTTGTACATGAATGTTCATAGCAATGTTATTCATAGTAAACAAAAAGCGGAAACAACACAAATGTCAATGGAGAAACAAAATGTGATTTATCCATATAATGGATTCCATTCCATAATAAAAAAGAATAAACAGATATAGATACATTCTATATAGCATGTATGAACTTTGAAAACATTATGCTAAATAAAAGAAGTCAGACACAAAAGACCACATAGCGTATATAAAAAGAAAACTCGTTGCTATTGAGTCGATTCTGACTCGTAGTGACTCTGTAAGACAGAGTCAAACTGCCCCACAGGATTTACAAGGAGTGCCTAGTGGATTCAAACTGTCAACCTTTTGGTTAGCAGCCTTAGCTCTTAGCCACTACGCCACCAGTATTTCTACATAGTGTATGATTCCATGTATATGAAATATCCAGAAAACTCACTAAGTGGAATACACAGTAATTAAATTGACTACATTTGTGGAAAGAGATGATGAAAAAGCTCAGTATCATCAGTCGGAACAAGTTTAGGGGCTAACTGCAGAACAGACCATCAACTGCCCATATGCCAGTTCAAGTTGAAGCTGAAGAAAATTACAGCAAGTCCACAGAGAGAAACTACGACCTTGAGTATATCCTATCAGAATTTGAAGACTATATCAAGAATAGATTTGATGCATTGAACACTAATGACCGAAGACCAGACAAGTTGTAGAATGACATCAAGGACATCATCGTACACGAAGAAAGCAAAAGGTGATTGAAAAGACAGGAAAGTAAGAAAAGACCAAAATGGATGTCAGAAAATACTCCGAAATTTGCTCTTGAATGTTAAGTAGCTAAAGTGAAAGGAAGAAATGATAAAGCAAAAGAGCTGAACAGAAGATTTCAAAGGGCGGCTTGAGAAGACTAAGTATTATAATGAAATATGCAAAGATCTGGAGTTAGAAAACCAAAAGGGAAGAACATGCTTGGCATTTATCAAGCTGAAAGAACTGAAGAAAAAAGTCAAGCCTCAAGTTGCAATATTGAAGGATTCTGTGAGGAAATTATTGAATGATGCAGGAAACATCAAAAAGAAGATGGAAGGAATACACAGAGTCATGGCACCAAAAAGAATTGGTTGATGTTTACCCATCTCACGAGGCAGGATATGATCAAGAACAAATGGTAATGAAGGAAGAGGTCCAAGCTGCACTGAAGCATTGGCAAAAAAATTGGTCGACATTCAACCATTTCAGGGGGTAGCATATGATCAAGAATAAATGGTACTGAAGGAAGAAGTTCAAGTTGCCCTGAAGGCACTGGTGAAAAACAAAGCTCTAGAAATTGATGGAATACAAATTGAGATGTTTCAACAAACAGAAGAAGCATTGGAGATACTCACTTGTCTATGTCAAGAAATTTAGAAGACAGCTACCTGGCCAACTGACTAGAAGAGATCCATATTTGTGCCCATTCCAAAGAAAGGTAACCCAGCAGAATGTGGAAATTATCAAACAATATCATTAATATCACATGCAAATAAAATTTTGCTGAAGATCATTCAAAAGCTGTTGCAACAGTACACCAACAAGGAACTGCCAGAGGTTCAAGCTGGATTCAGAAGAAGACATGGAATGAGGGATATCATTGCTGAAGTCAGATGGATCCTGGCTGAGAGCAGAGAATACCACAAAGATGTTTACCTGTGTTTTATCGACTATGCAAAAGCATTCAGCTCTGTGGATCATAAAAAATTACGGATAGCATTACGAAGAATGGAAATTCCAGAACACTTAACTGTGCTTATGAGGAACCTGTAAAATAGACCAAGAGGCAGTTATTCCAACAGAACAAGCAGATACTGCATGGTTTAAAGTTAGGAAAGGTGTACGTCAGGGTTGTATCCTTTCACCATACCTATTAAATCTGTATGCTGAGCAAATACTCCAAGAAGCTGGAGTATATGAAGAAGAACAGGGCATCAGGACTGGAGCAAGACTCATTAACTATCTGCAATATGTAGATAACACAAGCTTACTTGCTGAAAGTGAAGAGGACTTGAAGCACTTACTGTTGAAGATCCAAGACTACAGCCTTCGGTATTGATTGCACTAAATATAAAGAAAACAAAAAATCCTTACAACTCAACCAATAACATCATGATAAATGGAGGAAATGTTGAAGTTGTCAAGGATTTCAGTTTACTTGGTTTCACAATCATTGCCCACGGAAGCGGCAGCAAAGAAATCAAATGACGTATTGCATTAGGCAAATCTTCAGCAAAAGACATTTTTAAAGTGTTAAAAAGCAAAGATGTCACTTTGAGGACTAACGTGTGCCTGACCCAAGCCATGGTGTTTTCAATTGCCTCATATGTATGCGAAAGCTGGACAGTGAATACGGAAGACTGAAGAAGAATTGATGCCTTTGGATTATGGTGTTGGCAAAGAATATTGAATATACCATGGACTGGCAGAAGAGTAAACAAATCTGTCTTGGAAGACGTACAGCCAGAATGCTCCTTGGAAGCGAGGATGGTGAGACTTCATCATATGTACTTTGGACTCGTTATCAAGAAGGACCAGTCCCTGGAGAAGGACATCACGCTTGATAAAGCAGAGGGTCAGTGAAAAAGAGGACGACTCTCAATGAGATGGATTGACAGTGGCTGCAACAATGGGCTCAAGCAAAGCGATGATTGTGAGGATGGTGCAGGACTGGGCAGCTTTTCATTCTGTTGTACATAGGGTTGCTATGAGTCAGAACTGACTCTAGGGCACCTAACAACAACGACAACAATCCAGAAAAGGCAAATCCATAGAGACAGAAAGCAGATTAGTGGTTGTTTAGGACTAGAGGTGACTCAGGGGAGATTGTGAGTGATAGCTAAGTGGTATGGGGTCTCTTTTTGAAGGGAAGAAATTATTCTAAAATTAGACTGTGCTGGTGGATGCACAACCCTGTAAATATACTAAAAACACTGAATTGTGTACTTTAAATGGGAGAATTGTATGGTATGTGAATTATTTCTCAATAAAGCTTTTAAAAGGAAAAAAAAAAAAAGACAACCATAGAAGTTGAAATGATCGGTAGACTGAATTTTGAAAAGGAATTATTTTTGTTGTTATATTTCAGGGGATAATTACATAGAAATATCTATGTATTGAAATATGTTTCCCTGGTAAGTGTAGATTTTAGTTGGGGGTGGCTTTTAATGATATTAGAGATCAAAGGCAAATGTGCTGGCAGAAAAAACATTAATGTTATGTTAGTTCACACTTATAACTATACTAAAACCTATCAGCCCAAAGGCTTTCTTACATGATAAGTATTAGATATGGCCACCATCAAAGTATGTCCTGAAACTAAAATTAGGTACAAGTCTGAAAATGAATAATAGCTCCACACCTTTAAAAATAAACCCTTGCAACAGTAGTTTATAAATGGAGGGCTGGGAAGTTTCTGTACCCTCAAAATTCTCATCCTCAGAAAAGGGGGTAGAATCTATAATATCTACTTCACCAGTAGCTATGAAAATTATATGAGATTTTGCTTGTAAAAATGCTTGGACATAAAAGGTGCCCAGTTAGTTGGCAGTAGGGGTGAACCCGGAATGAGGGAGAGGCTATTAGTTACGTAATTTATTATTAAGCTGAAACTTCCTGATATATTCTTTTCCACACTAGTCATAGATGCATTGGTTTCCTGAAATAGTGTTTGACAAATATGGCTACCTTTGGTCTTCTTTACTCCCGTTCCTCTTTGTTTCCATCCTGATCATTGCCCTTCCATTGTTGACATCACTTTCCATTAAAAACCAAAACGACGTGCTGTCGAGTCAATTGCCACTCATTGTCATCCATGCACATCAGGGTAGAACTGTGCTCTATAGGGTTTTCAGTGGCTGATTTTTGGAAGTAGATTATCAGGCCTTTCTTCTGAGGTGGCTCTGGGTGGACTCAAATGGCCAACCTTCTGGTTAGCAGTCAAGTATGTTAGCCATCTGCACCGTGCAGGGACTTCAACTTCCCATTAGGCACCTTAATGCCATGCTCTCTGCTATAGCGTTAGCCATGCTAATCCTTGGAACACAGTCATCACCTAATGAGGAAGCTCAGGCCACATGGAGAAGCAATGTGTAGGTGCTCCAGCTGACAGTTTCAGCGAGGCCCACCTGAGAGTAAATGAGCCTTCAGATGATCCTAGCTGCCATTTTTCAAGTTTTCCAGCTGACATCTCAGGCATTGTAGAGAAGAGTCAAGCCATCCCCACTGTGATGTCTGAATTCCTGACCCACGGAACCGTGAGATAATAAGTAATTATTATTGTTTTAAGCCACTAAGTCCTAGGGAAATTTGTTATACAAAAAAAAAAAAAAAAAAAAAACATACAACAGAGGTACCTAATATCCCAAATCTGTTGATTCCAAACCCAAGCTTTTAATCACTATGCTGTGGTACCGAATAAAGCTTCTAATCAGAATTTGGGTCCCACGAAGACTACCCTACTGGGAAAGGCTGCACTATCTGAAGACTCCAGGGTCCAGTCCACGTGACTGGGCTATCTATCCTGGCAAACAGATACCTTTGCAATTACAGTTTATCGGGCAGGCTCTCAAGGGTACAGGTGGCAAGATGCAGTCTCCTTGAACCCAATCATCTTGGAAACACTGTCAAGACTGAGACTCTAGCACTGCCTTACCTGTGCAGAGGTCACACCTTGATCTCATAGACCCTTCAATAAGCACCATGCATTATACAATATACCACAAAATAGTTTCTCAGTTGAATTGTTTAAAAACCAGCAGCATAAGTTGGTATCTGTAAAAGCAATGTGCATGGCACTTTACAAATATGAAATCTTATTAATTAGCATTTAGTGTCCTCAACAATGCTATTTATAGTGTACTCTTATTCTTGTTCCCCCCCCCCCCCAAAAGTCAAGGCACTAATGGAAAGAGACCAATTTGAAATGAAAGAGTCTTTCTGCAATCCAGGCTTTTTGTTCCCTCTGAAGGGAAGAGAGGAAGGACAGAAATGGGGGGGAGGCGGGTGACAAGGGACTTCTTTGATGCCTTGCACATACTGTAAGATTGACTGACTGCACATCCCAGAATATTTTTATCTGGTCCACGGCTCTTATTATACATATTTGATGGAAATAGTAGACTGGCAGTGGGAGGTGGAAGCAGTGGAGAACAATGAAAAATTACAGTTTTGAGTTATTTCAATTATGCCCTCCAATCTATTCAAGGCCTCTGAGCCACAGATTAACCTGACTTCTCCTTTTTACCCCCCACTTGTCACCCTCCTTGCTGTAAGGAAGAGAAAGCTTTGTAAGGGAAGGGGGCAGCTGCCTCTGAATGCTTGGGGAACAAAACAATTGGTACCTTTCATATCTCTGAAGGCTAAGTTCCATTATCTCACATCAGCATCAGAGCATGGGCCTCCTGGGTTAAAAAATCAACTTTCAGAGGGCAGAAAGCCAAATGCTCCCTCCATGCCTGACTTGAAAGGTAAAAGGCAAAGCTTTAATTTTAGGAAGAATAAGAAAAGAAAAGAAAAAAAAAGCAAGCAAGATTCTAAGTCATTAAATTGTGTAGACTTTGGAAAGCACTCTTTTAAGGAAGTATATGTGAAGAAGTGAGGAAATAATAAAATTGGGAGAGATGGTATCTTAGTCATCTAGTGCTGCTATAACAGACATACCACAAGTGGATGGCTTTAACAAAGAGAAATTTATTCTTTCATAGTCTAAAAAAAAATTTATAGTCTAGTCGGTCCAAATTCAGGGTGTCAGCTCCAGGGGAAGGCTTTGTCTCTCTGTTAGCTCTGGAGGAAGATTCCTTGTTATCATCAATCTTCCCCTGGTCAAGGAGCTTCTCAGGCACAGGGACCCTGAGTCCAAAGGATGTACTCTGCTCCCAGTGCTACTTTCTTGGTGATATGAGGTCCCCCTGTCTCTCTGCTCACTTCTTTCTTTTATATCTCAGAGATTGCCTCAAGACACAATCCAATCTTGTAGATTGAGTCCTGCCTCACTAACACAACTACCACTCATCTTCCCTCATTAACATCATAGAGGCAGGATTTACAACATATAGGAAAATCACACAATACCGGGAATCATGGCCCAGCCAAATGGATACACACATTTTTGGGGAGATATAATTCAATCCATGACAGATAGAAAGCCCTGTATTTAAGTTCTAGTCATATGTGTTACCACCTGTGAGATTGATATGTGCTCATCATATCTCCTCACATCAGGTTCCTCAAAAGTCAAGTGGACATTCACTCATTCACTCCTGCACATATTCACTTGTTCACTTACTTGTTGAGGATGCAACAAGTCTATGCCTTCAAAAAGCTTACAAGTCAAAATATTTCCCTCCTTTCATCACAAGGTTTTTCTAAGAGTCCAATGGACTGAAAAGAACTACATGAATTTCAAATTGATACAGAAATGTAAGAGACTGTTTTTAAAGAACTATGATGCATTGACAATAAACCTTTCAAGACCTGTTAAGTCTTGGACATTCAGTAAGACTGACGACTCAGAGGCCACTGGTTTTCCTTTCCATCAAAAGTCAAATAAACCAAAACCAAACTCATTGCCCTCGAGTCAACTCTGACTCATATTGACCCTATAGGACAGAGTAGAAGTGCCCCCCAGGGTTCCCAAGGGGCAGCTGGTAGATCCCAACTGCTGATTTTTTGGTTAGCAGCTGAGCTCTTAACCACTGCGGCTCTAGGGCTAAAACCAAAATAGATCTCGTTAAATAAGCGCAGCATGTGTTGCAGTCAGGCTTATCATGACTTGGCCCCTCTCCAGTCATGTCTTGCAACACATTCACATGCACCTCAGCCATGTTGTTGTTATTGGCTGTCGGTAAATCAGTCCCTGACTCATGCACAAGGCAATGAATGCTGTCAGATCCTGCCTGCATCATCCTCATGATCAGTTATGGGTTGGATTACTGTGATGCATAGGATTTTCACTGGCTGACTTCTAGAAGCAGATCGCCAGACCTTTCTGTTGCACCCCATTTATAGGGGGTGTAAATAGATGGGTTGCTAAACTGCCTTGGTGTACAGCTCTGTTCATGTCATTTCCCTGCTCATAAGAATTCAATGAGTCCCCTTTTCCTATAAAATCACTCAACGTCACTCTGAAATTTCTCACCCCAGCACATCTTTCCATCCTCACTTACACACATAACAATCAGTCAAAATTGTCACTCATTTCTAGTGTTCACCTATCTCCTTGCTTTTACTTATGCTGTTTCACGTATTGGAATGTCCTTCTGACCTCATATCCCCACATACACATTCTCCTGCTTTGGTCAAATTAAAATTCCGATGAACCTTTCTCTTCTCCTCATACTGCTCTCTGATGCCTTCATGGTAAAAGTGATCATGCCCTCCTTTGAACCACTTTTCTAGCACATGATGATGAGTACAATGATGAGAAAAATGATAGCAACTAGCATATATGGAGACTTACAATGCGCTGAGCACCATGATAAATAAGCACTTATTTTTTTTTTGATTCTCACAACCACTCTAAATCATGATAATAGTTCTATCCCATTTCACAGAGGAAACTGAGGCTTAATAAGGTTAAGTAGTGAACTTGGGTTCCCACATTGTAACTGGAAGTACATGGGTGGGTTTTGGCATCCCCGACACTTGAGTGTGAGTCCAGGTTCTATAACTTAACAGCTTCAAGTCTCTTGTCAAATAATTGTCTCAGAATAATTTTCAGTTTCCTTGTCTGTAAAATAGGGATAGTTATAATGATTACATGTCTTAGCTGACTCCTGACCCC
The DNA here is from genome assembly GCF_030014295.1 of Loxodonta africana. Taxonomy (NCBI): domain Eukaryota; kingdom Metazoa; phylum Chordata; class Mammalia; order Proboscidea; family Elephantidae; genus Loxodonta; species Loxodonta africana. The sequence goes on along the minus strand of NC_087343.1, from coordinate 168,851,953 downwards.
CTATGGCTCCTGGCACCCTGTCCGCCAACTGAATAAATTAAATCAAAGCCATTTGAAGAGGAATTTTTTACTATTTCAGGGCTGGCCTAAAGATAAGTGTTGTAGAGAAACCTGCACAATAGAGGAGACAGAAGTAACATAAATACGGGAACCAACCAAGAAAACACTGCTGCTTGGCCTCAGATCTATCCATCTTGCTCTACTGAGGAAGGTCCAGCCTGAAAATAGTCCTTGTTACTGTCGTCTCCACATAGGCAGCTCTTTATTGTTCTGTTGCTCTGGCTTAATTACCCTCAGTGAGGGCTTCTTAAGGAACATCATTTAGTGGGGCATAATTGCCCAGCTAAATGTTGAAAAGCCTCAAAGCTAAGGGAGCGACAGCTTATACCCACAGCCTCAATGGAAACTTCCAAAGCTCTGATTTGCCAAGAGAGAGCTGTTGGAAGCCACTGCAGTGTATGGCAGAGGACCACGTATCAAGCAGCTTCTCTACACACCTGTTGTACAACCTGTCTTGTGTGGACATTGATGAGTTTGTGATAGATTATCTAAAATGAGATGATGAGATGGGGTCTAAGGTGGTTCCCTGACAAAGTGCAAGAAAACACTGCAAGACAGAGATATACGAGAAAAAGCCAATCCGGTTTCGGCTAAAATAATCCTTTTTATATTGTTTACACATCTTTCATTTCATGACCACTAGTCTGTCTGGCAGGGCAAGGAGGAAGGCAGTGGTTAATAGCATGGACTCTGGAGCCAAACTGCCTTGGCTTTGCCTGTGCTACTTAGTTAGCAGTATGAACTTGGGCAAGGTACTTAACTCCTTGTGCCTTAGTTTCCTCATTTACAAAATGATGATACTAATGTCTCTATTTTAAAGAGTCATGAGCAGGTAAATTGAATTATTACATTAGAACAGTGTGGGCATGCTGTAGGTGTTCAACATAGATCGCCTGTTATTAATATCTTAGTCCATGTATTGAACAAATACGTATGCCAGGTAAAAACCAGTTGTCTTTAGTTGATTCCAACTCAAGGCGACTCCAAGTGTGTCAGAGTAGAACTGTGCTCCATAGGGTTTTTAAAGGCTGATTTTTCAGAAGTAAATCACAGGCCTTTCTTCTGAGGTGTTTCTGGGTGGGCTCAAACCTCCAACCTTTTGATTAGCAGCTGAGTGTATTAACTGTTTGCACCACCCAGAGATTCCTTGTGCCAGGTACTGAACACATATAGGTGAATAACCCCAAGTCCCTGCCTTCATGGAGCTTACAGTCTTGTGAGAGAGACAGACAATGATTAAATAGTCATACAAATAAACAATAGTGCTCTGACGTAAAGGAATATGGTGGCATGAGGGAGTACATTAAAGGCAGGGAGGGCTTCCCCAAGGAAGCACTGTCTGAGCTGGGATCATAACAATGAATAGGCATTAACTGGTGTTAGTTGTGATTGGTGGCAGGTGAACTTTGTGGGATATGGTTCAATGGGGTGAGATAACATTGTATGTCAGAGGGATTAAAATAGGCCAGGGTTTTTTTATGGGGGTGGTTGGAGTGAAGAAAGCAGAGGTGAGGAGAGGGAGTAGTGGGGCTGGGAAGGCACGCAAAGGCCAGGCCATTAAGGTCTTCTAGATCTTGTGAAGGCTTAGGGTGTTTATCCCAAGGACAACCATTCAAGACTTCAAGCAAGAAAGGTTGAAGTGATTTGCCTAGTTTAATAAGTATCTAGTAGACCACAGCCTTCAGTATGGACTACACCTAAACATAAAGAAAACAAAAAGCCTCACAACTGGACCAATAAGCAACATAATGATAAATGGAGAAAATATTGAAGTTGTCAAGGATTTCATTTTACTTGGATCCACAATCAATGACTATGAAAGCAGAAGTCAAGAAATCAAACAACATATTGCCTTAGGCAAATCTGCTGCAAAAGACCTCTTTAGAATGTTAAAAAGCAAAGATATCACTTTAAGGACTAAAGTGTCCCTGACCTAAGCCATGATATTTTCAATAGCCACATACACATGAGAAAGGTGGACCATGAAAGAGGAAGACCAAAGAAGAATTGATGCCTTTGAGTTATACTGCTGGTGAAAAATATTGAATATACTACGGACTTCCAGAAGAATGAATAAATCTTCCTTGGAAGGAGTCCAGCCAGAATGCTCCTTAGAAATGAGGATGGTGAGACTTGGTCTCATGTACTTTAGACATGTAATGAGGAGGGACCAGTCCCTGGAGAAGGACATCATGCTTGGTAAATTAGAGGTCAGAGAAAAAGAGGAAGACTTTCAACAAGATGGATTGGCTCAGTGGCTACAAGGAAGGGCTCAAACATAGCAATGATTGTGAGGATGGTGCAACACTGGGCAGCATTTCATTCTGTTATACACAGGTTCACTGTGAATCAGAACTGACTTGACAGCACCTAACAACAAGCAAAGCAAGGACTAGAAGTCTGGTTCCCCTGTTCTAGTTTGCTGCACCTTGATAAACATCCTTTGTGGCATGCTTCCTTCCAGTTACAGACATTAATGAGCAAAAATGAGAGCAACTGAATGGAAAGCTTCATGTACTGTACTTGTGACTCTGCAGACAGCAGGGCAGGGCTGAATGACGGGTCCTTGGAAGATTTCAAACTACTGTCTGAACCAGAACTCTAAAGGGGCAGGAGGTGGGAGAGGAAGCTTCCACCATGATGCCTGGGGAATGCAGGTGGAGAAATGTCCAAACAAGAATTTAAGGGTCAGACTTGTTATCCATGGATGGCGTTACTGAGGTTCTGTAGAGAGAAGGAGGTAATGTCACGTGGTAAAAGGCCAGACTATGGTGGGGCAGCATCTCAGCCCCAATCCAGTGTCCATTCACTAAGCCAGGCTGCCTCTCCATTTGTTAATACCCCATTTGAGCAGTCAGTCACTGAGCTTAAGGAGCCCAACTACTCAATATTTATCCAAGAGAAATAAATATGTTCACACTAAAACCTGTATAGGAATAGCAACTTTACTCATATTGTTGTTGTTGTTGTTAGGTACCGTCGAGTCGCTTCCGACTCAGAGCGACCCTATGCACAACAGAATGAAACGCTGCCAGGTCCTGCGCCATCCTTACAATCGTTGTTATGCTTGAGCTCATTGTTGCAGCCACTGTGTCAATCCACCTCGTTGAGGGTCTTCCTCTTTTCCACTGACCCTGTACTCTGCCAAGCATGATGTCCTTCTCCAGGGACTGATTTCTCCGGACAACATGTCCAAAATATGTAAGATCCACTCTTGCCATCCTTGCTTCTAAGGAGCATTCCAGTTGTACTTCTTCTAAGACAGATTTGTTTGTTCTTCTGGCAGTCCATGCATGGTATATTCAATATTCTTCGCCAACACCACAATTCAAAAGTGTCATTTCTTCTTCAGTCTTCCTTATTCATTGTCCAGCTTTCACATGCATATGATGCAACTGAAAATACCATGGCTTGGGTCAGGTGCACCTTAGTCTTCAAGATTACATCTTTGCTCTTCAATACTTTAAAGAGGTCCTTTGCAGCAGATTTACCCAATGTAATGCATCTTTTGTTTTCTTGACTGCTGCTTCCATGGCTGTTGATTGTGGATCCAAGTAAAATGAAATCTTGACAACTTCAATCTCTTCTCCATTTATCATGATGTTGCTCATTGGTCCAGTTGTGAGGATTTTTGCTTTCTTTATGTTGAGGTGCAATCCATACTGAAAACTTTACTCATAAATGTCCCAAATTGGATATAATATGCATATGTAATTAATCTCAATGTCATTTATATTTATTAATGTAAATATTCATCAATTGGAGAATGGATAAACATCCATACAATGGAATATATTATTTAGCAATAAAAAGGAATAAACTACTATATACAACATGAATTAATTTCAAAAGTGTCATGCTAAAATGAAAAAAAAAAATGAAAGACCCCCCAAAAAACCCAAACCCACTGCCATCGAGTTGATTCTGACTCATAGCGACCCTATAGGACAGAGTAGAACTGCTCCATAGAGTTTCCAAGGAGCACCTAGTGGATTTCAACTCCCAACCTCTTGGTGAGCAGCCACAGCACTTAACCACTAGGCCAAAAGAAGCCAGACTAAATCCATTTATAAGACATCTGGAAAAGGCAAAATTATAGGAATAGAAAATAGATCAGTGACTGATAGGGACTAGGGTTAGGGGACGGAACTGACTACAAAAAGTCATAAGGCAACTTTTTGAGGTAATTAAAATATCGTATATCATGATTCTTGGAAGAAGTACAGAAGCGAGGATGGCAAGACTCTGTCTTATGTACTTTGGACATGTTATCAGGAAGGATCAGTCCCTGGAGAAGAACACCATGCCTGGTAAGGTAGAGAGTCAGCAAAAGAGTGAAAGACCCTCAACAATATGAATTGACACAGTGGCTGCAACAATGGGCTCAAGCATAGCAACAATTATGAAGGTGGCACAGGACTGGGCAGTGCTTCCTTCTGTTGTACATAGGGTCACTATGAGTTAGAACCAATTCGATGGCACCTAACAACAACAACAACAAATCTTTAATATACTGGTGGTTATATGACTTAATTTGTAAAAATTCATAGAACTGTACACCTAATAATGATAAATTTTACTGTATGTAAATTATACTAAAATAAATCTGATTCTAAAAAACTTTCTGCAGATGAGTTCATGGACAAATCTTTAGATAACAGACAAAAAAAAAAACCCTTGCTCTAAAGTCAAACAGGTTTTAAAGTGAAAAACCAAAACCAAACCCATTTCTGTCAAGTTGATTCCAACTCATAGCAATCCTATAGGACAGAGTAGAACTGCTCCATAGGGTTTCCAGGGAGCAGCTGGTAGATTTGAACTGCTAACCTTTTGGTTAGCAGCTGAGCTATTAACCACTGTGGCACCAGTGAACCACCCCCCGCCAAACATCTATTCCACGCCCCTTTATTTCAAGAGAAACTGAAGACCAAGATAATAAAATTCTACCTCCAAGATCACATCCCTTTCACACTTATTGCATTCCAGATGCTATCCTAGGTGTCAAGGGCATTAGAGCTAATTACAAAGATTAGACTTACTGCCTTGAGATCTGGGATTTTAACTCAGGTCTTTGACTCTATAATTGATTTCCAATAGACGACTAGGTCTCCAGGGAATATTTAGTATTCAGTTCTTGCTGGAGCACTGGACTGGGAGTCAGCAAACCTGTTTATGGATTAATTAAGCTGCAAGAAAGAGCGGATTTTTGAGGCATCAAGTAGTTTTTGAGTCTCTCCTTTCTTAGCCACAGCTAGATTGGAAAACAGTTGAGTTCCTAAAAAGGCCAACTTCAGCTCCTGACCCAGAAGTATGGTCTATTGGAAAAATTAAAAGCCTCCAAAAATGGCAGCTATAACAAGGAGGATGCATAATAATAGCAAAGTGAGGGAGACAGCATGGGCTTGAGGGCCAGGGAGAATTGGGATCAAACCCTGGTTACCTTATACTACTTGTGTCACCACGCACAAATCACTTAAGAGCTTTGAGACTCAGGTTCTTCATATAAAATGGGAAAAACAATGATGTCCGTGCCTCCCAGGGTTGGTGTGAGGGTTAAATAGGGTAATCCATGTGCCTGACACCTTACATTCTCTTAATTAATGACAATGGCTGCTGCTGTAAATACCATCATCATACAATCATTCCAGTGTCTATGTTCACTTCTTGTATCACATGAAAGATTCTTCCTGATCAAGAAAGCCAGGCTGTTACTTAGTCACCAGACAGGGCAATTTTGGCCTCTTTCCTCTTGGATCAAATCATTTGACATTCAGCTGGGGAAGAGTTATCAAGTTGCTGAAGTGTACACCTGAGTCTTCTCCAGCAGTTTGTCAGATTGGCTGAAACATCAGCCTGGACTGGCCAATTCAGATGTATAAAAGCCTTCCAGATCTGTCTCTGTGCTCTGAGACCAATCAATCCCCTCTCACTCTGGGCTCCCCATGGCAACAGGCTTATGCCCAGCTGTCTTCTCTGTGAGTACCCCCCTCGCCCTCTCAGTCTCAATAGAGGGGCATAAGGAAGAGTGAGCATGCCTGCTGGAAGGAGTTATATAATAACACTCCTCCAGTTGATCAGGAGTAGTAGTCAAAATATAGTCAATATTAAAATATTATAAAATATAACATATTTATGTGTACCTATTATTTTTATTGACAAACTTCCAAAATAATGTGCCTCAAATTTTTCTTCACTAATGGGGATTCATAGAAAGGGAATTTGCCCTCTTGTATATATTTTTTTATTTTTATTAGTGACCCTCAATGCGCGGCGGCGGGGAGGGGGGTCCTCCAAAGGTATATTGCAGTCTAGTGGGGAACAGCAGGGTGTGAAGCTTTTATAATAATTCAAACCTGTTGCTATCAAGTTGATTATGACCCGTAGCGACCCTATAAGACAGAGTAGAACTATCCCAAAGGGTTTCCGAGGATCGGCTGGCTGGTGGATTCGAACTGCCGTTCTTTTGGCTAGTAGCTGAGATCTTAACCACTGTACCACCAGGGCTGCATGATAATCCAAAAGGGTCATTAATTCTTTTTTAGTAACTTGCAAAACACTGCTGCAGTGGGACTTCAAAATCTAAAGACTGAGGAAACAGAGAAATTTTACCCCATTTCACATCCTCCTGTAATAAAATAAGCATATTAGAGCAAACTTCCGGCTGCTCTGTGCTAAGAAAACTGCTCTCTTTGCCAAGATCTGGGAGTTCCAAGCCACATGTCCTGATAACAAAAGGGATCATACATAATCTTTGTCATAATTTAACAAATGAAGCGCCTCTTTCTGAATCTAGTGGAAGCCTGGCACAGTCTTAGTTTCAACTGGCTCCCAAGCCATAGCATTTGGTTCAGCAGAAAATGGCCACCATATTAACAGGGAATGGAGGACATTTACCTACAAACCACATTTCTCTACATCTGGCCCTTCACCTGCATCAAAAATCTCTTGGATGCATTTTCTTAAAAATGCCCATTCCTGGGTCTCACCCCAGACCTCCAGATCTCTAGGAGTGGGGCTGGAAATATACGTTAACATGAGATCTCCAAGAGTTTGAATCAACTCCCCACAACTGGAAAGAAAGAAAAACGACCCTTACGAGATTCTGATACAAGTTGTTCCTTAATAACACTTTGAGAAATGCCATGAATCCACCAAGATGGAATTTTTAGAGAGAAATGGCCAACTTGAAAGGACTCTCTTGGCCCAGCATCAACCCTCCCAATTTCAGATCTCAAATTAAACTGTTGAAAGAGTTAACTCCTTAGTCCACTCTTATAACTAGGCAGTGACCTGGCTGACTGCTTCATCCTCACCTTAAAGGAAAAGCTACCGCATGGCTTAAAACTCAGTCAGACAAAGAACCTCTCAGGGCTTCAGACCATTTATAAAGACAGATGGAATTATTTTTCTCACTGTATTTAGCTCTTCTGTGTCATAGTTATGGGATCTTGAGCAAACCACCATCTTTTTCTCAGCCTTAGTTTTTCCAACAATAAAATGCAGGGGATGGGTAAGGATCTGTTTCTTAATCCCCACCCCACCCTCCACCCCAAAGGAGAATCCCATGGACATTGCCAGGGTTCGATAGATCCCTGAAGATCTACCTCTTTCCTTTTTAGTTGAAAAGGCATATTGGAATATAAATAAGCAAAAACAAAACAAAACGAAACAGAAAAACCTTGTTATAGAAATATCTTTGACATCACTATCATGATGTATATTTTTTACAGTAAATTAAAAAAAAAAAAAGCAAATTCTTTCTAAGCATAGATACTTAACTGTTACAGGTAAAGCATTATTTTGGTACCTCTTTAAATCCAAGGCCAGACTAGATGATCCCTAAGGCTTTGCTCTGCAAAATGGAGTCCTGGGACCAGCAGCACTGGCTAGTAAGAAATGACCTACACCAACCTAGACCTACAGGATCAGATTCTGCATTTTAATAAGACCGCCAGGTGATTCGTATTTGCACACTAAATTTGAGAAGCACTTCTCTAAGGTACTTCTCAAATTCGTCTGTTTGTTGGAATCTGCTAGGGAATTAAGAAAAAATTCTGATGGCTGGGTCCTGTTTGCAGAGGTTCTGACTTAATTGGCACAGGAAGGAGGGGTGCAAGTCTGGATAGAGGGGTTTTTATACATTACTTGGTGATTCTAATGTGCAGTAACTTTTGAAAATCCTTGTTCTAAGGGACCTCTCTAGCCCCCAAACTCAATAAGCCTGTGAACCTCCTGACAGAAAGAAGACAGTCTGGTAAGTCGAATACCTTTAGGAGAAAAGGAGGTGAAGAAAATAGGTGACACAATGGTGGCCTGTGCCAAACTGGAGCATTTGTGCTCTGTACAAAGGAGGTGGCTAGACTGAACCCCCTCAGTTGTTGTCTTTAAGAATGGGACTTCATTCTGTCAAGTCGTCTGATCTTTTAAGAAGCTGGAAATTAAATTCTTATGTAAAAATCTTTTTTTTTTTTTTTTTTTTTACAGTATTGACCATAAATTCAATTTTATTTTCTCTCTCTTTTTTTTTTTTTTCTAATTTAAATTATGCTACCCAGGAGCCCTGGTGGCTCAGTGGTTAAGAGCTCAGCTGCTGACCAAAAGGTCAGCAGTTCAAGGCCAATAGCTGCTTTTTGGAAACCATGTGGGATTGTTCTACTCTGTCCTATAGGGTCACTATGAGTCGGAATTGACTCAACGGCACACAATAACAACAACACAGGCTGAATACAGTCCACAGAACACCAATTTGGGATCTCTGACAGAGAGAAAACAGGTCCACAAATAGAAAGAGCGTAAGTCCAACCTCACAAAACAGAGGCAGGCAATTCCACAGTGGTGATTCATTCTGCAAACAGCTATGACTGCTTCTAAGAGGGTGAGGTGGCCTCTCTTCTGTAAGGATTAGTATGACTGCTGTTTCTCCTCTGCCGATGAGGAAACACACGCTTTCCAATGCTTCGTGATCATCTGGAAAAGCAAGACTCTTGGCATAACTAGAGTCAGGCACTGGAAAATGCTGCTCCCCAAAGAAGTCCAAAGAACAGAGTGTGTAACCAAGACTGTGAAATGAGAAAGCTGAGCAGTCAAGGAAGGCATGGGGCATGGGAAGGGAAAGGAGCTATGAAAGTATGGTAATTACCTGTAATCTTCATGAGATAAGAGTTTACTGTCCAGTGGGATATGAATAATGCAAAGACTCTGCCCCTGGGAGAAGGAGCCTTCGGGAGGTGACTTTGCCAGTCTGATGGCCAAGACACTTCATTTTAACTGTTGCAGGAGGCATCTGTCTCTATTTACATAAATATCTGTTCTCTTACACTAATGGAAATCCCATCCAACCTGGGACCTTCAAAGACTACTGGGAAATGTGTCAGAAGAGCAGAAAGAGGAAAGATGACCACATTAAGGATGCAGCTTGTATGGAAGGTTAAGAGAACAGAGAATAAAAGTTCTTTAGGAATCATAGTCCTGGTTACTAAGGGGGAAAAAACGGAAAAAGTCCTGATATTATTCTAATATCATTTTAACTTATTCTAATAACTATGTTTTATCTATCTAGTGAGGCTAGAAGCTATATGAGGACAAATCAAATGAACACATTACTACGTATGATGATCAAGGCTGATATAGTCTAAGGACTTCTGGAGCAAATATTATGTCTTCTACTTGTGCATAACCCCCTTAGAGTCTATTAAAGGCCTAGAAACAGGGAAAAAAATATAAGAAGTACATTACTTTTGAGCCGATTGTCAAAAAATAGCATATAAAATAACACTGACCTAGTGCAGTGGTTCTCAAAGTGTGGTCCCCAGATCAGCAGCATCAACATTACTTGGGAGCTTGTTAGAAATATAAATTCTCAGGTCCCCACCCCAGACCTACTCAGTCAAAAACTCTGGGGGTGGAACCCACCAGAAATCTGTGCTTTAATAAGTCCTCCAGGTGATTCTAATGCAGGCTCTTCATTATCTCAGTCAATTTTCACAACAACATATTGAGGACAGGTTAGCTCATTTTTTAGCTAAAGAACCTGTGAAGTCATTTGCCCAAGGTCAGATTGTTAGTAGCAAAACCAAGACAACTGGGTTTTTGTGCTTTGATCTTGAGGGGAAATTTTAAATTTCCTAGCAGTAATTGATTTGAGTTCAGTTGTAAAGACATGTGTTTATTTTTTTTCCTACCTTAACAACTGTACCAGCCCATTAAAAGAAGTACAAGAAAAAAAACAGGAATAATCCATCTACCCAGGTGTGCCCTTTACTTTCTTAGCTGAGTGTTTTTACTCCTACCCTGCTTTAAAACATTCTTTTTCATCCTTTAAAATCCAGCCCAGTGGCTGCCTCCACTGTGAAGCCTCCCCCACTGATCCCCAGAAAGAACGTATCAGCTCTTCTGGCTTGATTACACATCTCTCTGCCTAATTTTCCAGTATAGCTGACTTTACATGTCTACTCTCTCCAGTGGACTATAACTCTCTGGGGACAATGAACATATCTCAGCATCTCTATATGCCCCTAATACCTGGCATAGAATAATATACTTTGGAGCTTGAAAGGACCAAAGAAAATAAAACAGCTGCCAACCTTTGCAATTATTGAACACTAACCATGTCACAAAAGAGCCCTGGTGGTACAGTGGGCATGCAGCTGCCAACTGGAAGGTCAGTGGTTCAAACCCACCAGCTGCTCCCCAGAAGAAAGCTGTGACAATCTGCTTTCTTAAAGATTACAGCCTTGGAAACCCTATGGGACAGTTCTACTCTGTCATTTAGGGTTGCTACGAGTCAGAATCAACACCATGGCAATGGGTTTGGTTTTTTCCTTAATCATGTCACAGGTTCTAGGTTAAGCTTTCTGCGTACCTCATCCTACTTGAATACTCAGAACAACCTTATAAATTAGGCATTGCTTTCTCTATTTTAAAGACTGGAAAATTAAGACTCAAAAAAGAGGTTAAGAAACAATCCAATTTCATATAGGTACCATGTGGTAGAACTGGAATTCTTGATGATATAATGCCTCTCCACTTCTTATTTAATGGGTGGAAAATGAAAGTCTAGATCTTGTTTGACAATGAATCTATTCTGACTCATAGAGACCCCATATGACAGAGCAGAACTGCCCCATAGTGTTTCCTAGGCTGTAATCTTTACAGGAGCAGATCGCCAAGCTTCCTTAAAGTCTAGATAGAGAAGGACATTCTCTTAGTCCCACAGAGGGACTGAGGCAGGTCTAGATGCAGACCTCAGGTCACTTTACATACCACCTTGCAATCTATCCTGAGCATCATAGCAATGGAAAGAAAAAATGTTTTTGGAATTTCTGGATCACTTAGAGAATCTCCTCCATTCTACAAGCAGGTGACCTGTCAAATTTGTTTCCTGGAATATTTTTGAAGCAGCAGGAAGTTTTGTTTTCTTTCTCAAAGATAAAAGGCTCCAATATTTAGTCATTTTGGCCTCGTTCTTAGATGTTGTTGCCCTGAGCTCCTTAGAACTCTTCCTTTCTGACCCCAGACCCACAACTCACTCATTTTTACCCTGACCGTTCTCAAGTCTATGGGACTTTTCTTAAAGGCTCCAATCTGATTCTGTGGCTGTTCCTGGGCAGGCATTAGTTTTCCAGGATGCAAATTGATGGTTTCCTTTCCTTTTGCTGATGAAAAGTCTGTGGTAACTGTTCACCTCAGAGGAACTCACTTCTGCTTTTGGAGGTGGCAGGGAAGTCTCAAGGACCCACAAGTAATAATGTACCAGTATTATGTGGAGCTCAGATTTCAAACCTGAAAATAAACTTGCAGAGTCTGGTCACTCATACATCCAAGTGCTTCTCATGCCTGTCACTGAACAGTTATGGAAATAGGGGCCATTAATGTGTACCGCCTCAATTACCCAACCCTATTGAGTGATAGGAAACTCATTTTCTGGTTGGAATGCTAATTCTTTAGGTTCTTTAGAGACGTTTATACCTAAATCTCTCATCTTGAGCTTTGGTAAGTTGTAGGTTGTTTACTCAAGTATGCTACTTTAAAATACACAGAAATCCTAAACATACAACAATAAGATTTTGGTTGAACACAATATGCTATACAGGACTAATATAAAGGATAATATAAAGGAATTCTACAGAGCCATTTAGACATTGGTGTGGATGTCTATTGGCAGGAAAGATGTTCATAATATAGCAAGTGAATATTGAAGAGTGAAAAACTTTATGTACACCATGATCTCAGTCTTATAAAATAATAAAAAATCAACATACAAATAATAATAATTTAAAAAACCCTAAACCCATTGCTGTTGAGTTGATTCTGACTCATATGAAAAGCAAGTCTAAAAGGATATATATCAAAATATTAACAAATTTATCTCAAACTTGTACAATGATTGTTGCTTTGATTATCCCCCCCTTTTCTTACTTGTATTTTCCAGTTTCCCACAGTAAACCACATCTCCCATGTAATTTAAAAGAATATTGTTGTTGCCAGGTGCTGTTGAGTTGGTTCCAAGTCATAATGACCCTATGTACTACAGAATGAAACACTGCCCCATCTTTCAACATGATCACAATTGTTGTTATGCTTAAGCCCATTGTTGCAACCACTGTGTCAATCCATTTCATTAAGAGTCTTCCTGTTTTTTTCTGACTCTGTACTCTATCAAACATGGTAACCTTCTCCAGGGACTGATCCCTCCTAATAACGTGTCCAAAGTATGTAAGAATCAGTGTCACCATCCTTGCTTCTAAGGAGCATTCTGATTGTACTTCTTCCAAGACAGATTTGTTTGTTCTTTTGGCAGTCCAATGGTATATTTAATATTCTTCACCAAAACCACAATTCCAAGGTGTCAATTCTTCCTTGGTCTTCCTTATTCATTGCCCAGCTTTTGTATGCATAAGACACAATTGAAAATACTATGGCTTGGGTCAGGTGCACCTTGGTCTTCAAGGTGACATCTTTGCTTTTCTACACTTTAAAGAGGCCTTTCGCAGCAGATTTGCCCAATGCAATGGGTCTCTAGATTTCTTGACTACTGCTTCCACAGGCATTGATTGTGGGTCCAAGTAAAATGGAATCCTTGACAACTTCATTCTTTTCTCCATTTATGTTCCTTATTGGTCCAGCTGGGAGAATTTTTGTTTTCTTTATGTTGAGGTGTAATCCATAATGAAGGCTGTGGTCTTTGATGTTCATCAGTAAGTGCTTCAAGTCCTCTTCACTTTCAGCAAGCAAGGTTGTGTCATCTGCATAACACAGGTTATTAATGAGTCTTCCTCCAGTCACTATGCCCTGTTCTTCTTCATACAGTCCAGCCTCTCGGATTATTTGCTTAGCATACAGATTGAACAGGTGTGGTGAAAGGATACAATCCTGATGCACACCTTTCCTGACTTTAAATCACGCAGTATCCCCTTGTTCTGTTCGAACAGCTGCCTCTTGAGCTATGTACAGATTCTCATGAGCACAATTTAATGTCCTGGAATGCCCATTCTATTTAAAAGAATACTGCTTTTAATCCCAATTACATACAAACTCATACACATAACCAACCAACAACCGGCCAAACTGTCAGTCCTGAAGTTAGACTGCTGTATAAAATGTTGCCTGGTCAAGAAATTTCTGTATCTGGAGAAAGCTAATTGATTTCAGTACCAAATCTTGCCCTAACGACTGCTTTACCTTTGATTGCAGAAATACTTGGTCTCTGGGTCTCGATTTACTTGTGAGAAGAATGGGGATGACACCATTCACCTTGTAGGCTGCTTTGAAGGTTAAGTGATAGGGTCCTATATCAGGACTCTGTTTCAAAATCATCAAGAAGACTTTTTAAAAATACACATTGATGAGTTCCACCTCGGGCCTTCCTAGGACTCACAAGAAAATGCTGAGTTAATTCTATGGACTGATTGTCATGGTGACCTCTTTCATGTATACATGGTTTTATGTGGTATGACATATAATGAACTTTGTTAGACTACAAATTGCTGTACTGTAAATTCAAGGACAGGATGAAAGGGTCTGCCATAAACTGGGGTCTGGCCAAGGTCCAGAGCCAGGTTCCTCAGGGAAGAGTAAGCATTCAAGCAGGTGATGTATATTATACTTCCACACAAAGTAAAAGACAACAACAACAGAAGCAAAGGGTTTTGTTAAACAAACAATGTCACAATAAACTGAGACTTGTTGTCATATGCTACAGAGTTGTTAGTGACCCTATGTGTAAACTGAGGTTGCCAAATAATTCAAGAGATTTATATTTTAAAGAGGCCTTAGTGATAATTATGTGTGATTGCCAGCCACTCAATAATGCCATTATCTCTATACCCCACCCCTGGTCACCCCTGTTTTCATATCTCTGGGATCCAGGGGATTGCTTGACTGCTTACTGTTTGGATGGTTCTGTGATAACATCCTTTAAGTCACTGCTGCCAATTCTTCACAGGTCTGAGCTCTGCCACATGGAATCCCATATAAGAACTCCACCAGGTCTTCCATCCATAGCTCTAAATTGAAGACTCTCAAACACTTGAGAAGACTGTCACAAGTAATCTGTCATTATTAAAACAGTTACCAAAGTTCCTACCAAGGTTGTTGTTGTAGTTAGTTGCCATCAAGTTGATTCTGACTTATGGGGACCCCATGTGCACAGAATAGAATTGCTCCATAGGCTGTGACCTTTCGGCAGCAGATTTCTAGGCTTATTTCCTGGCACCTCTGGGTGGGTCGAAATGGCCAACATTTCGACTAGTAGTTGAGTGCTTAATTGTGTGTGTCAAAAGGGGCTCTACTCAACCAAATTACTGTTTATAAATCAGAGCATATTATAGCTTCCGATTTACTTTCCAATCTGTATCCATTGATGGACGAGAAAAGAGTTGAGTTACAACTCTTACAAGCAGAATAAGAAGAAGTTACATCTATCATGGGCGCTGGAAGGGGTAAAAAGTTGTTGATGGTTTTGCGATGTAGCACTTTTATATTAAGAGAGAGCTATCATGCCTCATCATTGGCTGGTATTTATAAAGTGCCTACTATGCTCAGAGTTTTGGACTATGTGGTTAAGACAGAGAGAAGGGTAAAGCACAATTATGAAATCATGGGGATTTGGGCTAGATAGTTATGAATTTTTTGATACTAAAAAAGAGCAAATAAGCCCACGAGTGCTCATTTACTGACTCATTTATTCAAACATTTACCAGACAAATCTAAATGCTAGAAGATACCATGCTGATCAAACAGACAAGACCATTGTCTTCATGGAGATCACATTCTGGTCTCTGTTCACAAATTTACATGACATAGTTCCCTGCCCTTCGACCATAATAAAACCCTGGTTCAAAAAGACCCTTGTAGGTCACTTGTCCAAGGGTTGATTCCTCACTGCAACATGCTCATTAACAAAGGAAGGTTACAGCCCTGGAGTAGGACAACGTGGTGATAAGGGGTGTAGGCCCTGGGGTCCGATCTGAGTTCAGGGCCTATCTCTGGCACTTATTGTGGTTTAGTTACCTCTGAGTCAATTCTGACTCAGGGTGATCCCATGTGTATCGGAGTAGAACTGTGGTCCATAGGGTTTTCATGGCTGTGACCTTTTGGAAGCAGACCAAAAGGCCTTTCTTTTAAGGTACCTCTGGGTGGGTTTGAACTCCTAACCTTTCAGTTAGTAGCTGAGTGCTTAACTCTTTGTGCCACCCAGTGACATCTGTCACTTATTATGAGCTGTGTTTCCTTGGGTCACTTACTAGGCTTGACTCTCAATTTTATCTGTAAGATGCTTAGCACACCTGCTTCTCAAGGTTGTTGGGAAGATTCAGTGAGGTGAGGCATAAGAAGCATTTGGCATAGTGCTTAGTGTATGGCCACTGCTGTGTTATTTACTATTGCATTATCGTAAACATAATTTATAATTATCAGTAATTGTCATTGAATACCTCTATACATGGGGAATCTATGATAAAGGCCCTTGCATCTTCTGATAAGCCCTTCCTAAAATATTTTATAAAGTATAAATAAAACATGACAATCTATGTCACGTTTAGCCATAACAGACTTCCTGTGACTTCCACCCATTTGGCTTCTCTCTCTCTCTTCCCGGATGCTGCTCCAATCATCTTTTCTCTGTACCAAAGAGCGTGTATTTCCAATTGTTCCTCATTGGAGAATGTAAAAACCTGCCTCTGCTGTGCTGAGTCTCGTCTTAACACACATCAGCCACACAAGCATCTAATGTTCTCCTTCAAATTCATCCTCCCACACCAACAACCAGTCTAAATACCAGAGATGTTTGTCATTTTTAAGTCATTTTACCCATGGCAACCTGTTCAAATATAATTCCCAGTGACCAATGGTCAGTAAGTGGTTCCATTCTTCAGACCACCTACTGTGAAAGGGTCTTCCACCTACATTCTTTTCTACAACAGGGGAGGAGTTACTCATAAAACTGGATGGATTTCAGGACACTGACGAGGACACAATTACTGACAGGTGGGGTTGCCATGTATTTAAACAGGGTTTGGCAAACTATGGTGTATGGATCAAATCAAGCTGCTTGGTTTTGTAAATAAAATTTTATTGGAACACAGCTCCATCCATTCGTTTACACATTATCTATGGCTGCTTTTACTCCACACCATCAAAAAAAAAAAAAAATTTTTTTTTTTTTTTTTTTATCAGAGATGAATAGTTGTGAAAGAGACCATGTGGCCCACAAAGCCTAAAATATTTACTATTTGGCCCTTTGCAGAAGAAGTTCGCCAACTCCTGCATTAAAAGGTTATCATATAGTTGGCCCCCATGTTATTGTAGTGGTGAACTTACCCAGGACCTGAGCAACCAGAGTGAGGCTGATGTTATCTCTCTGGCATACACTTTGCAAATCCCATTGAGAAGACTCTAAAATGATAAGTGGCTACGGTCTGCAGCAGAATATAATTATTCCTGCATCTCATACTGCCACACTGTGTTAAATCAACCCAAACAGCACTCTAATCCCTAAAAACATGCAACTTGCAATTGCCCTTCTTCAACTCAGTTATTACTCTGCATTGCACACACCCCTTAAAAAAAAGCCACTTTAAATAAATCTTCCGTGTATTTTCTCTAAAACCTCTGGTAAAACCCAGCTATACTGAACTATCATGACTGTCATCCTTCCTCAATTTTGCAGCCTTTAAAGTTCTTTCAATGTATCTGAGAACGTCTGGACCTTTGATCCATTTCCGAGACGAATGCCCTTCCGTAGGGTCTGTCATGAATCTGTACCTTTTGTTGTTTCCATCAACGTCTGCTGGGATGGATTCAGAGTCTCTTCAGAGCTCACAATACCCTCCTTAAACATAAGAGAACCAAGGACGTTTGGGCCCAGAGCCACATTACAGATCATTACAGAAGAGGAAGCTAAAGGTCAGAAAAATCAAAAGGCTTCCCCCAGTCACAGAGCCAGTTCCTAGCAGAGTTGGGCATAGAGCTGCAGCCTTTAGACTCCCATCTGGTGCTCTTTTCCACATACTACCCCATTTCTCTTTGGATTCAAAGAAGACATCACATTTTTCAGTAATGTCTATCTAATTTCCTCTGCCTTTATCGTAATACTGGCCACATTGCCACAGGCATCATTCCCAAAACCCTTTCCATGTCTGCTCCATCTAACTGGCAATCTTCTCCCCTCTGCTTTCCCCTGAACTTGAACTCTTCCAGAGATACTGCCTTAAGTTTACCTAAATTAAATCTCTTCCCATGACTGTTTACCTAGTCCTCTAAGCTCTTCAGCCTGGTTGGTAATTTCTTTCATCATCTTTTCCTGTGCTTGCAACCCTATCTAACTTGGCATCATTCATAAATCTAGTTAATGTATAACTAGCTTCATTGTAGATCATTATAGATTTAACAAATAGTGCCGTTCCCATTGTAGACCCCTGTAAAGACCTGTGTGAGATAATCCTCTTCCATTGGATAAGGTAAGAACACTCGACTTTACCTTTGTTCTCTTCAATCTAGGAGGAGTGAGAAAGCTATGAGCACAGATGACTTGTCTGAAGTCATCTTGTCCCTGGATGGCTGAGTGGTGGGTAGAAGCTACTTCCCTCTGGGCCTCTTCCTGTTGCCAGGGAAAACGTACTTTCAGAAAATGGTCCCTCTCTTCCAGGACATCACACTTTGACTGAGGCTTCAGAAACAGTCCAAGGGAAGGTTAACAGGGAAAAGACTGAATTCAACTCAGCATTTTTCCTTTGACATCTTGGGGAACCTTGGGGTTCCTGCATTAGCCCATTCCCAGCACTCTCATCACAGTGATGTCTTTGGTTCTGAACATCCCTAATTTGGGTTTTAAACTGTCTTTGTCAGAGAAAACTCTTCTCTAAACTCTGCGTGGCTTAATCCTTCACTTCCTTCAGGCCCTGCTAAAGGTTACCTGATTCTGTCACCCCTCAGACAAACATACAAGCTCTTTGACTCCTCCACGCATTATTTTCCCCACAGGACTATATGTTTCACTTGTTTTTTTGCTCTTTGTCTGTCTCTAGATTGACAGCTCCATGAGGACAGACATATTAGTCTGTTTTGCTCACTCTATTCCCGGTACCTAGAACAGAAAACCAAATATTTTTTAATGAATGAATGGATGAATTAAGATGGAGCTGCTGCTGCTGCTGATTTCACCTTTATACACAGAAATGACTTGGCAGTTTTCAGGGAGCTTTGACTTCCTTTATCTCACTTGATTTTCATAAAAACTAGATTATTGTTTCCACTGTCAGAAAAGAAATCTTAAGATCAAAAAACAAGTCAATTCTTTTCTTCTTCCCTTGCTCATTCAAATAACCAACAGTTAAGTGCTTTACGTATATGTGGTAATTAAAAGAGTAGATTGTGGTATTGCACAACATGTTTCAAATTCTGACTCATTTTTCAAATGTAGGACCTCAGGCAAATTACTCAACGTTTGAAACCTCAGTTCATTTACCTAAAAAATAGTGGTACTAGTAACATCTTAAAGACGTCAAGAAGATGAAATTAGATATATGCAAGTACTTAGTACAGTGCCTGCGTACAGTGAGCTCTTGATAAATATCAGCTGATGATGTTTATTATCCTCATATATTACCATCACTGCCACCACCACCAGCGGTTAAGAGCTCAGCTGCCAACCAGAAGGTCCGCTTCAAATCCAACAGCATTTCTTGAAAACCCTATAGGGCAGTTCTACTCTGCCCTATGGGGTCACTACTGAGTTGGAATTGACTCAACGACAACAGGTTTTTTGGTTTGGTCTTTACCACCACCACTGTATCATCACCAGGACCACTATTCACTATCACCACATCACCACCACCACCATCACCATTATCTATACCAGTATGTGCCAGGCATTTGTTAGGCACAATGGCTAGAGAATAAAGACAAAACTAAGAGGCAATAGATTTATTAGCTATGGCCCATACTCTATGCTAATTGTTTTATATATACTTAATCCTTATAACAGGAGGCCTGGTAGTGTAGTGGTTAAGTGTTTGGCTGCTAACCAAAAGGCCAGAAGTTTGAACTCACCAGCCACTGTGCAGGAGAAAGTTGTGGCAGTCGATTCCATAAAGATTTAGTCTTGGAAACACTATGGGACAGTTCTACTTTGTTCTATAGCATTGCTATGAGTCGGAATCAACTCAACAGCAATGAGTAATCCTTATAACAATCCTGCAAGAATTGTATTAATTATCACACAGCTAGAAAGCAACTGAGCTATGATTGCAACCTGTGTGTCTGCCTGATAACAAAGTCTTTACTGTACTTTCATAATCCAGTGACAGAAGAAGGTATTTGTTAAGTATTACAATATACTTAACTGGATAATGGGGGGGGGCGGGATTGGGGGGAACCAGAAAGGTGCTATGGAAGCACATATGAGGGCACCTGACCCAGACTGGGGGAAGAAGAAGTGGTAAAGGAAGGCTTCCTGGAGGAAGGATCACGAGGTGAATCTTGGAAAATGAAATGGGGTTAGCTGAGGCCTCACAACTAAAAAATGCCAGCAAAGACTGGGCTCTGTGGCTGCTAGCTCCCACCATGGAATGGCCTCTGTAAAACCCCATTTTGGAACATGTGATTGTTTTCCCTGGTCTTCAATCATATGTAAAGACTGTACTCTTAGTAAAGTGGTGATTTCACCTTGTAGTTAATGAAAGATGCTTTGCCAAATAGTGTCAGCTACTGCCAAGTCATCCCCAATTGGGTGTCGTTTATTATACAACTGAAGTCCATCACCGCAATGTGACAACTCCCACTCCCATGCAATCCTTCAAAAGGAGAGAATTACGATCCATGTTGATGCTGCAGCTGTTCAGTAACACACACGAAAAGAGAGGCTCTGAATGCCTATCAGACTACATACAAAGTGGGGAATGTAGGGGAGCCATGAAATTTTGACTTTTAAAGGGTCTCTCTATCTCTTGGCATTAGATACAATGAGTTGATGGTTTGGATACTCATCTGGATGGTTAATGGTTGGTTAGAGCCACTATCTGAAAACTAGGCACTGTGAAATAGGTACTTCAGGTGAGGCCTGGAGTAGAATGGACTCAGGTCCCAGACATACCAGCAGGTAGGGCAGACTTGCCCAGAATGACAAAGCTGGCTGGGCTGAAGAGAATTATGTTCCAGGGGTCATATTGATGCCTGAAGCTCATGTTGTAGGATGCATGAGCATAACTACTGACACGTGTCCAACATTTTAACACCTTCTTGGTCTCAATAAGGAACAGAGGTTGCAGGCACTTAGTGAAATAAAAAAATTAGGTTCAAAACACCTACTGACTTACTTCATCAACACATAATTACCAGCAGTAATGATGACAATGTGCCAGGGTAGGTACACTGGGGGAACCCAGAGATAAATAAGACCGGTGCCATGTATCTTTGTGTGCTCTGGCCAAAATAAACAAACAAATCTGTTGCCATCTAATCAATTCCAACTCATGGTAACCCCATGTATTATAGAGTAAAACTGCTTCATAGGATTTTTCTTGGCTGTAATCTTTTGAGGAAGCAGATTGCCAGAACTTAATCATGTGGGCTGCTGGGTGGGTTCGAACCAATAAACTTTTGATTAGTAGTCAAGCACATATTGTTTGTGGCATGCAGGGACCTTGCTTTGTGCTCTAGGCCAAGCAATTTAACCCTGGTTCCTTAATCTCTAAAATGAGGCTAATAAGACTTACACAAAAAATTTTAGTAAAGAATGAATGAATGAATGAATAGTGCCTGCTAAGTTCCTAGCATGTCACCTGGCACAGAGAAGGTGTTCTTCAAATGTGAAGCACTTCCCTCTTCCCTACAAAGGACATTCGGGCTGCAAGGTCATCTGACGGGTGATAAATGAAAGAGGGAGAGTCTCTGGAGATCAGTGGGAGTTAAGCGGTCAGAGGAAGAAAAAAATCATGTTTACTCAGCATAAATGTGGTAGTCAGGAAAAGCGGTGTAGAGAAAGTACTGTTTGAGCTAGATTTGAAAGGGCAGAAGAAAGATTTGCTCATACTGATATGAAGGGTCAGGCTGCCCCAGGAGTGCATTAGTACACAAACAGAGCTAAGGAGGTTAGGATGCAGGTGACGTGTTCAAGTTAGGCTAGAGCGTAGGGCTTGTCAACTGTATCCGTAAACTCCCTGGTCCAGCATGGCCTGGAGACTGCCTGTTTCTCTTACATTATCTCATCATTCTTACAATGTCTCTTAGCCCCTGCTACACCAATTTTCTCAGTTGGTAAAATGTCCCAAGCTTTATCCTGCTTTGGAGCCTTGCACAGATCCTTCCTTCTGCCTGGAACAGTCTTCCTCAGCTTCTCTCAAACCAGAAGCAAACCCATTGCCATCAAGTTGATTCTAACTCATGGTGATCCCATGTGTTACAGAGTAGAACTGCCCCATAGGGTTTCCAAGGCTGCAATCTTTACAGAGGCAGACTGCTATATCTTTCTCCTGAAGAGTAGCTGGTGGGTTTGAACTACAGACCTTTAGGTTAGCAGCCCAGCATTTAACCACTGTACCATCAGGGCTCCTTTCCATCTTCTCAGCACTGGCTTTTTTTCTCTTTCAGGCCTCAGATCAAATGTCCGCTCTTCAGAGAGGTCTCTCTCTGCTTCTTATTCTTTATCATTTCACCCTATTGTTTCCCTCCAAACAGCTTTCCCCTTCGGTGATTGTCCTGTTTATCTATTTCTTTACGTGTTTATTATTCTCCCTCTAAAATTTCATGAGAAAGCTCACCGCCTTCATCCTCACCATGGGCCTGGGTTTGGCATGGATTTTCACAGCAAACTTTGAACAAAGCAACTCAATATTATATTTGCAGAGTTGGATGGGACTTGGAGCCTATCCATTATGACCTCCTCACCTGTTTGAATGGAAAAGCTTAAGGGGAGAGACATGCCCAAGCTCTCACTGTAAGTTGGAGCTACCACCCAGACCTCTTGATTTCTCTCTGTAGTTCGGTTCTGCCCTTCAGTATTCCACACAGCTTCTAAGGCATGGTCTTGGACCTCATTGTAGCCCATTATCACTGAGCAACTGGATGGAGGTGATAAAAAATGCAAATTTCCAGGGATTCAGGTTCAGAAAGTCTGGGGTGGAGCCTGGAGATCAGCGTTTTTGAAAAGTATACCCAGAAAATTCAAATGCAGATGGTTCCTGGACAGCATTTGAGAAACTATGCTTTAAAGAAATGTTATTCCTCCACATATCAAACTTATTTTACAGATGTACAAACTGAGAGAAACTCAGAAAGGTGAAATGGTCCTATAGCAATACAATTGCACAGCCAGGACTAGAACCTGGTGAGTGAGAGCTCCCAGAAGGAGAATGGCATTAAATATTAGCCTCACGGTGGGAAAGTACATTTATTTAAAATTGTTTTTAAAATCCTGGTGAAGTAAAAAAGAAAATCTCAGTTTGGTGCTGTCTTTCAGACTTCTCTACCAATTGTTAATCTCCACATCCCACCACTTCCTTTTTGTCTTAAATAAGAAGAGAGAAAGCTTCAGGCTCAGAATCTTCTGTAGGCAATGGTACCAGGCTGGAATATAATGACATCATTTTATTATCATTATTTTTATTTTTATAATTTCCAGCTACTTTTTTTTATGATAAATGATACTGTTTTTCTCTATTTGCAATAGTTGACGCAGTGTTTCATTTTAAACAAATGTATTCATTATAATGCATTTAAAGAAAAAAGCACATAAATGCACAGATATAATAAAAAGCATGAAGATAGAATGGCTGAAGTTTAGGGGTGAGAGATCTAATCAAACTTCATGAGAGAGTAACTAACTTGCTTGAGCCTTGGAAATTATTCAGTGGCACACCCAGTATTCAAATCCAGGCCGTTTCACTTCCAGGGAGATGTTTGACATACAGTAATTTAAGAACAGAACCAGGACTAGGTTTCATGAGGAAGGTTTTCATTATGTATACCTCTGTTGGGATTAAGATATTTTAGTGCAGGTCACACGGCTGAGTAAAGCTTAAATTTAAGAGAAAATTTCAATCATAAATAATCCAGGGGAATCCTGACAAATTGTAAGGAGGAGGATTATCTTGATATCATACCCAGGTACCTGTAGTTTGTGACTCCTGATTTCTCAGGGGAATGGAACATGACCTCAAAATCAATTGGTAGAGACCCCAGGTAAGGAGAAGAGTGGGGACACAATGTGCTAATGCAGATGTCACACAAAAGGGGTTAGTGAGTGGCGCCTCTCAGGGTATGTATGTGATGGCATTCATAATCTGAATGTTCAAGTAGACTTTTGGTTCAGTTGGAACAGACCAGAAACCTCCCAAATTTCAGGAGACCTCACAAAGGGATCTCTAGGCACTCAGTTGTGTGTATGTCCTAAAAGTCACATTCTTATATCCTGGGATGAGCCAGCAGGGAAGGCCAGGCCTGAGGGTAGCAGGGGAGGGATGAACTATCAGCTGCTGAAGAAGCACATACATAAGGAAGGCATTGCACTTTGACAACCTTCTGTACTCATCTCATGGTTTTGTTTCACGCTGCTTCCCCTAACATCTTTTTGTCATAGTCTTAACAATATAAAACAATACATCACCTTAAAAGTCATAGGATGTACGCTTCCAGTTGAGAGCTTTATGGTATGTAAATTATATCTCAATGAAGCTGTTAAATATATTATGAGAATGGGGCTGCTTCTGGATATTGTGCTCAAGGGAACATTATTCCCCTACTCACCACAATTTAGGAATCTTCTGGGAGAATCAACTTGCCCTTGTGTTTTCATTCTAGTCAATACTTTACTCATTCCACCATAGTTAGTCCATCCCATCAGTTGTTATCTACTGTCCTTGCCCTCAACTATCATACTGGATGATGATTAGATCAAACCAATGCCTCAGGCCTCCCAGATCCTGGCACTGCTTCTCCTCGCTTTTCACTGTACCTTCTCCCCTCTGTGCCTCCGTCTTCTCAGGCAACAGGGGGCTTTCCTTTTCATCGAATCACAGGGCTGCTGAGAGCACAAGAAGCTGGCTAAGGCTGGGTTAAACAAGCCTCAATTTTCCAGTGGTTATTTAAAAATAAAAACAAAACCAACCCTCTATTCTTTTGATTGATTTCTATCACCCCGCAGATAAAAAGTCTGGGAGCACAGCTGGTTCACAGCACCATCCCCTCCACCCTCACTTCCAACTCATGGTATCACTGACTGAAAGTGCATTTGGTTGTAGCATTTATCTATCTTCAAGCCACTGGAGTCCCCGGTTTTGACTCCAGGGCCCTTGAGCTATTATAAAGTCCCTTATAAATATGATTACAGAGACAGATTGCTATGGGCCTAAAACACATGCAATTTATTTCTGTGAATCACCTTTCACATTAAAGACATCACAGACAATGCCTCAGCAGCAGCACAGACAGGGACCCAGATACTGAGAAACAGGGCAGGGGATGCGCAATAAGCTTGACCGGGAGACTGTGGAGGTGGGCAGGAAAGGGACAGCCAGGGGCATGCAGAGAAAGAAGAATGCTCTCACCAGCCGGGCTCCACAGGGCCCTTTGCAAAACAGCTCTGCAGGGGAGAAATCATTAGTTTTCCACGCGGCCTTGATGTGCAAGGCCTGGTCTCTGAGCTGCTGCAGAATTCCAGCACTTGGGTCTGCTTTGCAAAGCTTGCTTATGCACTTGTCTTATGTGTTAGGAGCTTGGGGAGGAGACACTATCTCTTTCCTCATGCAGCTTATGGTCTACTGACACCTACTGTGTGTGGCTGAAAGGGGACAGAAGGTATTCTTTGGAAGGTTAGGAGATTATCTGGTTGCTGAGATGTCCTATTGGTTTAATTTTTCCAAGATGGCCTGCCCACCTATCAGGCCTATGAAACCTCTTTCTCCGAAATGATCATTATTAACATTCTCATATTACAGTTGAGGGAACTGAGGCCCAGAGAGACTAACTAACTTACCCACGGTCTATTAGTACATCTAGTACTAAAACCCAGAGAGTGTCAGGGCCCTTGAGTTTTAACCACAAAGGTAATATATTTCAATGAAGGCATCGGAAATAGCTATGGAGAAGTAAGAATTAACTAGAAACGTTAAAGAGGTAAAAAATAAGCTCACTGCCCTTTCTCTGCAACCTCATGTTAGTTAAGTGGTTAGCAGGAAGAATGGAAAGAGGCAAAAATGTTTCTAAAGGAACATGAGCATAAAAGTTAGGCTGTTTCTCCAGCATCATGTCAGTAAAAAATTTTATTCTCAGAGCATTCTCATGGCTATTTCCAAAGACACAGGGTACAAATTAATGGATTCTATATATATGTATTTTTTATTCACTGGATTTGGCTAGGGTGTCTATTACGTGAAATGCAGGGCACCTAGATTCCTGAGCTGGGGGAGGAGGTGAGGATGAAGGAGGAAAATGGAGAAGAGAGGAAGGAGGAGTTGGGCAGATGAGCATAAGGTCCTTTCCCCAGAGGAGCTGGTGGTCTACCAGGGGAGACAGTCATGTGTATAAATCTTGCTAACATAGGACAGAATTATAAGGGATATAACAGAGGGAGGGTGATTCTTTGGGGTAGCTGGAATTCAGGAAAGCTTAAGGACAAGGATTAGATCTAAACTTGGCCTTGTAGGATGGTTAGAACTCTTAAGCGGAGAGAGGGAAGAGTGAAGCAGAAGGGAAGGCAGAAAGGCAATGCCCACAAACTGAGTAGTTTGACTAAGGTGCAGAAGCAGGAGAGTAAAGGAGGTACATCTGGCTATGGTTTAGAACACAGATGAGAGTTCCTGGAAGCATCTGGGGGAAGGGTGTAGAAGGGCAATTGAGATAGGACAAGGTCAAAAATGGCTGAGACTTGAATGTCATACTATACAGTCCGGACCTCACATTGTATGTCAAAAGGGGTGGCAAAGTAGAGAAGCAGTTTTAACAGGATAATTTCGACAGTAGAAATGGGGATAGGCTGGGGGGTGAGGGAGAGTCTAGAGGCATAAATACCAGTTATGAGCTGACATAAACACACCCCATTACGGCTGTCGCAAAGGTGGTAGGCTAGAGGGAGACCGTGGAGGTAAATGCTCCAGAACTTGGTGATAGATCAAAGGCATGGAGTAAGGGAAAAAGCAGAGTCAGATGTGATCCCTTGGTTGCTTTCTGGGTTACTCAGTGGATGGTGGCACCATCACTACTGCAGGGAATACACTAGGAGGGACAGAAGAAGGTGGAGATAAAAGTTATGATGACTGTGGTTATAGACATGAACATCCTCAGGACAATGACCAGCTGTCTTAGTCATCTAGTGCTGCTTTAAGAGAAATACTACAAGTGGATGGTTTTAACAAAGAGAAATTTATTTCCTCACAGTAAAGTAGGCTAAAAGTCCAAATTCAGGGCGTCGGCTCTGGGGGAAGGCTTTCTCTCCCTGTCTGCTCTGGAGGAAGATCCTTGTCCTCAATCTTCCCTTGATTGAGGAGCTTCTCAGGCACAGGGACCCCAGGTCCAAAGGATGTGCTCTGCTTCTGGTGCTGCTTTCTTGGTGGTATGAGGTCCCCAACTCTCTGCTGGCTTCTTTCTTTTGTATCTCAAGAGATTGCCTCAAGACACAATCCAATCTTGTAGATTGAGACCTGCTTCACTAACACAACTGCCACCCATTCTCCCTCATTAACATCATAGAGGCAGGATTTACAACATATAGGAAAATCACACAATACTGGGAATCATGGCCCAGCCAAACTGATACACACATTTTTGGGGGGACATAATTCAATCCATGACACCAGCTGACACTTAAAGATTCTTATTTTATATTGGGAATGGATGCTTGATATGTGCGGCTAACTTGAGACCAGTAGATAAAAGGGTCACTGAGTGACACGAATGGTTAAGCTTTTGGCTACTAACTGAAAAGTTGGCAGTTCAAACCCACCTGGAGGCACCCTGGGAGAAAGTCCCAGTGATCTGCTTCTGAAAGGTCACAGACATGTGAAGACTTGTGAAGCATGGTTGAGTACGATTCTACTAGACAGCAACTGGTTTGTTTTGTTTTTTATATTGGGAATGCATAATTTGAGACCAAGAAATAAAAGTTGCTCACACTCATATTACCTCCCAAACACACATTTCAAAGCCAGTTGAATCAGTTATACTCCTATCTACCACCTATTTGTTTGGTTGTCTGGAAAATGATGTTCACAAATCCAAAGTGATAGGTTTCAACCCTCCATATGTGTAGGTAAGCTTTGATCTATTCAATAGACATAGGTCATAGCTCTGACCACCTTGGATCACCTCTCCAATGTGTTAACAGACCACCGCAATTCTCAGACGTTCAATTGAATGAACAATGGCGGTGGGTGCTGGGTCAGTAGCATTTCTCTGAACGCATGTCCAGCACTCTAAAGTTATAGAGCTCTTTCGCATCCATCCGCTGGCCTATACCCCTGGTAAAATGTAAAATTTATGTGTTACCCTCAAGTCTATGGAAATTTTGATACATACCACTAAGATGGCTATATGGACCCAGTGGAGAAATTTCTTGGTTCATATAGAATCTGCCCTCTGCTTAGCTAAAATAAAAAGTTTCTTGGAGTCTTATTTCTGAGTACATAAAAAATAAATAAATCATTTTCTAATTGTAAAACTATAATGTTGAATATGCTTTTTAAATATATCTGTGCCCCTGAAGACACTGATATGTATCCCATAGGTGGTCAGATTCCTCTTTCACCACTTTTTAAGAATGGTCTGGTACCTTAGGACGGGGAGTTAGAGTCCTGTTTCATAGAAGCCTGAGCAAGTCCTTGACTTGGCCAGGGTCACAGGTAGTGGTGGTGATCCTGAAGCTCAGGTCAAGACCTTTTGATGTCAGTTCAGTCAAGTGCTTACTCTACAACCTGACGCTGCCATTCTATGAGTGACTGACTGTATATTTACCAGATACCAGTTACATTTCCAGGCAAGAAATCTTTATTCATTCTATTACTGAAGGGGTTTATCAAACGAAACTGAACATGAAAGATTTTTCAAATTGCTATTATCAAGGTTTACTGAAGCGTTTACTACCTTAGTTGGCTGTTTTGCTTTCCCCAGACTTCTTTTTTTCCTGTTTGAATTTCTAAGGACTTTTTTTTATTCCTAGTATCTGCCAATAGACCCAGGCTATTTCACAGCTCCTTTTCCCTGGAGGGGCATTTGTCAGTCAGCCTTTCAGCTAAACCTTCACTTGGCATCAAATACTGAAGAGAAGTAACCTATTGCCCCCTGAGACAAGCTACCCTGCTAATTACACCCCTTGGAAGCTAGGCTTCAGAGAAAACTTAGGAGAAGAGGCACAGAGAGAAAAAAAGGAATGATTCTCTCCTCTCAACTTGCTCTGGAACAGAATAAACAGTACTTAAAATATATATACGTATATATATATATATATATATATTTTTTTTTTTTTTCTGGTAAGGCAACTTTTCCAAGCAGCATGAATAAGCACCAGGACAGCCCCAAGACCTTCAGGGGACTTCCTATCACAACCCAAGTGGAAACACTGTGACTTAGAGGTCAAAGAGGGATCTGACCCTCTATGGGATACATATCAGTGTCTTCAGGGGCACAGGTGTATTTAAAAAGCATACTCAACATTATAGTTGCACAATTAGAATATGATTTAAATCTTTTTATACTTAGAAATAAAACTTCAAGAAGACTTTTATCTAAGCAGATGGCAGATTCTATATGAACCAAAAAATTTCTCCACTGGGTCCATATAGCCATCTTAGTAGTATGTATCAAAATTTCCATAGACTTGAGGGTAGCACATAAATTTTACATTTTACCAGGGGTATAGGCCAGTGGATGGATGTGAAAGTGCCCTGTAACTTTCACTCCAGAGTGTGTAGCGTTTGACAGACATGCATTCCGTTCCTAGCTCAGCACTGTTTTAGACGGATGACTATGGGGAAGTTATTCCATTCTGAGCCTCAGAGGAACTCCCCATTTTTAAATTCTTTTTTTAACTGTGCTTTAGGTGGAAGTTTACAGAGCAAATTTGTTTCCCATTAAACAATTAATATACAGATTGTTTTGTGACATTGGTTGCCAACTCTGTGATGTGTCAACGCTCTCCCCTTCTCTACCTTGGGATCCCTGTGTCCATTCATCCAATTTTCCTGACCCTTCATGCCTTCTCATCTTTGCTTTGGGGCTGATGTGCCCATTTAGTTTCATATACATGATTGATCTATGAAGCACGTTCCTCATATATTACTGTTTGCCCTATAGACATGTCTAATCTTTGGCTGAAGGGTGCATCTCAGAAGTAATTTCGGTACCAAGTTAAAAGGGTGCCCAGGGGCCATACTCTTGGGGTTTCTCCAATCTCTGTCAGACCAACAAGTCTGGTCTATTTTTTTTTTTTTTGTCAATTTGAATTTTGTTCTACATTTCTCTTCTGCTTGGTCTGGGACCCTCTATTGTCATCCCTGTCAGAGGAGTCTGTGGTGATAGCTAGGCACCATCTAGTTGTCTGGGGCTCAGTCTGGTGGAGGTTGTGATAGCTGTGATCCATTAGTCCTTTGGAGTAATCTTTCCCTTGTGTCTTTGTTTTTTTCATTCTTCCTTGCTCCAGCCAGGATGAGACTAGTAGATGTATCTTAGATGGCCGCTCACAGGCTTTTAAGACCCCAGACACTACTCACCAAAGTAGGATGTAGAATATTTTATTTATAAATTGTTATGCCAATTGAGGTAGATGTCCCCCAAGACCATGGTCCCCAGACCTCAGCCCAGTAACTCTGTCCCTCAGGAAGTTTGGATGTGCCTGTGAAGCTTCTATGACTTTGCCTTGGTCAAGCTGTGCTGACTTCCCCAGTATTGTGTACTGTCTTACCCTTCACCAATGTTACCACTTAATCTACCATCTAGTTAGGGTTTTCTCCCCCTCCCCCTAACCATTGAAGATTGTTTCTTTCTTTGTGTAAACCTTTTCATGAGTTAGTATAGTAGTGGTCTCATACAGTGTTTGTCCTTTTGTGGTTGACTTACTTCACTCAGTATACTGCCCTCCAGATTCATTCATGTTGTGAAATGTTTTGCAGATTCTTCATTGTTCTTTATCTTTGCATAGAGCTCCCCATTTTTAAATGGACGTTGTAACAGCATGGACCTCGGAAGTCTGTTGTGAGTATTAAATGTGATTAAGCACGAGATGTGCTTGTCAGAGTGTCTGGCACTCATATGATAGCGTTTATGATTGTCACAATCTTCTGTCTAAACATCTCTGTCTTCCTGTGTCTTAGCCTTTGCAAATGCAGTTTTCCCTACTTAGAGTAAGAGACATTTCCATCACTACTGCTGAAAGTAAAAATCCAACAACCGTTCAAGAATCTGCTCAGATGTTCTCTCCCAATAGTCTTCCCTGATACTCCCAAACTGATGAGTATCTTGGTTCTTTGATCATTAATTGGTATTGCTTTATGACTTTCTCATGTCATGTGGTATTTTGTTATTTGGGTCAGCATGTCAGCTCTTTGGGGTACTTGAGGGTAGGTGCCACTGCCATATGCTATTTGTGCATTTTCATAGAGCTCTTCACTTTATCAGTTGTCACACTCATCACACCTTGTTGTGACTTATTTTCTGTCTTTCCAACAAGGACCTGAGCTGTGTCTTTCTTGTTCACACTGTATCCTCAGTACATAGCACATGGCAGACACCCAATGAAACCAATGAACCCATTGGTCAAATGAATGAATAGATCAAACAATGAAAGATTCTTTAAATTGTATTTCCTACAGTGCCTAGCACATAGTAGATCATCAATATGGTAGGCTTCTCAGAGAAGATTGTTAAAGGTAAGCGACATTGGACATGGATTAATTTTCTATAATTAGGTTTCCATTTGAGGCTGACATTTATTTTCTTGTTGCAGCCCCTCCAAATCTGTTCTGAGCTAATGTACAAGCTGTGGGTCCAGCGTGTGTAAAGGAACATTCAGCACTAAGAAGTAGTGATCCAAGTTCTCCTCCCCAATGCCATCTGATGGGTGGGCCCCTCAAAGTCTGGAGCCCAGAGAGTAGGGCAGATCTGCTAGGAGAAATGGACCAGAAAGAGAATAGGCAGATCCTCCCCATGTCCCCATCCTACTCCATGGGAGGTGCCTGTAGGATGTATAACACAACTATTCCTGGGTCTGAGATCCAGCTTTACCATCACCTTTGTGTGGACAAGTCCTTTCTCCTTTCTGGGACTCGATTTGTTTAATTGTAATAAATACAAGGATAGAGGAGGGTTGGATCTGATCAACTTTTAGGACTCTTTTGGAATCCCTGGGTGACACAAATGGTTTGTGCTCAACTACTAACTGAAAGGTTGGCAATTTGAATCCACCCAGAGGTGCCTCAGAAGGCCTGGAGATCTCCTAAAATGTCATAGTCACTGAAAGCCCTATGGAGCATAGTTATTCTCTGAAACACATGGGGTTACCATGAGTAAGAATCCACTCAACAGCAAGTGGTTTGGCTTTTTATTATTATTTTTTAAGGACTCTCTCAGCCCTGACACTTCACGACTCAATGTTTTCTAGTTAGGTTGTATCCTCTGGGGTATGAGTAACATGAGATAAAGGAACCTAAACTAGGAGAATCTCAGGACTTTAGAGATACCTCAGAGGAAATCTGGAACCTCACTTTGGTTTTGGGTAAAAGTATTCATTTGGTCTTTAAAAAGCGCTACCTTGAATATTTTGATTTTTCTAATAAAACAGCATAATGCTCTTCCACTCTTTTCTGACCACTAAAGTTTGCCTTTTCTCCTGGCTCCCAGCCAAGTCTCCACCACACACACACACACACACATATGCACGCGCACACACATATATGTGCACCCGCATATGAGTACTAATTCCTGCTTCCATGCCAATGTTCCTTACCCTTGTCTGGAATGCACTACAGACTCCTAGCCAGGTCCTACTTTTCTTGCAAACATTGGAAACTTTCTCCCAAATGACCCAGTTTATCACAATCTCTTTTTCATCTGAATTCTTACCAGACTCATCATCCAGATATCCCACGGATTGTAGCCTGGCCCAAGCTTTTACCCTACTCTTGTGCTCTAAGACCTGTCCCTGCCTGCCTCGGTGATGACAATGCCTACTACTCTCCCCCTCATTTTGCTTGTTTTGTTTCAGCCACATAGACTTTCTATCAAGCCCTGAAACACTCTTGTACTGTTCCTGCCTCAGGGCCATGCCCCCGAATCTTGGCTTGACTGAGAACTTCTCTTCATAGAACCCTGAACTTAAATGTCACCACCTCACCCCCTGACCACTCTTCCTAAATAGCTAATTCTCCTCTGCCCCCAAACTCTGCTCCAGTCTTCTTTCAGAATATTTCCTCTTTCACTTAATCTCCATTTGAATTTTTCTTATTGATGGGTCTGCTCACAATTTATCTTTTGCTCCACTGCTGCCCAAGAGACTGTAAGTATCAAGAGAACAGGGGCTTGCTTTAATCACTTCTCTGCTCCTAATGCCCAAGAAAGGCAAAAATTAAGCCCGCAGAGTAGTGGCATGCTGTGGGTACTCCACATTTTTTAAATAAATGAATTAATGCAACCATTCGTAGGCTTATGAATTAATATCCCTAGCTAGACTGTAGCTTTTAGAAAGCAGGGCCTTAATCACACTTTAAAAAAGCCCCTTTGGTGTCAATTCCAACTCATAGTGACCCTACAGGACAGAGGAGAACTGCCCTATAGGTTTCCAAGGAGCAGCTGGTGGATTCAAACTGCCAATCTTTTGGATAGCAGACGAGTTCTTAACTGCTGCACCACCAGGGCTCCTATTCACACTTAGGTGGGAGTAAATGAATAAATCATGTCAAACGAGAAAATTTGCAACCACTTGGGCCTGAGTATAGACAACCGAAAACCTGGTGGTGTAGTGGTGAAGTGTTATGGTTGCTAACCATAAGGTGTGCAGTTTGAATCCACCAGGTGCTCCTTGGACACTTTATGGGGCAGTTCTACTCTGTCCTTTAGGGTCACTATGAGTCAGAACTGACCCTATGGCAACGGCTGTGGTGTGAGTATAGAGAGGATGATTTCTAGGCTAAATCATTCAAGAACGACAGATGGGCCAAGAGAGGCAAAAATTAAGCCCGCAGAGTAGTGGCATTAGCAGAGAGGGCACTAGACAAAGAATCAAAGATCAGTGATCAGCAGGTGGCTGTGAGAAAACTACTCAGCCTGTGGGCTTCAATTTCTTGACTTGTAAGATGGGCACAGTAATAACTGCAGTAAGAGTTAGCATAATAATGAGTGGAAACATCTTTCCTGCTATCTAAATATAAGATGGAGTGATAGAATTACAGGTTCACCAATAATTTCTTTGTGGACAAATAGGTGACTGTGCCTAGTTGGGCTGCGGCATTAAGGTGGCACGACAGGCTGCGCGCTGGATGGGATGGGTGGGAGAGAATCTGCCACACTCTGTCAGCCTGCCCTGTGAACACTCACAAATCAAAGTCTAAAATGGTCAAGTTTTCTGGAAATCCAAAAGGGCTCCTCTGTTCCCTCACTACAGACAGGCAGATGGCTGGGCTGTCAGGAGCTGGACCATAACCCAAAGAATGGTAGATTTCTGCTCCTCCTTGGCTTCAGTCCTAACCCTAAGTGGAGGCTTAGCAGCTCTAGGTATATCACCTATGATGTCCACTTCTCCTAACTTCCAGGAAGGAAACCTGGAGGAATTTATTCAGAGAGGGATAAAGCTGGTTAGTTGAGCTTACCAGATTCTAGAGATATGGGGGAAAGTCTCAGAAGTTTCATTCCTGTTGTGTACATCAGTTCTCAGGAATAACAGAATGTCAGGGTTGGTAAGGCCCGTAGAGTACATTTAGAGTGAGTCCCCCATTTTACAAATGGAGAAACTGAGAGGAGAGGAAGTGAATTTGATATAGGCATACAACAAGATGAAAGCAGACCCTGGGCTTGAATTCATGTCTTTGGACTCTTAGTTTTCAAATTTTTCTTACCATCACATCCTCTCTCTGCTTTATGTCATAAACTGCACACTTCCATCTCTGCTTCATATCATAAACTGCACACTTCCATCCCTCAAGCCACCATCTCATCAGAGTCCCGTTGTCACAAGTAAGACCAAACAAGAGTATGGACATTCTGAATTAATAATGGTATGGGTACAACACCCATTAAGCTATACTCCCTTCAATGCTCCAGATGATTTTTTTCTTTTATGACATGAAGCCATGTATTGCAGAGGTTAAGAGCAAAGATTTTGATTTCAGACCAACCTGGGTTTGAATCCCAGTTCCTCTACTTACAAGTTATGTGAATTTTGGGTAAATCATTTATCCTCTCTGAGTGCTATCTATTAATTAGTATTACTACTTTTATATCAACAGCATATAGTAAAGCACAGCCTCTTAATGAGTAGCATGTTCTCAATAAAAACACCTTATATTTTCCATCACTGCCCCTCCTGACCACACTTCTGATTTGTCACTCTCTGGACTTCCTTGTCACTATTTTGGTAGACCTAGCTGACTCCACCTGGCTCTGTAGATACAGTCTTCCACGAGTCATAAGGAACATATATCTTCCATCAGTATCTCTCTATTTTCATTATGCACCCAGTTGAGTCAATTCTCCATTGTGCCAACATGTCAGATGTGCTGTCCAATCTGTGGTGAAGACGATGATGGGAAAATACAACATGTTCTGTCTTCCCTTCAGGACAGGAAAGCAAGTGGTTGGACAGTGGTGTGGAGTTCTTACTCCCACAAGGGTTCCATTCCCCTCCCTGTGTTAACGTTGAAGCCAGACATATTTGCTTACCAAATTCAGCCCTTTTTCCAACATATAATCAGTTAATACCTACGGGTTTTTAGACCCTGTGGGTTCTAAAGCTAGAAATAAAGTTGTAAAGAAAACAGATACAGTTCATGGTTTAATTAACTTTACTATCTGGTTGAGAAAGATGATGGGGAAATAATTACATAAGCAATTGTTTAATTATCTGGGGAAAAATGTAGGGTATTTATTAACAAATCATCTAACCTGGGCAAGGTGAAGGGAAAGGTTCCATAAAGAGATGGCACTGAAGAAGAATGCTGAAGGATAAAGCTGAGTTAGCTGGGTGAAGAGGGAAGGAGTGTGGAAAAGAGTATACCAGGGGTAGATCACTCTGTGAAGGTCCTGAGAGGGGAAGGAGCTTGGTAGGACTGAGTTTGAAAGACAGCGGAGAGGTAAATAAGGCTGGCATGGTGGGCAGGGGTCACGTCACATTGGGACTTGTAGATCATGGTTGTTGTTGTTATTGGTTGCCATCAAGTCATTTTTTACTCATAGCAACCCTATGTGGCAGAGTAGAACTGCACCATAGGGTTTTCTGGACTGTAATATTTACAGAAGCAAATTGTCAGGTCTTTTTCCCGAAGAGTGAATGGGTGGGTTTGAACTGCCAACCTTGCAGTTAGCAGCTGAGCTCTTAACCGTTTTGCATCCTTATACGTCACGATAAAGGGTTGTATAATTGCAAGAGAAGGGCAGTGGGGATTGGGGGGCTCTAGGGATGAGGGGTGACATAATTGGGAACTTCAGAGATTCAAAGTTCTCTTACCCCTGGTTTTACAGTTAAAAAATGTAGAATCCAAAAAAGGGGAAAGGAATTCCTCAAGGTGATAGAATCAGTTATTAGTGGCATCAGGTATGAAGAAGGACTCCTATCTCCCAGTCCAGCGCTCTTCTTGATACCCCACGTGGCCTCCCTCTTCTCAAAGCTTCCTTTTGAAGGGGTGACTGAGGCCTTGATGAGGCAACCTCTAAAAACCTGTGTGGAAAGCATCATTTCCCTGGAAACCTCTCATCAGCTGCGTGTTAGGGCACAGTTGGCTTCACAAAATCAGTTGCCATCAAGCTAATTCTGACTCATAGCGACGACATGTGGGTCAGAGTAGAACTTTGCTCCATAGATTTTCAGTGGCTGATTTTTCAGGGGAAACCCTGGTGGCATAGTGGTTAAGTGCTACGGCTGCTAACCAAAGGGTTGGCAGTTTGAATCCGCCAGGCTCTCCTTGGAAACTCTATGGGGCAGTTCTACTCTGTCCTATAAGGTCGCTATGAGTTGGAATTAACTTGATGGCACTGGGTTTGGATTTTTCAGGAGTAGAACTCCAAGCTTTTCTTCCAAGGTGCTTCTGAGTGAACTTGAACCTTAAACCTTTCAGTTAGCAGCAAGTGCTTAACTGTTTGCACCACTAAGGGACTCTGGCCTCACAGGGAGATGTAAATAAACTATGATGTGACCAAGCTATTTCACTTCATGATGTTTGGGTGTCAGTCTCTAATGGGATTCTCAGTCTGCTTCCTAAACTGGCTGGGAAAAGAGAACATTTCTGTGTCTGGGGATATGGGAAGGTAAGGATTCCCGGTACTCCACACCTGCCAATTAGATTTGAGGCAGAAAAATGTGAGCAAAACCTCAGCAAAGGCTTAAGAGTGCAAACCATCTCTCTTTCTCTCGGAGAGAGGCATAGGTAGGCTTCTCCCAGGAGATCTCTTCCCTCAAGGTGAACCCTGCTGGTTTCTGTTCAGAAGTAGCCCCTCCACAGGCAGAGGAGGGGGAGGAAACAGCTCCCACATCCACACAGAAGCTTCTTCTCCTTCACAAGCCTGCATTCCCAGCCCCTTTTCTGGCCTCCTTCCTGGCAAATATTCTCAGTAGAGAATGTCTCTTGGATCTTACTCTGGGTCCCAAAGATACAAACGTACCACACGTTCCCCACTTGGGAGATCCTGTTCCCTTTGTCTCCCTGTCTCCTCTCCCCTATTTACCTCAGCATGGACCCTACAGACTCATTATTCTAACAGCACATTTATGGGGGTGGTTTCCATCCTCATATCACTATCCCTCCTGGTCTTTCTCGGGCAAGCTCAAGAACAGCCTGAGATTCAAACCTCCCCATTCACAGGGTGATTCTGGCTATCAAACAGGGTTGGGAAAAGCATTCTAAAAAGAACAAAGGCTAATCAAAATTCAAAATATTATTGTTAAAAAGAAAAATATTCTGTTCACCAAGCCCAGAGCACCTTTTCTTTCACTCAGGAAAATTGTGTGTATTGCTGAATTTCCAACCCCTCTGGGGAAGCTTCCCTGAGTCCCTCAATCCTTAAAGAATCTCTCCTCCTCTTGACTTCAGAAATACTTCTCTGGGCCCAGTCACAGTGCTTCTTGGGCCTCAGCCATCTCATCTGTACAAGAAGTTATACCATTGACCTCACAGGAGGTTCATTGAGATAAAGAACAGAAAGAGCCTGAGCCATGTCTGGTAACTATGTTGGCCCTCAGATCACTGGTGCCTCAATCATGCACTCTCCAGAATTACTATTTCGTGGAAACTGAAAGGTTTGAAGTTCAAGCCCACGCAGAAATGCCTTTGGAAGAAAAGCCTGGAGATCTGCTCTGTAGCTTTAGTTAAACTCCACCTGGCCAGGGCCTTCTTTTTGGGGCCTCTGCAAATCCCTGGTAAAGAACAGCAGACCCTGAACTCAAGAGAAACTAGGAGGAAAGAAAAGCTTAGCTGGGTGTCCCCTGCCAGCGCCCTTGCTTAGAATGGCTGAAAACTAGTCCATGACCAAGAAAAGCAAGATGAACCTTCCGCTTGCCCCATCTCATGGATGCCAAGCAAGAGAACCCAAGCCATCTGTCCTTAGAGAAGGAGGCTAAGGGGTTCTTTTCTGACCACCACGGTAAAGCAGTAGGACAGAAAGCCTTAGTTGGGTTCCTCTGCCAGTGCCTCATCTTACAACTTCATCACCACCTTCAATAAAGGACCAGTCTCCACTTAGCACCTGAGAGGGCCAAGAACGAGTCAAGTTTAAAATTCTCTGGGTATCAGATACATGCAGGCACAGCTGGAGGTCAGGGTCAAGGGGATTCATACATCAGGTGGATATAGCAAGCAGCACTTTGCAATGGAAGAGCCTTGGGCTCTATACTCTGCTTTGTCACTGATTTGCTACATGATTCCTGGAAAGTCATTCTCCCTCAGTTTTCGCAGCTAAAAGTTGAGCGGGTTAAATAAGATCAGACGCGACATAAAGCTAGTTGTATTTTGTTCAGCTGGCAAAATGTTTTCAAAAAAAGTAAACTATATGCCAACATTAAACGGTTAAATGCTTTCAAATAAAAATTCAGGTTTTTAACTTCCCTTGAATAACCAGAGATCAGGCATTAGCACATGGTCACAACAGGCAGTAGGCCAGTCAGTGGCGGCTGCCCCTGTTCAGTTGGGACCTGTGCTCTTCAGATCCTACAGTCCCCAGTCAGTTCTCCCCAGTATTGAGGCTTACATGCACATCTGCCATTTATCATTACTCTTGATTTTTTTGTCACCTTCACTTTGTCACATTATCAGCCCAAATCCTGAGGGCATTTAGATTTGGGACTCCTGACTGAAGGATATTGGTAAAGCCTCCTGGTGTTTCTTGTTCTGGAAGCAGGCTATGGAGTCAATGCCTACAGCGGCAGTCAAACACCAGCTCTACATTCTGACTAGTTATGTGACCTTGATCGAACTCCTTAACCTCATTTATCTAATGAGGGAAAAACAGTCCCCACCGCACAGGTATGTGGTAAAGCTGAAGTCAGATAATTTTTGAGAACACTTAGCCCATAGTCTGGAAGATTTTAGTAAAGGCTTAATAAATATTAATTATGGTGTTAGTTTCATCAAAATTATTATGCCACTAGCTTTTTACAAATCCAAGCTCACCAGGTCCAATGTGTATCCAATGAAACAAGCCCCAATACTCAATATTCCTCCTGGAAAGATTTCACAGAATATTGTCTGAGATCATCTTATGGATCCTTTCCAGCTCCAGAGATCTTTGACTCTGTCACCTGAGGTCTGAACACAAATGCATGGAGGGGCCAGGCAAGCATCATGGATTCCTGTGGCAGGTTAGGAGGTGTGGGTCCTGTGGCAAACTGGAGCATGTACACCCTAAAGATGTTTACACTTAGTCATTTTAAAGCAGTGTGTTACCCCAAAGAAACATAGCTAAGGGCAGCCTCAGCTCATGGTCTGGTCATTTCAACCTAAGTGAATCTTCTAGGATGGAGCAGGCCACAGAGGGCTGGTGGGAGGTTCTTGGAAAGAAGGTTACGAGGAAGAGATGGGACTTGGGCAAGGCCAAGAAAGGCAGAGAGGCTTTGCACGATGGGCACATCCATTTTCATGCCAAAAGTTTATTTTCCACTGTGTAAATCCCTTCACCTCTTCTCCAGAAACTTGTGTCTCAGCTTCAAGAGAACTATGGCCTTATTTAAAACACTGTGAAAGAAGGCAATGAAAGCATCAGGTTCCCAGGCTGGTGTATTTTCATTTTTATTTCTCCGTTGACATGGTTTAACCTTTGCTTTTGGCTGCAAACGCATTGCTCAAATAAAGTGAAGAGAAGGGGATGGGGTGGTAAACAACAATCTAATCTTTTGAGAACAATTTTGTTAGTGGGAAAACATACTTTTCAACCATTCTAAGAGGCCACTCATGATTTGTCTCCTGCTGACCTTCCAGCTTCCTCTCCTGGCATGCTATCTCTAGGGCTCGCCACCCTACAAATATCTGGGCCTCCTTTCTATTTCTTGAACCTTCCTATCTTGGACTCACCTAAGAATCTTTGCCCTGGAGATCCCATCTGTCTACAGTGTTCTTCCCCAATATTATCACATGACCAGCTCTTACTTACCATTTATATCTCAGCTCAGATATCCCCTCTTCTGCCAGGCCCTCTCTGAGCATCCTAACTAAAGTACCCGTCCATCCCCAGCCTGGCAACTCTGTCATATTAACCAGTTTTATTTTCTTCTTGGCCCTTATTATCATCTGAAATTATCGCCATCATTTCTCTGTTGACTTGCTTATCGTATGGTCTCTCCCCAGCTTGATTAAGAGCAGGGAGTGGTCTGTATTATCACCATTGCATCCTCTGCTCTTGGCACAGTGCCTGGAACAACCTGGGTGCTTCAGAAATATTTGTTGCATGTTTCTTGAAAGGCTTAAGAGATTAGACCAAGCTCCCGACAAGCCCAGATACATCCTCCGGTCTCTTTCCTCCATGAACAGAGCCTTCCAGGCCTAGGTAGACTGCTCCTCACCAGAGAGGGCATCTCTTGGTGAGACAAGAGACAGAGCGTCACTGTCTGAATGCAAACAAACCACCACCCAGGCCCCACCGCAAAGCAAATTGTTTTTGATTCCAAGCGGCACCTGGAAGCCAAATAGATTGTAACAGCACAGCGGAAACTGTCCTTTGCCTGGTAATGAATTAGTTGTTCGCAGAGGTAGCAACACTCACAATCCCATTTTCCTAATGTAAGGGATGGGAAACAAAGAAAAGATGAGTCCATGCAGGGTGAGAAACCAAGATGGAAGTAGCCAAGGCCATGAGGAGTTAGGTTCTGTTATAAGCCACTTAAAGTTTGCAGAGCAAGCTGTGGCATGGCAAAAGAAATCATCCATAGAGCTATTTAAAGTTCACCAAAAAAAGTTTTTTTTAAAAATATCTTTCACAGACTAGTGTCACTTAGTGGTTAAAAGCAGAGCTGGGTTCCAATCTTAACTATACTCTTATTATCTGTGTGACCTTCTTAGGCAAGGTACTTAACCTCTTTGTGCCCAAGTTTCTTCACCTATAAAATGGTAAAGGGCTGCTGTGAGAAAGGTCTGATATAACACAAAAGCTGAGCACGGTACAAGTACTCATGCAATTAGGATTGTTGCTGTGGGTGGGCTAAATTGGTATTATTATTAGCAGCCGCAACATATGGGCTTCACAACATCCCTGTGAGGTAAGCAGAGCAGAAGTTACCATCTCATTTCAAAAATGACAGAAAGAGGGAACAGAGGCATAGAGAGAGGAATTGTGTTGTCCAAAGTTACCCAATAGAGAATCTGAATGATGCTCACGTCGTTGTTTGAATTTCTAGAACGCTGCTCTTTTCACCCAAATATCATCTTCCAGCAAAGCAGAAGGTTCGAGTGTTCAAATTCACTCTACCCAAAGTCTCAAGACATCCACTGAGCCCAGGGGCAGGCTCACTGTACAAACAATCCCTCAGGGCTTGAGGACATTACCAAGTGGATCTCTGGGACTGGAGCCTACCATCCAGCTCATCTCTCTGCACCTAGAGTGTGTTGCCCCCACCGAGTTTTAGTGTCTTGGTATTTTTAGGTGTTGTTCCTCACCTGCTCAGCGAAACCCTAAAGAGAGTTTCTGACCATCATCCTGAGTACCCTGAGGTGATTGGTCAAAGGGTACTTTCCTAGGGCTTGTTTCTGTTTTAAGTTTCAGTTCCCCTTTGGAGAAATTCATCTGAGGCAAGACTTAGCAACTAGGTGAGGTAACAGGTAACAGGTGCCCTTCTTAGAGGCCTGAGCACACAGGTGACAGTGAGTCTTGGGCCAAAGATCTGAACCTGGGCCAAGGTCCCTTCGGGGGATTCACTGGTAGCTCTGCTGTGAAAGATGTTCATTTGTTAGTATCAAGTCCTACTCTCCTGGTACCTCTCTGAGAACTGGTATTGTGGCAAGATATTCCCCAAGGGACAACCCCATCAGACAACTCAAGACAAAAATTCACCCGCAGACTGCAAGCACAGATGCCTCTTATCATGAAGCAGAAATGACTGGAACAAAGACAACTCAGTCGAAACAAACAACGGGTTCTCATTAATATAGAATAGGCGAACATGACCCTAATGAGAAAATCTGCTGTAATTGTAGCTGTTTGCAGATAATAGACCATACTTCATTGTTCCAGTCAGGATATTACTAATCAAGTTCTTGAGGTGGGGGAGATTCATTCATTCTTCGCATGTCTGCTCTGAGGACCAACCTAGGCAAGGGCACATAGCCCTTGAGTGGAGGAGGGGTGACTCAAACTGGGTGGGAGCAGTGGGTAGACTGAGAAACCAGGCCCAGGGCAGGGTCTGATTGCCCAACAGGCAAGGTATGCACAGGCCCAATTGTGCTTTCCCACCAATCTGCAGTGCACAATTTCACCTGTCCCCCACCACATCACAGATGTGGTGAAACCCATATGAAATTGCTCACCACAGGTTAGCAAGTAAATGCAATTAAGCCTGTGGATAACTTGCTCAATGCTAGCTGGTGCACACCGTGCTTACTGGTTAATCTGCCCCTGGCCAGGGGCAAGTGAGAGAAGACCTGAAGATGGATGGAATGTGGGGGAAAGAGAAGGAGGTATACTTTCTGGACAGATGTGGAGTCTTATTATAATAGGAGATACTGGATGAAGGCCACGTTTGGAAAATTGCTAGAAAAACTAGCCAACTGCCAGGAGCCACAGGAGTGAACTGTTGCTGAAAAGAGAAGGAACATTTAGCCCAGTGGTTCTTAAAAAAGTAGTCTCTAGACCAGCAGCATCAGCCTCACCTGGGAACTTGTGGGAAACAGATTCTCAGGCCATGCATCTGACTTAACTGAATCAGAAGCTCAACCTCTTTTAATGAGCGCTTTCTGTGATTCTGAGGCCTTCAGAAGTTCGAGAACCACCAGTTTAGCATTCTGAGCCTCTACTCCCAGAAGATTAGGAAAGTGGAAAGGAAACATGGAGTTGCAAATGTTCTGAGGGAGGAAAGGAATAAGACACTGGTTTAAATCTAGAAGAGCTTTCACATCACAGAGTCACCATTTACACACTAAGGGGGTATAGGAAATGATGTAAAAGAAGAAAACAACCTGAGCACCCACAAAGTGCTAGTCTCGGTTGTTGTTGCTGTTGGCTGCTGAACAGAATGCTCATTGGCTGCTTTTTTGGAAGTAGATCACCAGGCCTTTGATCTGCTGAGAGTGCCTCTGAGTGGACTCAAACCCCTGACCTTTTGGTTACCAGCCAAGCACTTTAATTGCACCATCCAGGGACTCCATATCTACATTGTTATTGATGTTGTTAGCTGGTGTCAAGTTGGTTCCAACTCATGGCAACGCCAATACATGGTGATCCGATGCATGATCGGATTAGGTCATTGTGATCCATAGAGTTTGCATTGGCTGATTTTCAGATGTAGATTGCCAGGCCTTTCTTCCTGGTCCATTTTAGCTGGAAGCTATGCTGAATGCTGTTCAGCATGTTAGGCAAGAATTCTACCACTGAACCACCATTACCCCTAGTCTCTATATCTCACTCCTTCCATGTTATTAGTTTACTTAGTCGCTCCATCAACTGTGGGGTAGTATTATCATCTTCCGTTTTTGCAAATGAGGACATTGAGGCTCATAAAATTTAGCATAGAGCCACTAAGCCGATAAGTCGCTGGGCCCAGAAGAAATGCTGGCTCTGTCTGAATTCAAAACCACAGAACTTTCTGCTTCACTGCCCTGTCCATCTATTCAACTTCTGCATTTCAGTGTGATCCTTGGCAAATAAGGTCTTCCTCCTTCAGAAGATTGCTGTAAGCATTAATAATGCATGTGAAATACCCTTTAACATGCCAAATACATCCAGGGTACATGCATACAAACTAATGCATGAGGCATTACCTGCAGTAACGACATTTCTGCTGAGTTAGGGAACTCTGTGGAGTTTCCTCGCATTGGAATTCCATAAAACCAGAAAAAAATTAAAGATATTTCAGGGACTGGTATAAGATGTTAATTTTTAATATTTTCATATAAGGATGTTTTAGGACAAACATTCTGCAGTCTACCATTACTATATATCACAATATAAAAGGCATTGAAC
The DNA here is from genome assembly GCF_030014295.1 of Loxodonta africana. NCBI lineage: Eukaryota > Metazoa > Chordata > Mammalia > Proboscidea > Elephantidae > Loxodonta > Loxodonta africana. Next base: position 168,807,610 of record NC_087343.1, on the reverse strand, counting down.
AACGAAAAAAGAAAGGACATAATCTCAGAATAAAAGAGTCCCCATAAAATATACATTTTGCTTCTCTATACTAACCTCATTTTTCTGATTTCCCACAGTTACAAAGATATTTCTTCAATTATAACTGAGTGATTCCTAAACGCGAGCTCACAGAGGGGGCATGGTGTATGAAGAAGTTTTCCCAATCCTAAAGTCCACTTTTGAGGTGCACTTGCAGTACATTTTGCAAGAACAAGTTAGCAGCCATCTCAGTGAGGCTTTCCATCATTCAGTGAAGTAATCAGGGCAGGAATTATTATCCCCATTATACAGATAAAGAAAAGGGGTGCACCAGCAAGTTTGGAAGCCAAAGCTCAAAACCAAGTCCACTGGATTGAATCCAGTGATTTTTTCAGGACATGACCATGGCTGTCTTTAATTTCTACACGTCTGGCTTGGTTTTATAGTGCTGAGTGACTGTTGCTAAGTAGCTAATAGGAAAGTTGGCTGCCCTCCTGGCTGTCCTACACTGTGATCACAACGAACAAAGTTTCATCAATCAAAGCACCAGTTGTGTACCCAGAGAGACTCTTCGGTTCACTGAACTGAGTGTCTTCCAACCAAGATCAGGGAAGGGGGGGGGGTGCGGGTGACATCTGGAGAAGTCCAAGCCTGGCCTCTACAATTAGCCAGGAGAGAGGGCTGTGGATCAGATTCAGGTTCCAGCTACAGGGATAACTAAAAATGCACGATTTGTAAAATGTCATTGACAGATCCCCACATTTTCACTTTCTACCCTGTCCTATAAAACCTATTTCAGACTCAAGGAAAGGGAGAACGGGAATGGCCCATATCTTCCAAGCCTTGGCTTCCCACTTACGGGAGGCAGCCACCTGGAGTTGATTCTGATTGAATGAAGGAACATTCTGAATATCCCAACCAGTGTCACACAATAAAATATTAGAGGATGTCAGTGCCCAGAACTTCGCCAATGAAAAGTTTCTCAGCCTCAGCACTATTGACATTTTGGACTAGATAATACTTTATTATAGGGTGCTATCCTGTGCATTGTAGGATGTTCAGCAACATCCCTGATCTCTACTCACTAAATGGCAGTAGCACAGCCGTAGTTATGACAATCAAAAATGTCTCCAGACATTGCCAAATGTCCCCTGGAGAACCCAACCCAAAAAACCCATTGCCATGGAGTCAATTCTGACTCATAGCGACCCTATAGGACAGAATAGAACTGCCCCATAGGGTTTTCAAGGAGTGGCTGGTGGATTCAAACTGCTGACCTTTTGGTTAAGTAGCTCTAGCTCTTAACCATTGTGCTACCAGGGCTCTGTCCCATGGGAAGGGAAGGGAAAAATCACCCCCAGTTGAGATCCATTCCACTAGACTGAAAAGAGGGAAGAAAAAGGTAAATCATTTTGGCAATTGGATGAGTTGGCCCTTTTGTGTGAAAGCATTGTGTATGCTCCTAAGAAACTCCTAAGCTCTGGAATTCAATAGGTGATGTATGTCCCATGGGGTGTACCTCAGTTAAGTCAATAGTAGAATCCTTGAGAGATCCTAAGTTGGTATCACTAAGATTAAATGTGCCTATTCACTATTTATCCAAGGATGAAACCAGAAAACCCACTGCTGTTGAGTCGAATCCGACTCACAGTGACCCCTATAGGCCAGCGTAGAACTGCCCCATAGCTCTGCCAAAAGATAGCAATTATTTCCCTTGGACTTCTATCAACTACCAGATGGGCTTAATGGGCAATCTTTGACCTTGAGGGCAATACTTCCTTCCAGAGACCCATAGGGTCTTACTATCATAGGCCAACTAGAATTGCAATTAGGAAATTGTGTTTTTCAATCAACAAAGATTGTTGGCCCCCAGCACAACTTGTACAAGGCAAGATCATGGAAGCTCTATAGACACATCCAAACTCCCTGAGGGACTGAATTTCTGGGCTGAGGGCTATGTCGACCATGGTCTCAGGGAACATCTAGCTCAATTGGCATAACATAGTTTATAAAGAAAATGTTCTACATTTTACTTTGGTGAGTAGAGTCTGGGGTCTTTAAAGTCTGTGAGTGGCCATCTAAGATACAACACTGGTCTCACCTCTTCGGGAGCAAGAAAGAATGAAGAAAACTAAAGATACAGGGGAAAGATTAGTCCAAAGGACTAATAGACCACATCTACCACAGCCTTCACCAGACTGAGTCCGGTACAACTAGATGGTGCCTGGCTACTACCACCAACTGCGCTGATAGGGATCACAATAGAGGGTCCCAGACAGAGCTGGATGAAATGTAGAACAAAATTCTAACTCACAAAAAAAGACCAGACTTACTGGTCTGATAGAGACTGGAGAAACCCCGAGAATATGGCCCCTGGACACCCTTTTAGCTCAGTAATGAAGTCACACCCGAGGCTCACACTTCATCCAAAGATTAGACAGGCCTGTAAAACAAAACAAGACTAAAAGGACACACCAGCCCAGGGACCAGAAGACAGGAGGGAACAGGAAAGCTGGTAAAAGAGAACCCAAGGTCAAGAAGGGAGACTGTTGACATGCGATGGGGTTGTTAACCAATGCCATAAAACAATGTGTACTAACTGCTCAATGAGAAACTAGCTTGTTCTGTAAAAAACCTTCATCTAAAGTACAATAATAATAAAAAAAAAAGAATGTTGGCCCCCAATGTGCAAATCCCTGAGCTAGATATAGTTGATTCCAACTCATAGTGACCCTATAGGACAGGGTAAAACTGTCCCATTAAGGTGTCCAAGCCTGTAATCGTTACAGGAGCAGATGGCTAAGCCTTTCTCCCAGGGAGTGGATGGTCGGTTAGAACCACTGACCTTACAGCTGAGTGCTTTAACCATTGATCCACTAGGGCTCCTTGATGCTTACTGAAGGGAAGGGTAAAAAGATAAAATCAAATATTAGGAAGAAGCATACTCTAAAAATCTGTCACCATCTCCACTTTCAAACCTAGTACCATTTAGGAAAGTACACATGAGACTAATTAAGTGGACACAGATTAATCCATTTCTAATTAATTGATCTTTAGGAGTACTCTCGTCTAGAATTAAATGACAGCTATGTGGGGAGGCTGATGGATAGATTTATTCCTTCCTTATAACCAAAAAGAAAAAAAAAAAAAACACATTGCTGTTGAGTTGATTCTGATTCATGGCAACCCCATGTGTTTCAGAGTAGAACTGCACTCCATGGGATTTTCAGTGGCTGTAATCTTAGAGAAGTAGATTGCCAGGCCTTTCTTCCCCAGCAACTCTGAATGGCTTCAAACTACCAATCTTCTTGTTAGTAGCTGAGGGCAAACTGTTTATGCCATCCAGGGACTTTCCCTCCTTACAGTTGGGAAGAATTTGTATCCAGTCCAGAGTGGCCCTCTCAAGACAAGTTTTCTCAAAACGTAATGTACAGACCCTAGAATCAGTATCATTTCAGATGCTTTGTTATCAATGAGATTTTCAAACCTAATGCCACGAATTTTGATTCAAGATTCCAATAATCAACATTTTTAAGAACTTTCCTTTTTCTAGTAGCCCTGGTGCCACGGTAGTTAAACCACTTGGGTGCTAACCAAAAGGTTAGTGTTTCAAACCCACTAGATGCTCCACTGCAGAAAGATGTGGCAGACTGCTTCCATAAAGATTAACCCAAACCCAAAACCCACTGCCGTAAGCCTTGGAAACCCGATGGGACAGTTCTACTCTGTCCTACAGGGTCACTATGTGTCAGAATCAACTCAACGGCAATGAGTTTGGTTGGTTGGTTTGTTTTGCTTCTCCTACATACTTAGGCTTGAGAAGCATTGTCTAGGACTTCTTTTCCAAAGAGCATTTACTTTTCAAAGTTCTGTCTTAAGGACTTTATACTTTTTCTTGGAGAAAACTATCATGTGGTAAAGGTGGCCATTGATTAATAACAATTCATTCAAAAAATGTTCTCTGAACTGCCTATTATGTTGCATGCCAGGTACCTTTCTAGGTACTAGGGATACCTCAGTGAGGAAGACTGTCAGGTACTATATGCTGGGCACTACACCTTAGCTTCTATCTTCATAACATCCTTATGAGGTGGGTATAAGCACTCCCATGGGACAAGGGAGGGCAGGACACTCAGGGAAGTGACTTACCTACACAGGACCTCAAGGCCACAAAAGGACAGACCTGAAATTTCAACCAACATCTGTCTGATGCTGTACTCTGTGTTCTTTTCACAATAGCAACACGATCATGAAAAGGTAAAAGGAAAAAAAAAAGGAAAGAAAGGAACTTTCCGAACAATCTGAGCTCAGTGCCAAATGAGTGCTCTGTTCCTGAATACTGAAGCAAGTCAGCCCTGAGTGAAATCTTTGCAGGCTGTGGTGGAGGGGGTGACTTCCTGGAGGGAGTGGTGAACAAAATGCATCGTGAAGGATATAGAAATTCAGAAAGAAAAAGGGAAGACACATTTGGGGAGGGGGCTCAGACAACAGGAATGGTGTATCAAGGCATGAGGCAGGAATATGTAAAGCTAATTTTGGGACCAGCCTGTGGGTCCTTGCAGCTGGTGCAGAGCTCAGGTGTTAGAGGAATGGGAGGGAATGCCTCCAAGTAGGCTGAGACTGGATTATGGAGGCCCCTCTAATACGACGTTTCAAATCTAAACTTTGTCCCCTAATGGAATGGGGAATCACAGGGATGACATGTTGAGAGAGATAGTTGGAAAAGAAAATGGATTAGATAGTGCCTACAGGATGGATCATAAGGAGAGGGAAACAGTGGACAAGAGTATCAGGTAGAAAAACATTTATATGGAAGAGTTACTACGATGAAGGTAATCATTAATTAATGAGAATCAATATCTAGCAATTAAGGAGCTTTTTAACTGTGGTGAAAATATACATAACAAAACATATGCCATCTCAGCAATGTCTACGTATATAATTCAGTGACATTGATTAGAGTCTTCAAGTTGTACAACCATTCTGTCTATTCTTTGACACATTATTCCATCATTATTAACAAACTCAGTGCCCCCTCAGCCAGAACTCCCCCTTTCCCCTTCCCTCCCAGCCCCAGTAACCCCTAATAACCTTTGGTTTCTATATATTTGCTTATTTCATATAAGTGGAATCACACAGTATTTATCCTTTTGTGACTGACTTATTTCAGCATAGTTTTCAAGGTTCATCCATGTTGTGGTATGTATCAGGACTTTGTTTCTCTTTATGGCTGAGCAATATTCGGGCCCTGTTCTTAGTAATTTACATGGACTAATTAATTTTATCCTCACAGAGTCCCTGTAAGACAGCATTAGAGCTGTTCACAATTCTTGAGCCGTCTTAGTACCTGGTAGGGTTGCCACTTCCCCACCACTTTAAAGTTAGACTTGGCCATGCCACTTGTTTGCACCAATGAACTGTGAGTAGAAGTGATATCTCGGATGCTGGGATGAGGCTTTACGAGCCAGCATGTGCCTTGTCACATTGTGTGTCCCCTGTCACAGTGATCATGGAAGCACATGTTTTTATGGAACTCCGATCAGCCTAGGTTCCTGAGTGACTATGAGGCACCGTGTCCCTTTGCCATCTTGTGCTGGACCTGCAGCATGAGTGAGAAATAAAGTTTTGTTGTGCTGGCCCACTGCAACTGGGGGGTTGTTTGTTATTGTAATATGACCTGGCCTACCTTGACTGACACAAACCTTACCGATTAAGAATGTGAGCTCTGTAGTCAGACCACCTGAGTTCAAATCCTTACTCCACCATCTACCAAATTCAGTAAGTCACAACCTTTCTGAACCTCATTTACTTCATGTTCCAAATGGGAATAGCCCAAGTGGCTACCTCACAGGGACATTGCAAAATAATAGCAATGGCTATAACAACAACAATGACCTAGATATATGATTTGTTCTTAGTTACCTAGTGTTGCCTGTAACAGAAATACCACAGAACAGAAATTTATTTTCTCACAGTGTAGGAAGTTAAAAGTCCAAATTCAGGGCACTAGCTCTAGAGGAAAGCTCTCTCTGTCAGCTCTGGGGAAAATCCTTGTCTTAGCATCTCAGTGTTCCTCAGTTCCTTGGCAATCTCCATGCACCATCTCTCTTTCCCTCATTTGTGCTTGCTTGCTTCTGTGCCTAATCTGCTCTTTTTATATCTCAAAAGTTATCAGGTTTAAGACACACCTTACACTGTTATGGCCTCATTAACATAACAAAAACCCTATTCCCAAATGGGATTATATCCACAGGTAAAGGGTTTAGGATTCCAACAGATATTTTGGGGGGATACAATTCAATTCATAATACTACTGTAAACTTTTTGTGTGTTATCTCATTTACTCCTCACAATAACCATTTAGCAAATGAAGAAACTGAGGCACAAACAGGGTTGTGGCACTTGCCCAAAATCACACAGCTAATAAGTAGTAGGGACAGGGTTCAAACCCAAGTCAGTTTAATTCCAGAGCCCATGCCCTTATCCATGGGGAATGTATGGAAGCACTTAACTGCCAGCACACAATAGCTGTAGGATCATTTGGTCTATTAGGGGTCATAGCACAGTGTCTGGGGCCTATGATCTTTTAAATGCCAAAAAAGTATTTTTGACCAGAAACAATTAGGCTCTGAAATATGAAAAGCAAACTTCAAAAGCAAATTAATAAATACTTAAACGTATATAAAACCTATCATGTCAACTAAAAGAGCCCTGATGGTACAAACAATTTGAGCGCTTGGCTGCTAACCAAAAAGGTGGCAATTTGAACCTACCTAGAGGCTCTGTGGGAGAAAGACCTGGTGATCTGCTTCCACAAAGATTACAGCCAAGAAAACCCTATCAGGCAGTTCTATTCTGTTACATGGGATAGCTAGGAGACGAAATCTAATCTAACAAAAACAGCATGTCGGCTAGACACAGCAACACCACTCGACTCATACATAAATTAGATATGAGTTGTGGGTGCACTGGAATCTCTCTGACATGATGGGGGAGGGGTGGATAAAAGTGCCTAGATCTAAAAATTGTCTTAAAATGAGCTCTGAATAGAATTCAATAAATGCTAGCTATCATTTTATTTTCATTTTTGTCCATAGCTTCGTTCAATAGAGCCAGATCTGAAGCTGTTCAAAATTCTGCAGTGAAGCAACAATCGGTCCCTTGGGCCACTCCCAGTGGCTCTCCACATCTCACCACTGATGCTTGCCCTTATCCAGGCTCAGGGGAGAGCAGCAAGACTGAGCTGCTTCTCTATGCCCAGGGAGATCTGGTTACCTTCACACTGAGACAAAGGCAGAAGTTGTAGCACTGTCTAACATTCCTCAGACTTCTAGGCCCCTGGGAATGGAGTTAAACTTTTGGAACTACAGCAAGAAGTCAGAGCCTTTGGAATCTGCAGCTGCCTGGCACCACCTCCCAGTCTCTGTCTCTCTGGTTCTTGATGCTTTGTGCAGCTTATGGCACAAATTTAATCACCCTGCATAAACCCTTCTTGCTGAAGGTTGAACCTGACTCTTAAACCTTGGCTCACCCACCAAGGCCAGCTGCTTAACTTGGAGCATTGAGTTAACTCCATAGATCCTCTCCTATCTGGAAACACTTCCTGTCCCAGAAGCCGAGCTAATAGCTCTGATCCTAGACCCTCACTTTTGTTCCTGCTTTAGATTTCACTAATTTCAGCATCATGACTTACGTTTACAGAGGTTTTATGATTTTCCCTACTGACATTGAACTCTGGTGCAGTGATTGAACAGTAATAGTCTCTGGAATCAGATAGACCTGAGTTCAAGTCCCTGCTCCATCATTTCTTGAAGGGTAACCGTAGTGAGTTACTAAACCTCTGTTTTTGTCACCTATCAATTGACTACCAATTGAGGTTTAAAACAATAACAGATGCTTTGAGAATTAAAAGAAATAAGCCAATGAAAGTGAATAGGACATAATTGTGCAATAGATGTTAGCTATTAAAATTATTATTTATATTACTAGTTCTCACATCTGAGTCTCAGAGCCCTCTGTGAAGCAAGCAAGGCAGGAATCCCTGACTTCTTTCATGACAGAGGAAGCAGAGGGTTGGTCAGGTTGAGAGGCTTGCCTATGATCACAGAACTCATGAGGGGCAGAGCTAGGGAGTCTCTGGTTCTAGACCTAGCAAGCCCTCCCCACCTTCAATCCTTCCCCCTTTGCCTGTGCACAGCTTCTCTTCCCACACTTCCCTGTCCACAGCCCCCAAGAAGACAACTTGGGTGGTGTCCTCATGTATTCCAGCCATTTGTTGCTCGCTCATGTTTTTGATCAGAACCAATTCCTTTTCTCTTCTTAAACACCAAACTCAAACCTCAGAGAACTGCAGAGAATCGCGGATCCAGCAACTCTTGAATTGGTAAATCATTTGCCTTTGTCCTGCAAGGCTCCACTGTGGGTGGTGCTGCATTGCTGAGGGCTCCCTGAGAGAGCTGACACCCGTGGGCAGGCACATTCACCTCCATACCCTTCACCTTCTCTGCATAGCAGGTATGCTAAAAAAAGGTGGGATGAACAAAATAAACAAATGACTAGGGATTTTGAAGACATTCACAGTGAGGTGAAAGGCAAAAATCTTGGCTTGCTAAAGCAGGTCATTTGGGAGTCTGGAAGTCTAGAATCTAGAGTAGGTGTTTCCCAATACACATTAGTTGGTATTGCTAGGAAGCTAATAAGCTGTGAGATCTTAGATGCATTTCTTCACCCTCCCTCTTCACTGGCCATACAGATTAACAAAAATTGTAGTCCTATCTACTTTTTTTTTTTTTTTTTTATCTACTTTGCATGACTGGAGTGATAATTAAGAGAGAAAACATATGAAAATGCCCTGAAAATGTTAAAAGTGTAGTCAAAATTTATGGTATTATTATTTTTACAACTTATTGTTACTATAAAATGACCTTTAGCCCAGAAGAATAAGAGTCTGACGTGACATGTTATTAACCAACCAGTTGACTTCATTTGGAAGAGAGCTACTTGGTGATAGTTTCCTGACTAGGACATTGATTCCTTCCCTTTGCCTAGTGAAACACATTTCTCAAGGTTAAGAGGTCACAGACTCCATCAGGGGCTGCACATGGCAGGTGAAGTTTTACCTGCTGCAGGTCTTGGGGCCGGAGTTAGGCAGGTTAACTGGCTCATTTTAGGTCACAACATGACCCATTGAACTCTGGATCAGAAAGCAATCCACACTCACAGAATTTGAGTTATCGCAGGAAAATCTTGACTTTAATTAATTCATTATACCCCCAATATTAATTCACTCTGAAGGCAGTGATTTCCAAACTTCAGAGAGCATCGGAATCATCTGATTAAAACATTTTGCTGAACCCCACTCCCAGGATTTCTGATTCAGGTCTAGGGTGGGGCCTGAGAATCTGAATTCTCAGTGATGCTGAGGCTGCTGACCCAGGAGCACACTTTGAGAGCCAATGGCTTAGTGCTCATAGACTAAGTTATGGATGGAGCTAGGTTAAGGTTTAAATCCTGCTCTACCATTTAGCAGCTTTGTGACTATGGGCAAGTTACTTGAACTTCTCTGTGTCTTCATTTCTGCATTTGTCAAATGGATTTGCTATGTGGTTAAATGTGGCAGTACTAACTTAGAGTTATTGTGAAGATTATACAAAAAAAATACACACAAAATATCTTGCACAGTGTTGAGCACATAGTGAGTACTCAGGTTAGCCACCATTATGGTTATGTGGAATCTGAGGTACCAGTAGAGATAAGAAAAAAAGTGTTTGGATTCAAAACCTATTTTGTAACTAGTACTGACAGAACTTGCCAATGAACTAAATGTGGGGTGAGGGAAAGAGGAACATAGGACTGCTCTGTGGGCCTAATGAACGCATCTCTGCTGTGTTCTCTTTGGAAGAAGCTACCACAGCTACGTAGCTTCCCATCTGCTCACATCTCATCACTGTCTCTCTTCCCCAATTCAATCACGCACTTTCTCAGGGCCCATGGGCCTTTCTACGTCTTCCTGAGAGTCCCTGCCCTGATTTCTGAAGCTCTGCTAGCTAGCACTGGTGGCTTTCTGTCTCAGAAGCCCAGAAGCCCTGTTCCCCCCAGACATGGGGAAGCAAACCCTCTGGGCTGGCATTAGGAGAGCTGTGAGTTGGCAGGCATTGGGTGAAAAAATAAAAGCCATGCGGCACCCTGGGGATCTGGGATGCTGGCAGGAGACTGAAAACAAATTCAGTTGAATATTAAGAGAGCAATGTTGTCTTGCTGGTTTGGGCCCCGTGGTGCTGGTGGAAGTGGCAGGACCATGGAAAAGGAAAGTGCATCTTCCGGGCCGGGCCTATGTGGTTTCCCTGGTTGCTGGGGACAGGGTGTTCTTTGATGGATGTTACAAATAAGGGAATCTGACCCCAGTGCCTGCTTCCCTCCCACCCCCTACATCTCTTTCATACCCAATCTCTCCATTTATCTGCAATCCTAGAATCTGGCCATTAAGGCCAAGTGAGGTTCTTATTAATTTTTTCCCTACAATATGGTAATGAAAGTTACCCACCAATAGAATATTTTTCATCAGACACAGCTCAAGCTTGGATTTTGTGTTTGATTTTTGTTTTTCCCTTTTTTTTCTGTTCTTTCCTTCAGTTGGCATGGGAACGCTGCAGCTCCAGTTCAGCAAGGATCCATCCACCTCATCATAATACTTCCGCCTGCTGCCCAAGTGCTTTGATATGTTCAAAGTGCTTACACATTTCTCCCTCATGGAGGGAAATCTGGAAGCAGCCGGCCTTGTTGTTTTCCCGGCCAACAGACTCTCCAGCTTATGTGATTGCAAGGGTAGAAGGAACCTCAGAGGCTAGTCCAGATCTCAGAGGAGGGAAGAGTCCAAGCCAAGGTCACACAGCAAGTCAGTGATGCACAGAGGGTTCAAATCCAAGTCTTCTTACACTGCCAGGACACTGCGTGAGCATTTAGGATCATTTTCAACTTTTCTTGGCCTCTGCTTGCTCAATGGTAAAATTAGATCTAAAGATCCCTACATGGTGCAAATGGTTTGTACTTGACTGCTAACCTAAAGGTTGGTGGTTCAAACCCACCCAGCAGTACCACAGAAGAAAAGGTCTGGCAATATGCTTCTGTTAAGATTAAAGCCAAGAAAACCCTATGAAGCAGCTTTATTCTGTAACACAGAGAGTTGTCATGAGTCAGAATTGACTCAATGGCAACTAACAATACCAACAAAAAAAACCAGATCCACATCTACTCTCTCTCCCCTCCAGGAGTGCTATAGGAATCATGCGATTGGCCCGTACAACAAATGAACATTTCTTTTAACCCTAAGACCCCAAATATGAGTCTTGCACATAGATACTTACAAATAAGTAAATCAAATGGGGAATTAAAGGAAATGATTACTATTTTTAAGCCCCTGAAGCACATATGTTGATTACTGTTCAACCATTCACCTGTTCATCCGTCCACTGACCATCCTCTAAACACTTAATGCCTGTCTAAGGCCATACTGACTTGCTATTAATTAAAAAAAAAAAAATCTACCCTGGCCCTGGAGGAATATGAGACCCAGCATGAAAGACAATCTTGTGAAAAAAACATCACAATCTGATGGGCTATGAGCAATAATAGCCATGGAAAGCACAGCGCTGCTCCCCTGAGAGTGTGGTGCTCACCACCTGCAGAGCCAGGAAAACTTCACTGACTCACTAGATTTTCAGTTAGATCTTAAAAAGTGTGACTACGAGTTTCTTAGGCAAGTATAGCTAAGGCCTAGAGGTGTTACAGCAGGGAATTTTTAGGAGACTGATGTTTGTTCAGTTAGTGTTTACTGGGCATGACAGGCTCTGTGCTCAATATTTCAGAGGCTATTTTTCATTCCATCATCATAAAGACTATTTGAGATAGGGACTGTTATTATCCCATGTTAAAACCTGTTGCTATGGAGTCAATTCCAACTCATAGTGACCCTATAGGACAGAGCAGAACTAGTGAATTTGAACTGCCAACCTTTTGGTTAGCAGCCATAGTCTTAACCACTGTGCCACCAGGGCTCCAGTCCCGTGTTACAGATATGAAGACTGAAATTCAGAGATATTTTGTAATTTTACCCAAGGTTTCATAGCTGAGAAGTGGCAGACTTAGAATACATGCAATGTTTGACACCAAAGTCTGGGTGCATAATCCTGTCTCTTTATGGCTTCTGTTAAAAGAGGATGTACAGGGGTAACTGAGGCTGAGAAAGTAGTCAGGGTCACGGAAGGAAACTGAAGCAAAGAGAGTATCAGTGAGTTGCCCAAGATTACACAGCTAATCAGTGACAGAATTAAGGCTTAAACCTAATTTTCCTATTTCTATCTTTCTTCTGGACCACTCTTTGGCTCACTGACTAGGGACATTGAGACCAAGATAGAAGGTGTCAAAAAAAAAAAATCAGCCATCTTTCTGAGAAACACCAAATACCCTGTGCATCTCCTCCCCTGTCCTGCTTGTGTTAGGTTTTCCCGGGGATCTGCGTTGGCGGGGGAATTCAGAGTATTTGTGGATAGCAGATGTGCATGTTTTCTTGGTCTAGTGAGATGAAGAGAAGTGGGAGGGGGCTGGGCACAGGGCCAGCCCTCAGCAGACTGTCGAAATCCTAGGTCTGCTCTACAGGACTCCCTCCAGTTCCCAGAATGCATCCCCTTCTTTCTTTTGTTTAAGCTTCTGCTCACTTCCTATGCACTAAGTAGCTCCACTTATCATGGAGAAATCGCCTCCATTATCAGACCATGGAATTAGTGCCATGCCCAGAAGGATGTGCCTTTGTTGGCAAGTTTGAACCTAATGGATGGATCTCCAACAGTGGTGCCACAGGTCCTGGACCATCAGGGTGGTAAGGCATTTCAGCAAAAGGGTCAGGTTTCCAATAGTCATGTGGGTTGGGAGATGCAAAGAACCAGATTGAGGGAGCCCTCTCCACTGCTCACCAGTCCACACTCTTAGAATGTGATCTGCCATGTTCAGCCAAGATCTGTTAAGCTAAACTCTTCACTCACTGTGAGCTACAGAGAATGCATGCAATCTTTTCCAAAGAGGATGGTTTAGATCTTTGGGAATGGTATTGAGCCACACTCAATCTAAGTCTTTTCTTCCAGACCTTCTAACCATTCCTCACTGGAAATGGTTTCCAGGTCTTTGACCATCTGAACATGTTCTATAAATATAGCACCACAGTTCTAATAATCTGCTTGTAAAGTCCAATCAGCCCAAAGCAGAGTGGCATTAGTCCTCAGATTTCTTTATAACATCAGTGAATAAGAATAGACTTGATTATATCAGATAAAGACCTCAGACAAGATGAATTTTGCTGCCCTAGGGCCAAGGCAACTCACCCCACTCAATATGGCCACCCTCCCTACTGTATCTCAGCATCTCCTCCTTAGCGTTTCCTTGTCACTTATCTCTTCTGTTTTTGAGATTAACTTTTTTTTGTTGCATTAAAAATAATTTATTTCAACCTGCTTTTTTTTCTGAAACAGATTCAGGGCTGGCTTTTTGTGTTTTATTTTGTTTTGTTTTAAACAGTCATGCAGGGGCTGGGTGCCACTTCCTGCATGGACATCTAAAGGTAGGTTACGCAAAACTGTGAGTCGGAATTGACTCGATGGCAATGGGTTTTTACCCGAACAGGCTTTGTGGGGATGAGAAAAGGGAGCCTGGAAGCAAGGCAGGTCTGGGCCAATTTGGCAAGCACTTCCTTTGAGTCTGCCAGTTCTTTATGAAATCACAGGCAACTCCTTGTTTAGGGTAAAACTGTTTGGAGGACTGGCTCCAGAAAATTGTAGGGAGCTTGGAAGAGTGGAAGGAGACCTTGCTCAATGGTCAGAAGCGCTAGGTTAGAATCATGATCCTGCCACCAACTCACTGCAGACGAATCTCTTTGTACTCTCTGGGCATTACTTTCACCATATGTAAAACAGAGGATTAGAGTAGGCATTCAGTCCCACAAAATATTAATAATTCAGCAAAAAGAAAGACAAGTAAATTTGGAGAACACCTATGCTACCTTCTTAGAAATGAACAGGACACAGTAGTGTATTAATGGGTCTTCAAAATGCTGAAGAATAGGATCCCTTCCACTTTATTTAATCGAGATTTCTAAATTTGTGACCATACAATCTTCCTCCATACAACCTTCCCCTATAGCTTCCAACCATCAAGGAAAACCTATTAGCACGCTAATGGGAGGCACAGACTAACCAGGTTGCTAAAGCCCTTTAAAAACTAACCCTTTGGGGTCTATCACGTAAAAATGTGGATTTTCTGTGTCATTTGACTTCAGGTAACATTATTTTCATTGAAGATTATCTTAGTAACTGCTAAATAAAACAATTCTTATTCGTGTAATAAAGGAATATTGATTATGGAACTTCAATTTATTATTGTCTCTGAAATGCCTTTTCATGGCCTTCAAATGCTTCTCTAGTCTGAAACCACCCCACTTCTCCAAATACATCTTCCAATGCTACCTAGCACCCTCCCACCATAATGTCTAAACTTACCACATTAACTCTCCATCTCTTTTATCAGCCAATTTTCAGCTATTTTACCCCCCAAGCTTCCTACCCCTTTTAAATCCTGGACAATCCTGGGCCTATATAGGACACTTGTGATCAAGATAACATTAAATTAGGATCAACGTTGTCTTCTAAATTAGAACAGCATAGTCAAGAAAGCCAAAAAGTGCATTCTAGAAACAGCCTTGGTTATAAGACTTAAATGAAGTCAGTTTCTTATTATCCTCAGTTTTAGCCTAAAATTTACTTCCCTACAGTGAACAGTCATTCTTCAAACATTTTAGTCAACATTGCCCTATATTTCATTCCAGCAGTAACTAGCTATATATTTAGTCAAAGCATTTTGCCTTCTCACTCTCAAATATGTGCTGGACCAGATTTAAAATTTTATTTTATTATTTTCAGACAGCTGACTCCAAGCAAGACCTGGGGAACTAAAAAGAACTACCTTGGCAGATGGCAAAATGAAGCAAGTAGCAAAGTGGCTCTATTTTGGGGTTTTGTTGTTGCTGTCATTTCTAGATCAAAGAGGCTTTAAATCTAGATATTTCCTAACTAAATTACAAAATCCCATCCAGGGCATTTCTACTCTACATGCCTCTCATTTCTGATGAAGACTCTGGAGGGCATTTCCAAAGGAGCTTGTCATCACAAACAATTAAAATGAACAAACAATAATAGCTCCCAATTACTGGGCACTTACTCTGAGCCAAGCCCTGTGCTAAGCACTTTCCAGGCTTATCTAGTTTCATCCACACAACAATCTTAAGAGTTTATTACTGCTACTTCACAAAATAAGAAACCAAGGCTTTGAAAGGTTACACCACTTGTACGGATCACACAGGATCCAAAGTTAGGAATGTGTCTCCAAAGTCCTTACTCTTAATCATTATGTTGTTGTTTAGTTGTCATTCAGTCAATTCTGACTCATGGCAATCTCGTGTGTCAAAGTAGAACTGTGCTCCATATGATTTTCAAGTCCGTGTCCTTTTGGAAGCAGATTGCCAGGCCCTTCTTCTGAGGTACCTGTGGGTACTTCAAACAGCAACCTTTTGGCTAGTAGTCCAGCAGTTATCCATTTGCACTACTCAAGGACTCCCTTAACCATTATACTACCCTGAAAGTATTTATTGAACATCTTCCCTAGGAACTTTGATTGGAAATATGAAAAATCTTTGTTTCTAACCCGCAAAAGAACTCAGGGTCTTGAGAGTAGATAAGACCTTTTCCCAAGTACAGAAGGTAGAAAGTCAAAATGGCCAATTAAAGCAGTACAAGAAAGGGCTCCAGGAAAGTAAGGAGATCAGTTCTAATTGAAAGAATGAGAAACAGATTCATAGAACAGTGGCAGCAAGACCTGAGAAGCACCTTGGAAGGTAGCTCTGGTTTCTTTACCTCACATTCTACATAAAATCTATTGGTAAGCCCTGTTGGCACTACCTCCAAAATGTGTTTTAAATCTACATCTTTCATCTCCTCTGCTGAGGCCTTGGTCCAAGCCACCATCATCTGTTATCTAGATGTCTAGTGCAGGAGCCTCTTAAATAGTCTCCCTGTGCACCCTCTGCAGTAGACAGGGCTTCTGTTACATGTCTACATCCTTTACCATGTGACTTTATGGTGCTTCCCTGAAGGGACTGTGTATTTTCCCGTCCCATGAATTCTAGGCTTGGTCATGTGCCTTGCTTGTATCAATGAAATATTAGAAGACATGACACAAAAAAAGGAGCTTTAAATACACTTGAATGGTAAGGCCTGGCCCCTTGTGCCCTGTGACGTGCCATGAGAAGGGCAGGCCTTTTTGTAGCTGCTACCCCTTTGCCTTCATTCCCAATACAAAGGCACATGGGGCAGGCCTAAGCCCTCCTAGAATCCAGCTTGATCCAGCTTTTAGATCAGGTGAATCATAGGCAACCTGCAGACCTGTGATTAAAAAATTAAAAACAAAGTTTGTTATAAGCCACTGGGAATTTGAGGCTCTTTTTTAAGCAGCAAAAATTGACTAATATGCACCGTTTTCATGTTTTCACTTCCGTTTATTACTCCTCCCTTCTCCACAGAGCAATCATAGTGATACTTTAAAAATGTAAATCAGATCACTACACTCCTTAGCTTAAAACCCATTAGTAATTTTTATTGTATTTAAAATCAATTGAAATTTCTTATCATGGCCTGCAAAAAACCCTGCCTAACTCTTAGCTCAGTATGTATTAGACCCACTGGCTTTTTTTCTGTTATTTAAATACAAAAGCTCACTTTTACTTTAAAGCCTTTACACTTACTGTTTTAGGTTTTTTTTTTTGGTTTTTGATCGTTTTGTGTGGGGTGTGTGTGTCTGGAAAATTCTAGAGTCTAGATCTATCTAAAATGGTAGCCACTAGCAACACATGGTTATTTAAATTTAAATTAATTAAAATTAAATAATGTAAGAGATTTAGTTCTTCGGTTATACTAGCCATACTTCAAATGTTCAATAGGTACACGTGACTAGTGGCCACCACACTGGACAGCACAGAAATAGAAAGACAGACTCTTATCACTGCACAAAGTTCTGTTAGTCATCACAAGGTTCAATTAAAATATCACCTTTTCAGAGAAGCCTACCCTGACCACCCTCTCTAAAGTAGCTCTCCAGCCTACTCACTCTCTGTTCCATGACTCTATTTGGCTGTGTTTGTAGCACTTAACAAGTATTTTTAATCATTGCATTTAGTTATTTTTTTTTTTTACCAGAACGTAGATGCCAAGATGTAAGGATCTTGATTTTGTTTTCTGCTGTATTCCCAGGTCTAACAGAGAGTGGGAGCTTGGCAAATACTAGTTGACTGAATAAATGAATGAAGTGTTAGCAGCTGGTGATAAGGACTATGCCAGGTGGAAGCAGTAGCATGAACAAAAGCAAAGCAGTAAGAGAGTGAGAGACATGTTTTTGGCAACTGGATAGTTTGGCTGGAACATAAAGTATTCTGTGTTAGATAAATCTGGAAAGGTAGGCAGACTAAGATCACATTATTGAGAGCTTCATATTCTGGGCTGAGTTTGCATGAAACTTAACACAAGACGGGGAGCCATTAATGATTTTTTTTAAAAGAGAAGGAGGTTTCATGATTAGAAATATTGTTCAAGAAACTGATCTTCTAGCTGTGTGGAGACACTAGTCAGAAGGCTAAAGCAATAATCTAGTGAACAACAAAAAAATATGGACACATTCAACAGTCATACACCACCAGCTACCCTTGAGTCCATTCTGACTCATGGCAACCCCAGGTGAGTAGAACTGTGCTTCATAGGGTTTTCAATGGCTGATTTTTTGGCAGCAGATCATCAGACTTTCTTCTGAGGTATCTCTGGGTGGACCCAGACCTCCAGCCTTTTGGTTAGCCTCCAAGAGTGTTAACAACTCGTACCAGCCAGGGACCTCCTCAAGTGTTGTTATTGTTTTTAGCTGCTGTTAAGTCAATTTTGACTCATAGTGACCCCATGTGACAGACTAGAACATCTCCACAGGCTTTCTAGGCTGTAATCTTTACAGGAGCAGATCACCAGGACTTTTCTTCCACAGAGCTGCTGGGTGATTTCAAACCTTCAACCTTTTGGTTAGCAGCCAATTGCTTAACTGTTGTGCTACCAGGACTCTTGCAAGAGTCATAAAACCAAAACCAAACCTGTTGCCATTGAGTCGACTCCAACTCATAGTGACCCTATATGACAGAATAGACCTGCCCCGTAGGGTTTCCAAGGAGCACCTGGTGGATTTGAACTGCCGACCTTTTGGTTAGCAGCCGAACTCTTAACCACTACGCCACCAGGGTTTCCTCGAGAGTCATAGTGGTGGTAAAATCAACACATTACATATATTGGGTGGAGAAGTTGATAGAGTAGGAGGAGTCAGACAAGACACTGATATTTGGCACCTTTATGATTCAACAGAAATAAAGTGCAAAAGAGCAAAAAGTTTAGCGGGAAAGATGGCAAGTTTTGTTTTTCAAATGTTGAACCAATATGTAGAGGTCAGAATCTTGGGGAAGAGGTAGACACTGAGGAGAAAGAAGGAGCAGAAGGAGTCAGAGGGGCCCTATATGGTGGAGGCGGGAGGACATAGCCATAAGAAGCTAAGGCTTCTCAGAGAGGGAGTAAAGAATCCTGTCTGCCTTAGGCTACAAGAAACAAAAACACAATACAGCTGATTTGCTCAGAGAAATCCATTGTTGATTCCAAAGCAACTGGTTCACTAGAATTGTTGGAGCACAAGTTATATTTTAAGGTATTGAGAATGATCTTAGAGTAAAGATGGAGAGATGGTAAGTTCACCTTTTGCTAAGTAGTTTGCCGAGAGCAAATTACTTACCTGGACTTTAACCAGGGTTTCAAACCAGTTCATTATGGTTGCAACCCCTGCTAAGAATTTGCATTTCTAACAAGTTCCCCAGGTGATGCTAATGACGCTGCTTAGGGACCAGTTCTGAGAACCAGGTAGTGGAGCAGTGGTTCTCAAAATTTATCATACATAAGAATCACCTGCAGATCTTGTTAAAATGTAGATTCTGATTCAGTATACCTGGGGTGGAAATGCAAATTCCCAGCAGGAGTTCAAACCAAAGTGAACTGGTTCAAAGCCCTGATTCTAGCCTTCAGGTGGACCTTTATGAGATTCCCATCCACCCACACTCCTGCTCTTCAGGGCCCTGAGTGAAGATTAAATGGGGAACTTGCATTAGGTGTTCTCTGCCCTCCCTTGTAGCTGTGACACTTCACAGCCTTTACCAGATAGCTTAGGGGTGGCTGGAGCTTATCCTGCTTGCTCAAGAGTGACTCTTCCCTAATTAACAATCTCAATTAACAAATGAAGCTTGGCACAGAGCTAAGATGAAGTTCTTCGATTTAATGTTTCCTTCACACATAATTTAAATTTCAGAATCCTTCAGTTTTGTAATCACAGATTGGTAAGGGATCTAGAAGTTGTCTAGTTCATTTTCCTCCTCTGTGATAGATTGAATAAATGTAAGGACACACACACAGACAACAGGTGCTGTCCTTATAGCAATAACTCTTGACTATTCTGGAGCCAAGACAAAGTATAGCCAATTCTACAATCCCACCCCTCTCTATGTTAGAAATGCCCTAGGAAGCCTGACCCTCTGCCTCTGCTATGATCAGCTGAGGCTATCTCTCCTTGGCAGCAAGAGGATTTTTGCTGGCCCTTGACTTGCACATACAACATGGCAAAGAGAAGCCAGCATGTACCCTAGGACGACTGAGTGACCAGGTTTGCAAAGATTTTTTTTCCGGGGTCCTCATTCTTCTCTACCTAGACCAAGATTCTGAGTCCAATTGATTTGCCTATGAGGCTGGTTTTTCACAATCCACAGGGAATAGTAGTCCTGTCTGGCTCCTTTCCAACTTTCATGTTTGAACTGAAAAATCACTTCCTTGGCCAGCTTTTCCTTGACCATCTAATCTAAAGTTGATGTTCTCTTCTATCACAGTGGTTGTCATCACAACTTTTTTTTTAACATTCTGGTAAGTGCTTTATTATTGTGTTAATTTGTAAGCATAACTGCCAGTTTCCTTAACTAGAATATAGGCTCTGAGGAGGAGACCGCAGCCATATCATTCATTCTCCAGTGTCCCTCCAGTGCCTAGCATATAGTGGTTGCTTGCATCTGTCAGCTATTGCTGTGTAACAAACCACTCCCAGATTCAGTGGCATTTAACAATGAGCATTTATTACCATGCTCAAAGGTCTACACATTAGCTGGGACAGCTCTGCTTCACACTTACATGTCTACAGGTGGCTGGAATGCCTCTGCTCCTTGTGTTTGTCTTTCTTCAGGGACCTGTATGCTTTTCAGGACAGGCTCTTCTTATGGTCTTTGCTTGTAACATGTCTGCTAATCAGGGCTTGAAAGTAATTCACTCTGGTTGGAACCTCTGCTGAGAATTTACATTTCTAACAAATTCCCAGGCAATGCTAATGATGCTGGTTAGGGGCCAGTTCTGGGGACCACTAGTAGAGCATTGGTTCTCAAAATTTATTACTCATAAGAATCACCTGGGGCTCTTGTTAGACTATCAATTCTGATTCAATACATGTGGGGTGGAAATGCAAATTCTCAGCAGGGGTTCCAACCAGAATGAACCAGTTTGCAGCCTTGCTGCTACTATCCCACTTGCGAAAGCAACCCCAACATTAATGGAGCAGGGAAGTATACTTCTCTCAAGGAGGTTGGGGACAGATGAATAATAATAATCAAATAATAATCTAACCTAACATGATGCTCCACAAATATCAACAATTGAATAAATGAATGTTGTCCTCTAGATCAACTAACCTTTTAGCTAAACCACTTCGAGTCATAGCTTTTCTAGCCATTACAGTCATGTGTCTCGTAGATGTTAATTTTAGGGTTTCAGTTTACTTGTGAATCTACGGCCTAATATAAAAGAACCACAACACCCTGTTCTTCTTGGACAGGAGCCAGTTTAAGATCCCTGCCTGTTTACTCCAACCAAATCCACTGCTGTTGGGTTGATTCGGACTCATAGCGATCCCATAGGGCAGAGTAGAACTGCCCCATAGGGTTTCTAAGACTGTAAATCTTTACGGAAGCAGGCTGTTACATCTTTCTCCCTCAGAGTGGCTGGTGGGTTCAAACCGCCAACCTTCTGGTTCGAAGCTGAATGCTTTAACCACTGCACCACCAGGGCTCCTTCTGCCTGTTTAACAGAGGTTAAAGCCTCCTTCGTTTGATCCTGGCTCTCCCTGTGCCCCCTCTTCAGGCCTAGGGAAGGCTTCATTCCTGCCAAAAAGTAGAGGGGATGAAACCAGTGAGAAAAACCTACCATCTGCCGATGTGGGCTCATCAGATTTGCAGTCAAGAATCCAACTAGGACCATTAAAGAATTTGTGTCTGATTAGAGCAGGAAATTTCTTGGTCATTGCGAGAAGGTATAGGTGGCTCAAAGTGACCAGATATCTTAGGAATGACATCCCCAGGGTACAAAGAGTGGCCTAAAGAGACCACCTCCCCCCCAGTCACACCCATGAGTGGACAACACTTCCTAAAACCATTCTACGAAAACAGTTTTGTTCCTAGTTTGATGAGGAATATTGAAGACCCTTCTTGACTTTGACTAACTGACCAGCCTGCCTGGATTTTAAACCTTTTGCCTGCCCTGATCTTGCCTGACTCACCGGAATCCCTGGTATGTAATTCTCTTATTAATAGTCCTTCTGGCCTTGGCATATTGACCCTTGGTCTAGCTACAGTCTCTTTAAATTTTTGCCTCAGAAGAGATGAAACAGTTGTAGGACATCATTTTATTTTTTTTTGTCCGTTGAGCATCTAATCTCCATTCTTTTGGTAATAACATCTCAATTTCCCTTGGGGAACTATCCCTCCCCCTCCACCTTGCCGTTGTGGACTGACACCACCTCAAGCTCTAAGAATGTTCACGTGACCAGGCCTAGGTCAACCAAAAGATTACAGCATCCTGACCACTGTGGCAGCTTCAGAAATGGGCATGCAACCCAATTTTTGTCCTATGATATCAGGCCCAGGACTTTGGTGAAAGTGATGAGGAGAGGAAAGTTCCCTTTCTACTGATCTTTAGCTGGGATAGGATCTGACATGTCACATAAGTATGCCTGAGAGTGAAATCAGCATAGAGAATAGCAAAGCCCAAAATCTTGAGAGTGTGTTTCAGTTCTGATGACACCCTTCAAGTCCCCGAACCCAGCCATAGCTAAAGTCAACACTATTCAGTTAGTTGAGGTTTTTTTTTTTCACCTGTAACCAAATGAGAAATGTCTTGGTCACTGGGAGAAAGTATAGGTGTCCCAGGGAATTCTGACTGTTGACTGCCCCAATGGGGTTTTCCTGTTGTCTCTATAAGCAATTATTTCTTAAACCAGGACACAGTCTGGCCCACATATTTAGTTTATGTTTGTGGACTGAATCACAAGTGAAAGGAAATGCTTTCAGATTTAGGGTTGTTACATACTTGGATCCACGGTAAACTTAGCCTACTTAAGATTTCAGTTTTCCCTATCCACAAAATAGATTCATTCATAGATAATGACCACTCTCATAGGAAAACACTAAAGATTAATTAGTCACATTGTACTTATGGTGCATTTATGTTATTAGATAAAGAGCCTGGTTAACTGTATCACCCTGTGTTTGCCTAGCACTTCTGACTTTTCAAAGATTTTTCACATAAGTAATGGCATTTGCCTGTTCTAATAACTCTGAAAATCCAGAATTATCACCCCATATTTTTTTATTATACTGGAGGAATGAAACAGGGCACAAAAAAGGGTGAGACTTCTCAAGGTCACACAAGTCAAGGTTAGAGGTGACACTGAACAAGTTGCTTCAATTTCTGCATACTTTAACTACTCAATTAAACTTCATTGGAAATAGTTCTGCTGGTCTATAACCAGTTGCCGAGTTGACTCTGACTTATGGAGACCCTATGTGTGTCAGAGTAGATCTGTGCTTTTTAGGGCTTTCAATGGCTGAAATTTTGGAAGTAGAACTCTTCTGAGGCACCTCGGGGTAGACTCGAACCCACAACATTTAGGTTAGCACTTGAGTGCATTAACCGTTTGCACCACTGAGGGACTCCTCTGGTCTATAACACTCTTAAAATCAGAATAATATATCCAAAGGATTAAACTTTCATTGAGATAATCATTACATTATTTTTTTTAAAAAAGAAAAAGTTGGAAATAAATGAAATATCCCATAAAAGGAGACTAATTCAATAGATTAGGATACATATGTACAATGGGCTTTTGCTGTTATTGTTGGATGCCATCAAGTCAATTTCGACTCACTGCAACCCCATGTGACAGAGTTGAACTGGCCCATAGGGTTTCCTAGGCTGTAATCTGTCCTGATGCCAATCTTGAGGCTGTTCTGTCATGGAGCCATTGGGTGGGTTCTAAGCACCAAGATTCTGTTAGTAGCTCAGCAGTTAACCGTTTGAGCCATCAGAACTTTTAGGAAGCCATTAAAACGGAATATGTACTATGGAGGTGGGTGCTGCCACAAGAGGGGAATACAGGATCCACAAGGAAGCAGGCCAAGGGGCAGTCAATGGAATGATGAAAGCCCTCCCTCACTCTCAGATATCTTGGAATGCAATGCAACCAAAAACACAAAAACACTGCTCACTCTTGCTCCCTCTGAGAGCTCAGTTTCCTCATCACTGAAAAGTTGAGAATAAAAGTAACTCCTCCATAGCATTTTATTGAGTAGAAAGAAGATTTGAAACCCAATCATTTGGTCCTTCTCATAATAACCACCCCAAGGCTGATATTACTCTTGTCTTTATTTTAAAGATACTGAGGCTCAAAAAGGAGAATTGACTTACAATAGCTGGTCATCTCATCAATTGTACAGCTAGGTCTTGAATCAGAAATCCTTTATTTAGAAAATGGGACTTAATTTAAGACCTTTCATGATGATAGTCCAGAAGGAGCTGGAATGAGCTTTCCATTTAAGGTACACCTGGTTTTCACCCCATCACTTTCCAGCTACACAATAATAACAGCCCACCGAAATTTATAGCTCAGCCCTTAGAACTCTCAAAACCTATGATATCAAAACACTATCCAACAAAACAGCAATAATTCAGGGTTATTCTCATCACTGCACCTGAAGTTTTATACTATGCAGTCATTCATGCATTCACCCACCACTGTTGACCACTGTTGTATGGTGAGGATTGTGTTGGAAAGGTAAACAAAAGAAGGTCAAGGCTCTTAAGCTGCTTTCCCATTGAGCAGATAAGACAAGGTCCCAGTTGATTAAAATCCAGGACAAAGTGTAACAATTGCTATGAGGAAGGTAACCAGGCCTGAGTGGCAGAGGAGGGTATAGACATGGGAAAGTCTAATGAAGAAGATGATGCAAGAACTCAGACTGACCAGAAGGACAGAATTTCAGCAGGGGAATAGGAGAAGAGTGGTTTGGAGATGCAAGCGGAGGTGCAGCAGTGTGGATATGACTACCATCATGGGGTCTGGTTTGACTAGGGGTTGAGACTAAACTGTAGTGTGGGCCTTCTTTGCTGATGAAATAAGTGGGGACTCTAGATGATTGTATGGACTCCATATACATACATCAGACTGCCAGGCTCTTCACTGGTCAGTTCCAATCTCAATGAGCACACCCAGGAGCCCACCATACAGCGACATAGGACAAACTCACCCTTACACTGAATCATCAGTATCCCTCTCCCCCAGCATCCCCACCCCTCTGCCCATCTGCCAGACTCCAGCTTACATTGGTGACAGGAGTAAAGGAACAAAGGCCATTGCTGGACAAGCAAGATGTCTCCAGGGAACATGAACATGGGAAAGTGCTCTCAAGCATCTCTCGTTCCCGGTGAGAAAACAGAAATCTGAGCATGTCACTTCTTAAAATCTATCAGTGGTTTTCATACGGCTTTTGGGATAGAGATCAAAATTGATAACAGACCCATAAAGCCTGGTCCCCACCAGCCTCTCCAGTCCTGCACCCTCTTGTTTTCTCCCCCGGCCAGGCCTCTGCCTAGAAAGCTCCTAGAATACTCCTCTGAGGTCACCCACATGCCACTAAAGGCTTCAATTCTCAGCTCAATACCTATCCTACAGGAAGTTTCCCCAGCCCTCTGCCCAGAGCTGGTTCCTTTGTAATATGCTCTCATAGAATCATATGGCCTAGCCTTCAGCACATTATTACAACCTATGAGACACTCATTTGTGTGATTATTTGATTAATAGCTTCATCCCTCACTAGCCAGTACAGTGAAGGAGCACAGGGCTATTTTCTTCCTTTTTTTTTTTCATGATAGTACTGGCACTCTGTAAATACTTGAATACTGAATGGATGCACCTGAGGCTCAGGGTAGGCTTAACCCCTGAATTGGCCCACACAGCGTGGTATGGATGTGCATGTTGGTAGGGAGCAGTCCAGAGCTTTCATTAGATTCTGAAAGGGTGTAGGTAGCCTTCCCCCAACCAAAGACTAACACAAGAGCCTCTTTTCTTGTTTACCTAATGTGTTTTCTATATGCTCTCCTCATAGAAATACAGACCCAAAATGGCTCAGAGATCAGTTGAGCTCCATTTTATAAATTAGCGTGAGAGGGGCTTGCTTCTCCAAGATCACCCCTGAACCATTCAAGAAGACAATCCAGCATTTGAACTCACATCTTCAAATCCCAATTCAGTGTACTTTTTACTGCATCAAATGTGGTGTATATATATTTTATCCTCCTGTCTACATCCTACCAAATTCAAATGTTCTTGTTCTTTGAAATCTGGTCTGATTCCTTTAACTGTAAGCTTTCCCTCCCTCTAACTTCTGCCTGCGTATGTGCAAGAGAAAGAGAGTGAAGAGAGATTCTCCCATATATCATAGTTTTTTTGTGCATCCCTATTTCCTCTTTAAGACTCTGAATCCCTTAAGGGGAGAAGCAACACCTGATAACATTTTATTTCCCTCAATTCCTAGCGCAATGCTTTGTAGTGGCAAATAAATCTTACCTCTTGAGTCAACTCTGACCAATTTTTAGTAGCTGCCTAGATAGAGTTGCTATGAGTTGGAATCAACTCGATGGCAATAGGTTTGATTTTTGGCTCCAGGGTCCAGGGTGTACGGTGAGAGGGAATTGAGGCTGTGCCTAGATGGAGTGGGAAGGAATTCTGTGATGATGAATGAATGTTGCATATAAGGCAGTGGAAGAGACAGTGATGGCATGGGTGCCACGCAGAAGGTGATAATAAAAGCGCTTTAAATGAATGAATCTTAACAGTTTTCCAAATGTCCTATATGACTACTTTATCCTGAGCAACCGAGAGAAGAGCAGTGATTTCACCCATCCCAACAGAGCCATTCTATCCAGAGGAAGAAATGTTCACAACAACTTCTCTGCATAAAGCAACACAGAAAAGCTTAATGTTACTACTGACATAGCTACAATCAACATAGACCTTTCACTGAGAACATACGCACCTGTGGATACCGGAGCCAAACTCTCAACTCCCTACCTCAAAGAAAACAGACATATGCAGAAGCGGTTGAAGGGAGAAGAGGAGGAAAACTGTGAGTTTACCCATTCAAAATATTCTCCTCTCAACTCCACCACCATCTCACCAAAATCTGCCCCATCCATCAATGCCTGCACACATTCCCTTCCTCCAGGGAGCCTTCATTGTCCACAGTCAGCTTCTGCCTCAGAAATCTTAGCTCTTAATGCTCAGTCATAAACTTTGCTGTGGCACTTCTGTTGGGCTCTATGACTGCTATTTCACTTTTTTGTGTCCATAGAGTTGTCTATCTTGAAAGGAAGACAGGTGACAACAGAAGAGCTCACTGAGTTTTGAAGCCCCCAAAGCTGGAGTCAAAGACTGCTTAGGCTCTTACTAGCTGCATGATGGAAGTCCCTGGGTGGTGCAAATGGTTAGTACACTTTGCTGCTAACCAAAATGTTGGCAGTTTGAGTCCACCCAGAGGAGCCTCAGAAGAAAGGCCTGGCCATCTACTTCTGAGAAATCAGCCCTTGAAAATGCTAAGGAGCACAGTTCTACTCTGACACACATGCAATCACCATGACTCAGAGTCGACTTGATGGCATCTCGTTTAGCTGCATGATATGAAGAAGACACTTAATCTCTCTCAGTCTCAACAGTATCATCTATAAAATGGGGTAATAATCTTTCAAGATTGTTACAACACTTAAATAAGACAATATATGACAAGTATCTGGCATACAGTGGGTCTTCAAAATAATCTTTGTTTATCCCATCAGCAGCTCTTCATTCTCCTTATTGCTACATACAGACTGATGTTTTGAGAGCAAGGGTTATACATCTTTTGTGTCCGCTACAATTCATTACAGAGTGAGAAACAAATATTATTAGAATGAAATAATAAAATGACAATACTGAAGGAGATAAATCAGGTCTAAGTAGATGGACCTGCTTCCAGGCTTGGGCAAGCAACATAATGTTGTTATGCTCGCACACATACAATAGAGAATGGTGATGATTTCGGCAATACTTCTCAACTCGAGGCAACAGAATCTAAGCAGGAATATGGGGGTCCACGGTTGACAGGCTCCCTGATTTTTTTTTTCCAGAGAACTTGGGAATCTTTATTTTTATGTCTGATTTTGATCTTTTCAAAGCACTATGCAGCTCAATGAGCTCTGGTAGGCACAGCGATTAAGAGCTCGGCTGTTAACCAAAAGGTTGGCAGTTCGAATTCACCAGCTGCTCCTTGGAAACCCCATGGGGCAGTTCTGGTCTGTCCTATAGGTTCGCTATAAGTCAGAATCAACTCAACAGCGGATTTTTTTTTATAGTACAGCTCAAACAAAAGAAGCCTGTGGATTGTTAGTTTGCAACCCTGAAATTACTCAGGAACTCTCAGGTAAAAACTAAGAGGTCGTCTGTCTGTTGCTAGTGTCTAAATTCTTGTTGGAAGGTCTCCAGGCCTCCCAGTCAGGTAGACAACAGGGGGAGTCCCACTGGAATTTGGCCCGCTACTGTCTACTTAATTGTCATTGAGGCTTTCACCATTTTCATGTTAAATGATTCCCCTGACTCCTGAAACGTTTGTTCATTTGTGTAACAGGCGTCACCCTGTGTCAGGTATTCTCAGCAACACCAAACGATAGGTATACATGGTCCTTCTGGACGGCAGCTCACAGTCTGGTAGGAGAGCTAACGCATAAACACACAAGACAGGCAACATTGCAAGACAAGTCAGCCAGGGCTCACAGACTCAATGCTTCCAGGAACCGGGCAAGTAAAGAAAACGAGAGGAGTGGGCAGGCTGGGACGTAGGGTCAAGATGGCATGAGTGTTCCCTGCTGCAGCCATGCGAGCGTTATCCGGGCCCAGAGCTGCCAGACCTTTTTGAAATTTCAAGAAGGTCAAAATACCTAAGTGTCGACATAAAATTTCCTGATTTGTAAACATTACATGGGCCTGAAACTGTGCTGAAATTGGCTTGTGGCTAGCCATTTGGTGACCCTTTCTGCAGTATCTGAAACCACTGTCCCAGTTTGGCAGCCTGATTGTGCCCTGTACCAGTTTGTTCTTGTTAGTTGTTGTCGGGTTGATTCTGACTCATGGTGATGCCATATGTGCAGAGTAGAACTGCTTCGTAAAGTTTTCCAGGCTGTAACCTTTCAGAAGCAGGTCGTCAGATCTGTCTCCTGAGATGCCTCTGGGCAGGTTTGAACCGCCAACATTTCAGTTAGTAGTCAAGTGTTTAATCATTTGTGCCACCCAGGGACTTCTGCAGTATCTGATAAACACTAAAGGAAAGGCGCGGCAGGGCATGCCACACAATCACAACAGAGGGGGAACAAGGTAGCATGTCCTCTTTGTCCTTGCACATGCTATTCCCCCTACCTGAAAGTTCCTGCCTTATTTCTTTCCCAACCCACCCCCACCCTGTGATCTTGTCTTCCTGGAAAACTCCCATTTTTCTTTAAAGCTCAGTTTACCACTACTCTGTGAAGCCAACCCCACTCCTTAAGGTACCTCTTACACTCTGTACAAATCCCTGCTATTGCACTTACAATGGTACATTTTAATTTTCTCTTTACAGGACGGTCAGCTTCACTAGGGATAAAGTCCTCCAGGGCAGGGGACGTGTCTTACTTTTGTCTGCATTTCTAGTGCTTAACACATGCCTGGGTTTGGTTAAGGACTCAGAAGTGAATGGAGGATTTTTTAAATTAAAGAAGAGTTTCTCAAAGTGTGATCTCCATACTAACTACCGTATAGTTCCCGGAGGGCTTGCTCTTGCATATTCTGATTCAGGAAGACCAGTGCCTGCCCCTGATTCTTGCTTTAAACAAGGTCCCTAGATGAATCCTGTGTTCACAGAAAGTTTGAGAGCTACACTGTAAGCCCCCCAAGGAAAGGGGTTGTGTCTTCTCCATTAGCCATTGCATTTGTAGCACCTAGCACAGTAATTGGCACGAAGTAGGCATTCAGCTTATATTTGCTGGATGGATGGATGAAAAGGCAAGAATTAAGTTTCAACAATGCTCCTCAGACTTCTAACAGAAGCTTTGGCTGGCATTTTCATCCACCCCATTGTTTATACTCACCACAAAGGCACCAAGATAAGTTACAGTTGATCAGCACCTGGAGCCCTGGTGGTGCAGTGGCTAAGAGTTCAGCTGCTAACCAAAAAGCCAGCAGTGCGAATCCACCAGCAACTCTTTGGAAATTCTGTGGGGCAGTACTACTCTGTTCTGTAGGGTCGCTGTGAGTTGGAATCGACTCGACAGCAATAGGTTTGGGTTTTTGGGTCAGTAACTGCTGTCTCGGTGGAAGCCTCCCTACCCCTGCCTCTGTAGGCTTGTAAGTATACTGCAGTCATTTGGATTGCCCTTACTGATTGGCACTAGTTTTTTTTTTTTACTGATAGCAGGCAAAGAAAGCATGAAAAATCAAATGCAAAGAAAACACTAAATTTTCATCTTGGCTAGTAGTGTTAGCTGATACTCCTCTTCCATCTTCCCTACTTTCCCTATTCTGTAATCACTGCTCTTTGTTTTTAATCCCCTCTTGCTAACACATCTAGCAGGTATAGTTCTTATTACACTTTCTCTCCCTTCCATTCTCCACCCTCTGGTGGAGGGATAATGAATAGCAAAATGCACAGGAAAAATAAAGCAACAGCAAAAATTTAGGAAAACAAAACAAAACAGATATGGTTGTTTTCTGGGGGTAAGACTGACTTGGGGTAGTTAATTTAAGGTAGCTACTTTTTTTTTTTTTTTTACTAGTCCATATTTCAAAAAAGCATACATAGTCAAATCTGAATAAGATGCTTTGCTTGGTTTTCTATAAATAATTAATTAACCCACCCTGCTCAAAACTACTCGGCTTCCTTTGATACTTTTTTCTTCATTCAAACTGGGACATGTATAAGATTTTGCCACAGTAATGGACCACAGTGAATATAGCCCCAAAGGGCTCCTTAGCCTCACATGGAAGGTAACAGAATCTACAGGCAGTCTGGGAATCACAGTGCTACCAATGCCACCCGAATTGTCCCACATTCTCTTTGATCTTGGATCTAAAGGTCTAAACACAACATAGTATTATTCCTTCTCAGAGAAGCCCCGCAGCAATGTTCCCTGCTAGACTCTGAGCTATTTGAGAGCCTGGGTATTTTATCACCTTTGTATTTCCAATGTCCATCTCAATTCAAAACACTGAAGAAACATTAAAAGAATGATTAAATGAACAAGGCAGGACTTCAGGGAAAACTGTAGACTGGTATATAGCAGGAATCAAGTTGAACTAGATCCCTCCATGCCAAGTTCACTGACCACAATGGATAACATTGCCTGTATCATATTTCTTCCTCCCTAATAACTTTAATAACTAGCCAACAACCCTGTTGGAAGTGAAGTCTTAGGTTGTGAAGATAACAATACAGAAGCATCACCTTTTGCCTTAGAACACTTCCTCCTATTTTTGCCTTTTATTATCTTGTCCTGCCAGTCAACATCTTGACACTAGGATAGCAGTTACTGTCTCTCCCCACCAAGCTCTGCTGCAGACAGTGCTCAGCAGTGCGAGTGAAAACACATGCCAGCCATTTATTCTTCTTGATTCTCTTAGTAAGTAATCTTTCTTGAGTAACGGACCCCTTTGAGAGTATGACAAAATCTATGGAGTATGAAAAAAGGACTCCTTCAAAAAGACCTTAAACTAAGCCAAATTAAAAAAAAAAAAAAAGTAGGTTATCTGATAGCTAAATACGTACTCAGTATTATTCTAGTTCTTCAAGGAGATGTTCTCACAGAACTACAATTCAACATCCAACAACTAAAATTCAGCTCTTTTTTTGGAGGGTGGTGAGTAACACAGTAGACAAGGTTTTCAACCTCAGTATTACCAAAATGCAGAAGCGTTATTTTCTCTGTCCAGTGGATCACTCCTGAACAAAATCCCTGCTACGATTGAAGCACCAGAAGTTTTTCTCCTTAGGTGCTTTCCCAGGCCACACTTGACAAGACCCTAAAAACTCTTCCATTTCTTGGGTATTTTCAGGTTACATAAGGATCGGTGTCTCTATCAGTGGCCAGGAACATAGTCCTTGGTGTCACAAGACCACCATTTACCTCCTGGATGACCTCAGGTAAGTTTTATAACCTGTTTCAGCTTTAGCTTCTTCATTTCTAAAGAGAATACAACACATAGTACTCTGCAGGGCTCCCGCAAGGATTAAATGAGCCAACATATGAAAGGCAATGGGTGTATTGCATGGGCCATAGGAAATGCTCAAAAAATGGTAATGAATATTACTATAGTCATCTATAAAACACTTATCGTAGTTCTTGACACACGGTATGTCCTGAATAAATAGAATCTGATATAATTACAATTCTTGAAATTCATAGTGATATTAGTTTATGGGTGGTCTCAGAATTAGGCAGAATTCTGAATTCTCATTTTGAGCCTTCAGAGTATGTTCAGTTCAAGTCATTGAGAACCTACCATGTAGAGACATGGGTAAGAGATGAAGGAAATAGGGTCCATGCCTTCAATTACCCACAGCTCAGCAGAAGTCACCAACCCAATAGTGGCCCACAAAGTCTATGGTGCCAATTTTATTCAGTTTTGGGTCTGAAGTTGTTCTTGCCCATTCAGGTCACACTTCCATGCCATACATTCTTACTTAAGCTTAATCCCTGCAGGTAAAATGTCACTACTGGTTAATTTTTATACTTTAATCTGACATAAAATGACAATCATACAATCACACAGGTTTCCTTTTCAGTCTTAGTTGCCAGAAAAACTCAGAATGGTATTTGTTGCCTGCGTCTTGTAATGCATTTAATTCAGATGCTAAGCTCTACCTCTCCCTTCTCCTTCTTGAGGTCACCATCGTTCTATTTCATGCTCAAAGGCCATCCTATAAACTTCGATCTTCATTTCAAGCCGTTTTGGAAATAATCAAAGCACATATTTTTTAATAACTATTGTTCATTTCCCAAAATGGGAAATCACACATACAACTTCTCACCTACCCCTTGTTATCAAACCACAGGGACATCTCCTTTTAACTTGTGGATAAGAAAAGCCTTGAGCATTTTAGACCACATTCTCCAAGTCAGACCCTTGACTCTACACCTCTCAGAAGTTTCTTATGTGTGAAACTCTCTCAGCTGATCCAGAAAACCTTGGCAAAGTAAGGGAGGAGGAGTCAACTCAAGTACCTTTCATGGTAGCATTTAGAAGTTAACTGACAGTGAAAAAGCAAACCCATTTCATGAAGTGTTGCAGGATGTGAAACAACAGCTGCTGGAATAACTCAAACGGCCCTGGAAATTTTTCTTGGAGGGCTTTCACTTATGAAGACGGATGACAACTCCGTCATTTTTACAACACCACCGCCTACCCACAGGCCCTCCGCTCATTGGTCGATCACAGAAAGAAATCTCAGAAATAGAAGCAATTACTTACATCTATAGGTCATCTCAAAGCTGTCGCTGATGTTCACAATATCAATCTGGGGAAGCAGCTTTGGGGGCTCTGTGAGTTGCGACAAAGCAAATCTAAAAGCGGCATGTTCCTGTGACTGCTGGTTTGGAAATAATCCCCCTGTGAGGAAAGGAAATACAACATGGTATCTGGGCAAGAAACAGGTTTCAGTTCCTTAACAGCTCACACCAGACAGGCCCCTTTCTTCTGCCCATGTTAAACCCTCTAGTTGTAGCCTTCACGGGAGGGGATGAGAGTTCAATTAGACTCAACCGGGCACTGAGGCTTAAACTTCTACAGGTAAGCTTTGATGTGACAAGGGCCTCCAACATCTATCACTCTGCTCAAACATCTGATCGTTCACCCTTCGACTCAGCTCAGGTCAGGGAAAACAGGAGAGCAGTGGCACGTCTCTTCTTCCTCCTGTGTGCAAACCACCTAGGTGACCTATGCTCTCGCATGCGCATAAACCCTCACTGTGTCTGTTTTGTCCCGTTATCAGACCCATTTCTTACCACAGAGCCTTATAGGAAGTGGGTGCTAATAAATGTTCCTTTAGTAAATCTAGCTCTGGAATCTCCAACATTATACCTCTTTGCTTTGGCACTTTTGTTCTTTGGCCTGGCAAGAACTCTATGCAATGTAACCATTCCATTCCATAGCCTCTAAGGTTTATTGCTCATTTCCTCTTCAAACTCTTGATTTTCTGCAGTGATTTACTTCTTCTTTCACCACCCATGATCCCAGCTACCTAGGAATGACTTGTTACATAAGAGATTACCATTGTGAGTATTGGCATGGTAGAACACTGTGTTTCAAAAATGTGCAGTCTTAGGAAATTCAAGAGGATACAAGCATTCTATTCTAGTAAGAAGCACAAAAAAGGTGGCTGTTGGGGCTCCTGTTCCGAGAAACAAGAGTCCGTGGCTTACCTTTGTGTTTACTGTGGACATGCAAATAAATTAAGATACATTTCTGGGGATTAAAATCAGCTATTTCTAGAGCGTGAACTGTAATGAACGCTTAGACATAAGTTCCTCCCTGAGCCAGCAGAAATCGCAGCCCAGATATAATGTACTTCTAACTTCTTATACAGTGGGTACATGTTTGTTTTGATGAACCAATAAGTAGATTGCAATGTTTTTGTTAGAGAGCATACAAGTAGAATCAGGTATTACCTGATGGCGGTGACATTTTTCAGCTTTTGTTCTACAGTTTCATGTTTCAACCTTTTCTTTGAAAACTAAAACAGCACTGGTTTTATCAGTTGAACAAGTACGTTGGGGCCAAATTTGGTAAACAATCTGCAGAGATACATGAGCGAGCGTCCCATATACACACACACAAAACATCCCCATGCGTTTCTAGCCACAATAAAATACACAAATATACTTGGAGAAAGCCAAGTCCACACATCTCTGCAGGGGCCTTTGTACTTGGCAAAGTATGGGCAATACATAAACAAACACAAACAATGCCACACTTTAGAAGAAGTGATTCACTTTTAAAGAGAAAAAACAACAAAGACAACAAACACTGTGTCCTTGATTCTGAGGCGACGGACACCTTCCTCCCAGATGACCACACCCCAAACACTTCCCTGTCCCCTTCCCCCTCCCCTGCAATGAATGAAAGAGAAGGTGGGAGGTGGCAAGTTAGAAGGCTACAGGCTGGGTTGCAAGGGAAGTATCTCCTAGAAGGCAGGAAGTTTTGCATGTAAGGCCCTAACACACATATACACACACACTTCAGAATACAGCTTAACAGGTGTCAGGAAACAGCAAGTTACTCCATGGCTACTCCAGCCGCCCTGGAGTCCAGTTATCAAGAGAGGCTGAGAGGAGTCCGTACTGCAGCATGTGTGCTCCCAGCCAAACACCACCTGCACCGCATCCCCCCACAAACACACACTCACACAAAGACCACAAAGCAACAGAACTTTCTCTAGTGGAACTACCTCACCATCAGGGGAAAGAAAACAGAAGCCAAACCAACCAAGACACCTTCAAGCAAAGCAGCTTGCTTTATTTGGAACACACAGCCCTGAAACGCTGCTGGTCACACCAAAGCCCTGAGCCTCCTGCAAGGAAACGTGTTGTTATTGGTGGTTTTGCTCCTGTTTGTTTTGCTTTTCCTTGTTTTTTTTTTTGGGAATAGTGATATCTATTAGCCACCCCATAAAATACAGAAAGGGTAGGGGTCCTTTTGGAAGCACAACAAGTGGGGAGTGGAAATGGGGAGCTAAAAGCCATGCAGCATGCAGTATGTTGAAACCTGCCTCCAAGTTGAAAGAATGGAGCCCACTGATGGGGACTGCTAACAGGAGAAAGGAGCATGTGTGTGTGTGTGTGTAAAAGGTAGAGAACATCTGTGGACAGACAATTTAAGGCGGGGGGGGGCAGTTGCAGGAACAGAGGGAAGGCAGGCTGGGAAGTTCCAGGACTGGGAGGTGGGGGCCAGCAGCCCAGCAAGGCAGACAGCAAAGAGAAGGCAGCTAGGGGAGTCCAGAGCAGGAGAGAGAGCTCCCCTGCCTTAGAGTCGGGGCATCGGGCATTATTTCTGAGGCTGCCACAAACCCAGCACCCTTCACTGCTTTAAGAGGGTTTCTTGCTGCTCCCTCAGCTAAGAAATCACTGTCCCCTCAATTAAACATATATATGCATTTTAAATAATCACACACATCACTTATATTTATATAAATAAGTAAAATTGGATACCAGCTATCAAGCAGTGGAATTAACTCCTTAAATGCCCATCATTCCTTTCCTTGCTACAGCCTGATCATTATTATTATTTGACTCCAAAGCAGTGGTTCCTCCATTTCACATACTCATGGCTGGAGTGTGAGTGGTGCATGTGTGTGAGTGGTGTGTGTGTTTGTGTCTGTAC
This sequence comes from Loxodonta africana, assembly GCF_030014295.1. Lineage (NCBI taxonomy): Eukaryota > Metazoa > Chordata > Mammalia > Proboscidea > Elephantidae > Loxodonta > Loxodonta africana. The sequence goes on along the minus strand of NC_087343.1, from coordinate 168,771,646 downwards.
ACACTTTCCTTTGCCCCTCATCTCATCAAGAGGAGCCCCCTTCCCATGCTGACAGTCCAAGTCCCCCTTCTCTCACCACACAGCTTTTGATAGCCAAGCACAACAGCTCGTACTTAGGGAGGTGTACAGATCCCCTAAAACCACTGGCCAGACCCAGAAAGTCCCTCCCCAGGCTGCCCCTCTCACTCACCGATCTGGATATTGTTGGGGAAATTGGCACCTACTACCGTGCCTAGGAAACCGGTGCAGAAGAAGGCAAAAATGTGCTGCATATTCCTTTTTGCATTGGCGAAAAAGAAGCCCAGGTCCAGTCATAGATTTGGTGTGTCCCCCCCTTCCCTTTATTCCTCTGGCTGTTCTGCCTCTTCTTCTTTTCCTCCTGCCGTTCCTTCCTTCCTTCCTTGCTTGGTTCCTTCCTTCTGCGAGGTTTGTCTGTTTCCCTTGGAATCCGAGCACTTAAACTGCAGCGTTAACACCAACTGACAGCCAGATTAACTGAGCACAGAAGAGAGAAGCCCGTCCTCATGCGAGCTGGAGTGCTTCTCCCCCTCTCCCTCTCCTCTTGCAGCCTGCCTCTCTCTCCCTCCCTTGCTCTCGCTGGCTTGCTCGCTCGCTCTCCCCCTCACACTCACACAGGCAGCGAGCTCTGTGCTCATACCCACCGAGGAGAGGAGCCAGCTCCGAGTTCCACAGCTGACCTCTCCTACCTACCCCGCTCCGCCTCCCATCCTCCCCTCATCCTCCTTTCAGCGTGTGGGGATGGGTGGGTGGGGGGTGATATGTGGAGCTTGGTCCGGAAAGGGGCAACCGCGTTCCCTTTACCCTCCCGCATCTTCCTCAGCTCCCTCCCCCTGTCTCCCAAACCGGGCAGATGCTACTGGGAATGTGGGTTCAGCTCTAAGTCAGTAGGTGGCAGGGGGTCCCCACAATAGTCCTGGATCCACCCACGGGCTGATCTAGGTCACTTTTTCTAGGAGTGCAACGGGCTGAGCTGGATATATCTCCTGCACTCCACTGGCCCAATTATTCCTACAACTAATTCCTGAGGGGAAGACCCTAGAACTCCCTCCTAGAAAATTTAAAGGAAAAAAAAAAAAAAAAAAAGGCATCTTGCCCCTACTGGGAGGAAAGACAGAAAGACAAACGGGAGGATCTGAAATGATTGACAGCTGCTTAGATTTGGACATTTGGCAGAACCTGTCTACATTTACAGTCAGAATTGGTGGTCTCTTTTAAACCATAGGCATTTAGAAGGGGCCCCCTCCTTCTCCTTCTGCATTCCACAGGAGTCTATAGCATCAGCATCCTGTGGGTGTACAATAAAGGCTAAGATACTTACACAGAGCAATTACATGAGTCATTTTGCAAAGATTCTAGTGAGAGGATTCAGGCTTCTTTCAGTTATCTCTGGACAGTGGGCATGTCTAGTGTAAGCTGCAACTCTAGACACCCTGTGGGACCAGGGCTTTCACTGTAAATGACCTGTAGAGAGAACAATTCTGTTCAGTAATTAGTGTGGGTCTCCAAGTAGCAGTGATTAGCGGCCACAGAGAACTTTACAGTTTATAAAGCAACCTCACAGTATTGTCTCACTTCATCCTCACACCAGCCCTGCGAAGTGGCTATGATCCCCATTTTACAGATGAAAAAACCGAGACTCCAGGGATTAAACCACAACAACACTGGCCTACCGAGGTGGAGCCTGGACCTTCAGGTCCTATGGACAGCCCCACCTGTGAACTTGCTCTGGGAACGAACTGACACATGGCCGTGACCAAGCCTCCCACCCAACAGAGGATAATCCAGGAAAAGGCAAGGCCACCTTCCCTTCGTTTGGAATGAGGAAGAATAGACTTTGTCACTCGAATAGGTCATTTCAGCCAGAGACTCCTTAATTTTCTCATCAAGTGATCCCACAGGGCAGCTACAAGGGCTGGGATTTGCAAGAAATATCTGACTGTGTTCTATGGAGTTCCCAAGCTAGGAACAGCTGAGTATGGAGGGTGGGTGCTTTATCATTTCCTGTGCTCTTTCACATTTATTAATTAGCTCAAGTGCTTTTTAAACCTAATGTTTATTCATCATTTACCATGTACCAGGTACTAGGCTAAGCACTGCACATGATGCATTTAATTATACAGCAACCACCGTGGTAGGTAATTTCACCCCCATTTTATAGATACCGGAACTGAAGCCTAATAATTTACCAGAGGTTCCACTGCCAACAAGGAAGAGATTGAATGCTTGAACTCAGGAACTCTGCCATCAGGCCCAAGCTCTTAACCATTGGGCTCTAATAGCAGTAAGCACTGGGCAGGGATATTCTACAGGGAATGTGGGCATCAGTTTGCCGGGGGTGGGTGAACAGAATCAGGAACGATCTCCTCTAAGCTCCCTGCCGACATTAGAGTCTGTGATTCAATGATTCTATCTTATAATATAATTTTCCATTTGCATTTTTTGTCTCTTACTATTTTGGATGGTACCTGGGGATCTTTTAAGTTCTCTGAGCTTTGTGCCTCGTAATAATAATAATTAGGCTGTCACTGAAGTCTTCACACTTCTCTACCTTTCAGAGGAAGATCTCCAAGCCCTTTACAAGGATTAATTAGCAAAACCTTAACGCTCACCTGTAATAGTTAAGAATTGTTTTGTTTACTTTGCGGGGGGTGGGGGAGGCAGCTTAAAGGAGGCACAAAAATGCATTTCTGGGATCCTTATAAATCACATAATCAATTGGATCTTCCTAAAATATAGCTCTAACTATGTCACTGCCCTGCTCAACTATATCCAATGGCTCCCCAGGCCTATTAAATAGTTATCTGATGATTAAATAAACATTGAACTAGCACTTTTCAAGCTTGGGCATTTAGGTCAAATTACACATAGGTTCAACTGTTTATCCCATTTCCTTTCAAAAATTTCAATTCAAATATTGATGGGGAACCTACTCTGTATCCAACAGCATGCCGGGTACTAGAGGGATACAGAAAGAAATCAGACACAGTCTTCACCTGAAGGCAGGTGAATGTAGTAGAAGACAGAAAACTCAGCCAACTGTCATCCAAGGCAGACCATGACAAGCTCTCTAATAAAGTTGTAAACACAACACTTGGGGAGCAAAAAAGGAAGCAACCAATATGTCTGTCTGTGGGGATCCAGCAAGGCTTCAAAAGAGCTGGACCGTGAAGGATGAGGAAACCACAGGCAGAAGGCGAGAGCAGGGGGAGGGTGGTGCATGCGGAGGCAACAGTGCCAGCAAGGGCTAGAGGCAGGAGGGGCGCCTTATGCTCCGTGAGCCTGGAGTCTCTGGTGTGAGATTGGGTACAGAGGATGCGGGAACATGGAACCTGGAAGAGGTCAGGGTCAGTGTTTGTAAGCCACTGAATTTTTTATGGATGATGGAAATTTTTTTTTTGAAAGTGAAGAGGTATACTTAGTATAACAGTTACATGACCAGGAATGTGGATAAGAAGGAAGAGACTGACTCTTTTCCTCAGCCTCAAAGGCGAGGACTACATACTAAATAGCCTCTTCGCCAAAATAACCTTTTTTGATTTCATCCTTCCTTAGTTCATCATGCTGTCTCACTTTCTAGCCCCCAATCCTATTTGTCATACCCCATTCTTGGAAGACTGTCTTGATTCTTCATAGTTTGTTGTAGTGATGGCCAAATCCTACAGATATGTGACACTTTTGATTTAGATGGCTCAGCTACTAACCAAAAGATTGGAAGTTTGAGTCTACCCAGAAGCATCTTGGAAGAAAGGCCTGGTGATCTATTTCTGGAAAATCAGCCATTAAAAACCTTATGGAGCACAGCTCTACTCTGGTACACCTGGTGTCACCATGACTTGGAGCCGACTTGATGACAAATGATTTTTTGTACGTCCATCATCTTCATCCTCTGAACAACCCCACATGGGCCGGAATGAGAACATACTTGATAGAGTAAGTAAGGCTTAGAGTAGCTAGATGTTTGTTTAAGGCAGTGGTTGTCAACTGGAAGTGATTTTGTCTCTCCAGAGGATACACAATGTCTAAAGATATTTTTGGTTCTCATGACTGGGGTTGGGCATGCTATTGGCTTCTAATAGATAGAGGCCAGGGGTGCTCTAAACATCCTACAACACACAGGACAGCCCCCCTCCCAACAAATCATCTAATGCAAAATGTGAATAGTGCAGACGTTGAGAAACTCTGGCTTAAGGGGACAGAGCATGTGTTGAAAAAGGAACTAGACAACAGGGCCCCTTCTCCAGCCTCCCTTTCTGCGTTATAGCACTGAAGGAAGATTAGGTTCATCTTCTTTCAGGACTTTTCACATTTTAAAATGGGATCCCTAAAGATGGGCGCTCCTTGAAGGCCAGATGGATAAGTCCAGATGGAGGGACTCCAGGCAGGTGACACGAAAACCCTTCTAAATGCTGCTCAAATTGTGCCCCACAGACAGCATGGCACCTACTCCTAAGATTGGTTATGACTTATCCTGGTTCATATCTTTGGTGTGCTTTAAGTTCCATTATCATGTAGCCAAAGTATCCTAAGATTTATCTATTTCGCTTTGGGTTTATACCACAAATCAAAGAGAATGGTGTTCAATTTCAAAGGGATTTCAAATTCAAATGCCTACTTAGGCCATGCAGGCAAATGAATGAAGTAAGCTGAGTTGGGGAGAGATAAAAAAGTGTGGACAAAGAGAACTAGTGAGTGAAGGCCCTGTCACAAGTTGGTTACAGGTCCTGGACAGCCAGTTGTTGCCATAAGGGAATTTAGGCTTGGTGTGGCCAGATCTTCTGATTTTTTTTTTTTTTTTCTTCAAGAGAAAACAGAAATATGGATTTGGGCTCTTTTAAAATATTATGTGCAACTTCATTGCAAGGACTAGGAAAAAAACGGGTGTCTCTAGACTCAATCTGGCCCCTTAGGCACCGAGTGCTAATTCTGGTTCAGCGAAATCACGAGACAAGGGTCCAGCTACCCACCTCAACAACCATTTGGATGGCATGTCCATTTCCCCTTCATTTCCTCATCTGTAAAATGATGAGGTTGGATGAGGTGATGGCTATAGGCCATCCTGGTTCTTACGGTTCTGACACGCCATGGCTCCGTTTGATGACAGGGACCAGGGACAGGAAGGGAAAGTACAGTGGATCAGGCCTGGGAGACCTGCACTCTGGTCCATCTCCTTTACTTGTGGCTGTGTCATTAGACATACTCCTTCCCTCCCTGGGCTCAAGCCTCCATCTGCAAGATGCGGGGCTTGTACCAAGGTCTCTTCTGGTTTAACTAGTGTGAAGCAATTAATGGGGAGAAAAAAACACACACATCAAATGTATGATCTGAGTACACCGACAGCCAACCAACTGGCGAAAATGCAATCAAAGAGAGGGTGCCTCTGTGGCTTTAGAAAAGCCCCCTTTTAAAAGATGTAAAAAGAAAATAATGATAATATTTTTCATGTTTTTAGCACAATTCATACAGAAGGCTCCCAAAATACTCCACAGATTGTGTGTGTGGTGAGAACACCACCCCAAAGAATGTAATTACCCACCCTGGAATTCTGCCAGGTTTAACAGCATTTCCTGTCTCTCTCTCTCTCTCTTTTTTTTTCCTTTTAGTCTTCCCTCCCCTTCTCACACAAGTGGCAGCGTTTTCAGAAGCCCTCAGCATAATTAGGGAGCAGTGCAAGTTCTGGAAAACACCCTGGGGCAGGATCAATGCCTGAAAAAAAAAAAAAAAAAAGGTCTATTCCAGGGGGAAGCTCCTACGCAGCGCCATCTTGTCTGGTAGAAATAGGAGGCACTGACGGTTCCTCTAAACCAGTGGGGCCTTCAGAAAGGCCACAAGGGTGGGTATCCACAGAGGGCACTTTACAGGGATCTCTGGAGAGGCCCTGCAGCCCACTGAGCCCTGGACCATGAGACAAGAGAGCCAGACTCTCATCACCTTCCTCATCAGATAGGTGGTTTGGGATAATCCATTTAACTGCTTTGCCTCTGTGTCTTTATGAAATGGGGATAATGAGAGGGTATACTTCGTGTGGCTGGGATAAGGGTTAATGAAGGGCCTGGCAAGGTTCCAAGCACATAAGTTTCCAAGTAAGGATTCTGCCAGCCATTATTTTTGTTGCTGTTGTAAATTGTCATCAAGTTGGCCCCAACTCATGGTGACCCCATACACGATGAAATGAAATGCTGCCTGTCCCTGTGCCATCTCCATGATTGTTTGCGAATCGACCTGTTGTGATTTATAGGATTTTTATTGGCTGGCCTTTCTTCCTAGTCTGTCTTAGTCTGGAAGCTCTGCTAAAACCTGTTCAGCATCATAGCAAAGCACAAGCTCCACTAACAGACAGGTAGTGACTGTACATGAGGTACATTGACCAGGAATCGAACCCAGGTCTCCTGCACAGAAGGTGAAAATTCTACTGCTGAACCATCACTGCTCATGGCCATTATTGTACGTAGGTGAAATGTTATTATTCTTGCCTAGTGGTTGGAGTCTGGATTTATCCTGGCACTTAAGGCCTTCCATGGAGTTCCAGTCTTCCTCTGAAATCTCGAGGAGGTCATTTCACCAATCATCTATTAAGCCCATGTTTCTTCACTACATCCCTCAAAACATCTGCCTATCAGGAATATATAAGTTTCTGATTCTACTGCCTTTTAACCTAGTCCTCCCCTCATTCCTCTCATCTACCTAAATGGCATCTGCATTCACCCAGGTGTCAGGCTAAGAACTTAATTGTTACCTTGATGCCTCTCTGTCACACCCCACATTCAACCCATCAACAAATTCTATGGACTGTTTCTTCAAAATAGCCAGAATCCCACCACTTCCTCCCACCTCCAGGTCATTCCACCCTCATCTCTCATCTGACCCATGGCAAATTTTACTATCTTCTTATTCCCATGGGTTCTGTACCTTCCCCATCCCTGCCACCATGGGAACATAATTAGTTTTCTATGTAGCAGCCAGACTGAAACATTAAAAATCAGAAGTCAGAGCTTGCCACTCCTCGGCTCCAAATTATCCAGGAGCTTCACGTTATTCTTAGAATAAGATCCAAAATCTGGCTCCTGGCTGTCTCTCGAACCCCATTTCCTAGCTCTTCTTCCCTTGCTCACTCTACTCCCGTCACATTGGCCCTCTTGCTGTTATGTGAACCCACTAACCACCATCCTGTTTCAAAACCTTTGCGCTTGCTGCTATTCTGTCTGCCTGGAGAGCTCCTTCAGCAGAAATCCACACTGCTTCCTCTCACTGCGTTCAGGCTAGAGTACTCAATATAAAGTAGCACCCCGCTCCTGCTATTATTGTTATCTCCCTTTCCCTGCTTTATTTTTCTTTGTAGCAGTTATCACTCCCTAACCACATTATGTGGTTACCCGGGTGAGACCCTTGTGGTATAATGGTTAGGTGCTATGGCTGTTAACCAAGAGGTTGACAGTTCGAATCCACCAGGCTCTCCTTGGACACTCTATGGGGCAGTTCTACCCTGTTCTATGAGTTGAAATTGACAAGACAGCAAAAGGTTTTTTAACTGCATTATGTAGTCAACTCGATGGCAGTGGGTTTGGTTTTTTTTTTTGGTTTTATGTGGAGCCCTGGTGGTGCAGTGGTTAGGAGCTACACTTGCTAACCAAAAGGTCAGCTGATTCTTGGAAACCCTATGGGGCAGTTCTACTTTGTCCTAGAGGATTGGTATGAGTCAAAATTGAAGGAAACAGTTTTTTTTTTTTTTTTTTTTAAACCACATTAAGCAAACCCTGGGTGGTGCAAATTGTTAACGAATGTGCTGGGTTGCTAACGAAAAGGTTGGCGGTTTGAATGCACCCAGATGCAGCTTGCAAGAAAGGCCTGGAAATCTACTTTCAAAAAATCAGCCATTTAAAAGTCTGCGGGTCACAGTTCTACTCTGACACACTTGGGGTTGCCATGAGTCAGAAGCAACTCGATGCCAACGAGTAACCACATTATATATTTATTTTATCATTTGACCCACTACTAGAATGTGTTTTGTTCATTTTAGTGCTTAGAATGGTATGTAACACATAGTAAATTCTCAATAAACATTTGTTAAAAGAATGAATGGATGGTCCTTATTACTCCCTGAGGTACTTTTACTTCTGTTTGCTATGTTCCAATTTTTCAAACTCAGTTCAATTCCCACTTCTCCATGATGTCCTGCCACATTCAACAAGCCCACCCTGATTTTGGCCTCCCTTAGTATCTGAGTTATTTATCACTTACTGCTTTTAATTAGTATTTAATGTTTTCATACGAGAAAGTCTCCCATTTGACTTTCAGGCCCTTAGGGGCAGGAACCATGCTATAAAATAATTAAAACTATTTTTTTTTTTTTTTATTTTGAGTACTTACTATGTGCCAGGCACATTGTCAGGCTACATACCTACCTCATTTCATGTAATGCTCACAGCTGTCCTCTAGATCAGGGACCTTTATTACCACCAGTTTACACATGGGGAAGGTAGGGCTGGGAAGTTGTTACTTGCCCAAGTTTATACACCTATTTAGAGGCAGGGCTGGGATTTCACCCTAGATCCGTCTAGCTCCCAAAACTAGTTCTCTGAACCACTCTCCAATACTGTCCCAGGGTCTTGTCCACCAATTTGGCCAATTTGCATTGGGCAGGCACTGGTAATGTGCATAATACTTCCAGAAATGTTAAGGGTTTGGCCTTAGGACACATGGCTAGGAGATAGCCTTGCCCAGTGAATCTTCAAAGAAACCAAAAAACCTGTTGCAAGCAAGTTAATTCCAACTCATAGCGACCCTATAGGACAAAGTAGAAAGGATTTCCAAAAAGTGGTTGGTGGATTCGAACTGCCGACCTTTTGGTTAGCAGCTGAGCTCTAATCTTCATAGATAGTCAAAACCCCATCCTGTGGTAGTTCAGTCACAGTATTTTCAGGAAAGGGCTCTAGAAGCCTTCCAGAAAACATGTACGAGACTAGGTTTGCTTCAAAGGACAAATATGTTTTAAAAGAGGATATGAATCAATGTTTCTCTCCCCTTGTCAGGCGACCTCCTTTGATAGAGGCCAAACAGTAATTAAGGTGCTTATTGTAGCCCCTACCCCAACCCCACAGCCAAAGAGAGATTTTAATCAGTTTTCAGGAGACTCACAACATAAATGATTCTAATTGACTGTCATACTCCTAGTATTAAATCTTGCTGTTTGCCTAACCTCTAGCCTCTCCCTTATTACTCTAAGGGAGACAAAGTCATGCAGAAGAAGAAAAAAAAGTCTAGAGGTGATACATCTGGTCCTGTCGCAGTGAGACCAGACACAAGGCTCATTTAGAGGGGTTAAAGTAATGACCATAGAAACTATAGTACACAGAAACACAGAATTTAATATGAGAAGGGGTCTGAGTTAGACCCCTTTTACAGAAGAGGTAGACAGAGTCCCCGGAGAAAGTGACCTACCCAAATTTCACAGCTCTTGTGGTAACTTTTCCAACGAAGGCTTCTGAGATAATATTTCAGCATGGCAGACAGGGAATACCAAATGGTTAGCCTGCATGTTACTAGCTGGACTGGGGGAGAGACTCTTGTGTGAGAACAAACACAGGCAAGGGCTTGTGTGAACTCCCTCAGTGTCTTTAACATAGCCTGCCGCCGTTGAGTAGATTCTCATACGTAGTGACTCTACAGGACTGAGTAGAGCTGCCCCATAGGGCCATACGCAGTGACTCTACAGGACTGAGTAGAGCTGCCCCATAGGGGTTCCAAGGAGCCGCTGGTCAATTCAAACTGCTGACCTTTGATAAGCAGCCTGAGCTCTTAACCACTGCACCACCAGGGCTCCTGTAGGCCCCCTAAATGAGACTTACCTCTCCTTCTCCCCCCTTGAATCCTTCCCCTCCCATCTCTGTATTTCCCTTGTAGGGACATCTCTGATAAAGCATTCCCTGCGCTCCTCTCTCCTCACTCCCACTCTCCTTGCATCCAGTATTATTGCTGGGGTAGATTCACACCCTCGGTGACCCTCAAGCCTATTCAATGCTGGCCACCCTGCTCCACCATCATTCCCATTCCATAGGCCAGGCATGACACTAAGGAATTAACATCTTTGGGGAAGGCAAGCGCAGTAACGTAATAATGTCATCAAGAGCAACTACCATCTATCATCATATGCAGGACACTGTGCGAAGCACTCTGCCCCCATTAAACCACTCAGTTCTCACAACCCTGTAACACTGTGGTAAGCCTCATTTTACAGGTAAGGCACATCCTGGTCTGTTAGCCTTCAAAGCCTTTGTCATTCATCACTAGGCTCTGTGTGCCAGAGAATTCTTCTAGAAGCTTTACATGTTATGCCATTTCCCCTGCACACTCTTTATAAACAACTCTTGTTTATTTAACAACTGATGAGACTAACTCAGGAAGCTAATGCACTAATCTAAAGCCACACAACTAGCAATCGGTGCAACAAGGTCTTAATCAGGTCATTTCTCCCTACTTAACACTGCCAGTTTCTGCTTCCCATGATGTTCCTCCTTCTTTGGGGGCCAGCAGTTTTCTGTCTTCCTTCCACCCTCACAGTTGGGCAATGGGCCATGCTTCCTGCCTCTAACTCTTGAGGTGGGGCTCTCAGGCAGAGCCAATAACACCCAGAAGCATACGGGCTGTAAGTCATATTTAAAACTACATAGTTCTTAAAGTAAATAAAACCTGATTTCACAATATTGTCATCTATTATTTTTATAGCCAAAGTACAGCATTTCAATGGCAGTAATGTCAATCTGGCCTTGTGGACTCTCCTAGGAAGACTAACCACTATTCATTTACAACCTTTTCTACTGAAAAACAAACCATTATTTGTTTATAACGTTTCCTACTTGAGTACAAGGTAATACACTCACCAAACTCAGACCAACAGCAAGACTTCAATTCATAGGCAAACTATTTAAGGCACATGACTGCTTTCTATGGGATGGGAGCTACGGAATCCCCTTCCTGCTGCTGGAAACTATAACAGCTGATGAAAGCCACCTGGCACTGGCTCCCTGGCTGCAGGGGGTTGAGGTAGACAAGGATAAATGGCATCTGGAAGCAGAGGTCTTACACCCACCAATGACCTTACGCACTTAATGCCAAGAACCAGCTGGAGAAGAACAGCTTTGCCCTGGAAGCTAAATGTGACGATGTGCTTCCCCAGCCAGACCAAGAACACACCATGATGAGCAGCAGCACCAGGTAGGCTGAAAGTCAGCACCAGGTAGGCTGAACCAGTGGTGCTCCCAGAATGGATGGGCTGCAGCACTGCCCTGCTGCCTGCTTGTCATCACATAGACACCCCTGGAATAGAAATATGCCTGGGGTATCAGGATACCCCCAAAAAGGGCGAAATGAGAATAAAGGCAGAGCAGGGAAAGCAGAGTCTGAAGGACAGGCCTAGAGATTTCTATATTCCCTTGGATATATACATGCACCATCCATCCTGGGTTCCTGCAACAGCTTCAGCAGGGCAGGCATACTGAGAGGCAAAGGTAGTTAAGGTCTGTGGCCTGGGGGTGTAGGTCCTCCTGGATGTCAGACACCTAGGCCCTTGCCTCAGCAGTCTCTACCATGTGGCTCAGGGAGCTACCTTCACCAAAGTTGTGTTATCTGTCCCATCTACTTGTGTGCTGTGGCTGTCTGTGTGTCTGTGATGGTTGAGCAGGGCACAGTCACCCACTGCTGGAAAGCTTTGTGTATGGAGGTGGGGGTTGTATTGGAGGAAAACACCAGTTGACTTTCTCCACAGACCATTTCACTCTAAAGTATCAGGTGGCACTTCTGCCACGGAACACTCCCTCCTCTTGTGTGGTTACCAGCTCCTGACACCCCAGTCTCCTCCTCTTCACCCTCTAAAGCTGACCAGCTCCTCCTTCTTTGCCATCCCTGCACTAGCTCCTGAGCCCCCACCCCGCCCCGTCTGATTCAGCTTCAGCCTGTCCAAACTATGAAGTGATCTCTCCCAGAGGAAGTCTCAGTGGCAGCTGGCCCACCTCGCCAGAGGAAGTAGAAGGACTTGGCTCAGGACTGGAGCCCTGGAAAGTGAGGACCTTAAGGGGCTGACTGGGGAAGTGCAGTCACTAGCTCTCCTGAGCTGTGAGATCCGAGACACTGAGCAGCCCACAGAGCAAGAGAGAAAAGCATCCTCTATTTCATTTTCAAAGACCTGAGAACAGAGAGAATAAGCAAGCAGGTTGTTTAGCGGCTGTTCAAGGCCAGGTGAGTGTGTGTCGGGGGTGTCTCTACCACCTGGGCTCACAGGGGCAGGGCCAGGTGAAGCAAAGCCATTGCAGGTCTGAACTACTTCCTTTTGAAAATGCCACCAGAAGAGCTCGGACCCTGGCAGGAGGCCACTCCTGCTCCAGTTCCTATATGTTCTACTTGGCTGCCCACCAAGGGGGTAGGGATGGATGCAGCCAGCAAAATTCAGAGCTGCAGCCTGGACACAGGCTCCCAGAATATCTGCCAGGTATGAAGAGACAGAGATGGCAGCTCTCCCTCCTCATGCCTCCCTGACAGGGGAATGAGCAGCTAGGGCTGGGGGTGAGGCAATGGGCCAGTGAGGAGGCAGCCTTGAATCCTCCTCACTCAGTTCTAGCATTTCCTGGCCTCCTCACCCAAGTCCAACTCTTGCCCACTCTCTTCAGACTGACCACCTTCCCCTTGAATCTGTAGGCTTTTCTATGAACCACCCTCCACAGTGGGTGCCTTCTTCCTTTAGATGCAAAATCTTCTCCTTACTGAAAACTGTAGTCGTGGTACCCTGGGAGGACTCTCAGAGAGCTACCCCTAGTAAAGGCAAGGAACCCTGGGGAGATGGGTGGGGCTGAGAACCTGAGTGAGAGCTTTTATTGGCAGCAGGACCTGCCTATGATACATGTTCTGGGCTGAGACCAGAGGCGACCCCTGGACAGGAAGCCTGAAGCCTGAAACGGAAGGATTGGGGCCAAAAAAGGAGGGAGGTTTGAAATAAGTGGAGGGAGGCTGGAGAGTATTTGGAGTTACCAGGAGCAGGTAGGGGGATGGCTGACATTATTTCTCCAACTACCTTCAACCAAAGCTATGGAGACGACCTAGATGTTAGCTTAAGATAATACCTGTCAAAGCTAAACTTTTCAAAACATAACCCACATTGTTAACTATTGACCCAACTAACACTTAGAGGGTGGCTTCTGGAGTCAGAATGTCTGGGTGTGCTGACTAGCTCCAAGGGTTATTAGACATGTGGCCTTGAGCAAGGTACTTTAGCTTCCTTAACCTCTATTTCCCTGTTTGTAAAAGGAAGTGCTACATATGGTATTATTATACACCTCACAAAGCTGTTGAAGGGTTAAATGAGAATCTCCACGCATAGTTCACGGCACAAAGACTGCTAAGCAGTTGACCTTTAATACATATTCATGGTTAACTATGATTTATTAGCATCTTATTTGTGCCAGTACTGAACTGTATGCTTGGAATGAAAAAGGCAGTTTCTAGTCTGTTTTCTCTACAGGGGAAAGTAAACAAGGAATTTTTGTGGGGACATGGGGACATCAGCCCCTTGGAGATACATTCCAATGAGGGGACAGGAAGGTCCAAGGTCTGGGCAGAAAGGCATGTGAGTGTCTGAAGAGGAAACTTTGAAGCCTTATAGAAGCAGTGGGGGAATAAAGACTACCTGAGGGTACCCTTGGCAGAAGTGCTAATCAAAACCTTCCAGAGCTTACCATCTAAAAGGCTCTGTATCACACTCAACCTGTTCAGGCTTGTAGAAAAGGAGGACAAGTGTAACCTGTAGCAGGGAGGCTCATCCAGGGCAAGACCTTTTTACTTTAGGCTAAGAAAGCTGGGTTTAGGAAAACCCTCCTTCAAAAGAGAGAGCATGATGAAAGGATAAGATCTCAGGGTGCAGAGCTGAAGAGGCTCTGTTTGAATTCCCAGCTCTGTTAATTACTAACTGGGAGACCTTGGCGAAATCACTTAATTTCTTTGGGCCTTAGTTTTTTGTCTGTAATATGGCAATGATAATAATACTGACCTCAGAAGCTTTTTTTTTATTATTATGCTTGAAGTGAAAGTTTACAGTTCAAGTTAGTTCCTCATATAAAAATTTATACACATATTGTTATGAGACCCTAGTTGCTCTCCCTATAATGTGACAGCACACTCCTCCTTTCCAATCCAGATTTCCCGTGTCCATTCAACCAACTCCTGTCCCTTTTTGCCTTCTCACCTTGCCTTTGGGAAGGAGCTGCCCATTTAGTCTAATGTAGCTACTTGAACTAAAAAGCACTCTCTTCACAAGTTTATTTTTATGCCTTATAGTCCAGTCTAATCTTTGTCTTAAGAATTGGCTTCAGGAATGGTTTTAATTCTGAGCTAACAGTTTTTTTTTTAACAGTCCAGTCTCTTTCAGACCATTAAGTCTGATGTTTTTACTAGAATTTGAGTTCCACACCCTAATTTTCTCCTGTTCCTTAAGGACTCTCTGTTGTGTTCCCTGTCAGGGCGATCACTGGTGATAGCTGAGCACCATATAGTTCTTCTGGTCTCAGACTGATGGAGTCTCTGGTTTATGTGGCCCTTTTTGTTTCTTGGGCTAATATTTTCCTTGTGTCTTTGGTGTTCTTCATTCTTTGCTCCAGGTGGGTTGGGACCAATTTATGCACCTTAGATGACTTCACTAGCTTTTAAGACTCCAGCCACCACTCGCAAAAGTGGAATGCAGAACATTTTCTTAATAAACTTTGTTACGCCACTTGACCTAGAAGTCCCCTGAAACTATGGTCCCCAGACCCCTGTGCCTGCTACCCTGTCCCTGGAATGTTTTGTTGTATTCAGGAAACTTCTTAGCTTTTGGTTTTGTCCAGTTATGTGAATTCCCCTGTATTGTGTTTTGTCCTTCCCTTCACCTAAAATAATTCTTGTCTTGTCTACTATCTAAAAGAAGAAAAAAAAATTTTTTTTTTATACTATCTAGCTAGTGAATACCCCTCTCCCTCCCTCCCCACCCTCATAATGATCAAAGAATGTTTTCTTCTGTGTTTAAACCTTTTCTTGAGTTTTTATAATAGTGGCCTCATACAATATTTGTTCTTTGGTGACTGACCAATTTCACTCAGCATAATGGCCTCCAAATTCATCCATGTTATGAGATGTTTCACAGATTCATCATTGCTCTTTATCGTTGTGCAGCATTTCATTGTGTGAATATACCATAATTTGTTAATCCGTTTGTCTGTTGACGAATATAGGTTTTTTCCATCTTTTTGCTATTGTAAATAGTGCTGCAATGAACATGGGTGCACATATATCTATTTGTATGACAGCTCTTATTTCTTTAGTATATATTTCAAGGAGTGGGATTGCTGGATTGTATGGTAGTTCTAATTCTAGCTTTTTAAAAAGCGCCAAATTGATTTCCAAAGCGATTGTACCATTTTACATTCCTACTAGCATAAGTGTTCCAGTCTCTCCACAGTCTCTCCAACTTTTATTATTTTGTGATTTTTGGATTAATGCTAGCCTCGTTGGGGTGACAGTGTATCTCATTGCAGTTTTGTTTTGCATTTCTCTAATCGCTAATGATCATTAGCGTTTCTTCATATATCTGTTAGCCGCCTGAATGTCTTCTTTGATGAAGTGCCTGTTCATATCTTTGCCCATTTTTTAATTGGGTTATTGATTTTTTTTTGTTGACTTTTTGCAGTATCTTATAGATTTTAGAGATTAGATGCTGATCTGATTTGTTGCAGTCAAAAGTTTTTCCCAGTCTGTAGGTTGTCTTTTTACTCTTTTGCTGAAGTCTCTGGATAAGCATAAGTGTTTGATATTTAGGAGCTCCTAGTTATCTTCTGATGTTTTTGAATTGTTAGTAATGTTCTATATTCTGCTTATGCCATGTATTAGGGCTTTAAGCATTGACCCTAGTTTTTCTTCCATGATCTTTATCATTTTAAGTTTTATATTTAGGTCTTTGATCCATTTTGAGTTAGTTTTCATGCATGGTTTGAGATATGGGTCTTGTTTCATTTTTTGGCAGATGGATATCCAGTTATGCCAGCACTATTTGTTAAAGAAACTGTCTTTTCCCCATTTAACAGCCTTTGGGCCTTTATCAATATCAGCTGCTCAGAGGTTGATGAATTTATGTCTGGATTCTCAATTCTGCTCCATTGGTCTATGTATCTGCTGTTGTACCAGTACCAGGCTGTTTTGACTACCACAGCATTATAAAGGTTTTAAAATCAGATAGTGTGAGGCCTCGCACTTTGTTATTCTTCTTCAGTAATGCTCTACTTATCTGGAGCCTCTTTCCTTTCCATATGAAGTTGGTGATTTGTTTCTCCATCTCATTAAAAAATGCCATTGGAATTTAGATCTGGATTGCATTGCATCTGTAGATCGCTTTGGGTAGAATAGACATTTTCACAATGTTGAGCCTTCCTACCCATGAACAAGGTATGTTTTTCCACTTATGTAGGTCTCTTTTACTTTCTTTCAGTAGTGTCTTGTGGATTTCTTCATATAGGTCTTTTATGTCTCTGGTTAGATTTATTTCTAAGTATTTTATCTTCTTGGGGTTATTGTAAATGGTATTGATTTGGTGGTTTCCTCTTTGAGGTTCTCTTTTTTGGTATAGAGGAATCTAACTGATTTTTGTATGTTTATCTTGTATCCTGATACTTTGCTGAAATCTTCTATTAGTTCCAGTACTTTTCTTGTGGATTCTTTAGGGTTTTCTGCGTGTAAGAGCATATCATTTGCAAATAGAGATACTTTTACTTCTTCCTTACCAATTTGGATACCCTTTATTTCTTTTTCTAGCCTAGTTGTCAGAGGCTTGTTTTGAGTAACTGTAACAGTATATCTGACACATAGTAAATACTCAAATGATAGCTATTATTACCAATGCCTCAAACCCTCAGAACTTCTTTCTTCTCACAGCCTCACTTTCCCCAATCTTATCTCTCATTGAGTTTTACCACCCACTTCCATGGGAGTTTCTGAGAAGGAAATACATAAGCTGTCTCTCCTTACCAGTGAGTGCCCTCTCCACTTGCAGTAAATGGCTTTATTCTTCTAAACTTTAATTCTAACCTCCACTCCAACATAGCTTTTAGCTGAGGTAACACTCAGACTCCTGAGATTCAAGTCTAGCCCTGGGGCTGATGATACAGTGGGGAATCAAGGAACAACACGCAGTTCCATACAACCTGAATCTAAAATGTGTATGGTGGTGGTGGTGGCAGGAAGGGGGGGTGGTAAACAATGTGAGTGGAGGTTATGGCTTAGAACAGTGGTTCTCACTTCAGGAAGTGGGGAGAGGTGATTTTGCCCCCAGGGACATTTGTTCATGTCTGGAGATATATTTGACTGTCTCAACTAAGGGTATGGTGTTGCTACTGGTACCTAGTAGGTAGAGGATGGAGGTACTTCTAAACATTCTATAATGCACAGGACAGCTTCCGCAACAAAAAATTATCTGGCGTAGAATGTCAATAGTGCTGAAGTTGAGAGCTGTGTTTAGATGGAGGTACTCTGGAAAGACAGACCGAGGAGAGATTATGGAGGGAAAGCCTAATAAAGTCATGGAAGGCTTTTGAGCAGAAGAAGTGATATGTTCTGTGTTGTGCTTTAGAGAGATAAACCATGAAACCTAGGCAGGAGCCAGTTAGGAGGCCATTTCAATTGCAATTAACTAGGTGAATTTCAGAATTAGGGCAACAGAAGAGTAAGTAAAAAGGAACTGTTGAATGAGAATTTAGTTCATATACAGCTTCTCTTCCACTTATCTCCTATACCCCCAAATCTATTGTTTTTTTTTTATGATTACAAAATGCCATCCATTTTTGAACTAAGTAGCATATTATGAACGCACTTTCACGTATATAGCTTTTTATTCATTAAGCTTAATAATTTTCTTGCTTTTATATTTATTTAATTGTAATGCACAGGAAAAATATAAACCAACTTGACAGTTACTTTAAGGGAAGGGTAATGGAATAGGATGGCATAGGGTTGCTTTAACAGTAATTATAGCATTTTATTTCTTGGATGAAAAAAGTCCTCTGAATCTGATACAGCCAAAATGTTTGTTGCAATATTTTCTTATAGGGCTGAAATTTTTCATATATAATGGCACTGGGTTTATATATATATATATATGAAGAAAGGAGTTGTGAGATTAGACTTTAATGTGGTAGAATTGGCAAACATTTTTAATTTACTCTATGTAAGGGGTTAGATAAAGACTGAAAAAGTATACACTAGTGTTTTTGGAATTAATGCTCTAGGAGTATTGGAATGATAACCAAGATAAGAATTTTAGAAAGTAGAAAAGGTTGTGCATGTGTTGATGTGTGCACGCTCACAAGGATGACATTGGTGGGAGGGATTATCAAGGAAGATGAGTAATCTTTTAGATATGCTAATCTGGGGTTCTTGCAGTACATCTTTATGGATGTTTGGCCATGAACAAGCTAGGTTTGGATTTGAAGATCAAAAGTCAGGGTTAACTTCAGAGTCTTGGGTAGCATCTACACGGGGGAGGGAGAGGGTCATTGGAGCCATGGGGAGTGTAGAGTGAAAAGAGACAAAACCTGAAGACCAATCTTCAAAAACTATCAATATTTTAGATAGTAAGAAGAATTGATGCCTTTGAATTATGGTGTTGGTGAAGAATATTGAATATATCATGGACTGTCAGAGGAACGAACAAGTCTGCTTGGAAGAAATACATCCAGAGTGCTCCTTGGAAGCGAGGATGGCGGGACTTGGTCTCACATACTTAGGACATTTTATCAGGAGGGACCAGTCCCTGGAGAAGGACATCCATCATACTTGGTAAGGTAGAGGGGCAGCAAAAAAGAGGAAGAGCCTCGATGATATAGATTGACACAGTGCCTGCAACAATGGGCTCAAACATAGCAATGATTGTGAGGATGGTGCAGGACCAGGCAGCGTTTTGTTCTATTGTTCTTACAGTCACTATGAGTTGGAACCCCCTGGATGGCACCAAATAACAACAAAAGAATAAAATGGTGACCCCATGTGTTACAGAGCAGAACTGCTTTATAGGGTTTTCTTGGCTGTAATCTTTATGGAAGCAGATTGCCATGACTTTCTTCCATAGAGCTAACGGGTGAATTTGAACCATTATCCTTTAGGTTAACAGCCAATTGCAAACCACTCATGCCACTCTGGGACCCAGGACACATGAGATCACCAGGAGTTGGAATTGACTTGATGGCAATTTTTTTTTTTTTTTTTTAAGGATATCATAAAGGAAACCAAGGAGTGATTGCAGGAGTCAGAAGAGCACAAGAAGAATATGTTGTCATGGAAACAAAGGAAGAGAGGATTTTTAAGAAGGAAAGGGTAGACAATGGTGTTAAAGACTATAGAGAGAAAGAGGGTCAGGCTGAGAGGGAACTATCAAATTTGATTATAACTAGTACATAGGGACAAGCCCTGGAGTCTCAATGGTTAAGCACTTGGCAGCTAACTGAAAGGTTGGCGGTTCAAACCCACCAGCCACTCCGCGGAAGATGTGGCAGTCTGCTTCTGTAAAGATTTTCAGCCTTGGAAACTGTGGGTCAGTTCTACTCTGCCTTATATGGTCACTGTGAGTTGGAATTGATTCGTTGGCAACCGGTAGTACATGGGGAATTTTAAGGAAACAATTTCTCTAGAGTAAGAGGCTTCTCATTTGTTCATGCAAAGCTTTTAATTGAATATCTATTATGTCACGACACAGTGCAAGGCTCTAAGTTTGAGCTAAAACAGTGTCCTTTGCCCTCAGGGAGCTCACAGCCTGGTGCTTAAATGTAAGTCAACAGCATATAAAGTGCTAATTTATCACTGCTCTGATAGAATCATTCACAGGATGTGATAGGATCACATCAGGGAAAGCTTCCTAGAGGAGGTGACATCCAAGCTAAATTTTAAAGGATGGAGGATGAATAGGAATCATCCATGTGAAGTGGGGTAAGTGATGGTAGAAAAAGAGGCCATTTTCTAGGTAGAAGGATCTGCATGAGCAAAGTCTTAGAGCAAAGAGAAATCACAGGGAGTTTTCAGGGAGTCAGAGGAGTTCAGAATGGCTAGAGACGAGCCCTGGTGAGCTGTGCAGACACTAGACCAGGAAAGCCCTTGTCTGACATTTGGACCAGGAAGTACATTAAAGGAGAGGCCCAAGGTGCTCAGGTTTATGTCTTAACACAATTGCATAGGGAAAAGCAAAGCTTTAAATCATTGTGTCTTGCATTTAGCAAATACTCAAAAATATTTGTCAAACTAATGAAAAGATGTAAAAACAATGGATCTCAGTCACTCATTCAAAAAAGTGAACTTATGAAATAGAAGTATAGAACAGGAACAGAGAAGTAGGATTAAGAAATAGTAATTTTATTTCCTCCACTTAAAAAAAAATAGCCACTATCTTTGGATTATATAAACCCATGCTCATTATAAAAAATGTTAGCACATAAAAGTTTAAGAAAGTACAAGTCATCTAAAAACGACCTCTACCATCAATACTACTGTGACTGTTTCTGCATCTCTTTATGTATGCATAAGATACATATTATCTATGTATATATGTGGATGAGATCATACCATATCTATTTTAACACTGATATAATTCTTACTGCTTTTGGTAGGGGTGGGGAAATACTGAACGGATTTTTCTAATGAAAGGAGGTATCAAGTGGAGGAAGATAAATAAAAGATTCATGAGAAAGGACATGGAGATTGTCGTGGATTGAATTGTGTCCCCCCAAAACATCTGTCAGCTTGGCTAGGTCATGATTCCCTTGTATGATTGTATCCTTGTCTACCATTTTATCTTCTGATGTGATTTCCCTATATGTTGTAAATCCTATCACTATGACATAATAAAATGGATTAGCAGCAATCATACTGATGAGGTCTATAAGATTTGGCAGTGTCTTAAGCCAATCTCTTTTGAGATATAAAAGAGAGAAGTGAGCAGAAGTGGGGACCTCATACCACCAAGAAAGTAGTGCCAGGAGCAGAGTGCGTCCTTTGGAGCTGAGGTTCCTGCACTGAGATGCTCCCAGACTAAGGCAAGCCTGATGAATCACAAGGGCCTTCCTTCAGAGCCAACAGAGAGAGAAAGCCTTCTCCCGGAGCCAGCACCCTGAATTTGGTCTTCTAGCCTACTGGACTGTGAGAGAATAAACTTCTCTTTGTTAAAGCCATCTACTTGTGGTATTTCTGTTAGCAGCACTAGGTTACCAAGACAGAGATGTAATCACAAAATCCACAATATAGAATATCCTTCAAAACAAATGACCCAGTTTCTTCAACAAATGAATTGTAAAGGGAAACAAAAAAGTTGGGAGCAAGGACCTATAGATCATGTAAAACTTAATAGACATATCAACCAAATGCAATGTGTGGACCTTGCTTGGATACTGATTTGAATAAGGGATTAAAAAGAATGTTAGAATCACATGGGGGAGATTTGAATCCTGGTAGGATATTTGATATAAAAAAAATCCTGTTAATTTTTGTAAGTGTGATAATGATATTGTGGTTGTTTTATTAGAAGTTCTTTATAGGTACGCTGAAATTTTTACGGCTACAATAATAATATCTGGGATTTGGTTCAAAATAATCCAGTGGGAGAGTGTGTTGGAGGTTTATGTTGTAGTTAGATGCTGTCAAGTCAGTTCGGACTCAGAGTGACCTTATGTACAACAGAACGAAATACTGCTCAGTCCTGTGCCATCCTCACAATCGTGGTTATGCTTGAGCCCATTGTTGTAGGCACTATGTTAATCCATCTCATTAAGAGTCTTCCTCTTTTTTGCTGATCCTCTACTTTACTAAGCATGATGTCCTTCTTCTGGGACTGGTCTCTCCTGATAACCTGTCCTAAATATGAGAGACAAATTCTTGTCATCCTTGCCTCTAAGTAGCATTCTGGCTGTACTTCTTCCAAGATAGATTTCTTAGTTCTTTTGGCAGACCATTGTATATTCAGTATTTTTCACCAACACCGTAATTCAAAGGTGTCAATTCTTCTTTGGTCTTCCTTATTCATTGTCCAGTTTTCACATGCATATGAGGCAATTGAAAGCACCATGGCTAAGGGTCAGGCACATTAGTCCTTAAAGTATTATCTTTGCTTTTTAACACTTTAAAGAAGTCTTTTGCAGATTTTCCCAAATGCAATACGTAGTTTGATTTCCTGACTGCTGTTGCCATAGGTGTTGATTGTGGATCCAAGTAAAATGAAATCCCTGACAACTTCAATCTTTTCTCCTTTTATCATGATGTTGCTTATTGGTGACTTGTGAGGATTTTTGTTTGCTTTATGTTGAGGTGTAATCCATACTGAAGACTGTAGTCCTTGATCTTCATCAGTAAGTGCTTTAAGTCCTCTTCACTTTCAGCAAGCAAGGGCGTGTCATCTGCATAACGCAGGCTGTTAATGAGCCTTCCTGATTCGCGATCCTGATGCCCCACTCTTCTTCATATAGTTCAGCTTCGTGGATTATTTTCTCAGCATAGAAATTGAATCTTACTTGGATCCACAATCAATACCCACAAAAACATCAATCAAGAAATCAAAAGACTCATTGCATTGGGCAAATCTTCTGCAAAAGACCTCTTTAAAGTGTTTAAAAGCAAAGATGTCACCTTGAAGAATAAGGTGCACGTGACCCAAGCCAAGGTGTTTTCAATCATCTGTTATGCACATGAAACCTGGACAATGAATAAAGAAGGCCAAAGAAAAATTGATGCCTTTGAATTGTGGTGTTGGAGAAGAATATTGAAATATTCCAGGGACTGCCAAAAGAACAAACAAATCTTTCTTGGAAGAAGTACAACCAGAATGCTCTTCAGAAGCAAGGTTGGCGAGACTGCATCTCGCATACTTCGGACATGTTGTCAGGAGGGATCAGTTCCTGGAGAAGGACATCATGCTTGGTAGAGGGTCAGCGAAAAAGAGGAAGACCCTCAATGAGACGGATTGGCGTAGTGGCTGCAACAATGGGCTTAAGGATAACAAGGATTGTGAGGATGGCGCAGGACCAGGCAGTGTTTCGTTTTGTTGTACGTAGGGTTGCTATGAGTCGGAACAAATCTGATGGCACCTAATAACAACAACAACAACAACAACAGATTAAATAAGCATGGCGAAAGGATACAACTCTGATACACTCATTTCCTGACTTGAAACCATGCAGTATCCCTTTACTCTGTTCCAACGACTGCCTCTTGGTCTATGTACAGGTTCCTCATGAGTACAATTAAGTTGTTCTGGAATTCCCATTCTTTGAAATGTTATCCACAATTTGTTATGATCCACACAGTTGAATGCCTTTGTGTAGCCTATGAAACACAGGTAAACATCTTTCTGGTATTCTCTGCTTTCAGCCAAGATCTACATGACATCAGCAATGAAATCCTTGGTTTCACGTTCTCTTCTGAATCTGACTTGAATTTCTGGCAGTTCTCTGTCAGTGTACTGCCGCAACCACTTTTGAATGATCTTCACCAAAATTTTACTTGTGTGTGATATTAATGATATTGTTTGATAGTTTCTACATTCTGTTGGATCACCTTTATTTGGAATAAGCGTTAATACGTATCTCTTCCAGTAGGTTGGCTAGGTAGCTGTCTTCCAAATTTCTTGGCATTGTTGAGTGGGCACTTCCAGCGCTGCATACGTTTGTTGAAATATCTCAATTGCTATTCCTCCAATTCCTGAAGCTTGTTTTTCACCAATGTCTTCAGTGCAGCTTGGACTTCTTTCACTACCATCAGTTCTTGCTCATATGCTATCTCCTGAAATGACTGAAAGTCGACCAATCCTTTTTGATACAGTGACTCTGTGTATTCCTTCCATCTTCTTTTGATGTTTCCTGTATGGTTCAGTATTTTCTCATAGAATCCTTCAATATTGCAACTTGAGGCTTTAATTTTTTCTTCAGTTCTTTCAGCTTAAGAAATGCCAAGTGTGTCCTTCCCTTTTGGCTTATAACTCCAGGTCTTTGTACATGTCATTATAATACTTTACTTTGCCTTCTCAGGCCACACTTTGAAATTTTCTGTTCAACTCTTTTACTTCATCATTTCTTCTTTTCACTTTAGTCGCCTGATATTCTAGAGCAAGTTTCAGAGTCTCTTCTGACATCCATTTTGGTCTTTTCTTTCTTCCCTGGAAGTTTATAGATAGAAAAAATCAGCCATGAGTTGATGACTGTTGTAACTGGATGTTGGATGCATGGAGCTTCATTGAACTATTCTCCTTACATTTACTTTTGAAATGTTCCATCATAAAGTTCAAAAAGAAGAGAAAAAAGAGACCCAGTAGGAAAGACAAAAAGGGCAATGGTGATTCAGTGGTAAAATTCTTGTCTTCCATGAGGGAGATCCAGGATAGATTCCCACCAATGCACCACCCGTCTGTCAGTGGAGGCTTGTGTGTTGCTGTGATGCTGAACAGGTTTTGGCTGATCTTCCTGACTAGGTCAAACTAGGAAGAAAGACCTGGAAATCTACTTCCAAAGATAAGCCAATGAAAGCCTTACAGATCACAATGGTCCTATCCCCAACCTCTCATGAAGGTGGTGCAGGACTGGGATGCACTTTGTTCCATCATGTTTGGGGTCACCATGAGTCTACAGCTGTCTCAATGGCAGCTAACAACAACAACAAAAAGAGAGAGAGAGAAGAGGAACTCCTTGATAATGGAACTGATCAGGAGATATAAGAGGGTTTATGCTTTAGAGAAGAGGAATATAATGTCCTCTTTAGAGAAGAAGAGAAGGGTGGACACTGGGAGACTGAGCTGGAGAGAAGAAATGGAGAGATTTCATCTTACTTGAGCTCAGAGAGGTGGATAGCACCATCATCAGGAGTGGTTATATCAGGGAGATTAAGCAGATCAGGATCAGAAGGTTCACTGTGGGGAAAGCAATAAGCTGTCCATTAGAAATGGAAACAAGGATTGTAGCACAGCACTAGGGCCCTTGCTGGGCTGAGGGAGCATGGACTGAAGATAGATCCACACAGCACAGTTAGCTCTTTAGCCATCCAAGACCTAAAGTTAGCAAAGGGGAGTAGAGAAAATAGAAGATCTTTCCAACTCTTTTTAGCTAATTGGTTCCCTTCCCTTCCTCAATGTCTCCAGAATTTAGTCTGAACCATACAATTAATCACTAATATCTACACTGCTATTCAACAAATAGCTACAATTCATTGCATACTTACTATGTGCCAGGCTCTGTGCTAAGTGTATTGAGGATGTTACCTAATTGAATCCTCAAAACCATATGAGATAGATAGTATCACCCTCTTTTTATTCCATCATTTACTCAAGAATTAGTTCAAGGCTTATTTTGAACCAGCCATTCAGTATATTGAGACATCTATGGATCCTATTTTCACAGAGCTTGCCATCTAATGGGAAAGAGAAATCAAAGAGTTAATTATGGAAAATGTGTATTTAGTTACATTTGTGATAATTGTTACAAAGGTAAAATAAAAAGTGTATAAGAGGACTTAGCCTTCTTAGAGAAAGCTTCCCTGACAAACTAGTATTTGAACAGAGACCTAAAGCATGAACACCAGTGGATGGGAGAAGCGGCATGAAGCAATAACATTTGAGGCAGGGAGAAATAAAAGACCAGCAGATTTAAAAGCCCTGAGGCAAGACTGGTGTGAGTAGGGGCGAGCTCAGGTACCTTTTTGTAGGTTTTATTTTGGCTTTGAGACTTTAACCTAAAGGAAAGTGAAAGCTAAGGAAGAAAGTAACATCATCTATATAACTAACCAGTTGCCGTGGAGTTGACTATGACTCATGGTGACTGACCATGTATGTCAGAGCAGAACTGTGTTCCATGGGGTTTTAAATGGCTGATTTTTCAACAGTAGATCGCCAGGCCTTTCTTCTGTGGTATCTCTAGGTGGACTCAAACCTCCAACCTTTTGGCTAGCCATCAAGCACGTTAACTGTTTGTACCACCCAGGTACTCCAGCATATGTATAATAACCCATTGTCATCAAATTGATTCTGTCTCATAGTGACCCTATAGGACAGAGTAGAACTGCTGTATAGGGTTTCCAAGGAGCAGCTGGTGGATTTGAACTGCCAACCTTTTGTCTAGCAGCCAAGTTCTTAACCACTGTGCCACCAGGGCTCCATAGCATATGTATACCCACTGCCGTTGAGTTGATTCTAACTCATAGTGACCCCATAAGGTTTTCAAGGCTGTAAATCTCTACAGAAGCAGACTGCCATATCTTTCTCCTTCGGTGCCACTGGTGGTTTCGAACTACTGACATTTCAATTAGCAGTTGATTAGTTTAACCACTGCACCACCAGAGCTCCCAGTGTATGTACAGTGAACAGTAATCCAGGATAGAGAGGACAGAGTGGATGGAGTCCAAAGATAGGATGCAGATTCAACCAATAGGACTTTGCAATCAACTGATTGAGGGGTTGAGGGAGAGAGAGAAAGGGAGATACAGTTATCAAGAATGAACTTTCAAGTCTGGCATGAGAAATGGGCGTTTGAGAGGTTAAGTGCCAGGCATGTAGGTAGTCAGTGAGAGAAAATTCTGCAGCCCAGACTCTTATGCACATTACCAGCCATTAGTAACTATTTATGGAATGCTTCTGAGAACAGCATTCTACAATGTTTTAGAGCCTTTTTTTCTTCCAGATAATAATGACAAGCAAGTTCCTTTGAGGTGACCTATTTAAGACTCGCAAAGACAGCATGCTGTGGTGAATGGATGGCATTCATTTGTTTTTCCCTGTTGAGTTGGCTGCTTCAAGCTAATTATGGTTGTTGAAAAAAAACACTGCTGCCTACGTGGAAGAGGCAGCCTGGTGTGGTGACATTGGTTGGAGTTTAAGAACCCTAATTTGAATCCTGACTCTTCTTTCTACCAGTTTATATGCTAAGATAAGACATGGAGTATGCAGAGGAACCACAAATTTGGCTACATAATAAAGCCCATCCAAGGCTCAAGTGAGGTGGCCTGGAATTTCCAAGTTGGTCTATGCATACAGCCATCTGATAAAACAAGCCAAGGAAGTTGACATTCAAATTAATTTTTAATGTACTTACTGTAAGCCACAAGATACTGTAATACTGAAAATTCTTAGAACATGCATTATCTCATAATCCTGACAATCAATTATCCTTTAATTACTTCAGCCTTCTAGTTCTACTACCTCTTGAGTTGATAGAATGTTGAAATCATCCAGCCCACTGCACTCATGTTACAAACAACAGAACAAAGATCTGCAGAGTGGAAGTGATTTGCCCAAAGATACACAGCAAATTAATAAGAGAACAGGGACTAGAATCCTAGCCTCCTTGACTCCTAGGGAAATGATCTTTCTGCTAGGACCTATACTTTCTAGTACACAGACTGCTTGGTACACCCAAAATAATATTCTTGAAAAGAATTTATTCAAGCAACAAGTACTTATTGAACACCTAATTTGCACCAGACAGTGTTTTTAAGATCTGAGGGGAAAAAAACGACAAACAAAAGGGTACATATTCCTGTCTTTGTTTAGCTTATTTTCTAGTATCTTCTAGTAAGGAGTCCCTGGGTGGCGAAAATGGTTAAGCGCTAGAGTACTAGCCATAGTTTGGCTGCTTGAATCCACCACGGGTGCCTTAGAAGACAGGCCTGGTAATCTGCTTCTGAAAGGTCACAGCCTAGAAAACCCTATGGAACAGTTCTACTCTGCACACATGGGGTCACCATGAGTCAGAATTGACTCAACAGCAACTAACAACAACAAGTTGTTAGTAGAAGAGATAATAAACAAGATAAATGAGTATAGAGTACGTTAGACAGTGATACAATTTAAGGATCAAAATTATAACAACAACAACAACAAAACAAACCCACAGAGTTTCCAAGGCTGTAAATCTCTACAGAAGCAGACTGCCACATCTTTCTCCTGAGGAGCCACTGGTGGCTTCGAATCACCAACCTTTCAGTTAGCAGTCTATTACTTTAACCACTGTGCCACCTTATAAAGTACTAGGGAATAGAATGAAATTTTAGATAGAGTGGCCAAGGAACACCTTACTGTGAAGACCATCTTTTGGGTAAAGACCCAAAGAAAGTGAGGGAGCTAGCCATGCAAAATATAGAGGAAACATGCCAGACAGGACAAAAAGTGAAGGTGCTCAGAGATGGGAGCATGTTTGGGGAACAGTAAGGAAGATAGTGTGGCATGGAGAGGATGTAGAAGAGAGGTCAAAGAAGAAATGGAGTCCAGTCTTCGTAGGGTCTTGTGAGTCAGAGTAAAGACTTGGGCTTTTGTTTAGACAAAATGAGAAGGCATGGGGGGAGAAGGCTGAGAGATATTGTTCTGGCTGGTGTGTTGCAAAAAGGCTAAAAATGGTCAAGAGTAGAAACTTGGACACCTGTTGGCAAGCTATTGCAATAGTTAAAGCAAAAGATGGTGGTGGCTTGGATCAGGGTGGTAGAAGTATGTTTGATGAAAAGTAATTCAATTCTATACATATTTTGAAGGTAGAACAAACAGGATTTGCAAAAAGGCTGGAAGCAGGGAATGAAAGAAAGTTGTCAAGGGTTATATCAAGGCAACTGGAAGGATGATATTGCCATTAATAAAGCATGCTTTGGAGGGTGATGGGTAGAACTTCATGAGCTTATTTTTAGACATATGTTTAATTTAAAATGTCTATTAAACATTCAGGTGGAGATGTCAAGTAGGCAATTAACTATGTGAATCTGGAGTTTAGGGGAGAAATACAGGCTAGGGCTATGCATTTGGGTGCATATAGATGGTATTTATAGCAAGGAGAATGGAAGAGATCACCTGGAGAATGAGCATGAAAGAGAAGCAATTCAAGGACTGAACCCAGAGCGTTTCAACATTCAGATGTCAGGCAGATGCAGAGGATCTAGCAAAAGAGGCAAAGAGCATCCAGAAGTGTGGATGAAACCCAGATGAGTGTGGCATCCAGGAAGCCAAGCCAGGAAAGTGATGCAAGAGGAGGGAGTGATCCCTTATGTCAAATGCTGCTCATGGCAAAAAGATGAGAACTGAGAGATGTCCATTGGACTTAACCACGCGGAGGTCATTGCTAACCTCAATGAGAACAATTTCGGTGACATAGCTGAGAAACAAGACAAAAATCCGATTGATGTAGGCTTAAGAGAGAATGGAATGGAAGGAGAGGAACTGAAGACAGTGAGTTTAGACATGACTTTCAGGGAGCTTGTTATAAAGAGATGTAGAAAAAGTGAGCCATTGATGAAGGGAGAACATGGGAGTAATAACAGCTTGCCTATATGCTAATGGCAATGATCCAATAGAGATGGGTGGGGGTGGGGGGAGAGAAACAGTAAAAACTTGCTGAAACAAAGTCTTTGAATAGGTGTCATGGATTGAATTGTGTCCCCCAAAAATATATGTTAACTTGGCTAGGTCTTGATTCCCAGTGTTGTGTGATTGTCTACCGTTTTGTCATCTGATGTGATTTTCCTATGTGTTGTAAATCCTATCTCTATGATGTTAATGAGATGGGATTAGTGGCTGTTATGTAGACTCAAATTACAAGATTAGATTGTGTCTTAAGCCAATCTCTTTTGAGATATTAAAAAAGAGAAGTAAGCAGAGAGACAAAGGACCTCATACTACCAACGAAGCAGTGCCGGGTGCAGAGAGCATTCTTTGGACCAGGGGTTTCTGTGTGGAGAAGCTCCTAGTCCAGGGGAAGACTGATGACAAGGACCTTCCTCCAGAGCTGTCAGAGAGAGCCTTCCTCTGGAGATGACACCCTGAATTTGGACTTCTAGCCTACTTGACTATGAGAGAATAAACTTCTGTTGAAGCCTTCCACTTGTGGTATTTCTGTTATAGCAGCACTAGATAACTAAGACGGTAGGTGAGGTAAGTAGATCTAGCCTACAAGCAAAGGGTTTGGCCTTAGCAAAGGCACGGATAGTTCATTCTAAGTCACAGAAGAGATGTTATGAGTGTATATGCAGATAAGCATGTAATATAGTTGATACATCTCATCTTGTTGTTTTCCAAATATTTCGCTTTTGTTAACCAGGAAGCAAGGTTAGAAGTTGTGAGGGTGGTGGAGAAGGTGTTGGGGGTTAGAGAAGAAAAGAGAAAGTATGAAATAATTATCTGGGACAGTAGGAGAAACAACAAACTAGGGAGATACAGTTGCCAGGCGGCACTGAGATTCTCAAAGTAAGGTCTCCAGTCCAGAACTTATTTATTGATCACACCTTTAAATAGAAACCAGCAATATGGTTGGGGTTTAGTTTCTGGCCTTTTTTGTTGTGGAAGTTCTGCCACTGAGTAGGTAAAGGGTTAAATTTAGCCAGGATTATAGTTTTGGCAAGTGAATATGATGAAGGAATATGTATTTGGGAGTTGAAGACTTGGGGGACAGGATTAAGGGATGTCAAGGAAAATGATTACGTTAATAATAATATGATTTTAGCTGGATAATAGTATGATTTTCGCTGGAGAAATGAGGCCATAAGGAAGGAGAACAAGGGAGTTTGCTATAAGGAGAAGTATAGAAAGTGAGCCGTCTATGAACTTATTTATTGATCACAACTTCAGTCATGGATTGAAAATATAGTTGGGCTTACAGGATTTCTGGAGACAGGGAGTCCAGGGAATGAGCTAAAAATATAGAAGGTGGAAGAGGCTACTAGTAGGCACAAAATTGAGATTTTGGAAGATTTTAATGATAGGAACTAAGTTTTAACCAAAGTCTAGAGTAAGAGCATGAGAGTGAATAGATGAGGATGGACAGGAAGAAGAGAAGAAGTTAGGAAAAGAGGGAACTGGGATGACAATTTCTGGCAATGGCTATGGATTATTTACAACTGGAGATCCTGGGACACTGGAAGTAGAATGGAATTACTTACCAGACATGCTACATCCCCTCTAGAGCAGGGACACTCACTTCTACCTATTTTTTATGCATTTGCTTATTTATTCAGAACTGAGGGAGACATTACTACTGTTTACTGATGGCCATTCCAGAAAAAAAATGCAGAATTATATTTTTTGTCTCTTTGGAGTTAGACAGGACCACGTGAATTGCTTTGGAATGAAGTGTGAGTAGAAGTGACATGGGTCCCTAGATGAGAGCATTTATTTGTCAGTTTTATCTGCCAAGCTTACTCTTTCCCTGCCATGTTGAGCTTGGGAGCCTGCATGGACATGGAAGTAGTTGTCATGAGCTATCACTTGGAGGCTGGCTGCCTCAGGAGCCAACAGTATTTGTAAAGGACTTTGGGTGAGTAAGAAATAAACCAATAGGATGAGTTGATTATTGGTTTTCAATGTAGCATAACCTAGCCTAAATCGGTTGAAACCTGCATCACTCTGTACCTGGCCCTGAGGCAGTTGCTGAGGATGGAAGAAGGATAAAGCCCTTCCATGCCCCAAGGTGGTGGCGGTGACAGGGTGAGAGGCAAGGTGGGAGAGAAGAGATTGCGCCCACCAATGAAAAAGAGAGCAGCTGCGAAAGGGGAAATGAGAAGGCTTTGGAAACAGGCTGTGGGTCTTAAGTTTTCAAACCTTTGAGGCCCTCTACAATTAGGCCTTATTCTCACTTTTCTGACACTCTATTTTAATTCCTGGGCTCCACTCAACAAACATGTATCCAGTGTCAGAGAGAGTGCCAAAAGTTAAATGCAGCGGTGAATGAAGCAGACATTCCCTGTCCTCATGGGACTAACAGTTCAGTGGAAAAGGATGTTAAATAATTAATTTACAACTGGGGTGAATGTTACAAAGGAGAAGTCTACAAAAGGAAACCTAACCTATATTCAGCCCAGAAATGAGCAGCAGAGGTGGAGGAGAAGGATTTCAGACAGTGGGTACAGCTTGTTCAAATGTTCACACGTGACAGAAAAAGTGCCTGCTCAGGACACTGGAAGTGATCTGTACTGCAAAGGGACACAAGGAATTGAGTAGCAGGAGGTGAGGCTCTAGGAGTACGCATGGGCAAGGGACAATACCAAAGGCTTTGTAAGTCAAGGCAAGAGGTTTGGTTTTTTAAAAATAATAGTTTATTGTGTTTTCAGCAAAAGTTCACACAGCTAATCGGGTTCCTGTTTAACAGTTTCTGTACAGCTTGCTCAATGACATTGGTTACATTTTTCACAATGTGTCAACATTCTCATTATTTTCCTTCCAGTAGTTCTTTCTCCAGGAGTCTGGTTTCCCTGCCGCCTCTTACCTTCTCATCTTTGATTTAGGGTAAACGTTGACCATTTGGTCTCATATAGAGTTTTTTTTTTTTTTAAAAGGAGCACAGTACTCATGGGTGATATTGTTTGTTTTATGTTCCAGTCTGTTGTTTAGCTGAAAGGTGATCTCCAGGAGTACTTTCAGTTTAAAGGGTATCTCAGGGGAAAATCTTAGAGGTTCAAGAGATTTGGATTTTAATCTTAAAGACAACAGGAAGTTATGGCAACTCATATTGTTAAATTTTAACTTGGAAGATCATTCTAACAATAGAGTTTAGGATGGATTTGAAAGGGGTGCTTTGGCGGTGCAAATGGTTTATATTAAACTGGTAGAGGAAAGGTTGGCAGTTCATCCACCCAGAAGAAATGCAGATGAAAAGCCCTGGCTATCAGCTTATATTAAAATTACAGCCAAGAAAACCCTATGGTGTAGTTCTACTCTGTAATACATGGGGTCACCATGAGTCGGAATCGACTCAATGGCAACGTACAACCACCACAAAATGTAAATACAGGTGGAGCTGTAAGGAAACTTCTGCAATTGTCAGATAAGAGAAGGTGGTGGCTTAGGATGGATGGTTTGGAAGGAAGTTGAATAGAAGAAGGCAGTTTGAAAATATATTTAAAAACAAGATTCAGTTTAGCACATGATTACGGTAGATGGAACTACTGGAAGGATGGTAGTGCCATTGCTGACAAAAGAAGCCCAAGGTGGGTGGGTGTGGAAAAGGGAGCTCAATCTGAAGCTTGAAAAATCTGAAATATTCAAGTGTGTCCAGCTCTCTTGGGCTACATCTCTCCCTACTTTGTATTTGCATCATGTTCATTCTTTCCTGCTTAATTGCTAAAGGCCTGAGAGCAGAAACCATATCTGATTCTTCTCTCATATCAATCCTCCACCGCCAAGCTTCCAGGATTGTACTTTGTACCAAATAGGTGTAAGAACATGTTGACATCATGGGCTAAACGGACCCATCTGGTTCTTGGAGCCCAAGCCGGGGGAATTGTCATGTTGCCTCCACTGTGGGATACACTGCTGGTGTCCTGGACGCCACACCACCATGGCTTCCTTGCAAGCTGCTCTCTGGATTTGGTTCACCTGAGGTGAGCACACAAGAAGTGGTTGTTTATTTCTCAACCATCTGAACTCTTCATGCTTCTCTGATCTGAGGGATTGGCCTGAAACAGGCATTTGAAAGAAAGAAAGAAAAAAGTAATCTATCTCCTTGGGAAATTTCTAATAGATTCTGTTTCAACAAGCTGGAAGTATCTGGACTCGGAGCTATTTCTAAAAGGAGCTTTACCAAAGACACCATTTGCCTTCTTTGAGACCTTGGAGGTAAAGAGAAGAAATAGTTCAAAACTAGTGCATTTATCATTACCTGCACAATATAGCGGAAACCCTGGTGGCTAGTAGTTAAGGGCTACAGCTGCTAACCAAAAGGTCGGCAGTTCAAATCCACCAAGTGCCCCTTAGAGTCCATATGCAGCAGTTCTACCCTGTCTTTTAGGGTTGCCATGAGTAGGAATCGACACCACGGCTTTGGTCTTGGTTTGGTGCAATATAGTTTCATTGGGCTTCAGGATGGACTGACGTCCCTTTAAAAAATCAGGTATGTACCACAAGAAGACTGAGATATCACCATTAGAACATTATTCTTCAGCTTAAGGTACTGTTTCCTGCTAAAAGATATCCAGCTCCCTCCCTCTACTCTCTCCT
The DNA here is from genome assembly GCF_030014295.1 of Loxodonta africana. Lineage (NCBI taxonomy): Eukaryota > Metazoa > Chordata > Mammalia > Proboscidea > Elephantidae > Loxodonta > Loxodonta africana. The sequence goes on along the minus strand of NC_087343.1, from coordinate 168,737,643 downwards.
CTCAAAAATGCTGGGATAATGCCTCAAGCTATTTGCATTCATTTACACTTGAGTTCAAATGAGATTTAGAATCTTTCTTGAAAGCAAGATTTCTAAGGAAAACTGTGCAGTGTTCCAGCAAGGACACTGGGTCTGGGAGCCTGGGAGGCGCTCTGCCTTGAGCTGTGTGGTTTTGAGAAGATGATTTAACTATTCTGGGCTTAATTTCCTTACCTTTGAATGGAAGACTCTAATCCCCACTCTGGGTATCTAGTTGATCCCAACAACAACCTCTAATAGACAATTTTATAGTGTCTGTCTGTCTTAGGCTGGGTTCTCTAGAGAAGCAAAACCAGTAAAGAGTATAAATATCTACACAGACTAAAGATTTATATCAAGGAAATGGCTCATGCTGTTGTAGAGGGTGATTGTCATTGTTAGGTATCATTGAGTTGGCTCTGACTTATAACGACCCTATGCACCACAGAACAAAACACAGTCTGCATTCCTCACAATTGTTGCTGTGCTTGAACCCATTGTTGCAGTCACTGTGTCAATCCATCTCACTGAGAATCTCTTCTTTTTTGCTTACCCTGTACTTTACCAAGCACGATGGCCTTCTCAAGGGACTGATCCCTACTGATAACATGTCCAAAGTATGTGAGAGGTAGTCTTCCCATCCTTGCTTCTAAGGAGCAGTCTCGTTATACTTCTTACAAGACAGATTTGTTTGTTCTTCTGGCTGTCCATGGTATATCCAATATTCTTCACCAACACCATAATTCAAAGGCATCAATTCTTCACTCTTCCTTATTCATCGACCAGCTTTTGCATGCATATGTAGTGACTGAAAACACCATGGCTTGAGTTTGGTGGACCTTAGATCTCAAGGAGACATCTTTGTTTTTTAACACTTTAAAGAGGTCTTTCATGGCAGATTTGCCCAATGCAATCCTTCTTTTGATTTCTTGACTGCTGCTTCCATGGATGTTGATTGTAGATCCAAGTAAAATGAAATCCTTGACAACTTCAATTTTTTCTCCATTTATCACAATGTTGGGAACCCTGGTGGTGTAGTCGTTAAGTGCTACAGCTGCTAACCAAAGGGTCAGCAATTGGAATCTTCCAGGCGCTCCTTGGAAACTCTGTGGGTCAGTTCTACTCTGTCCTATAGGGTCGCTATGAGTCAGGGTCGACTTGGTTGCACTGGATTTGGTTTGGGTTTTTTTTTTTTTTTTTTTTTTGTATCGTGATGTTCCTTATCAGTCCAGTTGTGAGGATTTTTGTTTTCTTTATGTTGGTGTGTAAACCACACTGAAGGCCGTGGTCTTTGATCTTCATCAGTAAGTGCTTCAAGTCCTCTTCACTTTCAGCAAGCAAGGTTGTGTCATCTGCAAAATGCAGGTTGTTAATGAATCTTGCTCCAGTCCTGATGCTCTTCTTCATATAGCCCAGCTTCTTGGATTATTTCCTCAACATATAAATTGAATAAGTATGGTGAAAGGATACAACTCTAACACACATCTTTCCTGACTTTAAGCAGTATCCCCTTGTTCTGTTCAAATGACTGCCTCTTGATCTATGCACACGTTCCTCATGAGCACAAATAAGTGTCCTGGAATTCCCATTCTCCGCAATGTTATCCATAATTTGTTATGATCCACACATTCGAATGCCTTTGCATAGTCAATAAAACACAGGTAAACATCTTCCTGATTCTCTGCTGTCAGCCAAGATCCATCTGACATCAGCAATGATATCCCTGGTTCCATGTCCTCTTCTGAGTCTGGCTTGAATTCCTGGCAGTTACCTGTCAACTTACTGCTGTGCCACTTTTGAATGATCTTCAGCAAAATTTTGCTTGCGTGTGATATTAATGATATTGTTTGATAATTTCCAAATTCTGTTGAATCATCTTTCTTGGGGATAGGCATAAATATGTATCACTTCCAATCAGTTGGCTAGGTAACCGTCTTGCAAATTTCTTGGCATAGATGAGTGAGCACCTCCAGGGCTGCATCCATTTATTGAAACATCTCAATTGGTATTCAGTCAATGTCTGGAGCCTTGTTTCTCACCAAGGCCTTCAGTGCAGCTTGAACTTCTTCCTTAAGTATCATGGGTTCCTGATCATATGCTACCTCCAGAAATGGTTGAAAGTCGACCAGTTCTTTTTGTGTATTGTGACTCTGTGTATTCCTTCCGTGTTCTTTTGATGCTTCATGTGTTGTTTAATATTTTTCCTACAGAATCCTTCAATATTGCAACTCGAGACTTGAATTTTTTCTTCAGTTCTTTAAGCTTGATAAGTGCTGAGCATGTTTTTCCCTTTTGGTTTTCTATCTCCAGGTATTTGCACATGTCATTATAATATTTTGCCTTCTTGAGCTGCCCTTCGAAATCTCCTGTTCAGCTCTTTTACATTATCATTTCTTCCATTAATTTTAGCTACTCCACATTCAAGAGCAAGTTCCAGAGTGTCTTCTGACATTCATTTTGGTCTTTTCTTTCTTTCCTGTGTTTTTAATGACTTCTTGCTTTCTTCGTGTATGATGTCCTGGATGCCATTCCACACTCATCTGGTCTTTGGTCCTTAGTGTTCAGTTCCTTGAATCTATTCTTGAAAGGGAACCAGACCACTCTTAACACCACTCTTATTCAACAATGTGTTGGAGGTTCTAGCCAGAGCAATTAGGCCAGATAAAGAAATAAAGGGCATCCAAATTAGTAAGAAAGAAGTAAAAGTGTCTCTATTTGCAGAAGACATGATTGTATACACAGAAAACCCTAAAGAATCCTCAAGAAAACTACTGAAACTAATAGAAGAGTTCAGCAGACTATCAGGATACAAAATAAACATATAAAAATCACTTGGATTCCTCTACACCAACAAAGAGAATGTCGAAGAGGAAATCATCAAATGAATACCATTTATAATAGCCCCCAAGAAGGTAAACTACTTAGGAATAAATCTAACCAGAGACATAAAAGACCTATACAAAGAAAACTACAAGACACTACTGCAAGAAACCCAAAAAGACCTACATAAATGGAAAACCTACCTTGCTCATAGAATAGATAGGAAGACTCAACATTGTAAAAATGTCTGTTCTACCCAAAGGGATCTCTAGATACAATTCCAACCTAAATTCCAATGACATTTTTTAATGAGATGGAGAAACAAATCACCACCTTCATATGGAAGGGAAAGAAGCTCCAGACAAGTAAAGCATTACTGAAAAAGAAGAACAAAGTGGGAGGTCTCACACTTCCTAACTTTAGAACATATTATACCACCACAGTAGTCAAAACAGCCTGGTACTGGTACAAAAACAGATACGTAGACCAATGGAATAGAATTGAGAATCCAGACATAAATCCATCCACATATGAACAGCTGATATTTGACAAAGGCCCAAAGTCAATTAAATGGGGAAAAGACAGTCTCTTTAACAAATGATGCTGGTATAACTGGATATCCATTTGCAAAGAAATGAAACAAGACCCATACCTCGCACCATGCACAAAAACTAACTCAAAGTGGATCAAAGGCCTAAATATAAAATCTAAAACAATAAAGATCATGGAAGAAAAAATAGAGACAACACTAGGAGCCCTAATACATGGCACAAACAGTTTGTAAAACATTACTAACGATGCACAAACACCAGAAGAGAAACTAGAGAACTGGGAGCTCCTAAAAATCAAACACTACGCTCATCCAAAGACTTCACTGAAAGAGTAAAAAGATAACCTACAGACTGGGAAAAAATTTTTAGCTACAACAATTCCGATCAGCATCTGATCTCTAAAAATCTACATGATACTGCAAAAACGCAACAATAAAAAGACAAAAAACCCAATTAAAAAATGGGCAAAGGATATGAACAGCACTTCTCCAAAGAAGACATTCAGGTAGGTAACAGATACATGAGGAAATGCTCAAGATCATTAGCCATTAGAGAAATGCAAATCAAAACTATAATGAGATACCATATCATTCTAACGAGGCTGGCGTTAATCCAAAAAACACAAAATAATAAATGTTGGAGAGGTTGTGGAGAGACTGGAACACTTATACACTGCTGGTGGGAATGTCAAATGGTACAATCACTTTGGAAATAGATTTGGTGCTTCCTTAAAAAGCTAGAAATAAAACAACTGTGCGATCCAGCAATCCCACTTCTTGGAATATATCTTCAAGAAATTAGAGCCTTCACCTAAACACATATATGCACACCCATGTTCATTGCAGCACTGTTTACAATAGCAAAAAGATGGAAGCAAGCAAGGTGTCCATCAATGGATGAATGGATAAATAAATTATGGTATATTCACACGATGGAATAGTACGCACCGATAAAGAACAATGATGAATCTGTGAAACATTTCATAACATGGAGGAATCTGGAAGGCACTACGCTGAGTGATACTAGTCAGTTGCAAAAGGACAAATATTGTATGAGACCACTATTATAAGAACTCAAGAAAAAGCTTAAACACAGAAGAAAATGTTCTTTGATTGTTACAGGGTGGGGAGGAAGAGAGAGGGGTATTCACTAATTAGATAGTAGACAAAAACTATTTTAGGTGAAGGAAAAGATAACACACAATACAGGAGAGGTCAGCACAACTGGACTAAACCAAAAGCAAAGGAGTTTCCTGAATACAAGTGAACACTTTGAAGGCCAGAGTAGCAGCAGTAGGGGTTTGGGGACCATGGTTTCAGGGACATCTAGATCAGTTGGCATAAAAAAATGCATTAAGGAAACATTCTGCATCCCACTGGGGTCTTAAACGCTAGCTAGTGCCCATCTAAGATGTATCAATTGGTCTCAATCCACCTAGAGCAAAGGAGAATGAAGAATACAGAAGACACAAGGTAATTATGAGCCCAAGAGACAGAAAGGGCCACATAAACCAGACTTTATCAACCTGAGACCAGAATAACTAGACGGCGCCCAGCTACAACCGAAGGCTGCCGGGATAACACAACAGAGAGTCCCTGTTGGAGCAGCAGAACAGAGGGATGCAGACCTCAAATTCTCGTAAAAACACCAGACTTAATGGTCTGACTGAGACTGGAGGGACCCAGAAGGTCATGGTCCCCAGATCTTCTGTTAGCCCAAGATTGGAATCATTCCCAAAGCCAACTCTTTAGACAGGGATTGGACTGGACTATAAGACGGGAAATGATACTGGTGAGGAATGAGTTTCTTGGCTCAAGTAGATACATGAGACTACGTGGGCAGCTCCTATCTGGAGGCAAGATGAGGAGGCAGAGGGGGACAGGAACTGGCTGAATGGACAAGGGAAATACAGCATGGAGAGGAGGAGTATGCTGTCTCATTAGGAGAAGAGAAACTAGGAGTACATATCAAGGTGTATGCGAGACTGACTTGATTTGTAAACTTTCACTTAAAGCATATTAAAAAAATCTATTCTTGAAATGGTCTCTAAATTCATGTGGGATATAGTCAAGGTCATACTTTGGCTCTCGTGGACTTTTTCTAATTTTCTTTAGTTGCAACTGGAACTCGCATATGAGCAGTTGATGGTCTGTTCTGCAGTTGGCCACTAGCCTTTTTCTGATTGATGATATTGAGCTTTTCCATTGTCTTTTTCCCCGGATATTTTTGATTTGATTTCTGTGCATTCCATCTGGTAAGGTCCACGTGTATAGTTGCCATTTATGTTGATGAAAAAAGGTTTTTGAAATGAAGAAGTCATTGGTTCTTGCGAAATTCTACCATGCAATCTCAGGCATCATTTCTATCACCAAGGCTATATTTTCCAACTACTAATCCTTCTTCTTTGTTTCCAATTTTTGCATTCCAATCTTCAGTAATTATCAATACAATCTGATTGAATGCTCGATCAATTTCAGACTGCAGAAGTTGGTAAAAATCTTCAATTTCTCCATTTTTGGCCTTAGTGGTTGGTGTATAAATTTGAATAATAGTAGTATTAACTGGTGTTCTTTGTAGGTGTATGGATATTATCCTATCTCTGACAGTGCTGTACTTCAGGATAGATTTGAAATATTCTTTTCAATGATGAATGCAATGCTATTCCTCTTCAAGTTGTCATTCCTGGCATAGTAGACCATATGATTGTCCAATTCAAAATGGCCAATACCAATCCCTTTCAGTTCACTAATACCTAAGATATTAATATTTATGCATTCTATCTCATTTTTGACGATTTCCAATTTTCCTAGATTCAAACTTCATACATTCCATGTTCCAATTATTAATGGATGTTTACAGCTGTTTCTTCTCATTTTGAGTCATGCCACATCAGCAAACGAAGATCCTGAAGGCTTGACTCTATCCACATCATTAAGGTTGACTCTACTTTGAGGTGGCAGCTCTTTCCCAGTTGTCTTTTGAGTGGCTACCAACCTGAGGGGTTCATCTTCCAGCACTAAATCACACAATGTTCTGCTACTATTCATAATGTAGAGGCTGGAACATCCCAAATGCATGGGTCAGGCTGGAGGCTTCCCCTGATTCAAGTAGCCACAGGGGCTGGCAGAATGAAGATCAGGTCAGACAGCAGGGTTCTTTTCTTGCTCATAGACTGCAAAGACCGATGAATCCCCAGATGGGCAGGCAAGACGGCAGGTAAGATGCTGGCTCAAGTCCCAAGAACTGGAGGTAAGACGGACAGGAGCCAGATGTAGGATCCAGTGCGAGCAAAATGCCTTGCCAGGCAGTCCACCTATATTGGTTGTAGGCCATACCTCCAAGGAAACTCCCTTTCAGTTGATTGGCTACTCATAGCAGATTCCATCATGAAGGTGATCACATTATATCAAATCTCATCATGGAAGTAATCAGAACATCATGTGACTGCCCATCTACATCATAACTGCCAAACAACTGAGAATCGTGGCCCAGCCAAGTTGACACACAACCTTAACAATCACACGGTCTAAATCAACAACCTCTCCCTTTCTCGATGAAATGTCCCCCCATTTTCCCCTGGGCAAGAAGTGAGTCCAAAGCCACTATGTATCTTCTAACAGACTCTCCTCACCAGTTAGGTTGAGCGAACAGGGACAGACCCCAAATTTCTACTGAACAATCACATTCTCTCTTCAAAAACTTTAAAATTGCCACTTAAAGTGACTAATTCACCTCTACTAGTGGCTGAATCTATACCTTGCCAACCTAGGAGCCATGGGGCATCCTTACTCTTTTTGATTCAACTCAGGAGTCCCTTTATCTGACTTCCAGAGAGAGAGGATGCAGCAGAAGTGCCAAGAAGAGCTGGGACTGGCAGCTGAGCCCTGATTGGGTTCTGCCAGCATTCCACCTCTTTATTCCAGCCCTTTCCCAAGGCATAGGAGTGACACTCTGGACTTGAATTTCTTGGGCACCTCTGCAGCCTCACAATACTTTCCCTCTTTTTGCCTAATATAGTACAAGGAAATCCCTATTCCTTACAATCAGAATGTCCTTATCCTATAAATAGACTGGTTTAGGGAGCCACCAGGGCTAGGGAAAGGATTCCCTGTCGCATGGAAATGATTAGGCAGGAAAATAGCTAGATGGGAAGCCAGTTAACACCGTTAGGTTTCTGCCCTGGCTAATTGAGCTAGGGTCCCTAAGAACCCTCAAAACATTCAAATCTAATGGGCATTTTTCACTCTGAGCTTCTTGAGTTCTCTGCAACATCCCAAGTCTTAGTCAATCTTCCCTTTATTCCTGTAATAGCATTTTTATTTGTTTTATGATTCAATGTTTTTATAGCTTTATTGAATTATAATTGACATACAATAAACTGAAAATATTTAAAGTGTAAAATATGATAACTTTTTATATATATATACAACTCTTAAAGCATCCCCACAATCAGTAAGGCAATGAACATATCCGTCTCTCCTAAATCTTTCCTGGTGCCTCTTGGAAGTTGATCCATGTCTCTTCCTACCGCTGCCCTGTCCCTTGGCAACCACTGACCTGCTTTCTGTCACTATAGGTTAATTTGCATTTTAAAAGAATCCTATATAAATGGGATCATCTACTCTGTGTTCTTTATATGAATCAGAGTTCAGTAAATATTTGAGCACTTTATCCCTGGGAATTCAGCCATGAACTGGACAGACATGTTTCCTGCCATCATGGAGGTTTCAGTCTAACAAGAAAAGCAGATATTGAATAAATAATTACAGTAAAGCCTATTGCGGGTCTTGATGAGAGGAGATGCTGTGAAGGAGGGATCTAACATAGGGACTTATTGCTATTAAAAAAAAAATTTTTTTTTCTTTTTTTTTATTGCTATTAGCTGCCATCAAATTGGCTCCCCATTCATGGAGCCCCTGTGGGTTAAAGAGTAAAACTGTTCCATAGGTTTTGTGGTCTGTAATCTTTACGGAAGCAGCTTGCCAGGCATTTCTTGCACTGCTTGGTGGGTTTGAAATTCTAACTTTTAGGTTAGCAGCCAATTGCAAATTGCTTGCACCATCCAGGTGTGTTAGGGGTATAAAAAGATCTGAAGAACTAATAGGAGTAAGCCAATAACAACAGACGTAGGGGTAAGGGTGAAGAGTCCAGGCAGAAGGAACAGAGTGCAAGAAGGCCCAGAGGAAGGAGAAAATGTGGCATACTTAGGGAACAGAAAGAAGTGCAGTATGGCTGGAGACAGTTAGGGGAAGAGCTTAAGACAGGTGTATGGAGAAGTGGACCAGTCACTGTGTCCTTTAGGGTTCAGATTCTCACATCCGTGAAATGACCCTTTCTTGACTCTCATCCAACCTTACCAACGTTTCTGTTTCTTCTTTCATTCTTTTGCCACCTTCTTCATGGCTGAGATAAAGAAAAACTTCAACTAGAGAAGTAACTGAAAACCCAGAGTCACACAGCCAGCTGGAACCAAGGTGAGGACACAACTCAGTTTCCCAAACTCTGAGTCCAGTGGTGCCACACAGGCAGATGACAGGGCAGAACAGCAGCTCACCAGTGCTTTTGAGACCCTGACACCAAAACAGACTCAGGCATCATAGCCGACATCAAGGAGAATGGATGTGTCAGATGTCAAAGACAAATTTGAAAGAAGTGTTTCATTGACACACAGACAGCCCCATGCCACTTAGCACTTGATTACCTACTGGCACTAAAGCCTGTTTATGGTGTCCCTTACATTTTTCTTCAATTAGTGAAGTAATTGATGCTATAAAAAACTATGAAAATATAAATGTAAGAAAGCATGTTGCATAATTAATAATATATGCATATGCATGGCAGGGTGTTTCTTGCTGGCATACATATGCATATGTCATTAATTGAAACATAATCACTTTGTTTTACTTCCAGGGTGGTAGTACAAGTCAAACCGCCTATATGGCAGCTCTCAGCCTGATTTCTGGGTGTATTACAATGACCACACAGGAGGACCAGCAAGGACCAGGGGGAAAATTGCTGGGCCCTCAGCTCTGCATTAACTCACTGTGTGACTGTAGTGATTTTCCTGTGGACCTCAGTTTTTCCATCTGTAAAGTTGGAAGATTGGGGTTGTGTTGGTAGTTTACATAAATAAAGTCAGTACATCCCTTTATTCAAACAAAATCTTAAAAGGAAACTAATATATAAAACATAAACATCGAATCTCTCTACTTAAGGTTAGAGTGGGGGGTTCCCTCTAGTTCCATGCCCTCTTATTCTATGCCCCTTACGTGTGCCCCTGAAAACTGTCTAAATCAATTTGAAACATAGTGCCTAGATTATTGGAAAGGTCAGCGGTATTTTTTTTCCCTTCCAGGAATACCAGCACCAGAGGGTCATATGGGCCATGTAATATAGTGGGGAGACAAAAAAAAAAAAAAAAGAACTCACCGTCGAGTTGATTCTGACTCATAGCAACCCTATAGGACAGAGTAGACCTGCCCCATAGGGTTTCCAAGGAGCACCTGGTGCATTTGAACTGCCAGCCTTTTGGTTAGCAGCTGTAGCTCTTAACCACAATGCCACCAGGGTTTTCAAGTGGGGAGAACAGGGTAGGATTTGAGAGACCCAAGTTCGCATTTGGACTCTGTCCCTCATTAGCGATGGGACCTCACACCACTCCCCTGCTCAACCTCAGTGCCTTGTACTTCTTCATCTGCCAAGAAAGAGGATAATCCCTCTCCCTCCTTATCATTTAGAGATATCAAATTAGATACTGCCTGTCAAAGCACTCTGAGTGGTGAAGTGTACAATGAGAAGACAAATATATACATACATTTATAAACCAAAACCAAACCCAATGCCATCGAGTTGATTCTGACTCATAAATAGTGACCCTATATATACATCTTTTCATAATTGATGTGGGCTTTGAACCCAATTGCTTATATATACATCTTTTCATAATTGATGTGGGCTTTGAACCCAATTGCTCTGCCACTTACTATTCGACCTTGAGCAAGTTATTTAACCTTTTTGTGTGCTGGTTTCCTCATCTGTAAAACTGGAATAATGATATTATCTATGTACAGTGAAACCTGTGAGAGCCAGAACTCGACAAGACTGCATTGTTTTTCTGGGTTTCTCAAGTTTTCTGCCATTGACATGGTGCAGTCTTATCACTTTTTTTTATTGCTCCCTATTAGTGGAAAATATTTGAGTTTTCCTTCTCTGATAGGTTTCCACTGTATACAAGTTCTGGCTTTTACAGGTTTTATTGTATAAATTGTTGGATTAATATATGTGCTAAATTCAAAAACAATGTCTATGGGCAATAAGTGTTCATTATTATTATTATTGTTATGACTTTTATCAGCTTTAGTGGAAAGCCGCTGGACACTGAGGATGAGGAAGCCTGGGTGCTAACCCTAAACCTACCACTCTATATGTTAGTCCTTAACAAATAAAAAGGCTCACCTAACAGCAGTGGGTTTACCTCAAAGAATTCTAGGGATTACATAAGAGAAGAGATTAAATGAGATATTGGTATTAAAATGCTCCCTGGGTAATGCAAACACTTAAGCATTTGACTGCTAACCAAAAGATTGGTGGTTCAGGTTCACCCAGAGGCACATAGGAAGACAGGCCTGGCAGTCTACTTCTGAAATATTAGCCATTGAAAACTTCATGGAGCTCAGTTCTGCTCTGCCACACATGGGATTGCCATCAGCTGGAACTGATTCAATGGCAAGTGGTTTTTTTTTGTTTTTTACAAATATCAAGTTTAGAGACACTTTCTAAAGACAAACCAAAATAAGCAACATATTGAAAAATGATCCTGAGGGTTAAATAGGAAAGATAACAGATTTAGCAGGGCATTCAGATTTCCTATCTCAGTTTCAGCTGAGGTATAAAATAAATGCAAAAAAGACATGAAAGGCAAATTTTTTACCACCCCAAGTCAACCACCCACCTCAGCCTGTAGGATTGGAGAGGCCAAGAAATGGAGAACAGAGAGCTTGAGAGAGGATGTTAGGAGAGAAATGCTAGTGTGCTGTGAGCCATCCTGCTGAAGCGGAGGTATGAGTAAGAGTCTGTTCCTCACCTGAAACTTAGGTAAAGTGACTTTAAGAAGACTACTCAGAAGGCTTCTCTGGCTTTCTTGAGGAAGTCGGAGGGTGGAAAAATGGAGGTAGGGGATATTACAATATACCTCTTATCTTTCTTGAGAAACCCAAGGCCCAGAAGTAGGCTGGCTGGATCCTTTGATGGCAGAGCAAAAGAAAGGTTTCAGAGTTGAGGATCAGACAGTACTCACAGAGCTAGTTTCCCAAGGCAAAGGATCCCTGAGCAATTCTGGCAGATAGTTCAGCTGTGGACCATGTGGGGTAGAGTACTGCAATGAGGTCACCTTAGGAATTTCTAAGAGGGGATCCTGAAGAGGTGAAAGGGTCTCAGTCAAAAGAGGTTGGAGGTATACCACCCTGTGCCCAGGGAATGAGCAGGATGAATTAAGCATCTTCAAAGGAACTGTAGATGCCAGATATCCCATTAATAAAAGCTATCTGAGAAACTCTCACAAAGAAGAGAGTCAGCTGTCAATATCTCTCAAGTCCAGGGAGTGCAATGTCCACTCAGGACAATATCAGTCTGGTCAGAACTTCTCCATTCCACTCCACCCCACATCTTCACTCTTGAAGAGGTCAGGCATCATGGTTAGCAAGATGGAGGAAGGGCTGAGCACAAAGTTGCGAAAGAGATTAGAAACCATTCATGATTCATGCCCCGTCCACCGTTTACAGCTTCCCGCCCACAAACTGGGTATGGAGAACTTTTCCTTTGAAAGCTTGACTATAACATCTAGAGATTTTGCTCTCTGGGTTGAGACCACATGTTACCTCAAAAACACCATGAGAGTGCCACGGACAGGGAGGAGCTATGGCCCTGAGTATGTTTAAAGGGGAGAGAAAAAAATATAGTTGCTTGATGAAATCATCTCTCAGATCATGCTTTTCAAATCAATGGTACTAAATTATGTGCTATGAAAGTCAGAAACCTTTTGGTCCAAAAAGATAGAAAACTTTGTTTTTCTGTGGTTGTCGTTGCTGTTTAGTCTGAGAAAGAATGGCAGAAAAACGACTTTCAGCTCGTCAGCCACGTAAATCAGAAGTCTGCAGCCAAGAGGTCCAGGGCTCAGAATTAAGTTGTGAACACAGAGCTTTTCTGGGACAGGGTCAGCCTTGTACACAGGTTAATTACCGGATCACCAAAATCATGTAATTTTAGAGAGGCTTGAGGGTTTCATTACCTTCCTCACTCCAAGTTTAAATAAATATTCTTAATGTCCCATTTGATGCTAACAACTATTACTTTTGTTTCAAACCTTTGATCCCTGACACAATTATAGGTAAGTCACATTTTGTTCTTCTCAGTCACTTACAAAACCAGTTGCCGTGGAGTTGACTCCATAGTGACACCATGTGTGTCAGAGTAGAACTGTGCTCCATAGGATTTTCAATGGTTGTATTTTTCAGAAGTTGATCACCAGGCTTTTCTTCCGAGGGGTCTCTGGGTAGACTGGAATCACCAACCTTTTAGTTAGTAGCCCATTGAATTAACCATTTGTACCACTCAATGACTACATGCCCCAACCTAAAAGGGCAGGATTCATTTCTGAATACAGGCTTTGATGGAAGAGGAGAGGCAGGTGGACCCTGTATGGCTGGGGAAGACAAGGAGTGCTACAACAGCCAGTGATGAGCTCTGCCAGCCTCCTAACTACCTCAAACAAGCTCTGGCATGCAGAAGCTTCCTATTATTCCCACCACTATGCTTTAAATTTCTTTAAACCATGGCAAAGATGAGAAGTTGGGTTTAACAATTGTATTATAACATCAGAATATCAGAAGCAAACCTGGGACTCATTAACAATTGGGAAAGTCACTACATTTCATTTTGCAACTCCCATTGAAGGTAGTCTGGAGCACAGGGTAGAGGAGGACCATGAGGCCCCATCCTTACTGAGCACATCACGATGGGATCTATTGGCGAGGTGTGCCATGGGTGAAAATAGCAAATGTAAGCACATATGCCATTTCCTTCCTCGATTGCCACTACCTGCACCCACCTAGTTCCATCCCCTATTGCCTGCTTCTCCCTATAGCTACAGCTAGTTGACTTCCAGTTTCCTCCTCTGTAAAATGCCAGTGGTAGCACAAAAAAGCACAGGTGTCATAGAATAATGGTGATGTGTAAATGAGCTAATGCACACAGGGTGTTAACACACATCTAGCTTATACTAAGTGCCCAGTAAAGGGTGGTTATCAAGTGTCTCAATAGCTTTACAAGAGGAGTTTTATTCCTATCCTCCAGTAATCTTTAAGATGCTAAAAAACATTCTAACTGAGAAACACATGGCCGCACAGCTGTGAGTCACCAGGCTAAGGTTCAAATCTAGATCTTTTCTGGCTCCAATGTCTGTGGTTTTTCTACTATACCATTCTGCTTTCTAGGAACTGAAATCTTGTCATTTGGACCACAGCCTTGGAACTGGGACTGCATCACTTCATCTCTTGGATGATGTGTGTCCACCCCTCAGAGGCTCACCCATTTCTGGAGTTTTCTTTCATTACTACTGGGATAGCCCTTGTCTTAGTTTATTTATGCTGCTTTAATAGGAATACCACAAGTCAGAGGGTTTAAAAAATAGAAATTTATCTTCTCTCAGGTTAGGAGACTAGAAGCCCAAATTCAGGGTGTGAATCTAGGGGGAGGTCCTTCTTTGCCTGTTTCAGCTTCTAGTAGTTGGCAATCCTTGGAGTTCCGGGGCTCATAGACTCATCTGCCTCCCTCACCTGATAGAATCTGTCTTACCCCTGTGTCTGCTTGTCTCTCTATGTTTATGCTGCTCTTTATATAACTCAGAAGTAATTAGGTTTAGGATCCACCCTACACTGCTATGACCTCAACTGATTGATGGATTATATTACTACACTAGATTGCGTTACATCCACATGTGTAGGGGTTAGGATTCCAACATGTATTTGGAGGAGGGGCACAATTCATCCCATAACACCCCTCCACTCAAAATTAAACTGCCAGGGCTGACTGATGACCTGGAATAGGGTTCGATATCTGTCCCCGTGACCGCAGATACCCAGCTCCTGCAAATGGACCTGTCTTCCCAGCTGATGCTTAAAAAACCTAAATCAAACCTATTGCCATCAAGTCGACTCTGATCCACAGTGGCTCAGTAAGGACAGAGTAAAAATGCCCCATGGGACTTCCAAAGCTGTAACCTTTATGGAAGCAGACTGCCATATCTTTCTCCCTCAGAGAAGCTGGTGGGTTCAAATGGCTGACCTTTGGGTTAGCAGCCCAGTGCTTAACCAATGCACCACCAGGGCTCCTTCCCAGCTGCTGCATCAGTGCGTAAATCCAGCTTACTCATTCAGTGAGTGAGTTTTTTGTTTTTTGGTTTGTTTAGCGCTGACTATGTGCTAGGCATTATACTATAGAAGCAACAGTGAGCAAACTAGTTACAGTCCATGCCCTAATGGGGCTTATACTCTAATGAGGAAAAAAAAGGCAAGCATAAAACTAAGTCATTGTCTTAGTCATCTAGTGCTGCTGTAACAGAAATACCAAAAGTGGATGGCTTTAAGGAGGAGAAATTTATTTCCTCACAGTAAAGTAAGCTAAAAGTCCAAATTCAGGGTATCAGCTACAGGGGAAGGCTTTCTCTGTCTGTCAGTTCCGGAGAAGAGTCCTTCTCATCAATCTTCTCCCGGACTAGGAGCTTCACCACACAGGAGCCCTGAGTGCGAAGGACTTGCTCTACTCCCGGCACTGGTTTCTTGGTGGTATGAGGTCCCCTTGTCTCTCTGCATGCTTCTCTCTTTCATATCTCAAGAGATTGCCTCAAGACACAATCCAATCTTGTAGATTGAGTCCTGCCTTATTAACATAACATAACTGCCGCCTGTCCTCCCCTCATTAACATCATAGAGGTAGGATTTACAACACATAGGGGAATCACACCAGATGACAAAATGGTGGACAATCACACAATACTGGGAATCATGGCCTACCCAAATTGATACACATATTTTTGGGGGACACAATTCAATCCATGACAGTCATGAAAACATATAATCATGAGCTGCGATAATTGATATGAAGGGAGAGTACAGGGTCTAACAAGGGAATCTGACCTAGTTTGGAGAGTTAGTTTTTTAACCTCTCTCAAACTGTATCTCTTTGTTGATTTTTTTTTAAATTTTATTGATTCTTTGCGGTTTAAGAGAAGTTCTTACCTTATGCTGTGTTTTAAGGATTAAATGATATGGTGCTTGTAAAGCACTAATGACAATACCTGGCACAAAGAACATTCTCAGATGCCAGCAACTGCTGCCACTGTTATCATTATTTTTTCATCTTCTAAAGAAGAAGCATTTTTGCTGAGACCTAGAGGAGGTAGAGACGTGAGCTAGGAGTTTCTCAGCTCTAACCTGCCTCCCTCTCCTGCTATAGTTAATTGGGCCATACATAGCCAAATCTCAATATAGTAAGTATGACACATTATCGTCCATTTTAAGAGGTGAACTGAAGTCATTTTTTCAAGGTCACAGGGAAGGTAGTGGCTGAGATCAGAACCTGCCTATGAACTCCTCACCTAAGGCTCTTTCTACTACCCTACACATCTTGTAACATTTCTTCATCTTAAGGTGATATCATAATCAAAACATAATTGATAAAACTTAACAGAATGCAACAATCTAAACTCAAAGTATGCAACTTGGCTTTAGGAATTTGTTTTTGTTATTTTTTTCCTCTTGTTGCATAACGAAAGGCTCAATTAGCCCCGATTCTGATCAGAAAACTATGGTTCCATCAGCTGTCTGAACCCAGAAAATCCTCTCCCCTGAATTCTCCCAGTAGGATTCCCAACCGGAAAGCAAACAACAGATTGAGAAGATTGGGGCGTGCAGGTCTAAAATATGATTTGATACTTGTTTTTAATTCCCAGCATCAAAGCCAAGCAGAGCAGAAAACTAAACGTGAAATGAGAAAGATAAAAGGATGTAGATTAAAAAGAGGGGGCCCAGGACAGGAGGAGCTCAGAGTGGTACCAGTTGCCACAATTCCAAACAGCTACCAGAGCTACCGTCTGCATGGGTGTTGGCCACATTTCCCAGATTCTCTTGCAAAACCACTAGATAAACATGCACGAGGCTCTCCCCTGAAGTGACTGATCATGGGCTACCTAACAGTCAAAGTAATCAATGCTTTGAATGAGGCTTGCTTATTCAAGGAGAAGAAATATCAATTTTTATTCCTTGCAGCAACTTGAGATCTGAATCTCCTTTATCATCTCTGTACTTAACTGGGATGAACAAGTCATCTAACTAAAACACAAACTGCTGAAATGCACACTGTCTGTGAGATCCCCTGCCTGCCACTGGTGCCTACCTGGTGTGGTTAAAATGTACAACCTACCCTGATTCATGTTTTGCACTTGCTCCATAGATTCATGACCAGCTGTGTACCCACCTGCCATGGATGGAATTGTGTCCCCAAAATATCTGTCAGCTTGGCTAGGTAGTGATTCCCAGTATCGTATGACTGTCTACCATTTTGTCATCTGAGGTGATTTCCCTATGTGTTGTAAATCCGATCACTATGATGTAAAGAGGTGGATTAGTGGCAGTTATATTGATGAGATCTATACCTTTATTGTCTTAAGCCTATCTCTTTTGAGATATAAAAGAGAGGAGTGAGCAGAGAGACAAGGGGACCTCGTACCACCAAGAAAGTAGTGCCCGGAGCAGAGTGTGTCCTTTGGACCTGAGGTTGCTGTGCAGGGAAGCTCCTCGACCAAGCGAAGACTAATGACATGGACCTTCCTCTGGAGCTGACAGAGAAAGCCTTCTCTTGGATCTGTGCCCTGAATTTGGACTTCTAGCCTACTAAACTTTGAGAGAATAAATTTCTCTTGGTTAAAGCCATCCACTTGTGGCATTTCTGTAATAGCAGCACTGGATAACCAAGACATCCCCAAACAAAGCAAACTTGACTTTGTCAGTAGATTCTTTCTTTTTTTTTAGTTTTAAAATATTTTTTAATTTACAAAGGAGTCCTGGTGGCACAGTGGTTAAGCGCTCAGCTGCTAACTGAAATGTTGGCAGTTCAAACCTACCAGCCACTCTTCAGGAAAAAGATGTGGCAGCTTGCTTCCGTAAAGATTACAGACTTGGAAACTCAATGGGGCGGTTCTACTCTGTCCTAGAAGGTAGCTATAAGGTCACTATGAGTCATAATTGACTTGACAACACACAGTAGTAATTTAATTTGCATGCATTTCATCCTTCTAGTGTATTTTTTAAAATAATATTTTATGGTTTTTTCAGTCAAAGTTTACACAGAAAATTAGGTTCCTATTTGACAAGTTCTACACAAATTGTTCAGTGACATTAGTTACATTTTTCACAATGTGTCATTGTTCTCTTTAATTGCATCTTAGTTGTTCCATTTTCAGTAGTTTAGTTTCACTGTCCCCTAAGCTTCTCACCTTTCCTTTAGAGTAATTGTTGACCTGTCAGTAGATTCTTTACGGTTTGTTCATTAGTTTGTTCATTTGTCTATTCATTCATGTATTGTTGAGCATTTACCATATGACAGGCATGATTCTAAGCACAGGGAAGTATAGAAGAACACAAAAGACAGAGATGCTGCCTTCATGGAACTTATATTTTAGTGGGTTTGAACCATTCACCAGTCATACATATATTGAGCACCTATTACCTGCTAGAAATGTGCCAGGTGCTGGGCCAACAAAGATGAAAGAGAATGTGGATAACATCATCTAGTGACGTCAAGGACCAAAGCAGATAATTGTATTACTAAGTGGCAGTGACAGTATCAGAAACAGGACTAAGAGGATTACTTAGCTAACTTAGTTATCTACTGCTGCTATAACAGAAATACCACAAGTGGATGGTTTTAACAAAAGGAACTTTATTCTTTCACAGTTTAGGAGGCTGGAAGGCCAAATTCAGGGTGCCAGCTCTAGAGGAAGGTTTTCTCTCTCTGTCAGCTCTGCTGGAAGGTTCTTGTCTCCTTTCAACATCTGTGGGCCTGATGTACCTTGGAGATCTTCAGGGTCTTGGCATCAGTCTTCCCCTGGGTCTAAGAGGTTCTCAGTGTGTGGACCCCAGGTCCAAAGAACGTGCTCTACTCCTGGCTCTTCTTTCTTGGTGGTAGTGAGATCCATTCCCTCTCTGCTTGTTTCTCTCTCCTTTTATCTCCTGTAAGGTAAAAAGTGTGACTCAAGCAAGGGTATGACTTAGGTAAGGGTGTGACTTAAGTAAGGGCATGACTTGAATTACACCCTCTTGTAAGGCTGTGACTCAAGATACACCCCACACTGATTGTGCATCATTAACATATAGAGGTTAGGATTTATGATATATTACAAAATGGAGAATAATTACATCAGATCACAAAATGTAGGACAGCCACACAATACGGGGAATCATGGCCTAGTTAAGTTGACACATATATTTGGGGCACCCAATTCAACCCATGACACTAACCTAGCAATATATGGGAAAGGGAGTACATAAAATAAATTTTCCCAAAAGAGCTTGATGTCACTTAACTGTTTCATAGTTATTCATTTGTGCAATAAATCATTGAATACCTCAAAATGCTTAGAAGAATTTCTGACACACGTAAGCCCTAGATACGTGTTTGCTTTTGTTGTGATCCATACTGTTTTTAGCCAGGTATGGTATTAGGCACGTAGTAACACTAAACAAGACAAAACAAAAAAACACTGAACCCAGAGGCAGGTGAACCTAGGAGGGAAACGAGACCAGAGGATTCCAGGCTGGTCTCCAAACACCTAGTCTGGTTTCTCTCCAATACGCTGCTGTTGCATACACCACTAACATAGCAATAGAATTCATCGCAAAGGTCTCTATTTTTAAAAATGAATAATGAGTTTTTAACACACTTTTTGTAGACAGTCCCACAGAGGAAATGTGGCTGAATTCATCTTTTTTCAGCTGTATCAGACCCAGAAAATTCTCCTGGAGTAATGTTCAGGGAAAGAAAGCTTGGAGTGCTATCACCATCTGTTCTAAGTAAATATCACCACTGGTCTTTATTTAGCATTCTCTCTTCCCAAGATCTCCCTGCCCTGGTTTAGAGGTCTGGTTTAGAGGAGGATACCGGGACATAGGACAGTCAGCCAAGGTCAACTGGGCAATATCTAAGGAATAAATCCAAGACCATCCACTGTCTCTGATAAAACCAGAGAGCCTGCTGAGTACACCATGACTTGGGTTTGGAAAAACCCCAAGGAACACAATTTCTCAAACCCCGCAGCAGAGAAATACAGTTTGGATATTTCAATCCATGCATATCTTGGCTGTGGGCTATATTTCCAAAGGCAAATATTGTTAAGCAAGTCATTCCATCTCTCCATGCCATGGGTGGCTGCCGATTGAGGGGACTGGGAATGGAGCCAGGAGCGGTGAATACAGCACAGAGGTGATGTGGGGCATCAGTGGAGCGATGAGGTCAGAAGCCAGGCACTCCAGTTGCAAATGTTACAGGATGGAGCAACGCAGGAAGACCAGAGCTCGTGCAAATATGAGCCCACCAGAAATGAACACTTCAAATTTGGTGGATCAGGAGCCAGGCAAAAAACCTGGAAATTGAGGTGTCAGGATGAACCAAGTCAGGCAAACAACTACAAATAGATGGCTGGAAGAAACAGATCATGTCATGGCGACTGCTACTGACCTAACCTCCCCTGCTTTCCCTTCCATTTTGTCCTGGTGAGAATCAGATATAAGCAAACCTGACCAAAAGGCCCTAGTATGTTACCTTTCAGTTGTCACTTGGTTATGTTCTTGTGCAGGCCTAGGGAACAGGCAAAACATAGGCTGTGGCATAATTATGATGCTTAGGTCATTTGTTCATTCATTCAGATATTTACTCACACGTTCTATGTGCCAAACACTGTGCTAAGTACTGGAAGTAAACTGGCAGTCAAAAGCAGGCATGGTCTCTGCCCTCCTATAGGTTACAGACTTGTTAGGGAGAACAGATATTAATCAAATAATTAAAAAGAAAGAGAGAGAGAGAGAGATGCCACTGTGGTACATGCTCCAAAGGAAAGTACCCAAATGCTGTCAAAGGGATTTGAACTAGTCAGGGTGGTCAAAGAAGGCCTCCCCAGGAAATGACAATACAAAGTTTCTAGAAAGCAAAGTAGGATGGGCGGGGTTGGGAGGGGGAAGAAGAACATTCCAGTTCTGCTAATGGGCTTTAGCAGGAAGGGATATGACAAGAACAAAGAACTAGCTTATTTCAAAATTCAAATTTTATGATTCAGTAATTAATTCTTAAAGCAGTTAACTACTGCCGGTGGGACCCAATGTGTCATCAGTGCTGTGTAGGATACAAGGGTCGGGAGATAAAAGCCCTGATCTGAGAGATATTGTAGAGACTTCAAGGGTCTACCACTTACTGAACTCCTCCTCTGTGCCCGATGCTTTACATTTGCTATTTAATTTACACCCTAAGAGGAAGCACTATTATTCCCATTTTATAGACAGGAAAATTGAGGTTCAGGTCACAGACCTGAGCATGCTACTTGTGCCTCTGTCTGATTACCAAGCCTATGTAGTTTTCATATAACACAATGCCTTTAATCAGAACCGTACATGGAAACAAACTAGATAGGTTTTGGGTACTAGCCCATTTTTCCCATCAGCAGAGTTTTATTTCTACCTAGGTGATGGGTATGCTGTGCGTGTGCAATCATAAATACATACAGCTTAAAACTTTTACCTTGGGTAGTATGCACAAAAAGCACACACACATACATATACACACATATAATCATAATCCGCCAGGCGCTCCTTGGACACTCTGTGGGGCAGTTCTACTCTGTCCTATAGGGTCGCTATGAGTCGGAATCGACTTGACAGCACTCGGTTTGGAATAATTATACTTTGGCTACTAATCTTTTAAGTATCCAGATATAAAAGACACCCAGTCCTAAACCATATGGATCGTAAATTTGTTGGCTCAGACTAGCCTTCAGGACCTTAAAAATGCACAGGTCATCATTATGAACATCAGTTATCACAGCATGGTAACTGACTTGATATGCTACTTAATGAGGTATTATAAGGTCATAAAATGCCAATACTTCGGAACCACCAGGGTCTTTAATTACCATTTTAACCTAGGGTTTTTCAAACTGTGTTCCACAAAAAACTTAGTTCTGCAAGAGGTTAAGATAAGAACTGGAGGGAAACAAATATTAGGTCGAATAACTTTGAGAAACATTCCATTTTATTTTGAACCATTGCTGATATTCTCAGAGCCTGTAAAGTGGTAATATGAATGTGACCCTACAACCCTATAATAAGCCATTGCTGTTGAGTCAATTCCAACTCATAGACCCTACAACAGGAGGGTAGAATACACAGGTTTTCCCAACATTATTTAGGTATGGAATAGAATACAATATCCTATTCTGGAACACAATTTTGGTAACAGAGGTTATTCAAAACCACTTATTTTATGTACAGACATATACAGAGAGAAATTAGTTCTTCTTTTACCCAAGGTTATTGCTAGGTTTTGGCAGAGCCAGGACCAGAACTTGAGAACTCAGGATGGATTTAAGGCATTGACCTATCCTCTTCACGTGTCCTTGTCTGAAAAATATCAAGGAGATGGCTCACAAGGTTGTAGAGGCTGGAAAGTCCCAAGTCCACAAGTCAGGCTGGAAGCTTCTCCTGACTCACCTAGCTGTAGGGGCTGGTGAGCCCAAGATCTACAGGTCAGACAGGAGGCCTCTAGCTCACAGGCTGCAGAGGTTAATGAATTCCAAGATTGGCACGTAAGCTGCTAGCTCAGGTCCCAAGAACCAGAGGTTAGATGCAGGATTCAGGGAGAGCAAAAGACCACCAGCTTTGCCAGAAAGTGCACATGTATTGATGTAGGCCACACCCCCAAGGAAACACCCTTTCAACTAATTGGCTGCTCATAGCAGATCTCATTACGGAAGTGATTACCTTATATTAGATCTCATCATTGGGATGATTACATCATTACATAGCTGCCAGACTATATAACTGCCAAACCACTAAGAATCATGGCCCAGCTAAGATGACACACAACCTTAACCACCACAGGGAATGAAAAGGAATCCTGTTTAAATTAAGGTTTTCTTTTCTTCCTCACTTCTTTTTTCTTTCTACTCTAGGGTAGAAATGAAAGTGGTAAAGTTCTGTAAATAATAGCTCTCCCAGGCTTAGAAAAAATAAAGGAAAGAAAAAGGTACACTTTTAAGGTTATTGAAAGGCATAAATAATTTTCTATTATTGCCTGAATTTTCCAGGATATAAAAGCTCCCTGGGGCTTTTGTCTCCTGGTCCTTTGGGTTCTCATCACTGTATATGGACTCAGAGTGGACAGTACCCAGAAGCTGGCCAGCACCATCAAAACTCCTCGATGATTTATGCAGAAACCAGTTGCTCCTCCACCTTCTCTACTACAGCATTTTTGTTTTTTTTGCTCCAGACACTGTGATTATGAAATGTCACAGAGGAATCAGTTCAATAGTCTTTTAAAAATATAAAAGCAACTGGAATGAAAACCTACCCAGAATCTCAAGCTCTCTTAAAGTCCAAGCTTTGTATAGAAGCAAGCAGATTGATTTTGTGTACAGTGATGAGTATGTTCTTCCCCTAAAAATAATCTCTCTTCCATTGCCTGATGATGTGTCTGAAGTTCCAGCACTCGGGAGGCATGAGGCCACTATTCAAAGGACAAATACCATCAAACAACTTAGAGAAGACTGATAACCAAGGGACAATGCAGATTTACAGAAACGGAGAGAGATCTAGTCATGAAATTTGCTGGATAATGTCCACCTGTGCTGGGCAGTGTTCTGCATACATTGGAGGACTTGATCAGACTTAAAATTAGACATCCAGAAAGATAAGTTCATTGGAGTCATACACAGGGATTTCACTTAGTAAGTTGAACTCCATGTGAAAGCTTGAGAGACAGGGAGCAACTAGGGAATTTAAATAGTTTCCTTTTCAAGGTTACTCTTTCATTTGCCCTCAGCATGTCTAGAATTCAGTGTGAGCTGGAAAAAGTCCATGTGCTGCTCCCAGAAAGGGTCTCAGCCTGCAGTCCTCCCAGGGTGGGAGCATCTTGATGCACTGGAACTCTAGGTGTAAGAAAACATGTTTCTGTTCAGCATGGGAAAAAAGGAGGTAGGAAAATGTCCATTCTTGATGACTACATTAATGGATCTTTTAGGGTAAATTTAACAGTTCAGGATCTTCACCTAACACACTGATTAGTACTTAGCCCCATATAAAATCAGATTATATTGAATCAGCCACCATTTGTATAGCTATATGACCCAATGCCCTAGGTGGTTATTCAACTTGCACGAAGTCATGCAGCTGATGATAAAAGAACTAAATTCAAAATATGTCTGCTTCTAAAAGCTGATCCCAATTTACTGTGACACACTGACATCAAGGGTCATAGACCATGGAGGGTAGAGACTTTCATTTGTCCACCCAATATCCATTCCCCTTTCTCCTTAGCAAGAGATCTCTATATTGTTAGGTGCAGCAATGTGTACAGATAGAAGTCTATGTTTCCCAGCCTCCCTCACAGATATGATTTAGGTATGTGGGTCATTGGGTAAGACTTGAAAAGAAGTTGACTCACCTGGGAGTTATGCCCTTTTGCTCATTGTTGCTCCTTCTTTCCAGATGCTTGGAACATTCACTTAATGACTGGAGCTTCAGCAGACATCAAGGACTATGAGACAACCTATAGGAGAACAGTTATTTGTAAGGGTGGTTGAATAGAAAAAAAGGGATCTTGGGTCCCTAACGACTTGGTGCCCAACTCTATATGTCTTTTACATAAGAGAAAAATGAGCTCGTGTTTTCTGTAAGACGTTGTCATTTTGGATATCTGTTGCTATCAGTCAAAGATAACTCCTAATTGATATTCCACAGTTTCACAAACACTTCTTTATACATCAACGTGCAATTAGAGAAGAATAATTAAATTTTAGAGATGGAAGAGACTCTAGTTTGGTCCAACCACCTTTTCCTATAGATTGGAATAATGAAAACCAGTTATTCATTCATTTAAAAAACATTTATCAACAGGGGAGAAAGTATCAAGCTCAGGGAAACAAAGATGAAGATAAACAGTTCTTTCCTATGAAGTACTTACTATTCAGTTGAGGAGTTCAGTAAAAGAACTCTCAAAATAAAGCCAGATAAGAGCTTTAATGGAGGGATGTACTAGGGCACCTTAAAAATATAGAAGCAGATTATCTAATTCAACTTCGGAAGAGCTTAGTAACATCAGGAAATGAATCCAAGGACTGAGTCATCAAGGAGAAGTAGAAAGTCCCCTAGAAGGGAACTGAGTGGTCCAATACCACATGATAAGGTCAGGGCTTTAACTTCAAGTTCTTAAATCCTACTGCTTTGTTCCTCCTTGAAATCAATTGCTGAAAATGTCTTTGAAGAACGTGAGATGATTCCTCATCTCCACAGTGACCAGCCACACTGGTGAGAAACTGAGGCTTCGGGACAACTTGGGGAAAATATTAATGAGACAAATATTTAAAAAACATGAAATTAGCTAAATTTTTATTTTAAACAGTATGCATGTTCATTATAAAATGATGTTTTAAGTTGGGTGCTCTAGAGAAGCAAAACCAATAAAGTGCATAAATATCTATATAGAGATATTTATATCAAGGAAATGGCTCACGTGTTTGTTGAGGTTGGAATGTCCTAAATTTGTGGATCAGGCCGGAGGCTTCTCCTGATTTACTTAGCTCCAGGGGCTGGCAAACCCAAGGTTGGCAAATCAGACTATAGGGCTCTGGCTCACAGGCTTCGAAGACCGACAAATCCAAAGATTGGCAGGCAAGACGGTAGGTAAACTGCTAGCTCAAGTCCCAAAAACCAGAGATCAGATGAACAGGAGCTAGCTGCAGAACCCAGTGCAAGCAAAAGCACACAAGCCTTGCCACAAAGTCCACTTATATTCCATGCAGGCCACACCCCCAAGGAAACGCCCCTTCAACTGATAAGCTACTCACAACAGATCCCATCATAGAGGTGATCACATTATATCAGATCTCCTCATGGAAGTGATTACATCATCGTATGGCTACCAAACTACAACATTACTGCCAGATCACTGAGAATCATGGCCCAGCCAAGTTGACACACAACATTAACGATCACGAAGGGTAACAATTTGGAAAAGCATAAGGAAGAAAAAAATACCTTAAATAATACCACCACAGCAGGCCTAATTTTAAAACAACAAAATCTTTTAACTTATTACTTTAACATGTGCTCACTACAGAAAGAAAGAAGGAAGGAAGGAAAGAAAGAAAGAAGGGGGAAATAAAAGAAGAGAGAAAGCAAGAAAGAGAGGAGAAAGGAAAGAAATGAAAGAAAAGGAAAGGAAGAAAGAAAAAAAGAGTATATGTTTACAACTTCTATCTGCTCTATTAACCAGGCAACGGTGCTCCATGGAATACCCTCAAGCACCAGGAGAAAAGTGAGGCAGGTAGGTCAGACCTTGCTCCCCACCCCCACAACATGTTACTTCTACTCCAAACAGAACGATTCAGTTTTTATGTATTTTATTTATTTATAGATGAAATCAAGGGCGATGTCTCAAAATTGGGCAGGCTACATGGAAAGCCAGAGACATGTAGACAGGCCAATAAACGATACTGTCCAATATTTAAGTAACTTAGAGAGACAGAGCATTGAAAGGGGGAAGAGGAAGAGTAAAGAAGACATCTGGCAATGTCTGTGCTTATCCTTCTTTCTCTTGTCCTGGGAAATTTTCCTCTGGCTCAAAATCCTCACAGGTTACTTAAAAGTACAAAACCTCTCCACTTTAGGAAGAGGATGTATCTGGTAGGATGCTTCTGCTTGCAGGTAACAGACGCTCTACCTCATACTGGGTTAAACAATGAGAAGATTTATTACTTCACAAGACAAGAAATCCAGAGGTAGGCAGGGCTCTGAACTAATTGATGTAATGCCATAAGCACCCAGGTTCTTTCTCTTTCTCTGCTCTGTCATCTTCGTTGTTGTCATCAGGCTGTCCCCTCTTTGTCTCTAGATGGCTTCCAGTAGCAGCTGAGTCGAACCCAGCAAGAGCTGGGAAGAGAAATCTATTTCATGCAAAAATGAAAGAGTCCTTTCCTTTCATTTGATTGGGTTACCACTGGCCCGGTAATGGACTCCAAAGGAATGCCAAACTCTATAATTAGCTTACACCAGGGATCTGCAAACCTTTTCTGTAAAGGGTCAGAAAGCAAATATTTAGACTTTGCAGACATATAGTCTCTGTCACAACTACTCTGCCATTGTAGTGCAAAAGCAGGCACAAGCAATGCATAAACAAATGTACAGACTGTGTTCCAATAAAACTTTATTTACGGACACAATATATCCAAAATAGACAAATCTACAGAGACAAAAAGTAGATTTTTGGTTGCCTAGGCCTTGGGGGAATGAGGAGGCTGGGGGTGATGGCTAAAGAGCATGGAGTTTATTTTGAGGGTAATGGGCTGGGTTAAGAATGTTCTAAATTCATTGTAATGATGGTTGCACAACTCTGTAAATACACTAAAATCCATTGAATTATACACTCTTTAAATGAGTGAATTGTGTGGAATGTGAGTTATATGTCCATAAAGTTGTCTAAAAAAACTTCATTTTCAGACACTTAAATTTAAATTTCAGATAATTTTTACGCGTCATGAAATCTTCTTTTGATTGTTTTCAATCATTTTAAAAATGTAAAAATCATTCTTAACTTGTAGGCAATAGTGGTGTGTCAGACCTGGTCCATGGGTTACAGCTTGCTGACCCCTGGTTCAGACTAATCAGGGTGCCGTTCTAGAGCTAGGGAAGGGGTGTTCTTCCCCTGAGTCAAGTGGGGGAAGAGTTGATACCTGAAAAAAACAGGAGTCCTTTTGAGGGGAAAAAAGTAGAAATTGGCTGACAGAAAAACAGCTGTGTTCCTTGAGGCAGTTTAGGAAACATTACTTGTTGGCCAAGCACGATTGTCACACCTTAACCCCAAGCCCTATATCAAAATATTCTTTTCCATCCCTCCTATTGACTGTAGGAGGAATGCTGGTAAATGATGTTTTTCTACATCTTATTGTTATTTCCAATGATATGTGAGCATCCCCTTAGATGGATGGTCAAGACAGCTCTCAGGCGACAGGAGTCAAAGGGTACCTTTCCTGTCAGAGGTAGGCACAGAGGCTTCACCATGTGAACAAGTAAGCCATTCTGAATGACTCCTTTGGTGGTCCCTGCCGAATTAAAGCTTCTGGGGCCCAGGCCACTGCTTTTTTTGCTGTTTGGCAACTAATGTAAGAAACTAGAGTTCCTCCCTTCTATTCTGGCTCCAGAATTTGCCTTCCAGGATTTGAGAGGAAGTTTGATGCAGTACAAAGACCACAAGGCAGAAAGTCAAGAGATATGACCTCTAATTTCTTCATGACTTTGGAGCAGTCCCTTAGTCTACAAGATAGACTGTAACAAGTATACCAAGAACAGTAAAGATAAATTGCTTTTCTGAGCCCGGAAGATGAGAAAATGATCCATTCTAGCTTGGAAGAGAGAAGTGGCTCCTTAAAACAAGAGTATGTGAAACAGTATTTCAAGGGAGAGGTGGTAATTGTGAGGTCGGAGAAGGGGCCTGAAGTGGCACGAGTATGACATTGACTTAGGGTCCATAGAGTGTGCTGGGACCTTGAAAACGAGGGGTGTAGAGCTAGGGCTGGGAAGGGGCGTAAGGGATGGGTCAGAGGAGGGCCTTAAAAGGGAGTGCACTAGTACTCTGTTCTATAGGGTCGCTATGAGTCGGAATCGACTCGACGGCACTGGGTTTTAGTCAGTTGAGGCAGCTGTGGGAGGAGGCACTGAGGCGTGAGGATGCTCACCTGGCCCTTTGCCTGCTATACCATCTATGGCTTCAAACCTCTGCTTCCTGAGCACAAACCAGGAAGAGATTCCCTGCCACAAATCCAACCTTCACTGACTCTTGGTTTGCAATTTCGCTTATGTTCCCTTCCCCACTAGGAAGAACAGAGTTGTCTGCTTCAGTATGTTAAGGCAAGTTTATTTCACTTTAAAGTGAACACAATTGAGTACATTGACTTTACAAGGCTCCTGGTGCACACTCTGTGTGATTTTTCATCACTTTCCCCAGAAAGTCCCTTCCTTAACCATCTCCTCTACCAAGCATGTGGACCAGTGGAAGGCTGCTCAGGGCTTCCAGAGGGAGCTGCCAATCTTCCTCCAGAAAAGGACATTTTCTGTGAGGTAGTGAGGAGCAGAGGACTGTGGGGGTAGAGAGTTTCCTCAGGGATAATCAGAGGGGCCATTTTTCAGGATAATAGGGAGCTGGGTCCTGAGGAGAACATGTTAACAACCTCAGGAAATTGCCATTACTTTCGAGATTTTTGCATTGAAACTTCCATTCTCACTAATGGAACAAGCCCTTTAGTCATCTAATTGGAAAGAACTGTGCGCAGAGTGAGGCGATGAAGGCTTGGGGGAAGCAGGTGTTACCAATGCTGGTGTGCCTTAGGTAAGCCTGGAGGAAGTCTCAGCGGGCTGCCCTATGCCTCCAATAAACTGGGAAGGACTTTCTGCTCCTGAAAAATTCTGCTTCACTCAATGACATTTGACTTAAAAGTTCATCTTGAGAATTTAAATTATTTGGGTTCAGCGTGGCCTACTCCAGTGTCCAGTGTCCTTTGAAAAGCAGCATCTGCAGGTGCTCAGCAGTGTGGATATCTGGCTTCTCGAGTAAGGACAGGGCTTGTGAATCACACAGCCCTGCATTTGTTTTTTGTTTATTTTATTTTTAAATTGTACTTTAGATGAAGTTTTACAGAGCTAACTAGTTTCTCATCAGCCAATTAATAAACATATTGTTTTGTGATATTAGTTGCCAACCCCACGACATGTGAAAACTATCCCCTTCTCAACTTTGGGTTCCCCATTACCAGCTTTCCTGTTCCCTCCTGCCTTCTTGTCCTTGCCCCTGGGCTTGTGTGCCCATTTAATTTCTTTTTGTTTCATGGGCCTGTTTAATCTTTGGCTGAAGGGTGAATCTCAGGAGTGACTTCATTACTGAGTTTTAAGGGTGTCTGGGGACCATACTCGGGGTTTCTCCAGTCTTTTCACAGACCAGTAAATCTGGTCTTTTCGTGTGTGTGTGTGTTAGAATTTTGTTCTACATTTTCTCCCGCTCTGTCCAGGACCCTCTGTTCTGATCCCTGTCAAAGAGTCAGTGGTAGTAGCTGGGTACCATCTAGTTGTACTGGACTCACTCTGGTGGAGGCTGTGGAAGTTGTGGTCCATTAGTCACTCACAAGCTGTTAAGATCCCAGACGCTACTCACCAAAGTAGAATGTAAAATCTTTCTTTATAAACTATGTTATGCCAATTGAGCTAGATGTTCCCTGAGACCATGGTCCCCACAGGCCTCAGCCCAGTAATTTGGTCCCTCAAGGAGTTTGGGTATGTCTGTCTATGGGCTTCCATGACCTTGCTTGGACAAGTTGTGCTGGCTCCCCAGTATTATGTACTGTCTTACCCTTCACCAAATTACCACTTATCTATTGTCTATTTAGTGTTGTTTCCCTTCCACCCCTACCCTCCCTCCAAAACCCGTTGCCGTGGAGTCAATTCCGACTCACAGCGACCCAATAGGACAGAGTAGAACTGCCCCATAGAGTTTCCAAGGAACGCCTGGTGGATTTGAACCGCCATCCTTTTGGTTAGCAGCAGTAGCACTTACCCACCATGCCACCAGGGTTTCCCTACCCTCCCTACTTACCATCAAAGATTGTCTCTTTTTGTGTGTAAATCTTTTCAGGAGTTTTTATAGTAGTGATTTCATATAATTTGGCCTTTTGTGATTGACTTATTTCATTCAGCATAGTGCCCTCCAGATTCATCCATGTTGTGAGAAGCTTTGCAGATTCATCATTGCTCTTTTTATCATTTCGGCATATTCCATTGTGAGTCCATATCACAGTTTGTTCATCCATTCATCTGTTGAGGGGCATCTGCATTGTTTCCATCTTTTTGCTAACGTGAACAATGCTGCAATGAACATAGGTGTGCATATGCCTACTAGTGTGATGGCTTTTATTTCTGTAGGATATATTCCTAGGAGTGGAATTGCTGGATCCTATGGTATTTCTATTTGTAGCTTTCTAAGGAAGCACTGTGTCATTTTCCAAATTAGTTGTACCATTTTGCATTCCCACCAGCAGTGCATAAAAGTTCCAATCTCCCCGAAGCCTCTCCAATATTTGTTATTTTCTGGGTTTTTTTTTTTTTTTAAATTCATTCCAGTAGTTTTGGGAAGAGATGGTATCTCATTGTAGTTTTGATTTGCATTTCTCTAATGGCTATGAGTTGGAATCAACTCAGTGGCACTGGATTTCTGGGTAATGGCTAGTTGTCACTAGCATTTTCCCATGTATCTGTCAGTCATGTGAATGTATTCTTCAGTGAAGTGTCTGTTCATATCCTTTGCCCATGTATTTATCTTTTTGTTCCAGAGGTGTTGGATTTTCCTGTAGATTTTAGAGATTAAAACTTTGTTGGATTTGTCATAGCCAAAACATTTTCCTAGCCTGTAGATTTTCTTTTCACACTTTTGATGAACATAAGTGTTTAATTTTTAGAAGATTCCAACTATCTAGCTTATCTACTGGTGTTTTTGTGTTAGTTATGGTTTATATCCTGTTAATACCGTATAAAACTTCTAGAGTTGACCGTATTTTTTCTTCTATGATATTTATAGTTTTTGGTTTTATATTTAGCTCTCGGATCCATTTTAAATTAGTTTTTGTATATGGTTTGAGGTGTGGGTCCTGTTTAAGTTTTTTGGAGATGTATATCCAGTTTTGCCAGCACCATTTATAAAAAAAGGGTTGCTAATGAGTCAGAATCAACTCGAGGGCAACGGGTTTGGTTTTTTTTTTTTTTTTTGGTTTCCCCATTTGATGGACTTTGGGCCTTTGTTAAACATCAGGTGACCATAGGTGGATGGATTTACATATTGGTTCTCAGTTCCCTTCCATTGGTCAATGCGTTTGTCATTGTACCTGTACCAGGATGTTTTGACTACTGTAGCTGTAAAATAGGTTCTGATGTCAGGTAGTATGAGTCCCCCTACTTTATTCTTCTTCTTCAATAGTGCTTTACTTATCTGGGGCCTCTTTCCTTTCCATATAAAGTTAATGATCAGTTTTGCCACCTCGTTAAAGAATGCTGTTGGTGTTTGGATTGGGATCAGGTATTTGGTATTTGTAGATTTCTTTGGGTAAAGTTGACATTTTCACAATATTAAGTCTACCTATCCATGAGCATGGTATGTTTTTCCATTTATGTAGGTCTCTTTTAGTTTCTTGCAGTAGCCTTTTATAGTTTTTTTCATGTAGGTCTTTTAAATCTCTGGTTAGATTTATTCCTAAGTATTTTATTTTTGGGGGGCTATTATAAGTGGTATTGTTTTCCTGATTTCCTTTTCAGAGTTTGCTTTATTGGCATATAGGAATTGAACTGATTTTTGTATGTTTATCTTGTATCCTGCTTCTCTGCTGAATCTTTCTATTGGTTCCAGTAGTTTTCTCATGGAATTTTTTAGGTTTTCATATCATCCATGAGTAGGGACAGTTTTACTTCTCCATTACCAATCTGGATGCCCTTTATTTCTTGTTCTTACCTTATTGCTCTAGGTAGGACTTCTAGCACTGTGTTAAACAGAAGTGCTAATAAAGGGTATCCTTGTCTTATTCCTATTCTCAAGGGGAATATTTTCAGCCTCTTTCCATTCCGAATGATGTTGGCTGTTGGTTTTGTATAGATGCCCTTTACTATGTTGAGGAATTTTCCTTCTATACCTATTTTATTGAGCATTTTTATCAGGACTAGGTGTTGGACTTTGTCAAATGTTTTTTCTGTATCAATTGAGAAGATCATGTGTCTTTTATTTATGTGGTGGATTACATTGATTGATTTTCTAATGTTGTACCATTTTTGGGTACCTAGTATGAATCCCACTTGGTCATGTTGTATTATTTTTTTGATATGATGCTGAATTCTATTGGCTAGAATTTTGTTGAGATTTTTTTACATCTATATTCATGAGAGATATTAGGTCTGTAATTTTTTTTTTTTTTGCTAGTGTCTTTGCCTGGTTTTGGTATTGGGGTTACGCTGGCTTCATAGAATGAATTTGGAAGTATCCCTTCCTTTTCTATGTTCTGAAATAGTTTGAGTAGTACTGGTGTAAGCTCTTCTCTGAATGTTTGGTAGAATTCTCCGGTGAAGCCATATGGGCCAGGGTTTTTTTTGTTGGAAGTTTTTTTCTTTTTTTAAACTTCTTCAATCTCTTCGTTTGGTATTGCTTTGTTTAGATTTTCAGCATCATTTTGTTTTAGTTTGGGTAGGTAGTGTGTTTCTAGAAATTTGCCCATTTCTTCTAGGTTTTTAAATTTGTTGGAGTATAATTTTTTCATAGTACTCTGGTATTTCAGTTGGGTCTGTTGTAATGTCCCCCATTTCATTTCTTATTTGGGTTATTTGCTTCCCCTTCTGTTTCTCTTTTGTCAGTTTGGCCAGTGGTTTGTCGATTTTGTTGACCCTTTCAAAGAACCAACTTTTGGTTTTGTTGATTCTTTCTATTGTTTTTTTTATTCTCTATTTAATTTATTTCTGCTCTGGTCCTTATTATTTCCTTTCTTCTGGTGACTGTGGGCTTTTGCTGTTCTCTTTCTATTTGTTTCAGCTGTGTAGTTAATGTTTTGATTTTGTCCCTTTCTTCTTTTTTGATGTGTGCATCTATTGCTATAAATTGACCTCTAAGCACTGCCTTTGCTATGTCCCAAAGGTTTTGGTATGATGTGTTTTCATTCTTATTTGATTCTAAAAATTTTTTGATTCCATCTTTGATTTCTTCTATTACCCAGTGGTTTTTTAAAAAGTTTTTAAGCAGGGTGTTATTCAGTTTCCAAGTATTTGATTTTTTTTCCTTGCTCTTCTTGTTATTAATTCTACTTTGATGGCATTGTGATCAAAGAAGATATTTTGTATTATCTCAATGTTTTGGATTTTGTTGAGGGTTGTTTTGTGGCCTAAAATGTTGTCTGTTCTGGAGATTGCTCCATGTGTGTTGGAAAAGAATGTGTGCTTTGCTGCTGTTGGATAGAGTTTTCTATATATGTCTATGAGGTCAAGTTGGTTGACTGTGGCCTTTAGATCTCCCACACAGCCCTGCATTTGAATGTTACTTCTTCCAGGGAGCGTCAGAACCAATTGCTGAGTCCATTCCTACTCATAGCAATCCCATGTGTGTCAGAGTAGAACTGTGGTCCATAGGGTTTTCAAAGGCTGATTTTTTGGCAGATTTCCAGACCTTTCTTCCAAAGCACCTATTTAAAAAAAAATTGGCATCCAGTCAATTCTGACTCATAGCGACCATGTAGGACAGCGTAGAACTACTCCATAGGGTTTCCAAGGAGCAGCTAGTGGATTTGAA
Source organism: Loxodonta africana (assembly GCF_030014295.1). Taxonomy (NCBI): domain Eukaryota; kingdom Metazoa; phylum Chordata; class Mammalia; order Proboscidea; family Elephantidae; genus Loxodonta; species Loxodonta africana. Next base: position 168,703,582 of record NC_087343.1, on the reverse strand, counting down.
CTGCTGACCTTTTTGCTAGCAGCCAAGCTATCAACCACTATGCCACCAGGGCTCCTGAGAAACCTTCAGGTGGATTCAGACCTCCAACCTTTTAGTTATGGGCTGAGCATGTTAAGTGTTTTCACTATCCAGAGACTTTAGGGATCAGTAGGGCCCTGTTGAAATAGCTGCTTAATGTTTCTAAGCCTCAATTTCCTCATCTATAAAATGGGATGATTATAATCTATTTCTTAGGGTGGTTGTGAGGATGAAATGAGAGACATGGGGAGTGTGCCGATGCAGTTCTATGTGTCTTTATCTTCATTGCCTTATTGAATCCCCACTATAACCTTATGAGGCAGAGACTATCACCGTTCTCATTCTACAGATGAGGAAACTGATGTACCCAGATATGTGGCAGATTTGAACCAGGCTGCCTGATTCCAGAGTCTGAACCCCTTGTGTACACCTTGACAAATCATTACCAGTTGCCATCATGTTGATTTTGACCCACGACAATCCCAGGTCCGTCAGAATAGACCTGTGCTCCATAAGGTTTTCAATGACTGATTTTTTGGAAGTAGATCACCACGAATTTCTTCTGAGGCATATCTGGGTGGACTCAAACTTACAATCTTTAGGTTAGCACCTGAGCATTTTGACTTTTTGCACTACTCAGGGACTCCTATGACATGCTATTAGGGCTCAACATATGGAGGTTTGGTATTATCAGTGTGTACGCTTTTATAAGATCCCTTTTCTTAGTGTTAAAAGGCTCCCAGACCCTGGAAAACTCTAAGGGTATAAGAAAGTTAAAGGAAGGAAAAACAAGGAGACAATGGAGCAGATGAAGCAAGGGCCTCCTGCTTCTCTGGAATGGGCTGTGGACAGTGCTGTTGTGACAGTAAATGCTCTTAGTTTAGTGATCATAGCCCTCCTGTCTGCTTGGCCAGCCAAGAGCCATACCCTGTCCATAGGGCTGGGCTCAAGACCCAGAGCCATAATCTGGTCTGGGCTGGACAGCCAGCAGGCTTATGAACCAAGATCTGCTTCAGTCTGCTTTGGCTCTGGGAATCTGAGGAAGTCATGAAACCTTTGTGAGCTTCTGTTGCTTTGTCTGTGAAAAGGGAATAGCCTCTGCTTTCCCTCATAGGTGAGTGTTTTGAAGGTCCAGTGCCTAGGACATGGGGAAGTACCATTTTAGGAAAGCACAACATTCATTAGATAGGAATAGAATGGTAGTTGAGTTTGGCTACTCAACTTCTTTACCCATGCATTCATTCAATAAATAAATATTGACCTAACATCTACTTTGGGTCAGGCATAGTGCTAAAACCAGTGATGAATAAGATAAAATCCCTGTCTTCAAGGTGCTTTATTCCTGAGAAGGATATGCATACAGTGTGCATACCAAGTGTGATACATACCTTCTTCAGTCATGCTATAAACTGCTATGAGAAGAGGAAAATAATCTAACTGCTTGATAGGGAAAGGCTTCTTGATGGTTCTGATATACCTAATACTCATGAGTTCCTCTAGTCATCATTTGTGCTATGCAGGGAATGAGCTAGTACTCTTAATTAGGACCCATTCCATGTTCTTTGGGCAAGAGGCAGCAAACTCAAGAAATCAAGATGGCGCTGAATTTAGTTTAATTTAATTTTAGCATACTTTGGACAAAAGGACTAGAAGACAATCCACCTTCTATCTTTCTCCAGCTCCACATCTATTTCTGGGAAATGATCATATACTTATTAGTTATTCAAGCTGGGCCAGCTTTGAGGTATTCCTCATCTTAAAAACTAGGACCTGGGGTAGACACAAACGATGCAGTATACTCATTTTTCAGGATGCTGTAGCTGGGTGTTTTTGAAAGTTTTAATAGGCAAAAGGGGTTGAGGGTTTAATGTTTTATTAACCAAATTAGCCAACTCAATCAAGATCTCATTCCCACCAGGAATTTGGTAGTTGAGTGTTGATGATGTATATAAACTACACAATATCTCTAGATAGCATCTATCAATGGGGGAAGAAAGTCATCATTTTGAAAGGCTGTATGGGTCACCCTGAGGCAGGGGCCTATCTACGGAAAATAGCACTGATGGCAATTAGTTTTAAATTGCTTAATGATTTCTCACATCTAGGATGAAAATGGCGATGGCCAATAGAAACTGCTTATTAGCATCCCTCTTCAAGCTGTGCCCAGGGCACATGCCCTACCTGCCATACCTTAGTTATGCCTCCGCCCTGAGGGCATCAGTGTATTAGAGCTCAATCTCACTTCTTACCTGGAACATTCCCACCATTTGCTCAGAGCAACACAAAACATGCCTTGCTTTCCAAAATAGCTGCCAGAGTTCAATCCCCTGCCCCTGTCACCATCACCTTTATTGTTGAGTAAATCAAATTATAGCTGTGAAAACCCGGTATAAATTATACTCAGCAAGGACAGGGTGTAACGAGTAATTCAACACATTTATTGGACACCTTTTAGAGATAGAGCACTGTTGGAGGGACTAAAGATATAGCAATAAACAAAAAAGTTCTTCACCTAATGGAGTTTTTATTATAGGGGAAGGGAAAAATTGATAAATAAACAAATAGATATTTTAATGTCAAAAAAAAACCAAACCAAACCCAGTGCCGCTGAGTCAATTCTGACTCACAGTGACCCTACAGGACAGAATAGAACTGCCCCACAGAGCTTCCAAGGAGTGCCTGTCAGATTCAAACTGCCCACCCTTTGGTTAGCAGCCGTAGCACTTAACCACTATGCCACCAGGGTTTCCATTTTAATGTTAGTCAATGATAAATACTATTAAAGAAAAACAGTAAAAACAGGCCAATTGGAAGGGGAAGGGTGCCATTTTAGATAGGCAGTTTGCAACAACCTCTTTGAGGAAAGGTCATGTGCACAGGATCTGAACGAAAGGAGGAGGCAGAAGAATATTTGGGAGAAAAGCTATTCAGGCAGAGGAAACAACAAGTGCCAATGTCCCGAGGCCGATGCAAGCTGGGTTTAGTGTTCTGGCAAAGCAAACAGGTCAGAGTGGACGAGTAGAATGAACAAAGGAACAACAGCTAAGAAATGAAATTGGAAGAATGGACGTAGGCTGAACTGTGAAGGGCTATGAAGATAAACCACCAGTACCAGTCACTGTGGAGTCAATTCCTACTCATGGCAGCCCCATGAGTAGAGTAGAGCTGTGCTTCATAGGGTTTTCAACAGCTGAGTTTTTAGAAGTAGATCGCCAGGGCTCTCTTCCAAGGACTTCTGGGTAAACTCAAACCTCCAATCTTTCAGTTAGCTGCTGAGCATGTTAACCGTTTGTACCATCCAGGGACTTCTTGAAAACCAAAGAAAGGACTTATATACATATGAGTGACATGGGAAGCCATTAGAGGGTTTGATGTGGAGAACGACATGATCCGACTTCTAAAGGATCACTTTAGCTTCTATGGTGAGAACAGACTTTTGCAGAATTAAAGTGAGGGATTTATAAATTACAGTCTTTCTGAAGTCAGTTAGAATAAGACTGCTGGGATGATGGCTGATGTCAGCCATGAGTGGGGGTATGATATGGGGGTAGGTAGCACCCATGTCAGTGTTGCCACCTTGAGAGAAAGTACAGGCTGGGTGGTCAGACTGCCTGAGTTTGGATTCTGACTCCACACTTACTAGATGTTTGACCATGTGCAAATCACTTTACTTGAGTATCAGTTTACTCATCTGTCAAATGGATGAAAGCATCACGTAGGGATTATCAGAAGAAACATGATGTTTGGTATGTGAGTGTTCCATAGTGTTATGGACAAAACTGAATTGTGTCCCCCCAAAATATGTGTATCAATTAGGCTAGGCCACGAGTCCTAAAATTGTGTGATTGTCTGCCATTTTATCATCTGATGTGAGTTTCCTGTGTGTCGTAAATCCTACCTCTATGATGTCAATGAGATGGGATTATCGGCAGTTATGTTAATGAGGCAGGACTCAACCTACAAGGTTAGGTTGTGTCTTAAGCCAATCTCTTTTGAGATATAAAAGAGACAAATGATCAGAGAGACATGGGGACCTCATACCACCAAGAAAGCAGAAGTGGGAGCAGAGTGTGTCCTTTGAACCCAGGGTTCCTGCGTAGAGAAGCTCTTAGACCAGGGGAAGATTGATGACAAGGACCTTCCTCCAGAGCTGACAGAGAGAGAAAGCCTTCCCTGGAGCTGACACCCTGAATTCTGACTTCTGGCCTACTAGACTGTGAGAGAATAAATCTGTTTGTTAAAGCCATCCGCTGTGGTATTTCTGTTATAGCAGCACTAGATAACTAAGACACATAGCTAGAAGCCATTTTTCATGCTACCTTCAATTTATGTAGAGGCAAACTGAGGCCCAAAGAAAGAGTCAGCTTTGTTCAACTACCCAACTCATCACTGGCATATCCTAGAACAAACTCCTATCTTCTGATTCTCTGAGCAGAGCTCCCAGACCTATGTCAGGTTTTAAAGGATAAAGAGGACTAGGAGAGCAGGGAACATCAGAGAAGACCTTAGAGAGGCATTAAAACTTGGATTAAACCCTTCTTCCCAGTTACCATTTTTCTGGGAAGGGGTATGGGAAATTAGGCAAGAATGGGTACATCATGAAACGACTGTTCATTTCCTGTGCTTTTCACTGGGACCATTTGAAAATAACACCTCGGTGTGGACCCTATTCTTTCAGTATTCTAGCTTTGCCTTCCTGTTATCTGTTTCCTGAATGCTGTTTCTGCTTATAGAAGCTAACACCACCTCTGTCCCAATTTAGAAGAAGTTTGATGGCTTCTCGGATGCCACATGGTCACCTCCACCCAGCCTGTGTGTATGCATGAGGGGATAGGAATCTCCTCACCGGTAACACTTTCTTCTGTTGCTGACTGCACGAATACACTTCCTAGAATCATAACACCCTGTTTCACCTGCCCAGTGCCCAAATGAGGAAACTAAGGGCCAGAGGTCTGGGGCCTCCGTTAAAGTTAAACAGCACACTGGAGGCGGAGCTAGGATAGATCTCCAGTCTCTTGATTCCTAATCCAGTGCTCATTTCATCATTTCATTCACTTGAAAAATTGATGGCCCAGCCCTCTTTTCATCTTTTTCTGCAAGGATGGAATGGTAGAGATACCAGGAGAGCTTCAAGGAGTGGTGGGCTGGAAGGAGCAAACAGATAAAGAAGGAGAAAAATCATTTTCATAAAGCCCAAAGAATGAAATTATTGACTGTCTAGAGTGAGGATAACTCCCATCACTTCCCTCAACCTCTCTCTTCCAGGTACCCTCTGGCATTTTGCACTGGTGACACATAGCCCTGTGTGTATCATATTTTCCCGTGAAGAATGACGCAAGAAAAGCCATTTATCCTTCTCTCCACTTAGCACCAGGACCAGGTGCAGATGGATAACTAACAAGGATTAAAAGGCAAGACAGCCATGGCCTAGCTAGAAAAAGGAAAAATGCACTGTCTTAAAGCACAGGACTTTTATCTCAGAGTCTTCCCCTTTCTACTCCCCCCCAGTATCCCCCCCCAAACACTTACAAGTCATTTATGTATTTTAGGCTCCCAGGATCTTCATCTGTCAAGCATGAATGAGAATTCCTAGCCTGCCCGAAGTAGTGGACTAGGCCAGAAATTGGATGTATCTACCTCAGGCCAAGAACACCTTGGAAAAGAGGCAATAGATTAGCAGGAGAAACATGGACCCTGGAGCCAGAATATCTGGCTCAACACCGGGCTCTATATTCACCAGTGAGCAATCTTGGGCAACTCATTTAAACTTTTGTGCCTCAGTCTCCTCACCTGAAAATGGAGATTAGTACCTACCTGTGGTGAAATGAGTTCATTTATGTGGCTTTTTGCCTTGATTCTTTGAAAAAAGAGCTTTAGAGATTTTCCACCTAAGCCTTGAGGGGTTACTTTGCTCTAGTTTTGTACCCCAGAGGGTTTGTTACTTTTGTCTAGGTTAACTGACATTTCCTGGGTACACTATAAACAGCTTGATGGTTTGATACTTTTTATCTGGCCCTGGGCTGCAGCCTGCCCTGTGCTTGGTATGCACCTTGCAGGGATTGATCAATATACTATGCAAATGAAGTGACTACAGTCCACTGAGGGGATTAGTCAGTTTGGGGCCCTGTGGGAAGGCCATGCCTTGAAATTGGCGAGGAGTTTGCATATATATATATATATATATATATATATATGCAGCCAACTTCACAGAGTTTGGAGAAAGGAGAAGAGGCAAGAAAGGCAAGAAAAAAAGAAGAGAGGAGAAGCAGAAAAAGAGGAGGTAAGGAACTCCCCAGAGGATCGGTAATATTGGTCAAGTGCTATAACACTAAAGGCAAAAAGAGGCCAGAAGGGGGCCCTGTGGCAGAGTTGTTGGAGACATACCTAGGAGGTGCCCTGTGGCAGAGTCAGTGGTGACGGCAGAAACGTGCTATGAGGAATGCACCTAAAAGATCTGAACTAAAGCCTCTACACTGCTGTGAGCTGGGTCAGTTAGCAGTGAGGAAAACAATGGCAGGGAATCCAAAGGAAGAAAGGCCTGCATGGCTGACAGAGAGCATGCATAGCTAAAAGGAGGCCTGTCCTGAGGGGGCTGAGAGAAGGCCTGCATGGCTGAGTGGGGGTGTGCATGGCAGAGAAAAAGGCTGCTTGCTTGCACAGCTGGCTGAGAGGGGCTGAAAGAGCTTTCCTGTACTGAAGAAGGGAGGGATGTGTTTTCCACTTAGGGGGAGCCTTCCAGACTTTGCCTACATGCTTCTTGATCCTGATCCCAAATTGTACCCTGTTACTTCCTTAACAAGCCTCTTAAATGTAAGAATGGTCTGTGAGTTCTGTGTGGCAATTGCCATGAATTATTGGACCCAGCAGAGAAGTAGAGAGTGCCTTGGAGAGGACAGCTGGTACCAGAAATGATAAAGAAGTTGAAGAGTGAAGATATGTCTGACCTGCACCTCATAGGAATCAGCTTTGTGCTGACGGTGATTCTCATCTCTCCCCCTGAAGTTAGATAAGATTTGACATCACCACATTACACCAGCTCATAGGGTGTATGTAAGGACTCAGATAAAAGCTGTAAAAATGTTAACTGTAATTACCACCCCTATTAATATTATTGTTACTGTCATCATCACTATTACTTTTTTGTAATACTTAACAGCTTTTGGGGATCATTCTTCACATTTTATGTGAGAATCAAGAAGACAGCTGCTTATTCTTCAATGCTGCTATAAATGTCACCTTTCCTGAGTCTTTCTGTGCTCCCAGCCCCACAAATGAGAAACAGAACCATCCCCCCTCTGCTTACCACTTCATTAATCCTACACATGTAGCACATAGTGAGTTATATTATGGTATGGCTGATTGTCTTTCTCAGTGCTCTTTGAGAGTAGGGCCAAGCTTTATGTCCTAGTCCTGGTGCCTGTGAGATGGAGGAAGCTAAGTCTGTAGATGCTACAGTCAGATAAACCAGGAAATCCTACTTTTTAGCTTGATGACCTTTGGAAAAATTGCTCTCAGAGTATAATTTTAAAAAAGCTAAAAAACATGACCTTCATACAGATATACAAGTGAGCACACATCGGAGATTTATTATCTCATTAAGGAAAGAACCTATAGGATAATAAAGCTTGGTCAAAGAAGAACCTGACAGCTGGTGTATACAGTCACTAGAAACAAACAAACAAAAAACACTGAAATAAAATTGCTAAATTAGATACAAAGGTGGTTAATGGCCTACAGGGCAATAAAAATATAGCTTTTGGGGCTATCTAGTCTACCGGACAGAAATCATTCAATCTCTACCAGACAAAAGTCACTTGTAACTTATCTATCTTCCACAAATTAACATCTAACTTGAAAAAGAATGGGCCTAATGAATGATAAATTGTAAGTCAGACAAAGGCAGATTTTTCTTAAGAATCAGATAATCCTTAATTGGGCCTGTTTGACAATGCTACGGTATGACATTGAAAGGACATGTTTCATCCTTTTCCCTCATTTCCAAGTTTTGGATAATTTTAATCACTATTAACCTCTCTAAACCTTAACTTCTTTATCTGTAAAATGGGGATAACAATACCTCTGTCACAGAGCTAGTGTTATTAAATGAGACAGGGTACATAAGCAGTCAGCATGCAGTCTGTTGTGCTAAGTGTTGGTTCAGGGCTAGCTGAAGGTTAAGTGCTCAATTAAAGCTTTGGAAGGAAAATGACATTTGAGTGTATACTATGTGTTGGATACTGCCATGGATTGAATTGTGTTGCCCCAAAATATGTCAGTTTGGTTAGGCCATGTGTGGTTGTCCTCCATGTTGTGATTTTTCTTTGTGTGTTATAAATCATAATCTCTGCCTGCGGTTAAAGAGGGTTAGGGTGGCATGTAACACCCTTGCTCTGGCCACATCCCTGAACCAATGTAAAGGGAGTTTCCCTGGGGTGTGGCCTGCACCACCTTTTCTCTCTCAAGAGACAAAAGGAAAAGGAAGTAAGCAGAGCTGTCTTGGTCATCCAGTGCTGCTATAACAGAAATACCACAAGTGGATGGCTTTAACAAAGAGAAATTTATTTTCTCACAGTCTAGTAGCCTAGAAGTCCAAATTCAGGGGTGTCAGCTCCAGGTGAAGGCTCTCTCTCTATTGGCTCAGGATGAAGCTCTTTCTCTTCATTCTTCCCCTGGACTAGGAGTTTCTCTGCGAAGAAAGCCCAGGTCTAAAGGACGCACTCTGCTCCTGGTGCTTCTTCCTTGGTGGTATGGTGTCCCCAACCCTCTGCTTGCTTCCCTTTCCTTTTATCTCTTGAGAGACAAAAGGTGCTGCAGGCCATATCCCGGGGAAGCTCCCTTTACACTGGATCAGGGAGGTGACCTGAGTAAGGGTGGTGTTACAATCCCACCCTAATCCTTTTAACATAAAATTATAATCCCAAAATGGAAGACAACACAGAATACTGGGAATCATGGCCTAACTGAGTTAATATACATATTTTTGGGGGGACATAATTCAATCCATGACAAGATCATTGGGGACCTCATACCACCAAGAAAGCAGTGCTGGGAGCAGAATGTGTCGTTTGGACTTAAGGTTCCTGCGCTGAGATGCTCCCAGGCCAACGGAAGACTGATGCATCACAAGGACCTTCCTCCAAAGCCTACAGAAAGAGAAAGCATTCCCTTGGAGCTGATGCCCTGAATTTGGAGTTCTAACCTGCCGGACTGTGAGAAAATAAACTTCTCTTTGTTAAAACCATCCACATGTGGTATTTCTGTTGTAACAGCACTAGATGACTAAGGCAGATACTATGCTAATGTTTTATACATGCTTGCATATGTTTCATTTACTCTTGGAACCCTCTAAGCTAGGTATTATTTAGCTACAGTTTATATGCAAGGAAACTCAGGTTACCAAGAGTTAAGTGACTTGCTAGAAGAGCTCAGAGCTAGGGAGTAGAATGGGTCTGTGATTCCAAAGCTCCTTCCACAAACGGTGGTGCCTCTTTAAAAGAAATAAAGAAAAATCACAAGACCAGGAGTCACCCCCTTCAGCAGCATTTGCACTGAACTAGAATTTGATTTAGCAACATTTATTCATTTTCCTGTTATTCACCCAGATTTTGTTCCTTCCTTCCCCCCTCCCCACCTCACCCCACCCTACCTCACCACCAAGAAGCCTTTCTCTTTACCATTCACTTAGAACTTCAAAGTGGGGAGGATGTGCCTCTGAGTGAAATATTGTGCTGGCAAAATGACACTCCATTTTCCAGGAGCCCTAACAAAGCCTTTTGATTTGAATGTCAATGCCGTGAGCATGATTAAATGTAAGATTCACTTTTACATTCCCCAGCTGCAAAATACGGTGTATAGTTCACTATGTGGCTGTGGATACAGCCCCTAAAAGTTGCTCTGGTGACGTTACTATTGAGAGTGGTGTTGGAACAGGGGTTGGAGCCCAGTGAATTTCCAGTTTCTCAAACTGAAAAAGCACAGGTTCAGAGAATGATGCAATGTATTTTTCTTTAGAGTCCCCAAAAGATGTTGTGTTTCCACCATGCTGCAATGCTTGGCTTTTCATCCTGACACGTGAAAATTAGTCGGCCCTTCATGGAGAAAGAATTAGCCATAGATGAGTCCTTTGGTTGGTCTTTCTCTCTCATGATTGGCTGTCCTGTGACATGAATTTGAAATCTGGAAAAAATAATCTAGAAAAATGTCAAGGCCTTATTATTTATTAATAATGGCCTTAGGCTCCCATTCTTCTCTTCTTTTGGGAATCGCTTGCCCCTACCAAAAAAAAAAAAAAAGGGTTCCTCCTGTTCTTGTTAATGCTCTTTTATACAGCTTGGTCCTCCTGGCTCTGAAGAGACTTGAGCGGTTACCTGAATAATGTCAGGAAGCAAGACATTTGAACTTCTGGGGGAAGAATGTTTGTTCCTTTCAGGGCAGTTTTCAGAATTTGTTGTAATTTATTTTCTATTGTCTGTCTCCTTCATTAGGCTCTAAGTCCAGTGAAGATGGTAGCAGAGACCATATTTGTCTAGCTCATTGCTATACTTCTCACACCCAGCATAGAGCTTCTTACTAGTAGGCACTCAGTAAATATGTGTTAATAGAATGAGTGTCTACATCTGAATATGAATCCGAGTCCTGTTGTGTCTTTGGGAAGATCACTTTATTTTTCTAGACAAGTTGTTCTTTCCTAAACTGGAGACCAACCCCCTGTCCCTATACCTCCTAGGGAGTGGCAGATAAGAGTTAGTAATGGACGTATAAGAGCTTTTTAAATTCTAAGATGATACAGAAATAAAAGGGCTTTTTGGTTGGGTTAGATGGGGCCTTTTGGATTTGTGTATGTAGGGAGTGATTGCAGAGCCAAAGAGGATCTTCTCTCGCACAACAACTGACTTGAAGCTGTGTGTACAAGAGATTATCAATACCCTCCTTAAAAAGACCCCAGACAGTCACACTAGTAAGATGTTCCCTTAATCTCTTTTGCAGGGGCTGTGTAAGAATTCATTAAGGTCGGTAGAATGACTTGATAACCTTGGATAATAGGTGTGACAGGAGTGTAAACTTATTAAAACATGAATTGGATTGTTTTCTGGATGACTTAAGCAGGCAATGGGGTGAAGGCAATTTCAGAAGGTGGTTTACAATGCCTATGAAGAATGAATGCTGAATTTGGCTATTGACCACTGTACACTTCTTTTTGCTGAAGCATACAATAAGGGCGGTATATATATATTTTTTTTATAGGGACTTAGGGAGACAGCAGAACTGGTAGCCAGGAAAACTGGGCTCTAATTTAACAAGCTGCTGAGGAAATTTAGGTAAGGTTCTGACCTCCAGAACTTTCTATTTCCTCTTTGGACACAGGATACACTTTAAAAGTCTATTTGATTAACAAGCTATCAATTAGAATTACATAGAAAAAATGAGATGGATTCTTTGGTCCAATAAGATAGACTTTGGGTTTAAAATTAAGTAACTTTGCCTTAGTATGGCACTTCTGAGTTTTTATTATTGTTGTTGTTGTTAGGGTCCATTGGGTCAGTTCGAACTCACAGTGACCTCATGTACAACAGAACAAAATATTGCCTGGTCCTGCACCATCCTCACAACAGTCGTTGCTATGTTTGAGTCCATTGTAGCAGCCACTGTGTCAGTTCATCTCATTGAGGGTCTTCCTCTTTTTTGCCGACCCTCTGGTTTATCAAGCATGATGTCCTTCTCCACAGACTGGTCCCTGCTAATAACATGTCCAAAGTAAGTGAGAAGAAGTCTTGCCGCCCTCACTTCCTCACTTCCAAGGTGCATTCTGACTGTACTTCTTCCAAGACATATTTCTTCATTCTTCTGGCAGTCCATGGTAGATTCAATATTCTTAGCCAACACAGTAATTCAAAGACATCAGTTCTTCTCCGGTCTTCGTTATTCATTATCCAGCTTTTACATGCATATGAGGTGATTGAAAATACTATGACTTGAGTTAGGCTCACCTTAGTCGTTAAAGTGACATTTTTCCTTTTTTAACACTTTAAAGAGGCCTTTTGTAGCAGATTTTTCCTGATTCTTTGATTTCTTGATTGCTGCCTTCATTGGCGTTGATTATGGATACAGGTAAAAAAAATCCTTGACAACTTCAATCTTTGTTTGTCATGATGTTGCTTATTGGCCCAGTTTTGAGGATTTTGTTTTCTTTACTTTGAGATGTAATCCATACTAAAGGCTGTCATTTTGATCTTCACCATTAAGTGCTTCAAGTCCTCCTTACTTTCAGCAAGGTTGTGTCATCTGCATATCACAGGTTGTTAATGAGTCTTCCTCCAATCCTGATGCCGAGTTCTTCTTCATATAATCCAGCTTCTTAGGATATCGGCACAGCATACAGATTGAATAAGCATGGTGAAAGGATACAACCTTGATGCACACCTCTTCTGATTAAACCATGCAGTATCCCCTTGTTCTGTTCAAACTACTACCCCTTTGTCAGTCATTCCTCATGAGCACAATTATCAATTCTTCACAATGTTATTCATAATTTGTTGTGATCCACACAGTAGAATGACTTCTCGTAGTCAAAAAAACATAGGTAAATACCTTTCTGGTATTCTCTGCTTTCAGTCAAGATCCATCTGACTTCAGCAATGATATCTCTTGTTCCAAGTCCTCTTTTGAATCTATCTTGAATTTCTGGTAGTTCCCTGTCAATGCATTGCTGTAGCCATTTTGGAACAATCTTCAGGAAAACTTTACCTGCGTGTGATATTAATGATCCCAACCTGTTGCCATCGAGTCAATTCTAACTCATATTAATGATGTCGTTCAATAATTTCAGTACTCTGCTGGATCACCTTTCTTTGGAATGGGCACAAATACGGATCTCTTCCAGTTGGTTGTCTGGGTAATTGTCTTACAAATTTCTTTGCATAGATGAGTGAGCACTTCCAGCACTGCATCCATTTGTTGAAACATCTCAATTGGTATTCTGCCAATTCCTGGAGCCTTGTTTTTTGCCAGTGTCTTCAGTGCAACTTAGACTTCTTCCTTCAATACCATCAATTCTTGATTATATGCCACCTCCTGAAATGATTGAACGTTGATCAATTCTTTTTGGTATAGTGACTCTGTGTATTCCTTCCATCTTCTTTGATGCTTCCTGTGTCATTCAGTGTTTTGCCCACAAAATTCTTCAATACTGCGACTTGAGACTTGAATTTTCTCTTCAATTCTTTCAGCTTAAGAAATGTCGAGTGTGTTCTTCCCTTTTGTTTTTCTTTTTCTAGGTCTTTGCACATTTCATTTTAATACTTTACTTTGTCTCGAGCTATCCTTTGAAATCTTTCTGTTCAACTCTTTTATGTCATCATTTTTTCTGTTCACTTTAGCTACTGTAGTTGAAGAGCAAGCTTCAGGGTTTCTTCTGACATCATTTTGGTCTTTTTAATGGTCCTTTGCTTTCTTCATGTATGATGTTCTTGATGTCATCCCACAACTCATCTGATCTTTGGTTATTAGTGTTCAATGTATCAAATCTATTCTTGATATTGTCTCCAAATTCAGGTGGGATATACTCAAAGTCGTACTTTGGATCTCGTAGAGTTGTTTTAATTTTCTTCAGCTTCAACTTGAATTGGCGTATGAGCAATTGATGATCTGTTCCACAGTCAGTTCCTGGCCCTATTCTAACTAATGATGTCGAGCTTCTCCATCATCTCTTTCCACAGATGTAGTTGATTTGATTTCTGTGTATTCCATCTGGCTAGATCCAAGAGTATAGTTGCCATTTATGTTGTTAAAAAAAGATATTTGCAATAAATAAGTCTTTGATCTTTAAAAAATCTATCATACGATCTCAGGTGTCATTTCTATTACCATGGCCATATTTTCTAACTAATGATCCTTCTTTGTTTTTAGCTTTTGTATTCCACTCGTCAGTAATTATCAATGCATCTTAATTGCATGTTTGATCAATTTCAGACTGCAGAAGTTGGTAAAAATCTTTAGTTTCTTCATCTTTGGCATTAGTGGTTGGTGCGTAAATTTGAATAATAGTCATATTATCTGGTCTTCCTTGTAGGCGAGTAGATGTTGTCCTTCACTGACAGCACTGTACTTCAGGATAGATCTTGAAATGTTCCTTTTGAGGAAGAATGTGATGCTATTCCTTTTCAACTTGTCATTTCTAGCATAGTAGACCATATGATTGGCTGAATCAAAATGGCCAGCACCAGTCCATTTTAGCTCACTAATGCCTAGGCTATGGATCTTTATGCATTCCATTTCATTTTTCATGACTTCCAATTTTACTATATTCATACTTTGTGCATTCCATATTCTGCTTATTAATGGGTGTTTGCAGCTATTTCTTCTAATTTTAAGTCATGCCATAACAGTAATGAAGGTCCCAAAGTTTGACTCCACCCACGTCATTAAAGTTGACTTTGAGGAGGCAGCTCTTCCCCAGTTGTATTTTGAGAGCCTCCAAACCTGAGGTGCACTTTTTTGGGCACTATAGCAGACAGTGTTCCAATGCTATTCAAAGGTTTTCACTGCCCATTTTTTTTGAAAAGTAAACAGCCAGGTCTTTATTTCTAGTCTGTCTTAGTCTGGAAGCTCCACTGAAACCTGTCCACTCTGGGTGACCCTGCTGGTATTTGAAAAACCAATGGTGTACTGTCTTATTTATCTAGTGCTGCTTAACAGAAGTACCACAAGTAAATAGCTATAACAAAGAGAATTTATTCTCTCACAATTTAGGAGGCTAGAAGTCCAAAATCAGGGTGCCAGCTCCAGGGGAAGTTTTTCTCTCTATATAGGCTCTGGGCGAAGGTCCTTGCCATCAATCTTCCCCAGGAGAGTTGCTTCTAAGTGCAGGCACCCCCGGTCCAAAAGATGTGCTATCATCCTGGCTGTTGTTTTTTGGTGGTATGAGGCTCCCATGTCTCTCTGATTGCTTCTGTCTTTTTTTTTTTTTTTATCTCAAAAGAGATTGACTTAAGACACAACCTGATCTTGTAGATTGAGTTCTCCTTTGTTAACATAACTGCCACTAATTCTATCTCATTAACATCACAGAGGTAGGATTTATAACACATAGGAAAATGACATCAGATGACAAAATGGTGGACAATTACACAATACTGGGAATAATGGACCAACCAAGTTGACACACATTTTTTGGGGAGACATAATTCAATTTGTAATGCATAGCTTTCAGCATCAGAGCAAAACACATGCCACACAGTACAACAAATTGACAGACGAGTGAAGGGAAAGTTTGTTTTTATTCAATTCTGGTTAATCTCATGGGCAGGAAGGGGACATATGGAAGGCAGATAGATTATATTACAGACATCTCATTGTATTGTGCTTTGCAGATACCGCATTTTTTACAAATTGAAGGGTTGTGGCAAGCTATTGAACAAGTCTATCGGCACCATTTTTCCAATAGCATGTGCTCACTTTGTGTCTCTGTGTCACATTTTGGTACTTCTCAGAGTATTTCAAACTTTTTAATTGTATCTGTTGTGATGGTCTGTGATCACTGATCTTTGATGTTACTGCTGTAATTGTTTTGAGATGCCGCAAACTGCGTCCATATCAGACAGTGAACTTAATTGATAAATGTGTATGCTATGACTGCTCCGTTGACTGACTGGTCCGCTGTCTCTCTCTATCTCCTCAGGCCTCCCTATTGCCTAAGACATGACAATATTGAAATTAGGACAATTAATGACCCTACAACGGCCTCTAAGTATTCAAGTGAAAGGAAGAGTCGCATGTCTCTCACGTTAAATCAAAAGCTAGAAATGATTAAGCTCAGTGAGGAAGACGTGTCAAAAGCCAAGATAAGCCTAAAGCTAGGCCTCTTGTGCCAAACAATTAGCCAAGTTGTGAATGCAATGAAAAAATTCTTGAAGGAAACTGAAAGTGCTAATCCAGTGAACACACGAAATGATAAAAAAAGTGAAACAGCCTTATTGCTAATATGGAGAAAATTTTAGAGGTCTGGATAGATCAAACCAGCCACAACATTCCTTTGAGACAAAGCCTAATCCAGAGCAAGACCCTAACTCTCTTTAATTCTCTGAAGGCTGAGAGAGGTAAGGAATCTGCCAAATAAAAGTCTGAAGCTAGCAGAGGTTGGTTCATGAGGTTTAAGGAAAGAAGCCATCTCTATAATGTAAAAGTGCAAGGTGAAGCAGTGAGTGCCAATATGGAACCTGCAGCAAGTTATCCAGAAGCTCTTGCTAAGATAATTGATAAAGGTGGCTACACTAAGAAACATATTTTCAATGTAGGCAAAACAGCCTTCTACTGGAAGAAGATGCCATTTAGGACTTTCATAGCCAGAGAGGAGAAGTCAATGCCTGGCTTCAAAGCTTCAAAGGACAGGCTGACTCTCCTTTTAGGGGCTGATGCAGCTGGTGACTTTAAGTTGAAGCCAATGCTCATTTACCATTCCAAAAATCCTAGAGCCCTTAAGGCCCTTAAGAATTATGCTAAATCTACTTTACTTGTGCTCTAGAAATGGAACAACAAAGACTGGATGACTGCACATCTGTTTACAACATGGTTTGCTAAATATTTTAAGCCTGCTGTTGAGACCTACTGCTCAGGAAAAAAAAGAATCCTTTCAAAATATTACTGTTCATTGACAGTGAACCTGGTCAACCAAGAGCTCTGATGGAGATGTTCAAGGAGATTAATATTGTTTTCATGCCTGCTAACAAAACATCCATTTTGCAACCCAGAATGGATCAAGGAGTAAAGTCTTATTATTTAAGAAATACATTTCATAAGGCTGTAGCTGCCATAGATAGTGATTCCTGTGATGGTTCTGGGCCAAGTAGATTGAACACCTTCTGAAAAGGATACACCATTCTAGATGTCATTAAGAACATTTGTGACTCACGAGAGGAGGTCAAGATATCAACATTAACATGAGTTTGGGTTAAGTCGATTCCAACTTTCATGGATGACTTTGAGGGGTTCAAGACTTCAGTGGGGGAAGTAACTGCACATGTTGTGTAAACAGCAAGAGAACTAGAGTTAGAAGTAAGGCTGAAGACATGACTGAATTGCTGCAATGTCATGATAAATCTTTAGCGGATGAGGAGTTGCTTCTTATGAAGGAGCAAAGAAAGTGGTCTCTTGAGATGGAATCTACTCCTGGTGAAGATTCTGTGAACGTTGTTGAAATGACAGCAAAGGATTTAGAATATTACATAAACTTAGTTGATAAAGTAGCAGCAGAGTTTGAGACAATTGGCTCCAATTTCGAAAGAAGTTCTACTATGGATAAAATGCTGTCAAACAATACCACATGCTACAGAGAAATCTCTGGTGAAAGGAAGAGTCAATCAATGTGGCGAACTTCATTGTTGTCTTATTTTAAGAAATTGACACAATCATCGTAACCTTCAGCAACAACTACCCTCATCAGTCAGCAGCCATCAACATCGAGGCAAGACGCCCCACCAGCACGATGAGATTATGACTTGCTTACGGTTCAGATGATGGTTAGTGTTTTTAGCAGTAGAGTATTTTTTGATGAAGATATGTACATTGTTTTTTTAGACATAATGCTATTCCACACTTAATAGACTGCAGTATAGTGTAAACATAACTTTTATATGTATTGGAAAACCAAAAAACTTGTGTGTGTGTCGCTTTTTTTGTGATATCTGCTTTTTTGGTGGTCTGGAACTGAATGTGCAGTATACCTGAGATATGCCTGTATTTTGCTATGGAAATTTTCTTTTGCAGATAACTTCTTGGTGATTACTTTGGGAAATATTGGACCCCAAAAAACAGTGTCTCGGTGACTCTCTATTCTCAAGTGCCTCAGGTCAACCACTTAAGATATCACTTTAATTTCAATAACTCACCATGTTAACAGTTTACTAGATCAAGTGTTAAGAATTGAGAAACTATTTTAATTCTCCTGGAATCCAGATTTCTGAGGTCCTTGGAGTTGAGGTGACCCATCCAGACCGTTTGCTTTAGATGTTCTTTTTAACCTTGAGCCTTGAAGAAACTTGTCTCCCAAAAGTTACCTTTTGGTCAAACAATAGCCTGAGTGAGATCATTTTGCCTTAGACATTGTGCTGTTCTGAAGAATTCAGTTGGATTTGGGAAACAAACTCCAGGGTCTGACCGGAAGCTGCGTTTTAGGGTAAATTGTTATTAACACTGTTCTGGCCACCGTTTCCATGGCAATGCTGATAAGATGTGATACAAGAATTTTGGAAATTCTTCTAATTTTCAGAACATTTTTGACTCCCTAGTTGAAAGCAGTGGTTAAGAACTTGGCTGCTAACCAAAAGATCGGCAGCTGGAACCCACCAACTACTCCTTGGAAACCCTATGAGACAGTTCTACTCTGTCCTATAAGATCACTATGAGATGGAATCAACTTGATGGCAACAGATAGTTGACATATTACCCCAATTTGCAAATTGCACGTTAAATAAACTTAATTTATTTTATTGACTTAATATGATTTTTATTTTAACAAAACAAACAGGCAAGCAAAGAAACAAGCAATTCCAGCATCTACAGCCCAGAATTCTTCCCTTTTGGGATCTCCTTTTGAATGTAGTAAAGGCATTTTCACTCAGCCTGTCCAGAGCCAAACTTAAAATCCTGTCCTTCTGTATATGGCTGTCCCAATCCCCTCCCAGTTCTCACTTTCTCAATGGGTGGGCCCATCACCCAGCCAGGCTCGCCCATCGAAAATGGAGGAGTCATCTGGGATACCTTCTTCTCACTTCTCCCTGTATCCAAATTCTCACTAAGTCCCCTTTACCTCCTATAAACAAACTAACAAACAAAAAAACTTGACCATTTGCTTTTGCGTTGACTCTGAACTCACGGTGACCCCATGCACTGCAGAGTAGAATGCAGCTCCATAGGGTTTTTATGGCTGTGACCTTTCCAAAGCAGATCAACAGGTCTTTCTTTCAAGGCACCCCCCAGTAGGTTTGAACTGCCAACCTTTTGGTTAATAGCTGAGCACTTAACCCTTTGTACCACCAGTGATTCCTTATGTCATATATACTTCCCTAAAACCTATCACTTGTCTCCATATCATGCAGGATGGGTGCTGGCTGGCATGTCTGGTTTTTATGGCCCAGGACATACATCATCTCATTTAATCCTGGCAGTAGGTATTTATCACCAGTTAATAGGTAACTCTGGTGGCGTAGTGGTGAAGTGCTACAGCTGCTAACCAAAAGGGCGGCAGTTCAAACCCACCAGGTGCTCCTTGGAAACTCTACAGGGCAGTTCTGCTCTGATCTATAGGGTCGCTATGAGTAGGAAAAGACTGGACGGCAATGGGTTTTTTTTGGTTTAATAGGTAAGGAAATTGAGGTTTAGGAAGTTTAAGAAACTTGCCCAAAGTCACATAGCCAGTCTACTAATAGTTAAGCTGAGAGACAAACCCAGCTCTAAAGTACTTGAGTACATCATTGCTACTTTGCTGAGAGCAACTCAAGTCCAAATTTCCCTGTTTTTCAAATGTGGTTTTAAAACATCTTGCCTTGCCTACATTACAGTATGGATAAAAAAATATAAGTATAAAAATCAGGATAGAGATGGCTAGCACTTTAGAAATACAAAAATTGCTATACAAATGCAAGGTCTTATTACTCTACTGGGTTGCAGATTTCAAACAAGCCAGGAGAGTGTGTCTCAATTGGAATAATCTCTGTGATAACAGCTAGGGACAATCTTCACAAAGAAGATACTGACAGTTCTGTCCCTTTTCTTGAATAAGGCCTCTTGATGAAAGGCAGGAGATATCAAGCCATTCGAACTGTATTTCTAATTGCTCAAATATGCCAACAATAGAGATTTAATTTCATTATACAGCATCTAGTTCATCTCCTTCATGTTGCAGATGTGGAACCAAAAACCAAAACTACCCATTTCTGTTGAGTTGATTCTGACTCATGGTGACCATATGTGTTGCAGAGTAGAACTGCTCCACAGGGGCTTCTTGGCTGTAAACTTTATGGAAGTAGATCACCAGTCCTTTCTTCCGCTGGCTGCTGAATGGGTTTGAACTACCAACCTTTAGATCAGTAGGTGAGTCCAAACTGTGCCACAGATGTGGAAACCAAGGCCTAAAGCAGCCAAGGTCAAAACCATAAGGCAAATCGTAATTCGATTTTCTCTTTCCCTCTTCCCGTAGTCCCCAACCTAGGCTGCTTTTCAGGAATCTTCTCGACTCTGTTTAATCTCTAAGTTCCTAAAGTTCTTCTTTGGCAGGTCAGATGCTCCTGGCAGTCTAAAAGGAGCAGGGCCTGTGAGTATATGTGGTGGGGAGAAGGAAAGTTCTGGGTGAAGTTGGCAGATGGAGCAGCGCACTCTGCAGGATCCCTGGGGTAAGTCCTTTTGCATATGTTCTGGAAGGCCAGTGAGTCTAGTGGCTGAGTTGTAAAGCAACCAGGTCTCAGGGTAAAAAGGAAATAACATGAATCAGAATATTTACTAACAGCGTTTGCTCTACCTGGGATGCCCCAGCTCCATCCTCAAATGCTCAAGCCATAGCCATCCTTCCAGTTTCCAGCCAAGCACTGTCAGAAAGTTTTATTTATCCTCCCCAGTAATTGCATTGTTGTCATCTTAACTTATACAAGCAATACTACCTTCCGCAAGGCAAGCAGTAAGTAGGTTTGTGGAATGAAAGCCTACAGGCCAGCTCCCCAGTGCCGTCCTCCCACCCTACAACTCACATTTCCTGTGTGAGAGGTGAGGTTGTTCCATTTACATACTTTCTAGTTTTTCTAGTGTATCTTTGCAAAGGAGGGAGGCGCAGAATCAAAATGCCTAAAAGGGCCAGGAAGGAATATCAATATGCTAAGCAGCCTGTAGAGACCCTGGTGGCGTAGTCGTTAAGTGCTATGGCTGGAATCCACCAGGTGCTCCTTGGAAACTCTACGGATCTGTTCTCCCCTGTCCTATAGGGTCACTACTAGTTGGAATCAACTTAACGGCAATGGGTTACAGGTTTACAGCTAAGCAGGCTGTGCAGGGTGGCGGTGGTTCGGTGGTAGAATTCTCCCCTTTCATGCTGGAGACCCAGGTTCGATTCCCAACCGATGTTTCTGAAGCGTAGCCACCATTGGTTTGTTAGTGGAGGCTTACATCTTGCTCTGATACTGAATAGGTTTCAGGAGCTTCCAGAATAAGGCAGATTATGAAGGAAGGTCTGCTATCTACTTCTGAAAATCAGCAAATGAAAACCTGTGGATCACAAAGATCTGATCCATAGCAGGTCATGAGGATGGCACAGTACCAAGCAGCATTTGGTTTAGTTGTACATGGGGTCAACATGGGTCAGGAGTCAACTTAACCACAGTTAACAACAATAAGCAGGCTGTATTGAAGAGTTCCAGGAGCCCTGGTGGTGCAGTGGTTAAGCTCTTGGCTGCTAACCAAAAGGTTGGTGGTTTGAACTCACCAGCTACTTTGCAAGAGAAAGATGCAGCAGTTGGCTTCTGGGTTTATCGAAAAGTACAGGTCTGCCTATAGGGGACAGCCACAACCCTGTTCCAGTTTATGGCTGCTATATGGGAATGACTCGACGGCACTGGGTTTTCTGGATATGGGAATGTGGAAACCCTGGTGGCATAGTGGTTAAGTGCTACGGCTGCAAACCAAAGGGTCGGCAGTTTGAATCTGCCAGGTGTTTCTTGGAAACTCTACGGGGCAGTTCTACTCTGTCCTATAGGGCCGCTATGAGTCGGAATCGACTCAACGGCACTGGATTTGTTTTTTTTTTTTTTGGTATATGGAACTGTGGACCCCCAACACTGCCAAATGCTCTCATTTTTTAAGACCAACCTCAAATCCAGGTTGTTTTTTGTGAAAACTCCTGACTTGAAGATGTTGGCAACGAATTCTGATTTTTTAGAAATGCTGCATAGGGCAAATAAAATAGATGAAGCCACAAGTGTAGTCTCTGATGTACAAATGTGTTACACAAATGGGGATATGCCTGATGGGTTGTTTTGTGATTTGCTTTCTTTTCCCTACTCCATACTGTTTGCTGTGATATTTCCATGTCAGCTTCTATAGATCACGTCAGAAATTTTAAGGGTTATATATTCTCAGATGTGACTATGTTATCATTCACCTTCTAGTCTTCCTATTGTTTGGTATGTAGGTTATTGATACTCTTTCAATATTGTAAGAGGTTTCAACAAATCTTATACATTCATCCTGACACATGCACATGTGAGAGCTCTTAGAATGAGTCACCGATTACTTTTTATCTATTTCCTTGCCATCCTGTCTCATTTCCCCCAGTGGTTGGTGGTCAGGAGCCACACCTTATTCTTTTGTGTACTCCCACCTGTATTCAGCCGAGTACACAACCCCTGAATGATTGACTAAATTAATGGATTAAAAAAATAAGCCACAAAATAAAATTCACAAAATGTGATTTTTACCTCTGATTTTCTGGGTGACTTTTAGGCAAACCTCTGTTTCTCCATCTGTAAAATGGGCCACGTTCATTTATTCAACAAATAGCAAATGTTTACTACTATGTATTGGACATTGTGTTGGGTGCGGAGGAGGTAGCAGTAGCTGGAAATTTATCCTCTAGCTCTCACCTTCTTTGATGCTATGATATCCTGCCATGCCGCTCAACCCCAAACCCTAAGCAGATTTGAAAATGGAAGTAGTGTCGCACTCTCCCAGGAGCAATGGCTAAGGGCCCTCCACTGAATGTAGGGGTTATGAAATGCTACATACTGACAACTGCTTAGGGCAAAATATTCATAAGCAGATTTCACTGTCGAAACATGTTATGCTTTGGATAATTTCTTCTGTCCTGTGAAAACTCATTATGGACTCTCTTCAAAGAGCATGCCTTCTACCAGTTAAGGTGAGGGTAGTTGAAAGTTATCTTTCTGTTAGATGGCGAGGTAGGGTGTCCCAGCTTTGCTGAACCTCATCCCCTGAGGACAGAAAGAAGTAAAAATAGGAAAAGTGAAAACAAGTAGGACTTCATACAACGGGGACTATGACAATAAACTCATTAACCATCAAGGAGTGGCACAGGGGACTTAGAATCTTGTAGTAGAAATGAAATCACATTGAAAAGGGAAGAAGTACAACATAGAGATTTAAATCCCTGGTTTCAGAATCACACAGACATGGGTCCAGTTCCTGCTCCAACAATTACTAGTTCTACACATTTTAACCAGTCAACTGTCCCATTTTATTTGTAAAGTACTGCTAATGCCCCCAACCTCACAGGACTATTGGGTATATTAAATGAAAAAAAAATGTATATATATATATTATTATTATTTTTTATATATGTTAGACTAGTGCCTGCCTATGTACTGAACACATATGAGAAGCTTGGCTATGTGGACAAGAATATGGCACCAGATTGGAGGAGGACTCATTAACAACCTGGGATCTGCAGATGATACAATCTTGCTTGCTGAAAATGAAGACAACCAGAAGTACTTAATGATGAAGGTAAAAGAACTACAGCCTTCAGTATGGGTTATAAATCCATACAACTGGACCAATAAACAACATAATGATAAATGGCAAAGAAATTGAAATTGTGAAGAATACTTTTCTTTTTTTTTAATTTTTTTTCTGCTTTAAGTGAGTTTACAATTCAAGTCAGTTTCTCATACAAAAACTTATACAGACATTGTTATGTGACCCTAGTTGTTCTCCCTATAATAGCACACTCCTCCTCTCTACCCTGTATTTCCCGTATCCCTTCAACCACCTCCTGTCCACCTCTGCCTTCTCATCTCACCTCCAGGCAGGAGCTGCCCACATGGTCTCATGTGTCTGCTGGAGCTAAGAAGCACTTTCCTCACCAGTATCATTTTATGTCTTATAAACCCAGTCTAATCTTTGTCTGAAGAGTTGGCATCAGGAATGGTTTTAGATTTGGGCTAACAGAGAATCCAGGGACCATGACCTCTGGGGTCCCTCCAGTCTCAGTCAGACCATTAAGTCTGGTCTTTTTACTAGAATTTGAGGTCTGCATCCCACTTTTCTCCTGCTCCATCGGGAATTCCCTGTTGTGTTCCCTGTCAGGGCAGTCATTGTGGGTAGCTGGGCACCATCTAGCTCTTCTGGTCTCAGGATGATGTAGTCCCTGGTTTATGTGGCCCTTTCTGTCTCTTGGGCTCATGTTTTCCTTGGGTCTTTGGTATTCCTCATTCCCCTTTGCTCCAGGTAGGTAAGACCAATTGATGCATCTTAGATGGCCACTTGCTAGCTTCTAAGACCCCAGAGGCCACTCACCAAAGTAGAATGCAGAAGGTTTTCTTAACAAATTTAGTTATGCCAATTGACTTAGATATCCCCTGAAACCATGGTCCCCAGACCCCAGCCCCTGTTATTCTGTCCCTCAAAGTGTTTGCTTGTATTCAGGAAACTTCTTAGCTTTTGGTTTAGTCCAATTGTGTTGACTTCCCCTGTATTCTGTGTTGTCCTTCCCTTCACCTAAAATAATGCTTGTCTACTGTATAATTAGTGAATACCCTTCTCCATCCCTCCCCACCCTCTTAACCATCAAAGAATGTTTTCTTCTGTGTTTAAACCTTTTCTTGAGTTTTTATAATATTGGTCTCATACAATATTTGTCCTTTCGTGACTGAGTAATTTCACTCAGCGTAATACCTCCCAGATTCCTCCATGTTATGAGATGTTTCACAGATTCATCATTGTTCTTTATCATTGCATAATATTCCATTGTGTGAGCATACCATAATCTGTTTAATCATTCGTCCGTTGATGGGCACCTTGGTTGTTTCCATCTTTTTGCTGTTGTGAACAGTGCTGCAATGAACATGGCTGTGCATGTATCTATTCATGTGAAGGCTCTTATTTCTCTAGGATATATTCCAAGGAGTGGGATTGCTGGATCGTATGGTTGTTCTATTTCTAGCTTTTTAAGGAAGCGCCAAATCTATTTCCAAAGTGGTTGCACCATTTACATTCCCATCAGCAGTGTGTAAGTGTTCCAGTCTCTCCACAACCTCTCCAACATTTATTATTCTGTGTTTTTTGGATTAATGCCAGCCTTATTGGGGTGAGATGGTATCTCGTTTCGATTTGCATTTCTCTAATGGCTAATGATCGTGAGCATTTCATTATGTACCTGTTAGCTGCCTGAATGTCTTCTTTGATGAAGTGCCTGTTCATATCCTTTGCCCATTTATTATTTGGGTTATTTGTCCTTTTGTTGTTGAGGTTTTGCTGTATTTTGTAGATTTTAGAGATTAGATGCTGATCGGATTTGTCATAGCCAAATTTTTTTTCCCCAGTCTGTAGGTTGTCGTTTTACTCTTTTGGTGAGGTTTTTAGATGAGCATAATGTTTGATTTTTAGGAGCTCCCGGTTATCTAGTTTCTCTTCTGGTGTTTGTGCATTGTTGGTAATGTTTTGTATACTGTTTATGACATGCATTAGTGTTCCTAGCATTGTCCCTATTTTTTCTTCCATGATCTTTATCATTTTAGATTTTATATTTAGGTCCTTGATCCATTTTGAGTTAGTTTTTGTGCATAGTGTGAGGTATGGGTCTTGTTTCATTTTTTTTTTTGCAGATGGATATTCAGTTATGCCAGCACCATTTGTTAAAGAGACTGTCTTTTCCCCCATTTAATGGACTTTGGGTCTTAGTCAAATATCAGCTGCTTAGGTGAATTTATGTCTGGATTCTCAATTCTGTTCCACTGGTCTATGTATCTGTTGTACTGGTACCAGGCTGTTTTGACTACTGTGGTGGTATAATATGTTCTAAAATCAGGTAGTCTGAGGCCTCCCACTTTGTTCTTTTTCAGTAATACTTTACTTATCCGGGACCTCTTCCTTTTCCATATGAAGTTGGTGATTTGTTTCTCCTTCTCATTAAAAAATGCCATTGGAATTTGGATCTGGATTGCATTGCATCTGTAGATCGCTTTGGGTGGAATAGACATTTTCACAATGTTGAGTCTTCCTCTCCATGAGCAAGGTATGTTTTCCCATTTATATATGTCTCTTTTGGTTTCTTGCAGTAGTGTCTTGTGGTTTTCTTTGTATAAGTGTTTTATGTCTCTGGTTGGATTTATTCCTAAATACTTTATGGTCTTGGGGGCAATTGTAAATGGTATTGACTTGGTGATTTCCTCTTTGACATTCTCTTTGTTGGTGTAGAGGAATGCAACTGATTTTTGTATGTTTATCTTGTATTCTGATATTCTGCTAAACTCTTCTATTAGTTTCAATATTTCCTTGTGGATTCTTTAGGATTTTCTTCGTATAAGACCATATCAGCTGCAAATGGAGATACTTTTACTTCTCTCTTACCAATCTGGATGCCCTTTATTTCTTTTTCTAACCTAATTTCTCTGGCTAGGACCTCCACCACAATGTTGAATAAGAGTGGTGAAAAAGGGCATCCTTGTCTGGTTCCCATTCTCAAGGGGGAATGCTTTCAGACTCTCTCCATTTAGGATGATGTTGGCTGTTGGCTTTATATAAATGCCCTCCATTATGTTGAGGAATTTCCATTCTATTCCTATTTTGCTGAGAGTTTTTATCATATGGGTGTTGGACTTTGTCAAATGCCTTTTCTGCATCAATTGATAAGATCATGTGGTTCTTGTCTTTTGTTTTATTTATGTGATGGATTACATTGATTGCTTTTCTAATGTTAAACCATCTCTGCATACCTGGTATGAATCCCACTTGGTCATGGTGAATTATTTTTTTTTGATATATTGTTGAATTGTATTGGTTCGAATTTTGTTGAGGATTTTTGTGTCTAAGTTCATGAGGTAAATAGGTCTGTAATTTTCTTTTTTTGTGGTGTCTTTACCTAGTTTTGGTATCAGGGTTATGCTGGCTTCATAGAATGATTTGGGGAATTTTCCGTCCTTTTTTATGCTCTGAAATACCTTTAACAGTAGTGGTGTTAACTCTTCTCTGAAAGTTTAGTAGAATTCACCTGTGAAGCCACCAGAGCCAGGGCTTTTTTTGTTGGGAGTTTTTAAATTACCTTTTCAAGGATATTATTCTTTATGGATCAACAATGAACATTCATGGAAGCAGCAGTCAAGAAATCAAGGGACGTATTGCATTGGGGAAATATGCTGCAAAATAACTCTTTAGAATGTTAAAAAGCAAAGATGTTGCTTTGATGACTAAGTTGCACCTGATCCAAGCCTTAGTATTTTCAGTCACCTCATATGCATATGAAAGATGGACAATGAAAAAGAAGACCAAAAAATAATTGACATATTTGAATGTGTTCTTGGTGAAAAATACTCAATATACCATGGACTGCCAGAAAAGCTAACACATCTGTTTTGGAGGAAATACAGTCAGAATGTTCCTTAGAAGCAAGGATGGTGAGACTTCATCTTGCTTACTTTGGACATGTAATCAGGAGGGACCTATCACTAAACATCATGTTTAGTAAAGTAAAGGGCCAGAGAAAGAGAGGGGGACCCTCAACGAGATGGATTGACACAGTGACTGCAGCAATGAACTCAAACATAGCAACGATTGTGAGGATGACACAGAACTGGACAATATTTTGTTCTGTTAAAAATAGGACTCTTATGAACCAGATATTACAAACAAAAGTGTCTACCTACTAGGAAATCATCAATAAATTATTATTATTATTATTATTACCCACTGCCATCAAGTCAATTTCAGCTCATAGTGACACTATAGGACAGGGTAGGGTTTCCAAGGAGTGCCTGGTGGATTCAAACTGCCAACCCTTTGGTTAGCAGCCGTAGCTCTTAACCACTATGACACCAGGGTTTCCGTTATTATTATAGGGAATGCAAATGACTTATTGTCTGGTTTCATTTATAACATGGACTAGCTTTATGACCTTGGGAAAAAATTTTCTTTCTTGGAGAATCTGTTGTGTCATCTCTAAAAAGGTGATAAAATCTGTAACAGCTACTTCAAAGAGCTAGAGTGAGACTCCAAGAAGAGGTAAATGACTGTGAAACCATTTTATCTCAAATATGTGTTTACTTAACCAATGACTTGTTATACATTAAAGAAACTTGGGGAGTGTTTTCTCAACATTTGAGGTTGATGTCATTCCACAGTTTCTTCAGAGGATGAAAATTTAGCAACTTTGAGCAGGGCATATGGAAACTTAATAAGACTCAATTTCTGGTCCAATCATTCAAATATTTGAGCATCTTATCAGGTACCAGTTAAGTGCTAGGAAATACAACGGTGAGCAAGAGGAACATGGTGCTTAGAGTATAAAAGATGACACAGCTGCTGATTAAATAATCACAGAATTATAGTTAGAAACTTGTAATAGTTAATAGTGCCCTGTCGAAAGGGGGAAAAAAAAAAGGAAAGAACAGAAGGGAGACCAAATTTCAATTGAGGATTTGGAAAGATGGAAGATCATGATGTTAAAATGGTATAATGACTACATATATGTGGTTATTAACCCCTCATCCGTACAACTACTACCTCCTTCTTGATCTTGCTTTCATTTTTCAAGAAATTTCCAGTTACAAGATAATATAAGGAAGAAAACAAAAACAAAACAAAAAAACAAACCCATTGCCCTTGAGCCGATTTTGACACATAGCGACCTTGTAGGATGGAGTAGAATTGATCCGTAGGGTTTCCAAGGAGCAGTAGGTGGATTTGAACTGCTGACCTTTTGGTTAGCAGCTGAGCTATTAACCACTGCACCACCAGGGCTCTGATATAAGGAAAAGAGCTCTAATTTTGCATTCAGATAACATAAAAAAAAAAATTTTATCATTTATTCAGCCCTTGTTATGTGCCAAGAAGTATTCTAAGCACTTTACAAGTACTAATATTTACTTCTCAAACAACTCTACCAAATAGGTGCTATCATCTACATTTCACAGGCAAAGAAACAGAGGTGTGGGAACCACAGGTTTAAGTCATAATTCACCTCTGAGGGAGAGTGAAACTTTGAGCAAGGACTCAGTCTCATTTCTCTGTAAGGTGGAGGTAAGCATCCCAGCCAGCTCCTTAGGGTTAGCACAAAAACCACACAGGATAATAAAAGTGCTTCTACATACTCGAGCATATAAGGGCTTATGATTCAGGGTATTTAGGGGATAGTCTCACAGGCTCAAGGTGGATGCAGCAAGAACACTGCAAACTTGCACCACTCCATTAATATTTGCAGCAGTGTATTTTTGCTCGTATGTTGTAGTTTGTCAGGTTGGCTTTTTTTTTCAACTATACATTTGTATCATGAGATTCCTGGAGCCCCTTTACCCTCTTTCCTTGGATGTTTGAAGCTGCATTGGTAACTAGGGAGGGGACTCAGTGTTATGGATTCTGTAAGTGGAAGGGACTTTATGGGGGGGATGTCCTATGTTACTGTACATCTAATGCTTTTGCATCTCTAACTTCATCATGTATAATCTAATGGACCAAAAGTTAAGGTCATGAGCATCTAACAGTGCTGATTGTGTGGCGTAAAACACTAAGCTAAGGGCTAAAGCAGTAGTTCCTTCCTTGCAGAGCTGATGACAGCAGAACTAAATCCACACTGCCTTAGAAATGGAGAGTCACAATTGATGGCATCACTGGTAATGTAACTCATGCCATCACTACGGATCGCTCAGACGTTCTTCCTCTAACATGCCACAAAGGCCTGCAAGCCTGACATCCTCCAAATCTTCCTGACAGTTCCCATGTGGAGACGTAGGCAAGGCAGCATTAACTACAGGTTCTCAATTTGAAGTTTGCTGAGAGGCCAACTATGGTGGCTTCTGCTGGGTCACACTGCTAGTTACTGGGGGATCTTCTAACACATCAAGTGGTGTGGTAGACAGAGTAATGTCCATGTTCTAATCCCTGGAACCTGTGAAGTTTACCTTACATGGCAAAAGGGACTTTGTAGATATGATTAACTGTCCTAAGATGGGCAGATTGTCCTGGATTATTTGGGTAGGCCAAAGAAATCACAAGAGTCCTTGTAAGAAGGTCAGAAGGCCAGAGTGAGAGGAGAGGTGACTATGTGAGCAGCACTCATAGTGATGCAACCTTGAGCCAAGGAATGTGATCAGCCTCTAGAAGATGGAAAAGGTAGCAGACTCTCCCCCAGAACCTCCAGGAGACTTTGCCAATGCCTTGCTGCTAGCATTCTAAGACCCAGTTCAGACCTCTAACCTCTATAACTAAAACATAATAAATTTATGTTATTGTTTTCAGCCATTAGGATGGGGTAATTCGTTATAGCAACAATCCAAAACCAAAAAACCCACTGCCATCGAGTCGATTCCAACTCACAGCGACCCTGCAAGACAGAGTAGATCTGCTCCATACAGTTTCCAAGGCTGTAATCTTTATGGAAGCAGACTGCCACATCTGTCTCCTGCAGAGCAGCTGGTGGGTTTGAACCACCAACATTTTGGTGAGTGCTTTAACCACTGCATCACCAGGGCTCCATAGCGATAGTAGGACACTAACAAAGGTGGTCTGCTGTTATGCCGTCTGAATATGAGACAATTAGGTGAGTTACTGCTTGGGAAGAAAATGCAGGGTTCAGAGAGGTAGAAAACCCTGGCTTAACTTGAACAGTATTTACTGGCTGCGGTGCTGCCATCTCTAGGTATGAACAATTTGATAAGATGTCTGTATGCCTCTGGCGTAGTGGTTAAGTGCTATGGCTGTTAACCAAAGGGCTGGCAGTTCGAATCCGCCAGGTGCTCCTTGGAAACTCTATGGGGCAGTTCCACTCTGTCCTATAGGGTCGCTATGAGTCGGAATCGACTTAACAGCACTGGGTCTGGGTTTTATGCCTCATGTAGTCTGCATTTCTGCCAACTGGTACACCATGTGTGCTCTCAGACCTGCCAATCAGCTGTTCTGGTGTCCTAATTGCTGAAATCAGCATGTTGCCCCTACACGAGGCTGTATTTTATAGGTACTAGATTTCTCATAAAGACTTCTTCTTGGGTTTCTAGCAGTTCTAACTCTCTGAATGGACAGAAAACAAACTAAATCAAAATTAGGAAGAGGATCAGAATACCCTTAAATTCTCTCTCTCTCTTTTTTCTCTGAAAACTTTACATTTTTTTTATTTACACAAGGCAGTTCTAGTCTTCTTGTTAATCAGACAATGTTCTGCTGTTATTCGTGAGGTTTTCATTGGCTGACTTTCAAAAGCAGATCACCAGTCCTTTCTTCCGAGCTTATCATAGTCTGACAGCTCTGCTGAAACCTGTCCACCATGGGTGACCCTGCTGGTACTTGAAACACCAGTGGCACAGCTTCCAACATCACAGCAACATGCAAGCCACTGAGGTACAGCAAACTGACGGATGGTGGTAGAACAACACAAATACATAAAATAAAACACAGATCACCCACTTTCCTACTCCCTCACCATTTCAACTTTTCTTCCCTGAGGTAACCACTGTGAAAGTTTGATATGTCTTTTCATTCTTTTTATACATATCCTGAAGGTTTTTTTTCTCTGAAACTTGTTGGTACATAGAGATCTTATAAAAAATGGTTACATTGTATCCCTGAAGTGGATGGACACTAATTAGTTCCCTATTGATGAACTTGCAAGCTGCTTCTGATTTTTCACAGTTACACACAATCTGCAACGACACAGTTTTGTAAACACCTTTGAGCCCTTACAGGAGTGCTTCAGTAGAACAGAGCCCTTTAAGTAGGATTGCTTGGTCAAAGGGTTACACATCTTAGATGATTCTTGCAAAGTTGCTCTCCAAAAGATTTTCCTGATTTATATTCCCATCAACAGTATAGTAAGGCATCACTTCTCCATACCCTCAAGATTGTACCCTGGGTAGATCCATCTTTGTAATATTTGTCAATCTGATGTATAAAAAAATGTACTCTGGCTGTTGGTTTTATTTGCATTTTGCTGGTTAACAAAAAACTTGAACATCTCCATTCATAATCATTGGCAATTTCTTTTCCTTCCTGTGTGAACAGGATCTACTTTCAGTGGTTGTGACAATGCAAAGGTGGTGGCAAGGGATTTCCAGGCAGCATCTGAGCTGCAGATAAAGGCTCTGCAGCCAAGGCTCAGTCTCCAACACCTTCCCGTGATGCTTCTACCAGAGCCAAGAGCAACGTGCATATCTGCTGAGAAAATGCCGGTCTATTTTAAACCCTCCACGAAGAAGTTGACTGTTGATTCCATTGGCACTCTTGTTCTACTGCTCTGTCACTCTGTGACCTTTGGCATACATCTTCTCCTTTCTCAGCCTCATTTTCCTCCTTCGTACAATGAGACACCTGGGGAGGGTGACAGATCTGGTCTCTTTGTGCTCTCGAATTTTGAGGTTCCTAAAAGTACTCATAGAATGAGCACCAATGGCCTCCAAGAACCAGCCTACAGCAAAGGTATTAAGTCAGCCCAATAGGGTTTTCATAGTTTCTGACAAAGACCTAGACAGGATAAAAGATTAGTGGAGGCAGAGCAGTGCCATGAAGGGAGTGCTTGTGTGTTGTTTGAGGAGCAGGACTGCAGCAGTGGACAGAGTCTTAGGGAAGAGGCTGGAGGGGACGGTCAGGGCCAAACCACAGTTTTTGTTCTATCCACAAGGAAAAAAGGGCAGCAACTGGGGGTGTGGAGGGCATTAAACAAGTGGAATGGGCTTGCAAATTTATCACTCTCACTGCAGCACTGAGAATGAATTGGTAGGTAACCCAAGAGAGTGCAGGAAGACCAGACAAAAGAGGATGCTTCATGGACCAGGGAGGTGGTTTGGAAATGAGAACTATAAAGATGCGAGAGATAGTTCCCCTTAGTGAGCTTCTTAAACTGGCTGGGGAGGCACACACAAATGAAAAGAGAACATAGACTGCCTCATATTCTTAAGGAAACTGATGACAATCTCCTCCTCTCAACTCTAATCAGCCTATGGGCCAGTGCTGCCATATTCCTAGGGACTGGCCCAGAGTAGGTACGCAGGAATACCTATGTCGGAAGGGAATGGTATAGCAAAAAGAATGGTTCAGAACAGTGAGAGATCACTGCTCATTTGTGAAGTTTCAAGGGAGAGATGAGGCTGAACCTGGTGGTCAGAGGATAACAAGAGCGCTATCATTACCTCGGAGCCCTGGTGGCTCAGTGGTTGAGAGCTCAGGTGCTAACCAAAAGGTCAGCAGTTTGAATCCACTAGCCGCTCCTTGGAAACCATATGGAGCAGTACTACTCTGTCCTACAGGGTCACTATGAGTCCGAATCTCCTTGGAAACCCTATGGAGCAGTTCTACTCTGTCTTATAGGGTCACTATGAGTTCGAATTGACAGCAATGGGTTGGGTTTTTGACTTTATCATCACCTCACCTAATCCACCCCATGCCCAGAGGTATCCATCTTATATAATCAAGAACCGAGGCTCAACAAACGACTTTCCCAGAAATTTATTTAATAATTTGTAAAGTGAGACCTGGGGCCCTCATCTGTGGGTCTACAAGGCCTTCCCTCTCCTGATGTATTTGTACTCACACAAAAGACTATCAGGGTGAGATTTCTACCCAGGTGCAATCATTTTCAAACAATCTCTGGGGAGAGAATAAGTTCCAGAGGAAAAACAATTGACTCCTTAGATTCTAATTCTGTTCATTTTCTGGTTTCCAAGTTTTAATTGCCATTAATTAAAGAGTAACTACGTGCTATTCAAAGCACTCTTTTACGTATGTCTCATTTAACCATGACCCAATTGTTGTTGTTGTTAAGTGCTGCTGAATTGACTTTCAATTCATAGCAGCCCCATATGACAGAGTGCAACTGCCCCATTGGGTTTTCTAGATTGTACTCTCGCATGGGAGCAAATCATCAGGTCTTTATCCTATGGAGCCACTGGGTGGGTTTGAATTGCCAATCTTTTTTGCTTAGTCTGGTGCTTAACTATTGCTCCACCAAGGCTCCTTGATCCTATTAAGTAGGTAATATAATTATCCCCATTTTATTTTAGCAAACAGACTCAGAGATGCTAAATAACTTATAAAATTTAATAAGAAATATATAGCAGAACTATGATTTGAATCCAGGTTTCATTGTAAAAGCCTCACTCCAAATGATTACATAATCTGACTTAAGGGCCAAGGTCAAGGGAATATAGCAAAAAAAAAAAAAAAAAAAAGGAGTAACTACCTTGACTGAAGCTAGGCTCAATAACGGTGAGCTACAAAATTTGGCTAGTGAGCTGCTAACCAAAAGACCAGCATTTTGAATCCACCAGCTGCTGCTTGGAAACCCTATGGGGCAGTTCTACTCTGTGCTATAGGATTACTGTGTGGGTTAGAAATTTGGGCAGAGATTAGCTGGGTAATTCTTTGCTATTCAGTTGGCAGATAGGCTGTTCTGGAGGGTCCAAGATGGTTTTACTCACATGCCTGGAGACTTGGAAGCGCAGCTGCAGGAGGGCTGAACTTAGCTAAGATTCTCTCCCTCTCCATGTTGTCTCAGGATTTACCATGTCATATCTGTAGTAAGAGATACCTGGAAGGTGGTGGAGCCAGGACTTAAAACTGAGTTCAGTGACTCCAGATACCACTACCCTATACCTGCAATTTAGCTGCACTGTTGTAGGATTGAAGTCCTGGTGGCAAAGTGGTTAAGAGCTCAGGCTGCTAACCAAAAGGCTGGAGGTTCGAATCCACCAGCTGCTACTTGAAAACCCTACTGGGCAGTTCTACTCTGTCCTATGGGGTCACTATGAGTCAGAATTTACTCATTGGCAACGTGTTTGGTTTTTGTTTTCGGGTTGTAAGATTAAGGCTTCTCTGACACTTTTTCTAGGCTTGCATATAATCACCATGTCTTCTTCTTCTTCAGGGGAGTGAGTGTATCACTAGGGTTAGGAAGCCTGAGTTCTAAACCCACCTCAGTCTCTTCTCAGCCATGCGGGAAACCTTTCCCTTCTCAGACTTCAGTGTCTCCATCTGTAGAATAAAGGCACATTTTTCCCTTTACCGATTTTATAGGTTCACTGGGAGGACTATATTTGTAGCAAAGAAACCTCAAGGAGTCGGGGGACCCTATTTCTACTCTTGACTCACTCACTTATTCTGCATCATTAGACAATAACTTTGCCATTTCTGGAGCGCAGTTTTCTCAATTTGTTATATAGTCTCTACAGGTTCTTTCAACTCCCATTTTCAAGGAGGATATTGACAAAGAAGCCATGTATAAATAGAGTCTATGAAGCTGAAAGGGAACATTGTCATGATTAAAACTATAGGGAACAGAATGTCTTTGGAGTATATCTTTGAGAAGGGCAGATCCACTTTCCCTTGTAATGAGCATCCTGAAACTGACCAGGATTAGAGACCGTACCTATGAGCCTGGATCAGAACAAAACCAAGTATCCCACATGGGAATGTATTGATGACTCTGGCTTTGTACTATGGTATAATCAGGCAACACACTAACTGTTAATTATCTCCATATATGACTTAATTTCTCAAATACCAAGCTTTTAAAATCATTGGCTGGACCATTTGTGTAACATAATTTAAAATTAATAAGTAGAGTAGTCTAAGCTTTAAGACTAAATAAAAATTGATGAAATAAATTTGAATCAATTATTAGAAATAAGAGACATTTTCTGTTTTTGCACTACAATATTACTAGCACCTAGGAGAGGGCCTAGCACATCCTAAGCACTCAACATTTGTGACTGAATTAAATTAATCATTAAATTACATAAAATGAATTATCGATTTCTTCCCATTATCCTTCTAATGGGC
This sequence comes from Loxodonta africana, assembly GCF_030014295.1. NCBI lineage: Eukaryota > Metazoa > Chordata > Mammalia > Proboscidea > Elephantidae > Loxodonta > Loxodonta africana. The sequence continues at coordinate 168,667,816 of NC_087343.1, read as the reverse complement.
TTCTTTATATCCATACTTAATAGCAGCAACTGTCAATTACAAAAAACCTCACTTCAAATTATTTTATCTGCTTAGTTGGTTATACTTAATTGATCCTTAATTGAAGGAGATACCATATAAGAAAGAATCTGTATTCTAGGCAAACCAAGGCCATGAGCCAAGAAGGGCCCATCAAGGGCTTACTGGCCATGAGAGGCAGCCCACAGCTATGACTGTGTGACTTTGAGTGCACTGTAAAATAAAGGCACCTTTTGAGTCCTCAGTGACCACACCTGCAGAGCTAGAATAAATTTAAAGTGCTCTGTAGCTCTAAAAATCAATGACCATAAGAAAATTCTCATTTTGTGGACACACAACTTAATGCGAAAAAGATTAAGTGAGATTCTTTCTTCTTGAAATAAAGTCTGTTATAACACAGGCAGTCCCTGACTTACGACATATTCGAGTTACAATGAATCACACTTATGCCCATCTGTGTTTATTTTTTGGTACACCTTATCATTAGTGTCTTAGTTATCTAGGGCTGCTGTAACAGAAATACCACAAATGGATATCTTTAACAAACAGAAAAATATTCTGTCACAGCTTAGGAGGCAAGAAGTCCCAATTCAGGACACCAGCTCCAGGGGAACGCTTTCTGTCTCTGTCCACTCTGGGGTAGCATCTTTGTCATCAATCATCCCCTCATCTAGGAGCTTCTCAGCACAGGGACCCTGGATCCAAAGGATGCACTCTGCTCCTGGCTCTTCTTTCTTATAGTAATGAGGTTCCTCTCCTTTCTGCTTTCTTCTCTGTTTTGTATCTCAACATAGATTGACTCAAGATACAACCTAATCTCATAGATTGAGTCCTGCCTCATTAACATAACTGTCTCTAATCTTGCCTCATTAACATCATTAACATCATAGAGGTTAAATTTATAACGCATGGGAAAATTATATCAGCTCACAAAATGGAGGACAACCACATAATACTGGGAATCATGGTCTAGCCAAGTTGACACACATTTTTGGAGGACACAGTCCAATCCATAACAGTAATACGTATTACATACAACGTTGCAACTCGTAATTTGCTGATGTTATTCTCAGATGTTCACTTGCAGATGTTCAATGCTATGGTTTATAAAGATGTTGGTAATAAAAGGCGATAATAATGAAAAATAAAGGAAAAAAAGAGGTCTTCAACTTACGTCAGAACCAACTTACGACTAAGTCATCTGAATGAAAACCTGTTGAAAATTGGGGACTACCTGTAATGAAAAAATATTAGCCTTGAGTTGTGAAACTAAAGTTTTAGATTTGCTTCTTTTATTTGTCTACGATCCCTTAGACATTACCTTCCTGGGCAGGCTGCCTCCCTCCTTCCCCCCACCTTCCTCCCTTCCTCCCTTCCTCTCTCCCTCCCTTCCTCCTTCCCTCCCTCTCTTTCTCTTTATTTTTGTCAAATCATCGATTTGCTCTGAAGAGGTTTTTATTGTTGCTGTTAAGTTGGCTCTGACTCATGAGTATAACAAAATGAAACATTGTCCGGTTCTGTGCCATCTTCTTCATGATCATTGGTATATTTGAGCTCATTGTTGCAGCGGTTATATCAGTTCATCTCATTAAGGGTTTCCTTTGTTTATGTTGAGCATCCGTCTTAGTTTCTTAATGCTGCCTTAACAGAAATATCACAAGCAGGTGCCTTTAGCAACAAATCTATTTTCTCACAGTTAGGAGGCTAGAAGTCTGAAATAATGGCAAGGGCTCTAGAGAAAGGCTTTCTGTTTTGGGGGAAGGTCTTTGTCTCTCTTCAGCTTCTGTTCCTTGGTGATCTTCATGTGGCATGGCATCTATCTTCCCCATCTATTCTTGCTCACTTCTGTGCCTAATATGTTCCTTTCATATCTCAAAAGTGATTGGCTTACAACATACCCTACACAGGTATGGCCTCATTAACATAAGAAGGAAAATCCTATTACCAAATGGAATTACATCCACAGGTATAGGGTTTAGGATTTAAAACACATATATTTGGGAGAGACAATTTAATCCATAACACCCTCTATTTTACCAACCATGATGCCCTTTTCTAGGGACTGGTCTTTTCTGATGATATGTCCAAAATAAGCAAGCCAAATCTCACCATCCTCACTTCTAAGGAACGTTCTGGTTGTATTTCTTCTAAGACTGACCTGTTTGTTCTTTTGGCAGTCCATGACATATTCAATATTCTTAGCCAACACTACAGTTTGAACATACCAATTCCTCTTCTGTCTTACTTTATCCAACTTTCACATGCACATGGAGTGGTTGAAAAGACTGTGGCTTGGGTCAGATTCACCTTAGTCATCAAAATGACATCCTTGCTTTTTAAGATTTCAAAGAGATCTTTTGCAGCAGATTTGCTGCATACCTTTTGATTTCTTGACTGCTGCTTACATGGATGTTGATTGTTGATCCATGTAGAATAATTGTTGAAAACTTCAGTTTCTTCTCCAGTATACCATGATGTTATTTATTGGTCCCATTGTGAGGATTTTCATTTTCTTTATGTTCAGGTATGACCCATACTGAAGGCTGTAGTCTTAGATCTTTTTTAGTAAGCTCTCCACATAATTTTTAGGAACAAAGGTTGTGTTTGTTACCTGCACATCACAAGTTGTAGTGAGTTTTCCCCCAATCCTGATGCTGTATTCTTCTTCATATAGTCCACCTTCTCTGATTATTTGTTCGACATACAGATTGCGTAAGTAGGATGAAAGGATACTACGCTGCTACACACTTTTTCCCAATTTTGAAGGTTTTTAGGGAGATAAAATTAACAGAACTGTCAGTGTCAGAATTGGCTTCGTCCATTAGAATTAATTTTGCTGAGTCTTCTAGTAACTAAGACCTAGAGAGGGAAAGTGACTTATTCAATGCTAAAGGAGCAGTTCATGAAGATCAGGGCAGATATATTAGTCTTTCCTTCATTAATTGCTTTTGTACAATGAGCATCTTAAAAATAACAGCTTGCAGATCACACAGCCTTGCTTGCTGAAAGTGAAGAAGACTTGAAGCACTTACTGATGAAGATCAAAGACCTTCAGTATGGATTACACCTCAACATAAAGAAAAGAAATATCCTCACAAATGAACCAATAACAACATCGTGATAAACAGAGAAAAGATCTAAGTTGTCAAGGATTTCATTTTACTTGAATCCACAATCAACATCATGGAAGCAGCAGCCAGTAAATCAAAAGATGCATCACATTGAGCAAATCTGCTGCAAAAAGTGTTGACAAGAAAAGATGTCACCTTGAAGACTAAGGTGCACCTGACCAAAGCCATAATTCTCAAAATAACCCAATGAGATAGGGGCTGTTACTACTCTCATCTCACAGATGAATAAACTGGGATTTCAAAAGGCTAAATGGCTTTCTCAAAATTGTGCCTCTAGTAAGTGATAGAGCCAGGAATTAAACACAGGAAATTTACTCTCTTAATCATTACCTTCTACTGATCTCCACCACCATGCTAGGTGCTAAATGCATATTAAGGTACAATGTGGCAGATTTCACAAACTATTTACCTTACATAAGTCTCAGTTACAGTCCAACAAAAGCATAGCTATGATAAAGGAAGTCCAGGGTGCTATGGGATTATTGGGCAAAACAGGGGAAGGAAGCAATTGCCTGTGACATGGTACTTTCCAAGAAGTTTTGTCTGGGTTGTATTTAAAAAGAGAAGGTAGAAATGGGAATGGGAAAGAAGGATGTTCCAGGCAGAAGGAAGAGCATGTGTAAAGATCTGGAGAGGACAAAGAACATGGCTCATTTGAAAAACTGTGAGAAGTAGGGTCAGGAAGAGAACAGATGAGAGGTTGGAGAAAAGCAGTGCTGTAACGAGAATGGCTTTGTAAGCCCCAGTTCAAAGGGCAGTAAGATGCCATGGGGTGGTTTTAGGCAGGGCAGTGACAAACATGACTTGTGCTTTTGAATGATCACTGTGACTGCAGTGAGGAGACTGGAAGAGAAGCAAGTAGGACTGGAGGCTGGGAGAGAGGTTAAGGACTGCTGCAATGATGGTGTGCCCTTTTTTAAAAACCCCCTAGACAAAAAGGGGCTTTAACCACACAATTGCCAGGCATGGCCTTATTATTCACTGACTTCTGCCTGAAAATTCGTTGCTCAGGCCCCATGAGTCCCATTAATGTTAAGACTATAACCAAACAGTTTCACCAGTGTTTTCAAAGACAGGGCTGGGGCTCCCCTCCTTCCTATTGCTTGCTATCTGTTCATAGATATAAGAGTTGCTCCAGCCTAAATGATGATGTGTTATGGAGCCACTGACAAGTCGGCTCTGTCTTTGCCCCATGCCGAGTTCCCTGTATTGTAGACAAAAGGAGACCTTCAGAATGAGATGCTTTAGAAGCTGACAGGAGACCAAACCCTGTTTGGAGGCATTAACACTTATTTCACAGTTAAGACAGCATCTGGGGCACATTTTCCTACTTTTATGCCAATTTTTATGTGTTTCTGCCACACAGTCGGAAGCCAGGATCATAAAAAAGAAGGAAAACAGTACAAAAAATAAAAGTAAATAAGCACATTCTGCTTTAATGCTCCCAGGAGCACTAGGTCCGGCAAGTTTATGAGTTAGAAAGAAAGAAAGAAAACAAAACAAAACAAGACAAAACAAAACAAAAGACAACCTATGCCATTATATATAAAGGAAAGGAACAAGTTTGGAAATACAATCCCTTTGTACTAGAGTAGATCAAGCAAAGGCAGGAGAGAAAGCTCTGAGCTGCGAGTAGGCAGAGCAGCGTTTTAGTCTGGAATCTATCACAACTGTCCAAGTGACTTGGAATCAACCACGCTACTTCTCTCAGTCTGCTTTCTCACTTATAAAATACAGAAATTGGACTAAATGCTCTCCCAAATCTCTAATTCTACAATTACATTTATCATCCTACACACTGTCCTATGCACAGAGGACCTGGGGAGATATATAAGACCTGATATCTGATCTCAGTGAGTGGTGGGAAGACATCAAGGACATCACACACGAAGAAAGCAAAAGGACATTAAAAAGACAGTAAAGAAAGAAAAGGCCAAAATGGATGTCACCAGAGACTCTGAAGCTTGCTCTTGAACACACATTAGCTAAAGCGAATGCAAGAAATGATGAAGTAAAACAGCTGAACAGAAGATTTCTAAGGGAAGCTTGAGAGAAGACAAAGTAAAAATTATAATGAAATGTGCAAAGACCTGGAGTTAGAAAGCCAAAAGGAAAGAATGCTCAGCATTTCTCAAGCTGAAAGAACTGAGGAAAAAATTCATGCCTTGAGTTGAAATATTGAAGGATTCTATGGACAAAAAACTGAATGACGCAGGAAACATCAAAAGCAGGTGGAAGGAATACAGAGTCACTGTACCAAAAAGAATTGGTCAATGTTCAACCATTTCAGGAGGTAGCATATGATCAAGAACTGATGGTATTTCAGGAAGAAGTGCAAGCTGCACTGGAGGCATTGGCAAAAAATAAGGATCCAGGAATTGATGGAATACTAATTGAGATGTTTCAACAAAGGGATACAGCCCTGGAGGTGCTCTCTTGTCTATGCCAAGATATTTAGAAGGCAACTGCCTGGCCAACTAACTGGAAAAGATCCATATTTGTGCCCATTCCAAAGAAAGGTGATCCAACAGAATGTGGAAATTATTGAATAATATCATTAATATCCACTCAAGTAAAATATTGCTGAAGATCATTCAAAAGTGACTGCAGCAGTATACCCACAGGGAACTGCCAAAAATTCAAGCTGAAGTCAGAAGAGGACGTGGAACGAAGGATACCATTGCTGATGTCAGACAGACCTTGGCAAATGGAAAGAATATCAGAAGAGAATTTACCTGTGTTTTATTGACTATGCAAAGGTGTTTGACCGTGTGGATCATAACAAATTATGGATGATATTGTGAAGAATGGAAATTCCAGAACACGTAATTGTACTCATGCAGAACCTGTATCTAGACCAAGAGACAGTCTTTTGAACAGAACCGGGGGATACCGTGTGGTTTAAAAGCAAGAAATATGTGCATCAGGGTTGTATCCTTTCACCATACTTGTACAATGTATATGCTGAGCAAATAATCTGAAAAGGTGGACTATATAAAGAAGAACATCACATCAGAATTGCAGGAAGACTCATTAACAACCTACGATATGCAGATGATACAACCTTGCATGCTGAAAGTGAACAGGACTTGAAGCACTTACTGATGAAGATCAAAGGCCACAGCCTTCAGTATGGATTACACCTCAACATAAAGAAAACATGAATCCTCACAACTGGACCAAAAAGCAACATCATTATAAATGGAGAAAAGATTGAAGTTGTCAAGTGTTTCATTTAACTTGGGTCCACAATCAGCGTCCATGGAAGCAGCAGTCAGGAAATCAAACAGCATATTGCATTGAGCAAATTTGCTGCAAAAGACCTCTTTAAAGTGTTGAAAGCAAAGATATCACTTTGAGGGCTAAGGTGAGCCTGACTCAAGCCGTGGTGTTTTCAATTGCCTCACATGCATGTGAAAGCTGAACACTGAATAAGGAAGAATGAAGAAGAACTGGTGCCTTTATTGAATATACCATGGACTGCCAGGAGAATGCATAAGCCTGTCTTGGAAGATGTACAGCCAGAGTCCTCCTTGGAAGTGAAGATGGTGAGACTTTGTCTCAGGTACTTTGGACGTGTTATCAGGAGGGAATGGTCCCTGGAGAAGCACATCATGCTTGGTATAATAGAGGGTCAGCAAAAAAGAGGAAGACCCTTGACGAGATAGATTGACACAGTGGCTGCAACAATGAGCTGAAACATAACAATGATTGTGAGGATGGCGCAGGACTGGGCAGCATTTTGTTCCGTTGTACATAGGGTCGCTATGGGTTGTAACCGACTCAAAGACACCTAACAACAATCTGATCTTAGTGAATGAAATTACATTACAAAAATAAGACTAATGCTATCTTACCCCTTTAGAGCAGGGGTTTCTTTTAACCACTCTTCTGTGGAGCAGACTGAAGCCTTTTTTAAAAATTGTATAATGTGGTTTTAGTTCTAATTCGTAGAAAGAATGTAATAGATAATGCATTCAGCGTTGAAAACTTCCACCACATATCCCTTCTATTTTATACATATGGTTATACAATATAAAGTACTAAAAATGTGACTTGATTAGCAGAAAGTGATATATGCCTACTTTAATACAACTTTTTTTGTTTATTTTTTTTTTCAAAAATAGCTTAGATTTTTAAGCAGTCAAATGCTCAGAGGTTAAAACTGTAAACTTCTATGGTAGACTTGAATATGTGTTTAGTCTCCGCTACTCTCTAGCTGTGAGTCCCTGAGAAAGGTTATTCTCAGAACCCATTTCCTCAACTACAAAATGGGGGCAATTGTAGTATCTATCTCACATATTTATTGGGTGATGAAAACATATAAGGACATAAAGCACTTAGCACAGTATTTGGTATAAGACGACCTATCTAAGTATTAGGTAATTGGATACATAGCATGAAAAAGTAACTCAGTGAGTTTGAACTGAGCCTTAAGGAAGAGCAAGATTTAAACAAATAAAAATAAGAAAATGAAAATTCTATTTGGTCGTTACGATAGATTGATGGCAAAAATAGTCCCAATTTTCTAACACTTCCTGTATTCATATCCTTTGTAATATGACCTTAAAGCATCCCCAGGTGGTACAAATAGTTAATGAACTAGGCTGCTAACTGAAAGGTTGGAGATTCAAGTCCATCTGGAGGTGCCTCAGCGTAAAGGTCGGGTGATCTAAATACTGAAACAAAACAAAGAAAAAACCAGCCATTGAAAATTTTATGGAGCAGACCTCTACTCTGACATACATGGAGTCACCATGAGTCAAAGTTAACTTGAGAGCAACGGGTTCATTTATTTTTTTGAAATATGGCCTTATAGATCTTCTCATGAAGAGATGGTCTATTTGCCCACCTCTTGAATGTAGCAGGCTACGGGATTTGCTTTGGCGGATAGAATGTGGCAAAAGTAATGTTGTGCCAGTTTGATCCTCAGCCTCACACATCTCTGCTTATCCAGGCTATCCAGCTAGAGTGTAGGGGTCACATGCAACAGAGCTAGTCAACCAAGTTGTCCAAGCTGCGGCTCCAGATGTCTGAAAGAGTCCAGCTAGAACCTCCTAGCTGACTTCAAGCACATGAGTGGGCCCTGTCAGTCCATCTTAGATAAGTAGAACTACTCAGGATACCTATAGGCTTCTGAGCATTAATAAATAATAGCTGTTTTGAGCTACTGGGTATTATGTTAGTTTGTTATACGCAATTATGAACAGGTACAGTGTTGACAGTGGTAGTGGTGGTGGTAGAGAAAGAGAAAGGGGAAAATGACTTAAACCAATAGGAGGAGATTCAGCTGAATAAAATAGATGTTACACCTCTATGACCTGGAAAAAATTAGGTTTTATAGAAGAAATAAAGACAAGTGATAGAGTACATTAAAGTTCACACTAAAAGAAATTGAATCATTTTTATTGTAACTTGTATAAAAAGAATACATTTTTCTGACTGAAAACACTGTAAACTTGAGTGTGAGGAAAAGGACAGTAATATTTTGATGTTTATAATAAGTGACATTGAAGATTAATATCCTTAATATATGCTAAACCCAAAGCAAACTCATTGCCACCCAGTAGATTCCTATAGTCCTAAGAAATCTATAAGGAAAAAGAAGACCTAAAAAGACTTTAACCCCTATGCCCTAAACAAACAAACAAAACCAAAACCAAATCAGTCACCCTTGAGTTGAATCCGGTTCATGGTGACCCCATGTGTGTGAGAGTAGAACTGTGCTCCATAGGATTTTTAATCACTGACTTTTTGGAAGTAGATTGCTAAGCACCTCTGGGCGTACTTGAACCTGCAAGTTTGGTTAGCAGCCAACCACATTAACTGTTTGCTCCACCCAAGGACTGCTCTGCCAAAACAAAACAAAAAACAAAACCTTAAGGTCAATAGAATACATTTCCCTTATTGTACGGCTGCTGGACATATTGTTACCAGCCTTCGCTCTTTATCTAGCAGCTTTCACTCATAGTTTAGATCTCAGACTAAATGTCTCTTCTTCAGTGAACTTTTTCCTGAATGTCTCATTTCACTTGCTGCTGTTTGTTCATTGTCTATTGTCTCCACTGGATTGTAAATTCTGTAAAGCATGAATTGAAACTGTTTTCTTCACGAATATAATCCTGGCATCTGGCAAAATGCCTGACATAGGCTGGGCATTCAATAAGAAAAAAAAATTTTTTTTTTTAATTTTTTGCATGCAATAAGTATTTGAAAAAAGTGAATCCCTGAGTAATGACCATGAACAAAATGGCTGGCCAAAAATCAAACAAAACCATTGCTACTAAAAAGCCAAAACTCCTGGACATAAAGTCCAGCCACACATGTAATCAAGAAATGCAAATAAAAGCAAGTTATTTTATATGGCTGAAAAAATACCGACTAAACATAATAAGACTCCATGCCAGTAAGGCTGTGGTAAGCACATAGCACTGAACTGATTAACAATTGATACAATCACAATTTGTGTTACAAAAGCAATTTGAAATAAAGTATTAATTCAAATATTAATATGCTTTAAACTAGCAATTTTACTTCTAGAGAAAAAAAATCAGATATAACCCAAGTTTTATGAATAAAGATGGCCATTGTTACCAGTTTTAAAAGACACAACATGTATGACTAGTAACATTATTACACTCACAGTCAATACGGTTTAAGAGTTGAGAACATGGGCTCTGGAATAAAAGAGAGAAATTCTAATCCTGGGTTCATCCCTGATTAGCTACATGGCCATACCTGAGTAATTTAACCACCCTGACCCTCAACGATTTCATCTGTAGTGGTGATAGTATGTTAATTAATAGGTGTCTGGGTTTTAGGAATTAATCTTTTTTCTCATTTTCAGCTTACATGCTCATTGCTCTTTGAGGAAGCAGTAGCTCTCGTTGACGTTTCAAAGTCTCAATTTGCTTTACTCTGTTCTTTGTGGCTCTCAGCAGCTGAAAGGGGCTGGTCCGTTCTGTTCTTAAACGTGGATTAGAACGACCACTACCAACGGTAAGGACAGGGATGACTCCACATCTCCGTGTATGTGTGTATTGTCTTTTGCTACCATGGTTTCCTTTGTTCTGAGCTACTTTTGATCTCACCAATAAAAGTCTACACTTGAACACTAAGTATCCCTCCCTGCAAAAAAATAACCAAAAAGCAACAAGAGGCTAATGGCTGGGACTAAGTAGTGATAATAGATTTAATGGACTGTGTGACATATCTGGCTAAGTTCTTGACGAAACACTAGATTAAGCCACTAAAAATAGACAAAACATGTTCTGTTCTAGGATATTAGGGTTATAAAATTAACATAGTAGCTCCATCTTTAAAAAATGTTCTTGGAGTCTAGTTTTATATAGAAATAAACTTGGGGGTTAGAAATAAAATACTGTTTCCAAATTTTTTGTAAAACACTGCGGATTTTATTCAAGAGTAGACTGTAGGAAGAGGGAAGAAAGCATTGTGTAATCCATGGCCAAGAATCCTAAATGGTTTAATTTCTGACCCAATTTTTTTTTTTAACACTTGTGTTTTAATTTAGCAGAGAGCTTAAACCCTAGGTAACCCAATGTTTTATAGGATTAAATATTAAGCACCATTACACACCAATTGGGAATTAACTGAACGGTTTTATTTAATCTTTTTTTTTTAAATAAACTTTATTTGAGAATAAGCTTAGATTTACAGAAAAATTACAAAGACTGTACAGAGAGTTCCTGTCTACCCCTCACCTACTTTGTCTTATTATTAACATCTTACATTACCAGGGTACATTTTGTTAAGACTAAGAAACTGACAGTATTAACGAAACTCCAGGCTTTATACAGATTTCTTCGCTGTTGCATTAACGTAGTTTTTCTGTTCCAGAATCCAAACCAGGGTACCACATTGCATTTACTTGTCATGTCTTCCAGCATAATCTCCTCTCATCTATGCCAGTTTCTCCATTTTTCCATGTTTTTCATGGTTTTGACAGCCATGAGAAATACTGACCAGGTGTCCTGTAAAATGCCCACATCCCATCTGCGTTTGTCTGATGTTTTTCTCATGATCATACGGGGGTTATACATTTACAAGAAGAATGCCCCAGAGGTGAATTGCCCTTCTCATCATTTCCTCTTGTGGATACATGATATCCACATAACATTTTGTCACTTGGTTAAGGTAGCGTTTGTCAGTTTTCCCAACTGTAAAGTTACTATTTTTCCTTTACTTACTCTATTCTTTGAAGTGAGTCATTAGGTTCAGCCCCTGTTCTGGGGGTGGGGGGCAGGCACTCTGCTCAGTTCTTGTAGGAGGGATATTTACACTTATTATTTGAATTCTTCTGTAGAAAAGGTTTATCTCTTCTCCCTCATTTATTTATTCAATAATTTTTATATTTGCATCAACTCCTGTATATTTATTTTATACTCTGGATCATAATAGAATATTAATTTTGTTGCTCAGAGTGTTCCAGCTTTGTTTCAGGTTGGCTCCTCTCTCCCTCTGACATTCCTTCATCCTTTTGTTTTTTGAATACTTCCTCAGTTTCTAGTACTACAAAGTGTTCCAGACTTAACTCATATTTTTTGTTTCCTAGCCCTAGAATCAGAATTCTTTGCTTTTAAAAAGAGACTTCTTTGGGGTGCCTTGATTTCCACCACTCATCCATACCATTTAAGAGATCACTATCTATTAAGCACTGGTATTGGATGCTGAGTGTTGAGTATACAGAGGTGGCATCTCCCAGTCCTTTCTCAATGCCCATCTCTCTCTGAAGAAATAATTAAAACAAAAGTATTGTACTTATGAACAAACTTGATAAACAAAATAAAATTATGGTGGGATTAAGCCAAGAGCTAGCTTCTTACCAAGCTCTATTTCTTTTTTATTTTTGTTTATTTTTTAATTGTGCTTTAGGTGAACGTTTACAAAGCAAACTATTTCCCGTTAAATGTTAATACACAAGTTGTTTTGTGACCTTTGTTGCCAATTCCACAACAAATGTCACAAAACTCTCCCCTTCTCCATCCCAGTTTCTCTGTTTCCATTCATCCTGGTTTCCTGACTGTTCTTGCCTTCTTGTCTTTGCTTTTGCGCTGATATGCCCATTTGTCTCCTATGCATGATTAAACTATTAAGCATGTTCTTCATGTGTGTTATTGTTGGCCCTATAGATGTGACTTCAGTACTGAGTTAAAAGAGTATCTGGCGGCCATACTCTTGAGGTTCTCCAGTCTCTGTCAGACCAGCAAGACTGTTTATGTGTGTGTGTGTGCATGTGTGCGTGTGAGAATTTGAAATTTGTTCTATGTTTTTCTCTTGCTCTTTCCAGGACCCTCTATTGTGACCCCTTGCCAGAGCAGTAGGTGGTGGTAACCGGGCACCTCTTAGTTGTTCTAAGCTCAGTCTGGTGGAGGTTGTGGTAATTGTGGTCTATTAGTCCTTTGGACTAATCTTTCCCTTGTGTCTTTGGTTTTCTTCATTCAACTGTGCTCCAGCCAGGGCAAGCTCTATTTCTAATAACTCTAGCTTTGAGTCTTGGTAGCCAATTTTAAATATAAGCCAATACCTGCAAAAGAAATATGGTGTTAGAGGGATTTCAATGCAATATGTAATAGGAAATGGAATGGGTAGGAGAAAATTTTCTGTTTTCTTAATCATGAGCCTTCTCTGGGGTGAGGCAAAGTGGTCTGGTGGAAGGAGAGAAGAAGATGAAAGAACACACTATATCCACTTCTTTGTTTCCCTTCAACCTCTCATTACCATCTCCCACCCTTCTGATCCCCCAAAGATTCAGGCAGTACCAAAACCATCCTGCTTTCCACCAGGATTCTGTTCCCTCTACTCACCAAGTGCCATTTGAGAAAACTTTCAAAGCTGACTGTATTCACCTGCGTTTTTTGACTTCAGCAAAGTCAGGAGGTTTGTTCAACCTATCCCAGGCCACCCACAGTATAATTCAGAGAATGTACATTTCAAACCCACTCCCAACCCCGACTTCTGTACATTTAGTCAATACAGAACAGGGCTTCGGACATGCTCATTACAACGAAAGGCTTCACTGCTGTTGCAGTGTTCCCTGGGAGATCTGCTCTTTGTTTTTTAATCAAAACGACATAGCCTTAACCCACTGTTTGCCACCTTTCAAAAAAACTCCTGGTCTGGGGGTCAAGAGACCTCGGTTCTAATCAAGAGTCAGCCTTAGATCATGCATGTGGTACCCAAAACCCACCCAGTGCCATCAAGTCAATTCCGACTCATAGCGACCCTATAGGACAGAGTAGAACTGCCCCATAGAGTTTCCAAGGAGTGGATTCGAACTGCTGACCCTTTGGTTAGTAGCCATAGCACTTAACCACTACGCCACCAGGGTTTCCATGCATGTGGTAGTATCTATGAACACAGTTTCCTCACCTAAAAAATGGAGATAACTATGACTTTCTTGACAGCCTTACAGTTTGTGGGAAGAATAACTGAAGATGAGAAAGTGGTTGTTGTTGTTTGTTTGGAGATGAATGTTATCATAATGAGAAAAAAAAATTACCAACTATTAGAAAAAAATGCCCATTCCTACAGATTCGTTGGCTTAGGCTGAAAAGATATCGATGTAGAAGACCAATGGCTTTTTAGCCTATGGGAACTTGATAAAAAGGAGAAAGCATAGCTCACAGTGGATTATGCCCCAGCATTTTAGCAGTTAAAGTCAGGTCACAATCAACTATGAAGGGTAGCTGGGAATCATAATCTTTGAGGGCTATTGCAGGAACCTCACTACTGGTCACCTGTGGCCTCCGTCTCTTGTCCACGTCACTGCTAGAATGTTCCTCAATAAATCTCTGATGTCACCAAACCCATTGCTGTTGCCTCCATTCCGACTTATAGCGACCCTATAGGACAGAGTAGAACTGCCCCACAGGATTTCCAAGGAGTGGTTGGTGGATTCAAACTGCCAACCTTTTGGCTATTAGCCACAGCTCTTAACCACTGTGCCACTGTGGCTCCTTCACAGCACCTTAAAAACTTATTCACATATTCTCCCAAATCCTGTAGTACAGTCTCAGACTTCATGGTGCATCAGTCACCTAGACAGCTTGTTAAAGTGTGGACCCCTGGAATTCAGTAGAACTGGAATGGAGCCAGAATCTTCACTTTTAACAATCTCTCCAGGTGGGGCAGATGGTCTGGAGCCACAGAGAACAAAGTTCAGACTCCTTAGTCTGGCATTCAAGGCTTTTCTAAATCTGATCCTAACCTACCTTTTCCTTCGTGTTATCTATCCACCACCCCACTTAGCTTGGCAACTAACAGGAATAAGGAATGCAGAGCCCTCTTCTGTTGGCAGCATGCCAATGTCTGAGTGCATTTTTTCAGCCTGGCCTTGTTCCTGCCCAACCAGGGTGTACTCCCAGGCCCTGATAGACCATAATAGTGTCTGCTTCCTCTGAGTTGCCATTACATGAGAATTACTGAACCCATTTTGGAGAAACTAAAGAAGATGAGAATGAGGGAAGTTTCTCCAGAAGTAATGTTATTTGAATTGAAACTGCAAAGAGGGAAAAGTTTTCAACAGGGAGAGTTCATGCATTAATGATGAGGGACATTTCAGGTAGGAAGGAAACTTAGCACGTGCAAAGGTAGATTCTGTGCATATTTAAAAGTAAGCAACCTGGTGTGTCTAAATCAGGCTTAATGAATGTGAAAGTTTGGTCAAGGCCAAGGTCAGATCACACAGAAGACCTTAAATACCCTTTAAAACTTCTTGGACTTTGTTTCTGGTAATGAGAATGGTTGAAGGCTTCAGAGCTATTAAGATGCGACAAAGCATCTGCCCCACGCACGTTTAGGAAAAGCAGCAGATTCTGCTCTGGAGACTGACTGCTAAGGTTCGAATCTCAAAATGTCTGTTTCGTAAGTGTGTGATCTTGGGGCCAGTTATTTTGCTTCTTTGAGCCTATTTGCTCACCTGAATTGTAGCAATAATAATAGACCCCATTTTATAGAGTTGTTGCAGATATATGCAAAGAATGCAGCCCTTAGTAATTGTATTACAATAAATTATGCAATTTGTTTTTACTATTCATATAGCTTACAGGAAATGGAGATCATCCTCCCCTCCCAAGAAGGAAGACAGTCTCAGAGATGATAACTTGTCTAGAGTGGCACAGCTAGTAAGGGCAGAAGTGGGCAGTATTTTATCCTGTGTAAAAACTCAGGATTTAAAGTACCGTTTATTTCAATGCTCTCATTTTACAGTACAGAAAACCGTGGATCAGAGTGGTAAAGTGACTTGGCCAACATCTCACATCAAGCACTATGAACACTTCACAGTACTAGGTAATATAGGAAACAAAGACAGTCCCTGCCCATGAAGAGTTTTCAGACCTGGTGGGCAGAAAGCAGATAAGATACAGGAAAGCAAACCTGAGCAGGCAAAAGTTATACGGCCTGGAGCGGTTAGGAGGAGGTAGCTTGTGTCTGAGCCTTGAAATCTGGGCCCATTGACCAATAGGCAGGTGGGGGAGGGTTGGAGGTCAAAGTCAGATGTATACTGGAAATTACTGACAGTACCTTCTTAGCAACATCCGGTCTAATTTCTGAAAGAAAGTAGCATTGGAGCAACCACAGCCCCTCAAAACAATGGTCTATAATTACTTTTGTATTAAAAAAAAGAAAAACAAACTGAAGCAGCAGGGAACAGATCCTGTAGTTAGTCCCAAATTCTCCATCCCCAGTACCTTAGGGACACATGTAGTGACAGCTGTCACTCCCCAACCAGCTTTGAATCCTGAAGTGGCCTTAAAGCAGAGACTAGAGCTGGGGAAGCTGCCTCCGCCTCCGCCCCCGCGAGGTGGCCTCATGCAACGTACTGGCAGCCGCATTTGAAGCATAGCCTGGAACCAGGAAGCTCCACAGGCCTCTGCAGCTCCATTCTTTCCCCGGACCGGCAACTGCTGTGCTTCAGTTTGGACCCTTCTTCCAGCTGACAAACTCTAAGACAGATCTGAGGGCTAGAATCCCTCTCCAGAGCCTTCTGGGGCCACCCCCATTGCTAGTCACTCCCATGGCCTCACAGGAGAGCAGGGTAAGCTTGGAGGACTGGTCATTTACAAGGGACCTTGCTGAGAGCAGGCCTCTGGTGCTGAACACCTCTGCTTTGGGCCTGGCAGCTGCAGATAAAATTGTACATTTCAAGGGATTCTTAATTTGAAAGAGATTGGACACAGGCTAAATATGAAACTCAAGGAGGAAAGAGTAAGTAACCCCAAGGAAGGTAAAGTTTTTTGTTGAAGAGAAGGGAATCTTCCCCCAACTCTGCCATGATCTAGGAAAGAAACAGTTGATTCCGATTCACGGTGACCCCACGTGTGTCAGGTTAGATCTGTGCTTCATGGGGTTTTCAATGGCTGATTTTTCAGAAGTAGATTGCCAGGTCTTTCTTCAGAGTCATCTCTGGGTAGACTTGAACCTCCAACCTTTGGGTTAGCAGCCGGCTGCATTAACGATTTCCACCTATGATCTGCTATCTTGCCTGAAATTCTACCACTGGAGGCACAGGGTTCCTTTGGGTCCTAAAGATGTTCTGAGAAGGATTAGCATTTTGAGGCAAGCTTTGTTCATCTGCTCATACCATAGAGAGGAAATTCACTTATGTTCAAGAGATGCAAGAGAGAAAATTAGTGGTTCAACCTGACCATGAATTGAGAAGAAGCAAGACACATTATTGGGGTAAATATGGAGCGAGATAAGTGGTGAGTGCCTTATTTACATTTTGCTATGACCATCAATAGTTCCTTGTGTTTCTATTACTGCAGCCAACTTTCTCAGTTAAATAGGAATCAGGAAGAAGATTTTAGTTAGATGTAGCATTTATCCATCTCTTCTGCTGGCTACACTCAAGGTAGTCATTGTTTGCTCATAACTACAGAGAAGTAACACCCACATTGTTCTTTCCAGAGAATGTTCTGACCCTTAGTCCTACACATCCTTTAAAGCCCTACAGCCATGCTACCTCCACCAGGGAGCCTTCCCATCCATTGAGCAGCCATGGAGATCTCTTGCTCATCCAAAATACTATAACACTTTCTATCACTCCTAGAAATCTAATGAAAGTCAGATTTTTTTAAGAGTCAAGGCTCTTCCTCAGCTTAATGTTTATTGAATTTTTTTCCACCTTCGTAAGCTGGTATGAAAGAAAAAAATCCTGAATCCTAAACATTCACTGATTACCTGACCACTTATCAAACCAGTGTACATACAACCATCTCTATTTGCTCAACCCTACCCTAGTGGCGCAGTGGTTAAGAGCTTGGCTACTAATCAAAAGGTTAGCAGTTCAAATCCGCCAGCCACTCCTTGGAAATCCTATGGGGCAGTTCTACTCTGCCTATAGGGTCACTATAATTCGGAATCGACTCAACGGCAATGGGATTTTTGGACCAGCAATCTAGACCTGGGGTTAGCAAACTCTCTCTGTAAAGCACCAGTCAGTAAATATTTTAGGCTTTTTAGGCCAGCTACTCCACTTTGCCCTTGTAGCACGAAAGTGGCTACAGATAACATGTAAATGAATGAGCAGGGGTGTGTTCCAATAAAACTTTATTTACAAAAACAGGCACCAGGATAGATCCGGGGCCAAGATGGCGGACTAGGTGGATGCTACCGCGGATCCCTCTTGCAACAAAGACTCGGAAAAACAAGGGAATCGATCACATACATAACAATCTACGAACTCTGAACAACAAGCACAGACTTAGAGACGGAAAACGAACAAATACGGGCAGACAGCGACTGTTTTCAGAACCAGGAGCCAGCTCACCAGGCAGGTGACCTCCGGAGCCCGATCTGGGGCAGAGCCCAGGGGGGCAGATGGCACAGAAAGGGGGCCCACCCCTTCCCCCCCGAACCCATCCCGGGAGGAAGTCTAGCAGGTTGGCGCGGGTGGCGTAGAGGCGCAGCCGGAGGGAGAAGCACCCGGGAGGCAGTGACTGATCTGGGAGGGGGGAGAACAGCGTCCCAGCTGGGGTGCCGTCCTGCCGGGAGTTAGGCAAGAAGCCGACGGGGCGCGAGCGGGGGGGGGGTCAACTATATTTCCCTAAAGTGACCCCAGGGCGGGGCCCACACGTTCGTACGGGAGGATGCACACCCAGTCTGCGCGTATGGCGCGGCACACCAGAGGGAGAAATCCCCGGAAGTGTCTGGTCTCAAAGCAGGGAAAGCAGCATCCCAGACGGGGAGCCATTCCGCTGGGATCTGGCAGCCCGCGCGCGGGCGGGGCGTGAGCACGGGGTCCATTTTTATTACCCTGAATTGACCCAGGGGGCGGGCCCACCTGGTCGTGCGAGTGACGCCCTCCCAGTTTGCGTGAGAGGTGTGGCACACCGGAAGGAGAAGTCCCCGGGAGGAAGTGATTGGTCCCGAAGCGGGGAAAGTAGCGTCCCAGATGGGGTGTCGTCCTGCTGGGACTTGGGCGTGTGCACGAGCGGGGCGTGAGCGCGGGGTCCATTTTTATTACCCTGAATTGACCCAGGGGGCGGGCCCACCTGGCCGTGCAGGTGACGCCAACCCAGTTCGCCCGAGAGGTGAGGCGCTCCGGAAGGAGAAGTCCCCGGGAGGAAGTGACTGGTTCCGGAACGGGGAAAGCAGCGTCTCAACCCGGAAGTCATCCCGCTGGGATTTGGGAGCGCACGGGCGGGGCGTGACCGCGGGACCCAATTATAATTACCTGAATAGACCCTAGGGGCGGGCCCACCCGTTCGTGCAGGAAACGCCCACCCAGTGCCCACGTGCGGTGCCGCGCACCGGAGGAAGTCCCCAGGAGGAAGTGACTGGTTTCCGAGCAAGGAAAGCAGTGTCCTAGCCAGGGACCCATCCAGCCCGGATTTTGGCGAACGGGGGCGGAGCGTGAACGTGGTGTTCAGCTCTATATTCTGTGGTGCTACACTCCTAGCTCTCAGATCCCTCCCCCACCCTCCCCAGGCGACCCCATTAACATCCGAATACCCGGAGCCAGAGGGAGAATTCAGATAGGGATCTGACTGCATTTTTTTTTAGCCGACTACATGGAAAATCTAGTTTCCCAGTGATGGCTCGGAGACAGCAGTCCATATCAAACCACATAAAGAAACAGACCATGACAGCTTCTCCAACCCCCCAAACAAAAGAATCAAAATCTTTCCCAAATGAAGATACAATCCTGGAATTATCAGATACAGAATATAAAAAACTAATTTACAGAATGCTTAAAGATATCACAAATGAAATTAGGATAAATGCAGAAAAAGCCAAGGAACACACTGATAAAACTGTTGAAGAACTCAAAAAGATTATTCAAGAACATAGTGGAAAAATTAACAAGTTGCAAGAATCCATAGAGAGACAGCATGTAGAAATCCAAAAGATTAACAATAAAATTACAGAATTTGACAACGCAATAGAAAGTCAGAGGAGCAGACTCGAGCAATTAGAATGTAGACTGGGACTTCTGGAGGACCAGGGAAACAACACCAACATAGCTGAATCATGTGGGACTCTATCAAGAAGGATAACTTGCGAGTGATTGGAGTCCCAGAACAGGGAGGGGGGACAGAAAACACAGAGAAAATAGTTGAAGAACTCCTGACACAAAACTTCCCTGATATCATGAAAGACGAAAGGATATCTATCCAAGATGCTCATCGAACCCCATTTAAGATTGATCCAAAAAGAAAAACACCAAGACATACTATCATCAAACTTGCCAAAACCAAAGACAAACAGAAAATTTTAAAAGCAGCCAGGGAGAAAAGAAAGGTTTCCTTCAAGGGAGAATCAATAAGAATAAGTTCAGACTACTCAGCAGAAACCATGCAGGCAAGAAGGGAATGGGACGACGTATACAGAGCACTGAACGAGAAAAACTGCCAGCCAAGGATCATATATCCAGCAAAACTCTCTCTGAAATATGAAGGAGAAATTAAGATATTTACAGATAAACACAAGTTTAGAGAATTTGCAAAAACTAAACCAAGACTGCAAGAAATGCTAAAGGAGATTGTTTGCCCGGATGACCAATAATATCAGGTACCAGCACAGTACAAGGTCACAAAACAGAACGTCCTGATATCAACGCAACTCAAGTAGGGAAAGCACAAAAACAAACAAATTAAGACTAATTCTAAAAAATAAATAAATAAACAAAATAATACACACAACAGGAAATCATGGAAATCAATAGATAAACGATCAAAATAATCAAAAAGAGGGACTAAATATAGGAGGCATTGAACTGCCAGATGGAGAGTGATACAAGGCGAAATAGAAGGATACAAGTTAGGTTTTTACTTAGAAAAATAGGGGTAAATAAAAAGGTAACCACAAAAAGGAATATCAATCCCATAACTCAAGAAAAACGTAACGACTCAATAAACACAAAGTTAAACATTATGAAAATGAGGATCTCACAAGCTACTAAGAAAAACGTCTCAGCACAAAAAAGCATGTGGAAAAATGAAATTACCAACAACACACAGGAAAAGGCATCAAAATGACAGCACTAAAAACTTACTTATCTATAATTACGCTGAATGTAAATGGACTAAATGCACCAATAAAGAGACAGAGAGTCATGGACTGGATAAAAAAACACGATCCATCTATATGCTGCCTACAAGAGACACACCTTAGACTTAGAGACACAAGCAAACTAAAACTCAAAGGATGGGAAAAAAATATATCAAGCAAACAATAAGCAAAAAAGAAGAGGAGTAGCAATATTAATTTCGACAAAATAGACTTTAGCCTTAAATCCGCCACAAAGGATAAAGAAGGACACTATATAATGATAAAAGGGACAATTGATCAGGAAGACATAACCATATTAAATATTTACGCACCTAATGACAGGGCTGCAAGATACATAAATCAAATTTTAACAGAATTGAAAAGTGAGATAGACACCTCCACATATATAGTAGGAGACTTCAACACACCACTTTCGGAGAAGGACAGGACATCCAGTAAGAAGCTCAATAGAGACACGGAAGACCTACTTACAACAATCAACCAACTTGACCTCATTGACTTATACAGAACTCTCCATCCAACTGCTGCAAAATATACTTTTTTTTCTAGCGCACATGGAACATTCTCTAGAATAGACCACATATTAGGTCATAAAACAAATCTTTCCAGAATCCAAAACATCGAAATATTACAAAGCATCTTCTCAGACCACAAGGCAATGAAGCTAGAAATCAATAACAGAAAAACTAGGGAAAAGAAATCAAATACTTGGAAAATGAACAATACCCTCCTGAAAAAAGACTGGGTTATAGAAGACATCAAGGAGGGAATAAGGAAATTCTTAGAAAGCAACGAGAATGAAAATACTTCCTATCAAAACCTCTGGGACACAGCAAAAGCAGTGCTCAGAGGCCAATTTATATCAATAAATGCACACATACAAAAAGAAGAAAGAGCCAAAATCAGAGAACTGTCCCTACAACTTGAACAAATAGAAAGTGAGCAACAAAAGAATCTATCAGGCACCCGAAGAAAACAAATAATAAAAATGAGAGCTGAACTAAATGAATTAGAGAACAGAAAAACAATTGAAAGAATTAACAAAGCCAAAAGCTGGTTCTTTGAAAAAATTAACAAAATTGATAAACCACTGGCTAGACTGACTAAAGAAAAACAGGAAGGGAAACAAATAACCCGAATAAGAAATGAGAAGGACCACATCACAACAGAACCAAATGAAATCAAAAGAATCGTATCAGATTACTACATAAAATTGTACTCTAACAAATTTGAAAACCTAGAAGAAATGGATAAATTCTTGGAACAATACTACTTACCTAAACTAACACATTCAGAAGTAGAACAACTAAATAGACCCATAACAAAAAAAAAGATGGAAACGGTAATCAAAAAACTCCCAACAAAAAAAAGTCCTGGCCCAGACGGCTTCACTGCAGAGTTCTACCAAACCTTCAGAGAAGACTTAACACCATTACTATTGAAGGTATTTCAAAGTATAGAAAAAGACGGAATACTACCCAACTCATTCTATGAAGCTACCATCTCCCTGATACCAAAACCAGGTAAAGACATTACAAAAAAAGAAAATTTTAGACCTATATCCCTCATGAACATAGATGCAAAAATCCTCAACAAAATTCTAGCCAATAGAATCTAACAACACATCAAAAAAATAATACACCCTGATCAAGTGGGATTTATACCAGGTATGCAAGGCTGGTTTAATATCAGAAAAACCATTAATGTAATCCATCACATAAATAAAACAAAAGATAAAAACCACATGATCTTGTCAATAGATGCAGAAAAGGCATTTGACAAAGTTCAACACCCATTTATGATAAAAACTCTAACCAAAATAGGAATTGAAGGAAAATTCCTCAACATAATAAAGGGCATATATGCAAAGCCAACAGCCAATATCACTCTAAATGGAGAGAACCTGAAAGCATTTCCCTTGAGAACGGGAACCAGACAAGGATGCCCTTTATCACCGCTCTTATTCAACATCGTACTTGAAGTCCTAGCCAGGGCAATTAGGCTAGACAAAGAAATAAAGGGTATCCAGATTGGTAAGGAGGAAGTAAAGCTATCACTATTTGCAGATGACATGATGGTATACATGGAAAACCCTGAGAAATCCTCCAGAAAACTACTGAAACTAATAGAAGAGTTTGGAAGAGACTCAGGATATAAAATAAACATACAAAAATCACTTGGATTCCTCTACATCAACAAAAAGAACACCGAAGAGGAAATAACCAAATCAATATCATTCACAGTAGCCCCCAAGAAGATAAAATACTTAGGAATAAATCTTACCAAGGATGTAAAAGACCTATACAAAGAAAACTATAAAACTCTGCTGCAAGAAATTCAAAAGGACACACTTAAGTGGAAAAACATACCCTGCTCATGGATAGGAAGACTTAACATAGTAAAAATGTCTATTCTACCAAAAGCCATTTATACATATAACGCACTTCCAATCCAAATACCAATGTCATACTTTAAGGGAATAGAGAAACAAATCACTAATTTCATATGGAAAGGAAAGAACCCCCGGATAAGCAAAACATTACTGAAAAAGAAGAAGAAAGTGGGAGGCCTCACCCTACCTGATTTCAGAACCTATTATATAGCTACAGTAGTCAAAACAGCCTGGGACTGGTACAACAACAGGCACATAGACCAATGGAACAGACTTGAGAATCCAGATATAAATCCATCCACGTATGAGCAGCTGATATTTGACAAAGGACCAGTGTCAGTCAATTGGGGAAATAATAGTCTTTTTAACAAATGGTGCTGGCATACCTGGATATCCATTTGCAAAAGAATGAAACAGGACCCATACCTCACACCATGCACAAAAACTAACTCCAAGTGGATCAAAGACCTAAACATAAAGACTAAAAAGATAAAAATCATGGAAGAAAAAATAGGATCTACCCTAGGAGCCCTAATACAGGGCATAAACAGAATACAAAACATTACCAAAAATGATGAAGAGAAACCGATAACTGGGAGCTCCTAAAAATCAAACACCTATGCTCATCTAAAGACTTCACCAAAAGAGTAAAAAGACCACCTACAGACTGGGAAAGAATATTCAGCTATGACATCTCAGACCAGCGCCTGATCTCTAAAATCTACATGACTCTGTCAAAACTCAACCACAAAAAGATAAACAACCCAATCAAGAAGTGGGCAAAGGATATGAACACACATTTCACTAAGGAAGATATTCAGGCAGCCAACAGATACATGAGAAAATGCTCCTGATCATTAGCCATTAGAGAAATGCAAATTAAAACTACGATGAGATTCCATCTGACACCAACTAGACTGGGATTAATTCAAAAAACACAAAATAATAAATGTTGGAGAGGCTGCGGAGAGATTGGAACTCTCATACACTGCTGATGGGATCGTAAAATGGTACAGCCACTTTGGAAATCCATCTGGCGTTATCTTAAACAGTTAGAAATAGAACTACCATACAACCCAGAAATCCCACTCCTCGGAATATACCCTAAAGATACAAGAGCCTTCACACAAACAGATATATGCACACCCATGTTTATTGCAGCTCTGTTTACAATAGCAAAAAGCTGGAAGCAACCAAGGTGTCCATCAACGGATGAATGGGTAAATAAATTGTGGTATATTCACAAAATGGAATACTACACATCGATAAAGAACAGTGACGAATCTCTGAAACATTTCATAACATGGAGGAATCTGGAAGGCATTATGCTGAGCGAAATGAGTTAGTTGCAAAAGGACAAATGTTGTATAAGACCACTATTATAAGATCTTGAGAAATAGAAAAAACGGAAAAGAACACATGCTTATGTGGTTACAAAGGGGGGAGGGAGGGAGGGAGGGAGAGGGCTTTTTATTGATCAATCTGTAGATGGGAACTGCTTTGGGTGAAGGGAAAGACAACACTCAAAACAAGGAAGGTCAGCCTAATTGGACTGGATTAAAAGTAAAGAGGTTTCCGAGATAAAATGAAAGCTTCAAAGGTCAGCGAAGCAGGGGCTGGGGTCTGGGGAACTTGGTTTGAGGGGACTTCTAAGTCAATGGGCAAAACAATTCTATTATGAAAATACTCTGCATCCCACTTTGAATTGTGGCGCCTGGAGTCCTAAATGCCAACAAGCAGCCATCTAAAATACATTAATTGGTCTCAACCCACCGGGAGCAAAGGCAAAGGAAGAACACCAAGGTCACACGACAACTAAGAACCCAAGAGACAGAAAGGGCCACTTGAACCAGAGACCTACATTATCCTGAGACCAGAAGAACTAGTTGGTGCCCGGCCACAATCGATGTCTGCCCTGTCAGGGAACACAACAGACAACTCCTGAGGGAGCAGGAGACCAATGGGATACAGACCCCAAATTCTCATTAAAAGACCACACCTAATGGTATGATTGCAACTGGAGGAATCCCAGAGACAATGCTCCCCAGAACTTCTGATGGCACAGGACAGGAACCATTCCCGAAGACAAATCATCAGGCATGAAAAGGACTGGTCAGTGGGGGGGAGAGAGATACTGATGAAGAGTGAGCTAATTAAATCAGGTGGACACGGGAGAGTGTGTTGGCAACTCTTGACTGGAGGGGGGATGGGAAGATAGAGAAAGAGGGAAGACGGCAAAATTGGCACGAAACGAGAGACTGAAAGGGCTGACTCAATAGGGGGAGAGCAAGTGGGAGAAGGGAGTAAGATGTATGTAAACCTACATGTGACAGACTGATTGGAATGGTAAATGTTCACTTGAAGCTTAATAAAAATTAAAAAAAAAAAAAAAATATATATATATAAATGTCAATAAAAAAGCAGAATTCCAATACAAAAAAAAAAAAAACAGGCACCAGGCTAGATTTAATTTTTAGACTGTAGTTTGCTGGCCATGATGTAGATCATTATGTCACTGTCATTTGACAATTGTGTGTTGATCATCAGAGTATGGAGTTTTATTATAACCCAATGCAAAGCAGCTGCAAAGTCAGTTTGCAAACTGCAATATTTCATGATGCCCATGAAAATGCTATTTGTTGACTACCTGAACTACAGCCATGGACAAATGAGAATCTGGCAGAATTAAAACAGTGAAAGAGGGAAAGAAAAAAATCAATAGGTATCACAATAGCATAGGAGCTTCAAGTAAGAAGGACTCGACTTTCAAAAGATGCAGGAAGACCCTTGAGAATATTGATGACACCATCAAACATTTTTGCAAAATTCACTCATTTTATATTCATGATTTAAGAATACAGCATGAGGCAAAGGGTGGTAAGTCTTACTACTACAAAATTAAGGGAAAATTATACCAACAGATAACATGGTTCATTATTTATACTACAAATTAGGACTTTATTTCAATTTTAAATTAAATGCTGAAAAATAAACTAGTTTTATAATTTTATTTTTCAACATCAATTCCTGCTCAGATTTTTTTTGTTGTTTGCTTTGAAAGGCACTTTCTGAGAATTATTCTTGACTAATAAAAAAGCCTTCTTTATGTAAAATTCTCATCTTTATTTGTTTCTATTTTTATTGTGCTTTAAGAGAAAGTTTACAAATCAAGTCAGTCTCTCACACAAAAACTTATATACACCTTGCTACATACCTCTAATTGCTCTTCCCCTAATGAGACAGCCTGCTCCCTCCCTCCACTCTCTCTTTTCATGTCTGTTTCGCCAGCTTCTAACCCCCTCTACCCTCTCATCTCCCCTTCAGACAGGAGATGCCAACATAGTCTCAAGTGTCCGTCTGATCCAAGAAGCCCAATCCTCACCAACATCCCTCTCCATCCCATTGTCCAGTCCAATCCCTGTCTAAAGAGTTGGCCTTGGGAATGCTTCCTGTCCTGGGCCAACAGAAGGTAGGGAGCCATGACCACCGGGGTCCTTCTAGTCTCAGTCAGATCATTAAGTCTGGTCTTTTTAAGAGAATTTGGGGTCTGCATCTCACTGCTCTCCTGTTCCCTCAGGGGTTCTCTGTTTTGTTCCCTGTCAGGCAGTCATCAGTTGTAGCCAGGCACCATCTAGTTCTTCTGGTCCCAGGCTGATGTAATCTCTGGTTTACGTGGAAAATTCTCATCTTCCTAAGGAGACCTTGAAGTCCTTGATGGCAGGAACTACATCTAATTCATTCTTCTTTCCCAGAGCTTCCAGATTATACTTAACAGCCAGTAGACACTAGGTGAAAACTAACTTCCTCTGTGACTCATGCCACTTAAATGTTCCCATTTGAAAGGTCTATTTTCCTCTCCTCATATAGTGTCAGTAGGAGTAGAAACTTGCACAAACCTCATAAAAAAAGAAAATTTGGTAATGTCTATTAAAATATAAATGCACATGGACTTCAACATAGCAATTCCATTTCTTGGAATTTATTCTAACTGTAAAATTATGTATGTGCAAAATGATACATGCTGTTGTTGTCAGGTGCCATTGAGGAAAGTTTATTTATTGCAGTCTTGTTTGTAAAGAGCAAGAGGTTCGGGACAACCTAAAGATTTATTAACAGATAACTAATTTAATAAATTCTATTTTTTTATACATCTATACAGTAGAATGCTACCCAGGTGTAAAAATGAATGAGAAATCTCTTTATATAGGAATATGGGAAGATCACCACATATATTAAGATAAAGATCTTGCTTTTCCATTTAATGTATGTGGAAATCTTCCCATATATGTACAGTATGCTACCTTTTGTGCAAAATGATGGGGGCCCAAAATAAGAAAGTTTATCTGTATTTGCTTATATTTGTAAAAAAAACCCTGAAATGATACATATGAAATTAATATTGTTTCCTATGAGAAATGGAAATGAATGAGAACTGGAAGAATGGAAAACAGGGGTAGAAGGGAGACTTTCCACGTATGTAGAGACACGCAGACACATACACACATCATATATATGTGCATATATACACACGTATATATGCAGTCCTTGCTTTGGACAGTAGTGCAGGACCATAGAAATGACTGTGCAGTTTACACATAAAAAGAAACAATCTTTGAAGGTTACAAGGGAGGGGAAGAGTGGGGATGGAAAAACACTAAATAGACAATAGATAGGTGGTAACTTTGGTGAAGGGTAAGACAGTGCAAAATACTGGGGAAGCCAGCACAACTTGTTCAAGGCAAGGTCATGGAAGCTCCATACATACACCCAAACTTCCTGAGGGACCAGATTGGTGGGCTGAGGGCTTTGGGGACTGTGGTCTCAGGGAACATCTAGCTCAATTGGCATAACATGGTTTATAAAGAAAATGTTCTACGTTCTACTGTGGTGAGTAGCATTTGGGGTCTTAAAAGCCTGTGAGAGGCCATCTACAATACTCTACTGGTCTCATCCTTTCGGGAGCGAGGAAAAATGAAGAAAACCAAAGATACAAGGGAAAGATTAGTCTGAAGGACTAATGGACCACATCTACCACTGCCTCCACCAGACTGTCCAGTACAGTCCAGTACAAATAGATGGTGCCCAGCTACCACCACTGACTGCTCTGACAGGGATCACAATAGAGGGTCCTGGACAGAGCTACAGAAAAATGTAGAACAAAATTCTAACTCAAAAAGAAAGACCAGACTTGCTAGCCTGAGAGAGACTGGAGAAACCCTGAGAGTATGGCCCCTGGACACTCTATCAGCTCAGTAATGAAGTCATTCCTGAGGCTCACCCTTCAGCCAAGGATTAGACAGACCCATAAAACAAAATGAGGCTAAAGGGGCACAACAGCCCAGGGCCAAGGACTAGAAGGCAGGAGGGAACAGAAAAGCAGGGAATGTAAGGTTGAGATGGGAGAGTGTTGACATGTCATGGGGTTGTTAACCAATGTCATAAAACAATATGTGTACTAACTGTTTAATGAGAAACTAGTTTGTTCTGTAAACCTTCATCTAACCTACAATTAAAAAAAAAAAAGACTGTGCAAACTGAAGCTGTGCAAAGCAGACTTAATAATCAATGTAAAAAATTATAACTGTTCTGTGACTTTTAAAAATTTTTATCAAAACATCAAAAACTCTCTTACTGTTGGTTTGCATGTATAAGGAAATTATAATAATAAAATTAATATTTATTTAGTACACTAAAATATTTGAAATATTGGGAATGAAAGTGGAGTTTTTGTTAGAAAGTTATCAAGAGAAGTTTGAATAGTGCTTGCATTCTTCTTGTATAACTTATGACGTGAAGTAAACACATTTTCTATGCTTTGGTGAATTGGCATACTCCTTTCTAAGTTTGGATTAGCTTCTCATTTTTTATTCTTTTGTCTAAATATCTCCAAAAATTTCTTTAATGTGAGTATTCGGCTGGTATCACTTCTAAGACATTGTTATCCTTTTTATCACAACTAGTTTCCTCAACGATGTCATAAGCTGGCCGTCACTAGGTTCCTCTGGCTACATGTTGATGCTCTCTCCAATGGCAGCAGTGTCAACCTTCTCACAATCAGTTATTTCTTCTATCAACTCCATTACACCTGATTTGGATTTTGCTTCTAGAGTTACCGTTCTTTATTTCCTAGCTGCACCTTCATCTTTTTGGCCAATTACCTCTTTTAATTTTCCATCTTTGTAAAATATCACATGAGTTTATCACTTCATGTGAGTTTATCACTGGAAGACAAGAAGACAAGGCAACACAACTATATATTTTGCTGTCTGTTCATGAACTGAATCTCAAATGCACAGAGACCAATTACCAAAGGACTTGGAAAGAAGTGACATGATTGGTCACTGATAGTGATGTGTATCTGTTAAATGTAGTGATTTGCAGACTGAAGAGCTAGCAGCAAAGTTCAAACTTTATATAATTACTCATAGTTAACATACTGTGGTAACTGAAATTTGAACCATGTTGATGGAGACTAGTGTGATATAACCAAAAAAAAAAAAAAAACTAAAATTCATGCATTATTGGAACTGTGCAAAGTGAGGACCTTCTGTATATAATGAAAATTTTATTTTGAATACCTTAAAAAAAGGTATTACCAATTTAAAAACTCAACAAAAGTTTTAAAATTGCATTATTTTCTACTGTTACATCCCAAATAACCCCATGGCACCATGAGGTTTCTGTGTATTTTTCATCCAGTGAAGTAAAACATACTTTTGGGCCAATGATTCATCCTCTGCCTCACAATGGGGAACACAGCTGTCGCTGTGCCTGAGCAGATGGCCATGTCCCACCTCCTGGTGAGCCAGAACACAGGGAGGCTGCCTACACCCCACTCCTGGGCACACACCCCGGTGTCTGATCAAATGGTGCTGGAGAGTGAGGTGGCAGCAGTGCTGGGGGTGGTAATGGGGCATGGTGAGACTAACATTGGGCTTGGGAAGGGGGACAGGTTGAGTAGAAAGTCAAACAGAATTGGTGGTAGCTCATGTTATGATTTGAGACATGATCAGGAAGGCACTTGAATGTCACAAAATAATAAAGGATTGACATTTTCCACCATTTGACTGACACATTATGGAATAATGAT
The DNA here is from genome assembly GCF_030014295.1 of Loxodonta africana. Lineage (NCBI taxonomy): Eukaryota > Metazoa > Chordata > Mammalia > Proboscidea > Elephantidae > Loxodonta > Loxodonta africana. The sequence continues at coordinate 168,637,647 of NC_087343.1, read as the reverse complement.
ATCAAGTATTATTTCTGTTCCTAGAAATTCATAGGTGATGCCCATATATCTCTTGACCCTGAAGACTTTACTCAATACAATACCACCACTGTACAAGTCACATATGTAACTCATTTGATTTTTAACAACAAACCAAAAAATGGAAATTCCAACCTGTTTCTGTAATGTTTCTCTTTTAGATTAGGGACTTAGGTCTGGAGTAGATGTAGCAAGCTCAAAGTACCACTAAATTCTGGCCCATAACAGGCATACTCACAAATACTTCTCCTGGGGTAAAAACGATGCTACCCATTAACCTATGGAAAACATTCAGTGATAGAACTGCATGGTGAAGTGGGAGCTGTACGGGAAGAGGTGAAACTTGGTATTAAATGGTAGACCCCATGGAATGTTCCTCTGCTATCAGTTTCCAGGAATAAGATTTGATGACTTCTATAATTTCCACTGGAAACACTGGCAGTGTAGTGGTTAAGTGCTACATCTGCTAACCAAAAGCTTGGCAGTTCAAATCCACCAGGCACTCCTTGGAAACTCTATGGCACAGTTCTACTCTGTCCTATAGGGTCACTATGAGTCAGAATAGATTTGATGGCAGTGGGTTTGGTTTTTTTGATTATAATTTCTACTATGTGATAATTTGCAGTAATGATAGATAAAAATGAAGATATTGAACAGCAAGCTGTAAGCCCCTATCCTAGAGGGCTAATAATTTAATTACTCATGGATATATTCTCATGCACAAATGTTTCCTTCCCTTGACGAGCTTCTAAGGGCAGAAATTGCCCTAGGGAATACAGCCAGCCAGCTTGCCATTTCAAAAGCCTGTAGCAATGGGTCTCTAAGTTATGAAGCTGTGGTGGTGTATCTGCTGCAGGATAAAAAGTAGGGAAAGTTGGTGCTCTAAGGGACTTCTGCAGGGGGTGGGGATACTAGTTTAGTAGCAGGAAATTTACACCCAAGAGGGAGCTGCCTTTTTACCTGCAGTAGACTCCTCCCTATGCTCAGCAGAGTATATATCCAGCATTTTAGTTTCCCTTTTGAAGAATCCTCTTATTCCATGTGATCCTAATGACCTCTGGGACTCTGAAGATGGAAATGATTCAGGCTTAGCTAAATCAACCTGTCTTCTTGGCCACAGTGACTGCTTGGGTACAGGTACATGATACAAGGCAGAGAATAATGCAGTTTTTTTTTTAGGACTTATGTTGGAAATGATGAAATGGGATATTTTCTCTCTACAAGGCATGGATCTGAGAAAATATAAGCTGTTAGCCACTGAATCCACCATGCAAAGAGAGCCTGCATGAGCATGAAACTACAGCCAAAAGATAGAAAGTAGAGCCAAGAGGTAGAGAGTGGCAGAGTTCTGCAATATTGTTGAAGGCCCTGGATCCAGCCATGCCTGAAGTTATTCCCTAAACTTTTCAGTTATATGATCCAACTATATTCCTAATGTGAGAGAGGGAAGGAGAAGGTAGTTAAGCTCAGTAAAGCTATGGGCCTTATTCAAAGTCACATAGCTGGTGAGTAGCAAGATCAGAATAACAGTCCAGTCTTTGGACTCCAAGTTCAGGGCTCATTTTACTATCATGACACAAGGATCAGGGCTTATGAAGCAAAGAAAAAAACGTGAGAGATAAATTTAGCAGAGTCATGCATGATTCAGGGTTGGAAATAAATTCACTATAACAGGAACACACAGAAGCATGTGCCTCAAATATCCTAAACAGAATTCATCTAAAATACAATCATAGTATAATTTTCGTCATTCAAACATGGCCAGAGAAAGTGGTTGATGACACACCTATTTCTGGCTTCAGAACCCTGGAGGAAAGGTTTTATGATTTATTCAAAAATCACAAAGTGAGGTAATAAGGATTTTAAAATGTAGGCATTTAGATTTCTCCACTGTTCAACTCTAATGATAACCTCGGACAAAAATCCTAATTCACTGAATTTTGAACGTGTACCAATGTTACAGTGTTAAATATAGGCTTTGCCTGATGAATGGAAACGCTGCTGGGAAGGACCAGATCTCCAATTCCTGTAGCCCAGAGCACCATCTTTCAGACTCCGCAATGATTTCTGATTGGTTCGCAAATGATTTATGGTTGCCCTTGGTCCCAAACCTTCAATAAATTCTGAAAGGTCATTTTATTTTTCCTTGGATTATTACCTTATAAAGACAAGTCCCAGCAAATGGCACAGAGTTAGGGATGTACTAAAAATGATTACTTGCAATAAACACATGATTCTACTGAGAAGACAGGGTTCAGGAGGCCTTTTCTACTGTGGAATTGCCTGTCTCAGTCTTTCTTCCTGGAAATCCAAGAAGGAAGAAACCGTGATGCCTTGCTTATGTCCTCATCGCTCTCAGAAGCACATTGTTATCTTGTTGGCCATTTTATTTTCAAGACAATCTTGCATGATATGGTGAGGTTGAGTGGCAACAAAACATTTTTATTTTTCTTCAGATCAAGAAAATCTAGGAAATGATTGCCTGTGTTTGATGACAGAAAAACCCGGTTCCATCTTATATATTTTCTTTAGTTTCCTTACAATGAGACTAATCTTTACAAATCAAATGGGAGAATGGGCTTTGTTAACAGAGAATGGAAACCCAGTATATGAGAAAAGATTCATATACTCTCATACTCTCAAAAAGTTCAGTTTTCCTGGCTTGAAACAAACACACTGAGAGAATTGTCAAAGAAGTTTACAGAACCAGTGACTAATTTTTGAGCTACGCCATTAATATAAAAAATCGCGTAGAAGACTGGAGAAAAGCAAAGGAATTCAAACAACTCCTGACATGAGCATAATGTCACATTTGAAGGAAAACTTAGGATAAGGTATTTGAAGGTGTGGTTTGTGACCCCATTTAAGAAGTCATGATTAGTGAGAGCCAGCATGGTTTCACTCAGATTTATTGATTTATCCTTAAAACGTGAATGAAGAATTAGGAATAGGTCTGGATATTCATTTAAATACATTATTGAATAACTCAAATACATGCTCTCATGATGCTTATATTCTAGTGGGCTGAGATAGACAAATAAGTAAACATCTAAGATATTTTCCATTAATGATTTTGCCCAACTTGGGACATTTGGTGATATATGAAGATATTTTTGCTTTTCACAGTTTGTGTGTGTCGGGGGTACCACTGTCATCTAATGAGTAGAGGCCAGGGCTGCTGCTAAACATCCTATATTATAGAGTACACAAGACAGCTCCCCCACCCCCAGCAAAAAATAAGTCCCAAAATGTCAAAAGTGCCAAGGGAATGAAAAAAACCTTACTTCTTTCATGTATAAAGGAGAGATATATATATAGTATATGAACAAATATACACTATATTTGGAAACCCTGGTAGCTTAGTAGTTAAGAACTATGTCTGCTAACCAAAAGGTTGGCAGTTTGAATCCACCAGGCACTCCTTGGAAACTCTGTGGGGCAATTACCCTGTCCTATGGTGTTGGTATGAGTCAAAACCGACTTGACGGCAACTGGTTTTTTTTTTTTTTTTTGGTTTTGTATCATCATAGGGCAGTGGTGATTAAGCAAAAAAAAAAAATCTCAAAAGGCTTTTGGATACAAAAATTAAACAAACAAACAAACAAAAAAGGCTGGGAAATGCTGGTCTAGAGCAAGGATTGACACACTCTTTCTTGAAGAGGTTCAGATAGTAAGTATTTTTGTCTTCGTGGGCCATATATTCTGTATGGCATCTACTCAACTCTTCTGTAGCAGCACAAAAGCAGCCATACATAAAATATAAACAAACAAGCGTGGTTATCTTCCAATAAAACTTCACTTACAAAAACAGGAAGGCTGTATTTGGCCCATGTATTTTGTGAACCCTGGTCTAGAAGTTAAAAAAAAAAAAAAGCAAGATAAATGTCTGATTGAAGTGCAGATACATTAATAAATGATTATCAATACTTTTGTGAACAATAAGGAATACCCTGCTGTGTGAGTGAGAAATTAAGAGAATTTTCTTTTTGGGTACAGTTAAAGAATTGTCCCCCAAAATTTGATGAATTGATGAGCATCCAACTTGAGGGAAATCTTCATGATATGCCATGAAAAAGCATCGTTGGCCTTTCAATTAAAAACATAAAATTAAATTCATGATGCTTGCTTACCACATAGTAAAAGGCTGGATACAAGAAGGAAGGAAAAATGCATTAAATGACAGATTAAGGACCACAACAGAGAGGAATGGTGGTTTGAATTTGGGACAAAGAAATATAACAAGCCTTCAGTATCAATCTTCAGTGTGAATGAGCCTCTGGTCTGCTTCTAAAATGTCACATGGCACAGTAAGAGTCACCAGGCCTGACTTAACAATATTTACATATTTTCAATCTACTCCCCAAACTCTAAATCTGGGCCAAATATTCTGGGTATTTTTAATCTGCTGGACTTCACCACTGGGACCAGAATCAGGGAGCTAGTACTACTAGTAGACTGTAGACCTCACTGCATGTAAAAGTCTCAGCTCAACAGTGGTTTAAACAACGTAAGTTTAATTCTCTATGAGGTAACTGTCTAAAGGTGGGCAGTCCAGGGCTGACAGAGCACTTCTGATCTGTAAGGTCACCCAAAGACTTAGACTCCTTCTTTATGTGTTATTCTGTCGTCCCTAAGATGGTCCCCTCATCTGCACAGTCCAAGATGGTTGTCACTACATCTATATTTCAGGCAGCAGGATGAGAAGAGGGAAGGAGAATAGTTCTCTTAAGATCATGGCTGTTGACCATGAGGCAGTGGTGGTTCAGTGGTAGAATTCCCGCCTTCCATGCCAATGCACCTCGGTGCAGTTGCCACTTGTCTGTCAGTGGAGGCTTGCATGTTGCTATGATGTTGAACAGGTTCATTGGAGTCTCAAGAATAAGACAGGCTAAGAAGAAAGTTCTGGAGATTTACTTCTGAAAATCAGCCTGTGAAAACCCTACGGAGCACAAAGGTTTGATGTGCAACTAACTGATCATGGGGATGGTGCGGACCAGGCCACATTTCCTCTTGTCGTGCTTGAGGTTGCCATGAGCTGCAGGCTGACTTCAGAGCAGCTAAACAACTGCAAACAAGATCATGGCTCTTAAGTTGTACACTTTCATTCACTTTTCATTTACTTGATACAAGGGAGGCTGGGAAACATAGTCTTTAGCTGGAGAGCTATGTGCCCACATTTAGAAATGGCATGTGGGTATTGAGGTCAACTGGCAGTCTTTGTCACAGAATTTAAATGAAGACAAACAAGCTACTAAATAACTCAAGGAGGGTGATTGGAGTGTCATGGGGACCTTAAGCCATGTCATAGAAGGAATAAAAGGATATTTGAATTATTAAAAACAAAAACAAAAACTGGGGAATTGAGAGATCAGTCTTCCAGTTCTTGGGAAAAAGGTAGAAGCTCTCCTTTATATAATCTGTGAGACTAGTCCTAGGATCAATGGCTATAAGTTACAGCAAGGAACTCAAGAAGACTGAAACGGAAGAAATCATTGGTTCAAATAAAGTAGAACAGGCTATTTGTGAAAAAACAGCATGTCCTTCATCATTTAAAGTTTTCAGACATATTATTCTAAAAACTAAACAAATACTCATGGAGTATCTGCACAATGCCAAGCACTGTTCTGTGTGCTAAGGATACAGAGATGAACAAAGCATTTATGACTCCTACCCTAATTAATAATAACCAATGAATGGAGCCGTGTGTGTAAGAAATGGTGTGGTGGCATCAGATCTCATCTAACTTCACAAGGGAGAGGAGAGAATCAAGACCATCACCATCAGCCCATGGCTGATTTCTGTAAGGTGGAGGTTGAACATACCTCCTCTCAAAACTTTTCACAAATCTGACACCAGTCATCCCTTCCACAGCACTACTTCTCTGCTGGGTTCAATAATTTGTTGCAATGGCCACACAAAACTCACAGACTATACTCACAGTTATGAGTTTATTAGAGAAGTAACAGGTTCAGGATCAGTGATGACTCAGTGTACAGTACTTTGGGCAGGACAGCATCTTGATCGTGCCCGTAGAAGACTTCTCACTCAGCTCCTTGGCCCCTCAGTCCCTAAGCCTGGCCTCTGCCCTGCTCAGGCAAGTGCGACAAAGTTCTTTAGCTCCACCTATAAGTGCCTGGAGATCCCCTACTCTGCCTGCAAGCCTCCTGCCCAAAGGCACTCAACTCTTTCACTCCATTGGTTGGCACACCTACTATAAGTGCTTCACTCCACGTGCTCAGAAGCCCACTGTGCCATCTTGCACCAGTGTCCTGGTTCTGCTGCAGCCATCACTCTGCCACCACTTCTCTGCATCTCTGATGTTACCCACCCATGTTAGAGCTCTCTATTTCCTGGGTCTAGGAGGTTCTTAGCACAGGGACCCAAAAGACATGATCTGTTCTTGGCTTTTCTTGATGGTAGTGAGGCCCCCTTTCTCCACTTCTGGGACTGACTCCCTTTAAGCCTAGAGGGACCGAAAAAAACTGACCAATCCCTTTGTTAAGGTTCCTACATCTTATTTGCATGATTCCACCCCCTGCAAGGGTTTTAATGCACCTAATTTATATTATTAATGGGCTGTCCAATCTCCTTGGTGAGCCATAAGCACCTTATTTGCATAATCCCACCAAATCATTTTGTGAGAGTCACAAAGACCATGGCTAGAAGGGCCATATTAAAGTAATTCACTACACTGCAATGGGTGTGTGCGTGTGTGTGTGTGTGTGTATGCTCTTGTTTAAATGTGTGCATGTACATGTGTGCGTGTTCACGTGTATCTGATGAGAGAAATGGTTGAATGGCAATCTGGCAGGAATATTTAGATATTCAAGCAAAATACAGGGGATTTTTCTGGGCTTTCCAGATGTCTTTATATCTCAAAGAGTTATGAATTGGTCAAATATAAAGTTTTCCATTCTCAAGTTCTACCAACCGTTGGCCTTGGGACCAAAAACAAGAAATAGTTTAAAAATCAGATATTTAAAATACAACAATCCTTGTTTGTTTTAAGGACTCTAAATTAAATATAGTGTTGAGGGAGTCTAATTGGTGGTTGCATTTATTCAAAAGTCTTGGCCCTTTTTATCCCTGCAGAAAACTATAATCCTCATTCTGGAGCACTCTGTAATCTGTCACTGGGGGGTTCTGACACCCAGTGAGGAGCAATTTAAATGCTCGGGTGCCCTGGTAGGAGCAATCCTATGCCCACAAGCTCTGCTCAGAGTCCTTATAGGAATAAATCCTTTTAGCTCATGAGGAAACCAGAACTCATTTACAGAAATAAAAGCAAGAGATGTTGTGCAGGGGGTGGGAGGAGATACATCCAGGACAATAGAATGAGCCCTGGCCAGGAATAAAAGGAAAACTGCATTCCATGTCAAATACCACCAGAGAAACAGTACAACACTGGCAGGATCCTCTGCTTCTCTGGGTCTCAGTTTCATTATCAATAAACTGGGGGGTCTTGATCCCAATCCAGTTTCTCTTGTATTAGAGGAAAAATCGCTAACTCAGTCATTCTCAACTGAGGTTAATTTTTCCTCCATAAGAACTTGGCAATGTGTGGAGACATTTTTGATTATTACAACTGGGGCAGGGGTTGCAACTGGTATCTAGTAGGTAGAGGCCAAGCATGCTGTTGAACATCTTAAAAAAGCATAGGACAGCCCCCTACAACATAGAATCATCTGGCCAAAAACATCCATAGTGCCAAGGCTGAGAAATCCTGATCTAGATTAGTGTGAATGTCATCTAAAAAATCTTTCTTTTAATCTAGTCGAGTAGTTTTTGCTTTAGTTAGTTGTTAGTTGTTATCAAGTTGATTCTGACTCATGGGGACCTCAGGTGTGCTGAGTAGAACTGCTCCATAGGATTGTCAAGGCTGGAGTCTGTCGGAAGTAGATCACCAGGCCTGCCTTCTGAAGTACCTTGGGGTGGGTTTGAACTGCCAACCTTTCAGCTAGCAGTCAAGTGCTTAAATGTTTGCATCACCCAGGGTCCATTGGTTGAGTAGAGCAGATGTTAAAAAAAAAAAAAATGCCTTTCTGTACACAAGTTTCTGTGCTCTCCCTGCCCCACTCAACCTAAACCTGGCTGGAGCCCACAGGTCACTGCTCCAATGAGGAGAATGTTACCAACCATGTAGCACATCCCATGTTCTCTGAAGGAAGGGTGGAGCTCTGGGTGAGACAGCACTCACCATCTCCCAGCCAGCAGAAATCTGAACCGAGACAATCAACATAATGACCAAATCCCTGCTTAACCCGTGTCTATGTTGCCTATTTTATAAAGGGCACTGTGTTGGGAACACAGGGAAATTTCAACCCCTGGGAGAGATGGTTAAGAAATTATAACTTCCAAAAAGATACAGACATCATTTTCTTGATTCACTCACCTGATCTCTATCTTAAATATCAAAATGTCATTATCCAGATCTAGAAAGACCAATATTTTGTAACTACTCTTTCTTCTACTTCAGAGATGGAAATTTCCTTTCTATTTGTTGATTTCCCTTCCCCCCACCATTTACTGCATTTTCCTGATTTAAAAGTCCTATAAAGTTCATAATCCCAAAGAGGTCTTCTGAGATAAGAGCCAGAGCTGCCGAAAACCAGAGGAATATTCTAGTTTACTTTGTAACCCATATGAAGACCAACCTCAAATCTCTTTCATCACTTGGTGGATTTGATTCACAACATATTTCGTTAAAAAAAAAAAACTCAACAGATTTAATCCCAGTGGCATCATAGAGCAGTTTAAAATTCAATAGCCCTAAGTTGGTTAGTTGGTTAACCAGATGAAAAATTGTACGTTTTATTCCAGTGCTATAAACCTCAAAATGTCCCTGGCAAAAAACATTAAAGTACCATTATGGACATAAAAGAGGTTCTGTTAAAGTGGTATCCTGTTGTTTCATATATACTCTTTCATTGGGTGGCATTTGAAATCAATTTTACTGTCTGAAGTTTAAGCAGTTTTCCTCTAATTGGTAACAGGGTGCAATCTGAGACTGAGAACAGGAGGGTGGAGGCTGAAAGACACTGTGAGATCACCTGATTCAACTGCGTAACTTTATAGATGAGGAAAATGGAGGCTTACATAAAATTGTGTCTTGTTCTAGGTCTCAGAGAATCTGAGGAACCTACCCCAAGTCTTAAGCAAGAACCTTTTCTTCCCTATCAAGCTGCCTCCAGTAGAAGAAATTCAAAGTGCTTCTAGTTACCATCTTAGTGTAATTGACTTCTCATTACATTTTGGTTGGCTTATCCTTGGAATTTAATTTAACGATAGAACATTCTTGTAGTATACTAAATCCACAGATATTGTTGATGTTAAGTAGAAGTCTGGGTAGGCTCATTCATTCAACTATCCATTGTTTACTCAACTATCTATTACAGTATACATACAATGTGCTAGGAATTATGCAGGAAAAAGGGATATAAAAACACTTAGGACCAACAAGGCTCCTATTCTCATGGAGCTTATATTCTACTGGAAGAAACAAGTAAAATAATCATAATATGTGTGGAGCTTAATAAAGGCTGTGAAAGAAATAAAAGAAGAATGTGATAGAGATTACAGGAAGTAGGAACCTTGAGGGGCAGAGTGACAGAATTTTTTTCAGAAAAGGTCCTAAGGATGGCCTCTTTGAGAAAGTGGTATCTGAGGTGAGACCAGAAGGACGAAAAGTTTATTCCATGGGAAGAAAACTCTAGGCAGAGAGAATAACAAATGCAGAGGCTGTGAGGAGGTAATGGCTTAGATTATTTGAGGAACAGAAAAAAGGCAGTAGAAATGGTACTCAGTGAGTGAGGGAAAGCTGCTTCCCTTTTGAGAGGGAAACAGGGGCCTTGTAAGCCATGGAAGGACTTATGATTCTATAAGTCTATACGATCTACACAAACTGCCACCAGGGCTCCATAGAATAAATATAAAAGTAATTTGTGACATTAGTGAAAATGGTGGCATAAGGACCTCCCAAGATCCTCTCCTCCATAAAAGCAACAAAAATACAAGCAAAAATTGTTAGAATCAATTTTTTTTTTTCAGATCTCTGGAAATTAACCAAGCATCTGAAACAATCTAAGGAGCATTTATTCAAGAAAAACAGTAGAATATCGGTAAGAACAGCAAACTTGGTGATACTTTAATTTGCCCTATTTCTATTCCCCTTCCTTCCAACTCTGCAGTAGCCTTGGAAACCAACAAACTGCAATGATGATAAAGACCAGCAACCTTACAACCCTTGGAGGGGGAAGAATGAGGTCAAGCCCTTTTAAAATCTCATTGCCAGAGAACTGCAATCATTTGACCTATCTAATGGTTTCATGGAAGACCTCACTTACAAGACTGTCTTTATTTAACTTGACCCAGAGCTCACCCAGTGAGAAAAGCCTTTCCCTAAGATGTTTGTTAAAAATGATCAGAGGCAATTGTTTAACATCACAGTAGTCTGAGGTGATGGAGAACAGTTGGGGCAAACAATAGACTTACCCAAAAAACTTTTAAGGAAATGTTGAGAATGACATGTCCATGGGGGGTTTGGAAAGTCTCCAACATATTCCTGGGGAATTAGAAGATGATGCATATGTGTAGGCTTCAGTTAGTAATCAGGTCTGTGCACATGTTCAGGAAAGAACAGAGAAGGTCCTAAGCCTTCATTTTTGGCTAACCATGAAAAAGGCATAAAACTCTTAGAGGAAAACATAGTTGTAAATCTTCATGATCTTAGATTAGGCAATGGTTTCTTAGATTTGACACCCAAAACACACGCAACAAAAGAAAAATAGATACATTGAACATCACAAATATTTTAAAATAAAATTGAGCTTTAAAGAATACTATCAAATAAGGGAAAAGGCAATCCACAGAAAATGATTTTGTACTGTATATCTGATAAAGGTCTAGTGACCTGAATACATAGCAAACTCTTATATTCAACCATATAAAGGCAAATAACCCAATTCAAAAAATGAGGAAAGAATTTCCATAGACTGATTAGCAGAGGATATATATAAAAGGCCAATAAGCACATGAAAAGGCACTCAGCATCATTAGTCAACAGAGAAATTCAAATCAAAACTGCAGTGAGCTAAAACTTCACTCCCACTAGGATGGCTACAATTAAAAAACAAAATAGAACAAAAAACCAGGAAATAGTAAGTGTTGACAAGGATGTGTAGAAATTTGAACCCTGATACATTGTCAGTGGGAATGTAAGTGGTACAGCCACTTTGGAAAAGAGTTTGACAGTTCCTCAAAAAAGTAAATAGAGTTACCATACAAAAAAAAGAAAAAAAACCCAAAACCATTGCTGTCGAGTCAATTCTGACTCATAGCAACCCTGTAAGACAGAGTAGAACTGCCTTATAGAGGTTCCAAGGAGTGTCTGGTGAATTAGAACTGCCGACCTTTTGGTTAGCAGCTATAGCTCTTAACCACTACACCACCAGGGTTTCCAGAGTTACCATATGAGCCAGCAATTCCATTCTTAGAAATCTATCAACAGAATTAAAAACGTATGTCCACGTAAAAATTCATGCATGAATGTTCATAGCAACATTATTTATAATAGCCCAAAATGTAAACAACTCAAATGTTCATCAAATGTTGAATGGATAAACAACAAAATGTAGTATACTCATACAATGAAATATTATTCATCCATAAAAAAACAATGAAATACTGATATGCACTAACACATGTATGAATCTTGAAAACATTACTTTAAGTGAAAGATTTTAGATATAAAGGTTGCATATTGTATAATTCCGTAAATATGAAATGTTCAGAATAGGTGAATCCAGGGATGGATTAACCAAAAGCAAGGAACATCTTTGATGTGGTGCAACGCATGTGAAATTGTGCCCTACAGATTAGTAAGTAAACACAAGTAAACCTGTGCATACCTTGCTTACTGTAAGCCCATGTGTACCTTGTTGTTGTTGTTAGGTGCCATCAAGTCAGTTCCAACTCATAGTGAGCTCATGTACAACAGAACAAAACACTGCCTGGTCCTGCACCATCCTCACAATCATGGCTATGTTTGAACCCATTGTTGAAACCACTGTGTCAATCCATCTCATTGAGTGAAAGTTTTCCTCTTTTTCACTGACCCTCTACTTTTCCAGGCATAATTTCCTTCTCCAGGGATTAGTCCTTCCTGATAACATGCCCAAAGTACATAGACGAAGTCTCGCTATCTTCGCTTCTAAGGAGCATTCTGGCTGTACTTCTTCCAAGACAGATTTGTTCCTTCTTCTTGCAGTCCATGATAATCAGTATTCTTCACCAACACTGTAATTCAAAATCATCAATTATTCTTCAGTATCCCTTATTCATTGTCAAGCTTTTGGCATGCTTATAAGGCAATTGAAAATATCATGGTGAGGCACAGCCAAGATGGCAGAGTAGTTAGACACTTCTGGTGATCCCTCGTACAACAAAGACCTGAAAAAACAAGTGAAACAATTATATATGTGACAAGCTAGGAGCCCTGAACATCAAGGCAAAGTCAGAAAATGGATTGAGTGGCAGGGATAGGGAGAGATGGTTCAGAAGCGGCAAGGAGTTGCTGGACCTGAATCACCGGGAAACCTCAGGCACCATTCCCTGGAGTGGCTGTGGGGGGCTGGATGTGGTTTCCTCAGGGAGAGACAGTGAGCCACACAGCCTACTCACACCACTGAAACCAGAGAAGAAAGGTACTCTCAACAAAAGCTAAGTACTTGTGTAGTTTATTTTGTCTCATCCCCAGCCCCAGGCCAGCTTCAGTGGCTGTCAATTTCTCTAGGCCTAAGATAGGTCCTACTGTGTGCACTGAGACATCCTCCCAGCCTTGGAGAAGGAATAAATTCACAATTAGGGGAAAAGATAATCTGCTAGCTTCACTAAGCTGGGGCGCTCAGGACAGAAGCAGCTCCTGTCCAGGCACAAACAGTCCATGGACTTTGAATACCTCTCACCCCTGCATGGACCTGTGTGGGCCCATTTCAGGAGAATAGGCCCTTCTTGGCAGGCTGCAACTGTTTCAGCCGTGTTGTGGAGAGGTGGGTGTTTGATGTTTGACACTGCTTTGCCTATTAAACAGGGTCCTCTTCTACCCATATCAGGGGCCTAAGGACTGGTGGCTCCACCCACATCACCTAGCCACCCATTACAGGGGTCCAGGGATAAGTGGTACCTCCCAGTCCTTACAACCAAAAGCATTGGATGCCATGGTCCTGTTGCAGAACCCACCTGCTTGTGCGCTCTAGGGAACAGAGACACACTTTCCTCACAGACACTTGGGGCACAGTTGTCAGGCCCCTGCCTTTTTCAGAGTGTGACCCCCTGCTGCAACTAGATACGAGTATCTACACCAATTACCCCACCTGTCTAAGACTTTTGGACAGAGCCTGTACCACACACTTGATGACCAACTACCAGACACTTGAGCTGAATCCACACAAGAAAAGTGAATGGACTCCCAGGCTCGTATACCCAGTAACAGCTCCATCCATCTGGTGACAAGAAGTTAGAGCTTCAAAGGTGAAAATAACCAAGCTAGCTCACTCAAGCAGCCTATTTGGGCCTATCAAAACAAAACAAAGCAAGAAACTAGGATGTAGTAAGCAAACATAAAATAAACTAATACAATAACTTATAGATGGCTCAGAGACAACTGTTGATATCAAATCACATAAAGAAGCAGACCATGACTGTTTCAACAAGCTCTCAAAACAAAGAATCAAGGAATATTCTGGATGAAGGTGTATTCCTGGAGTTACCGGATGCAGAATACAAAAGTATAATATACAGAACACTTCAAGACATCAAGAACAAGATCAGGCAAAACACAGAACAAACCAAGAAACACACAGATAAAGCAGCTGAAAAAATTAAAAAGGTTATTCAACAACATAATGAAGAATTTAATAAGCTGCAAGAATCCATAGAGAGACAGCAATCAGAAATTCAGAAGATTAACAATAAGATTACAGAATTAGACAATTCAATAGAAAGTCAGAAGGCAGAATTAGTGAGAGAGAAGATAAAAAACTTGGCACCAATATATTTGAAGAAAAATCAGATAAAAGAATTAAAAAAAAAATGAAGAAACCCTAAGAATTATGTGGGACTTTACCAAGAGAAATAACCTATGAGTGATTGGAGTACCAGAACAGGGAGGGATAACAGAAAATACAGAGAGAATTGTTGAAGATTTGTTGGCAGAAAACTTCCCTGACATCATGAAAGATGAGAAGGTATCTCTCCAAGATGCTCATTGAACTCTACAAAAGGTAGATCTCAAAAGAAACTCACCAAGACATATTATAATCAAACTTGCCAAAACCAAAGATAAAGGGGGAATTTTAAGGGTGGCTAGGGATGAACAAAAAGTCACCTAAAAGAATAAGAGTAACCTTGGACTACTCAGCAGAAACCATGCAGGTAAGAAGGCAATTGGATAACTTGTATAAAGCATTGAAGGAAAAAAATGCAAACAAGAATCATATATCTAGCAAAACTGTCTCTCAAATATGAAGGCAAAATTAGGACATTTCCAGACAAACAGAATTTTAGGGAATTCATAAAAACCAAACCAAAACTACAAGAAATACTAAAGAAAATACTAAATATTTTCTCTGGTTAGAAAATCAATAATATCAGATACCAACCCAAGACTAGAACACAGAACAGGGCAACCAGATGTCAACCCAGATAAGGAAATCACAAAAATAAATCAAGGTTAAAAAAAATGCTCAAAACAGGGAGAGAGCAACGTCATTATGTAAAAGAAGACAACATTAAAACAATAATGAGGGATTAAGAAATGTAGTCATAGATCTTTCATATGGAGAGGAAGTCAAGACGATAATAAAGAAATAAAACTAAGATTTAAACTTAGAAAAATAGGGGTAAATATTAAGGCAACCACAAAAAGACTAACAATCCTACTCATCAAAATAAGATATAAGAAAAAAACTCAGCAAAAACGAAATCAACAACAATGAATAAGAGGAAAAGACAATATACAAAGATAAACTACTCAGCACAAAAAATTAAGTGGGGAAAAAGAAACTGTCAACAACACACAAAAAAAGACATCAAAATGACAGCACTAAACTCATACCTATCCATAGTTATGCTGAATATAAAAGGACTAAATGCATCAGTAAAGGACAGAGAGTGGCAAAATGGATTAAAAAAACACGATCTGTCTATATGCTGCCTACAAGAGACACACATCAGACTCAGGGGCACAAACAAATGGAAACTCAAAGGATGGAAAAAAATATATATCAAGCAAACAAGAATCAAAAAAGAGCAGCCGTGGCAATATTAATTTCAGACAAAATAGACTTTAAAGTTAAATCCACCACAAAAGATGAGGAAGGGCACTACATAATGATTAAAGGGACAATAAACCGGGAGGATATACCCATATTAAGTATTTATGCACCCAATGACAGGATTGCAAGATACATAGAACTCTATCAGCAATGAAAAGTAAGATAGATATCTCCAAAATTATAGTAGGGGACTTCAACGCACCACTTTTGGTGAAGCATCGAACATCCAGACAGAAGTCCAATAAAGACATGGAAGATCTAAATGCCACAATCAAACAACTGGACCTCATAGACATATACAGGACACCCCACCCAACGGCAGCCAAGTATACGTTCTTTTCTAGTGCACAAGGAACATTCTCTAGAATAAACCCCACATTAGGTCATAAAGCAAGCCTTAGCAGAATCCAAAACATTGAAATATTATAAAGTACCTTCTCTGACCATAAGGCCATAAAAGTAGGAATCAGTAACAGAAAAAGCAGGGAAAAGAAATCGAACACGTGGAAACTGAACAATACCCTCCTCAAAAACAACAGGGTTATAGAAGACATTAAGGATGGAATAAGAAATTCATAGAATCCAAAGAGAATGAAAACACTTCCTATCAAAACCTCTGGGACACAGTGAAAGCAGTGCTCAGAGGTCAATTTATATCAATAAATGCACATATGCAAAGAGAAGAAAGACAAAATCAAAGAATTATCCCTGCAACTTGAACAAATAGAGAGCAACAAAAGAAACCCTCAGGCACCAGAAGAAAGCAAATAATAAAAATTAGGGCAGGATTAAATGAAATAGAGAACAGAAAAACAATTGAAAGAGTTAACAAGACCAAAAGCTGGTTCTTTGAAAAAATTAATAAAATTGATAAACCTTGGCCAAACTGACAAAAGAAAAACTGGAGAGGAAGCAAATAACCCTAATAAGAAATGAGATGGGCGATATCACAATAGACTCAACTGAAATTAAAAGAATCATTTCAGATTACTATGAAAAATTGTACTCTAACAAATTGGAAAACCTAGAAGAAATGGATGAATTTCTAGAAACACACTACCTACCTAAACTAACACAAAAACAAAAGTAGAGTAACTAAATAGAACCATAACAAAACAACAGATTGAAAAGGTAATTAAAAACCACCCAACAAAAAAATGCCCTGGTCTGGACGGCTTCACTGGAGAGTTCTACCAAACTTTAAGAGAAGAGTTAACACCACTACTACTAAAGGTATTTCAGAGCATTAAAAAGGATGGAATACTCCCAAACTCATTCTATGAAGCCATCATATCCCTGATACCAAAGCCAGGTAAAGAAACCACAAGAAAAAAAACATTATAGACCTATATCGCTCATGAACATAGATTCAAAAATCCGCAACAAAATTCTAGCCAATAGAATTCAACAACATATCAAAAAAAAAAATGATTCACCATGACCAAGTGGGGTTCATACCATGCATACAGAGATGGTTCAACATTAAAAAAATAATTAATATAATCCATCATATAAATAAAACAAAAGCCAAAAAGGAGAGAGTCTGAAATATTCCCCAGGAGACTGGGAACCAGACACGGATGTCTTTTATAACCGTTCTTATTCAACATTGTGCTGGAGGTCCTAGCCAGAGCAATTAGGCTAGATAAAGAAATAAAGGGCATCCAGATTGGTAAGGAAGAAGTAAAAGTATCTCTATTTGCAGATGACATGATCTTATACACAGGAAACCCTAAAGAATCCTTAAAAAAACTACTGAAACTAATAGAAGAGTTCAACAGATTATCAGGATACAAGATAAACATACAAAAATCAGTTGGATTCCTCTACACCAACGAAAAGAACATAAAAGAGGAAATCACCAAATCAATACCATTTACGGTACCCCCCAAGAAGATAAAATACTTAGGAATAAATCTTACCAGAGACAAAAAAGACCTATACAAAGAAAATTGCAAGACACTACTGCAAGAAACCAAAAGAGAACTATATGAGTGGAAAAACATACCTTCCTCATTGATAGGAAGACTTAACAGTGTAAAAACATCTATTCATCCAAAAGCGATCTATAGATACAATGCAATATCAATCCAAATTCCAACGACATTCTTTAATGAGATGGAGAAACAAATCACCAACTTCATAGGGAAGGGAAAAAGGCCCCAGATAAGTGAAGCATTACTGAAAAAGAAGAACAAAGTGAGGGCCCTCACACTACCTGATTTTAGAACATACTATACCACCACAGTAGTCAAAACAGCCTGGTACTGGTAGAACAGATACATAGACCAATGGAACAGAATTGAGAATCCAGACGTAAATCTATCCACATATGAACAGCTGATATTTGACAAAGGCCCAAAGTCTGTTAAATGGGGAAAAGACAGTCTGTTTAACAAATGGTGCTGGCATAACTGGATATCCATCTCCAAAAACATGAAACAAGACCCATATTTCACACCATGCACAAAAACTAATTCAGAGTGGATCGGAGACCTAAATATAAAATCTAAAACAATAATGATAATGGAGGAAAAAATAGGGATAATGCTAGGAGCCCTAATATATGGCATAAAGGGTATATAAAACATGAATACCAATGCAGAAGAAAAACCAGATAAATGGGAGCTCCTGAAAATCGAGCACCTATGCTCATCCAAAGACTTCACCAAGAGTAAAAAGATTACCTACAGACTGATAAAAAGTGTTTAGCTATGGCCTTTCCGATCAGCATCTGATCTCTAAAATCTACACGATACTGCAAAAACTCAACTACATAAAGACAAATAACCCAATTATAAAATGGGCAAAAGGTATGAACAGACACTTCACTAAAGAAGACATTCAGATAGCTAACAGATACATGAGGAAATGCTCATGATCATTAGCCATTAGAGAAATGCAAATCAAAACTACAATGAGATTCCCTCTCACCCCAAAAGGCTGGCATTAATACAAAAAACACAAAATAATAAATGTTGGAGAGGGTGTGGAGAGACCGGAACACTTATACACTGCTGGTGGGAATGTCAAATGGTACAACCACTTTGGAAATCGATTTGGCGCTTCCTTAAAAAGCTAGAAGTAGAACTACCATACGATCCAGCAATCTTACTCCTCGGAATATATTCTAGAGAAATAAGCGCCTTTACATGAACAGATATATGCACAGCCATGTTCATTGCTGCACTGTTTACAATAGCAAAGAGATGGAAACAACCAGGGTACCCATTAATGGATGAATGGATAAATAAATTATGGTATATTCACACAATGGAATACTACCCATGGATAAAGAACAGTGTTGGATTTGTGAAATACCTCATAGCATGGAGGAATCGGAAGGCATTATGCTGAGTATAATTAGTCAGTTGCAAACGGACAAATATTGTATGAGACCACTATTATAAGAACTCAAGAAATAGCTTAAACAGAGAAGAAAATATTCTTTGATGGTTACAAGAGTGTGGAGGGAGGGAGGGAGAGGGGTATTCACTAATTAGACAGTAGACAAGAGATATTTTAGGTGAAGGGAAAGACAACACACAATACAGGAGAGGCCAGCACAACTGGACTAAACCAAAAGCAAAGAAGTTTCCTGAATAAACTGAATGCTTCGAAGGCCAGTGTAACAGGGGCTGGGGTTTGGGGACCTTGGTTTCAGGGGACATCTAAGTCAATTGGCATAACTAAGTTTATTAAGAAAACCTTCTGCATCCCACTTTGTTGAGTGGTGTCTAGGGTCTTAAATGCTTGCAAGCAGCCATCTAAGATGCATCAATTGTCCTCAACCCACCTGGACCAAAGGAGAATGAAGAATACCAAAGACACAAGGTAATTATGAGTCCAAGGGACAGAAAGAGCCACATAAATCAGAGACTATATCCGCCTGAGACCAGAAGAACTAGATGGTTCCCAGATACAACCAATGACAGCCCTGACAAGGAACACAACAGAGAATCCCTGAAGGAGCAGAAGAGCATTGGAACGGAGACCTCAAATTCTGATAAAAAGACCAGACTTAATGGTCTGATTGAGACTAGAAGGACCCCGGAGGTCCTGGTCCCCAGACCTTCTGTTAGCCCAAGACACGAACCACTCCCAAAGCCAACTCTTCAGACAGGGATTGGACTGGATTATAAGATAGAAAATGATATTGGTGAGGAGTGAGCTTCTTGGATCAAGTAAACACATGAGACAGCTCCTCTCTGAAGGGGAGATGAGAAGGCAGAGTAGGATAGAAGCTCGCTGAATGGACACGGAAGTACAGGATGGAGAGAAGGATTATGCTGTCTCATTAGGAGGAGAGCAACTAGGAGTATATAGAAAGGCGTATATAAATTTTCATACGAGAGACTGACTTGATTTGTAAACTTTCACTTAAAGCACGATAAAAAAAAATATATATATATATATCTCATGGCTTGGATCAGGTGCATCTTAGTCCTCAAAGTGATGTCTTTGCTTTTTAACACTTTAAAGAGGTCTGTTGCAGCAGACTTGTCCAATGCAATGTGTCTCTTTGTTTCTTGACTGCTGCTTCCATGGGCATTGATTGTAGATCCAAGTAAAATGAAATCCTTAACAACTTCATTCTTTCCTCCATTTATCATGATTTTGCTTGTTGGCCCAGTTGTGAGTATTTTTGTTTTCTTTATATTGTGGTGTAATCTGTACTGAAAGCCGTAGTCCTCGATCTTCATCAGTAAGTGCTTCAAGTCCTCTTTGCTTTCAGCAAGCAAGGTTGCATCATCTGCATATCACATGCTGTTAATGAGTCTTCTTCCAATTCTGATGCTGTGTTCTTCTTCATATAGTCCAGCTTCTGGGATTATTCAGCATACAGATTGAATAAGCTTGGTGAAAGAATGCACACCTTGTTTGGTGAAAGAATGTATCCCCTTGTTTTGTTCGAACAACTGCCTCTTGGTCTATGTACACGTTCCCCATGAGCACAATTAAGTGTTCTGAAGTTCCCATTCTTCACAATGTTATCTATAATTTGTTACGATCCACACAGTCGAATGCCTTTGCATAATCAATAAACACACAGGTAAACATCTTTCTGGTATTCTCTGCTTTCAGCCGAGATTCATCTGACATCATCAATGATATCCCTGGTTCCATGTCCTCTTCTGAAACTGGCTTGAATTTCTGGCATTTCCCTGTCAAAATACTACTGCAACCATTTTTGAATGATCTACAGCAAAATTTTACTTGCATGAGATATTTCGTGTGTGTACTTTGCTTACTGGTTATTCTGCCCCTAGTTGAATCCATAGATCAGTGTTTTCCAGGGATTGAGGGTGGGATGGCAAGTGACTGCTAATAGGTATAGGGTTTCCTTTTGGAAGTGATGAAAGATCAGGAATTAAACTGTGGTGATGTTGTGGAACGTTGTGAATATACTAAAAATTACTACATGGTGCACTTTCAGGAGATGAATTGTATGGTGTGGGAATTATGTCTCATTCAATATAAAAAAGTAATTTGTATTTGTAGGAGCTTTTCCCTTACCAGAGCCAGAAAAGGATATTTCGCTAACATATTCACTGAAATGGAGTGATTATTCACAGAATAATCAATAAAATAGTGTAAAGATGGACAAGTCTGGGTTAAATAGTTTATAACTGAGAAAGAATTTGATTGATATAATAAGATTATTATGAAAATTGGGTATCCTGGGTTTTATTTAGCTCAGCCACTATTAAACCGTGATAAATAGATGCCAATGTTTATGCTAATTCTAATTGATTTGAAGTGGCTATCTAAACTACTATGTTGAAGGTATTCCAAGATGCAGTCCAGGTTTAACAGGAAATTGGTGATGTCTGCCATGGGATAGTGGTGGCACACGTACCAGTTCTTAAGACATTCTGTGACCTGAGACATACGTTTTTGGTAAACAGACGCTCAGATAGATTGGTGTACCAAGTGTTCTTTAATGTTGCTGCTATTAGGTGCTGTCAAGTCAGTTCCAGCTCATAGTAACCCTATAAGACGGAGTAGAACTGCCCCATAGGGTTTCCAAGGAGTGGCTGGTGGATTTCAACTGCTAATGTTTTGGTTAATAATCACTATGCCACCAGGGCTCCAATGTGTTCTTTAATGCAGGTTTTAAAGTTTTGTAATGATATGATCTAATGATCCAATAGCCATATCCTTCAAAAATATGATTTATACCTAAAAAAAGGATTTAAAAATAAGCAACGTCAGTAGCAAGGCTACACAGTCTGATATATATGAGCTGGAAAAAAAAAAAAAAGAGGATTATATAAATAGCTGTGGTCGATGATCTTGCCTTGTTCTTTTCTAAATACAGTGCTAGCATTTAATTATGCACTGTACTTGGATAAAAATGGGCATCGGGGAAGATTAACTTGTATGATGGATATGTCAGGTCCTAAATATGGTTTAAATCTTTGCTACTGCAATTGGAAAACCAGCAACCCACAGATGAATGCTCATTTCTTATGGACGTGCATTGGGATATATTTACTCTTGTGTTATTTGAAGACGGATGTATATGCAATCAGTACAGACCTTAACACATGACAAGATGGTGGCTGCAGTCTTCCAAGAAGTCTCTAACTCCAACCAAAGTGTCCCACAAATCATTCTTACTCATTTACCTTCATACTCTCTTACTAGAGACCCTGATAAAGTTCACTGATTGCTTAGAACAATAACTTCCAAGCTTTCTTTTTCTTTAATGTCTGGGGCAGATGATATTCAAATGAATGACACACTCCCATCAGGGTATCATTGTAGGGAATGCACAAATTTTCATGGGGATATATTTAGGTACAAATCTCTTCCTACAATGCAAGAATAATGATGATGGTGATGATGATAGTAATGACAATTGCTAACATCTAGGGTCGCTATGAGTCGTAATCAACTGCAATGGGTTTGGTTTTGGGTTTGCTTTATATAACACTATGTGTCAGATCTGTTGTAAAAACTTTGTATATTACACATTGACTCATTTAATTCATAATGTCCCTATGCAATATTATTACTATTCCAAATTCTAAAATTGAATTGAGGCACAGAGAAGTTAAGGAGCTTGTCCATGATCCCACATCTAATAAATAGAAAATTCAAGATTCACATCTAAGCTGATTGCTCAAGTAGCCATATTGATAACCATTGGGCTATACTACCTTTGGGATGCATTCTAACAAGAGGGCCGTTATCACAGGAATGACTATAAATCTAGCTTGGTGCATAAAAGAGAAAATCGTTTATAAACCATGGTAATTTACCTATTGGCAGCAAGAATTACTCAAGATGGACTTCTCAAATTACGTTACAGAGGACTGTGACCCCAGCATGCCTCAACATTGTGACTGAGAAGTCAGAACCTCCAGCATCAACTCCTACGTCCCTGCTCTGTAAGTCCAAGTACTCACTTAACCAATCTTTCTTCTTTTGTAGGGTGTTCACAAACTCCTACTGTTGCTTGTGTCAATGAGCCCTCTGCTTTAAATAAGAGTCAGTTATCTTCCTGCCACCCACCATGTTCTTGATTTTTCCCTTTTATTCTAGAGATCTTATCCTCGATCAGCTTATCCTATTTATTATACAATAGGCACTGATCTGACTACCAGATAATAATCTTTGCCATTCCACGCACAACAGGAACATCACATCCAGCTAAGAAAGCAGAAGTTATGTATTGTTTCCTCTGCCCATAGGGCCAATTTTCTTTTAGAGTTACCTGCTCCTTCTGTACTCTCATGAGCCTCCACCCAATGGACCCCTAGCCTGAGGAGTGTGCATGTGATCCACCTGGGCATGACAAAGTATTCCTGGTCACAGTGGCTTAGGGATATGACCATGATCTAAGTCAGACTAATTGCTATTCTTTCCTGAGATTATTTTAACTGAAACTGTCTAGCAGGATAGAATTTTCTTTGGTCTCTGGCCATACATCTCTGAGTATAAAAGCCACATAGAAATAATCACAACTTTCTGGGAGTAGCACATATGCGAATGAAGCTAAAACCAAGAAGAAAAAGAGACAGGAAGAACCCATGTGACAGTTAAGACCCTGGCCGAAGCTGTTTCTAAGGCCAGATCTTCCTCTTCTCTTCTGGAAATTTTATTATATGAGACAACATATTCCCTCTTTTATGCATAAGCTGTCTGAATTTGAGTTTTTGTCACTTTCAACAAGGAGATTTAGCTAACAAGGATTGACCCTAAAAGAAATATTGACATACAGGAATGGTCCTGTAATGGAGTAAAAAAGCAGAAAACTAGGGCATACAAAGGAAGATTGAAAGGAAAAGGGGGTGTTTAATGAGAATAGATAGTTGGAAGCAGCTATCTTTAAATGCCAAATAGGCTAAGTATTAGTTATCCATTACTGTGTAACAGATTACCCCAAAAATCAGTGGCTTAAAACAATCAATATGTATTATCTCACACTGTTTCTGAGTTTCAGGAACCTGGGGATAATAATCACTGGATGTTTCCAGCTCAGAGTTGGGGCTGCAGTCATCTGAAGGCTTGGCTGGTAATGGAGGCTGTCTATCCAAGAAAGCTCATTTACATGCGCTGTTGGGAGGAAGACGCAGTCCTTCTCCATGTAGACATCTCCGTAAAGCTTCTTGAGTATCCTCACAACATGGAAGCTGGCTTCCCCCAGAGGGGGTGATCCAAGAGACAAAGATGGAAATAGCAAAGACTATTATGACCTAGCCTTGCAAGCTACATTCTGTCATTTTCTTAATAATTCTATTGTTTGCATATATCAGACCTATTCACTGTGGAAGGAGACTACACAAAAGCATAAATACCAGGAGGCAGGGCTCTTTGGAGGCCATCTTGGAGGCTGGCTACAACAAGCTATCATTTGGAGGAGACCTTTAATATTTTTCATATAGATCCAGAAGAAAAATCAAAACTCCAGTGGAAGATTGCAGAAGATTGTGACTCCATGTGAATGGAGTCAGTAATGTACAAGACCGACTTGCAAAAATGCTACATCTACATGTAATGTGTTCCCTAACATTGAAGAAAATAAGCAAAGATCCGATCACTATTTTCAAGTGATATTAAAGAGGATTTTAATGTTGTGTGGGTTGTAGAAGTAGACAGTGTAGCAATAATGACTTCTGGGTTCCTTTTTATTCCTGAAATTTTATGGTATAATACTTTATTTAGTCCACAGTTCTATCTGTTTTCATGTTATCACCTAAAACACCTTTTAGCAGATGTCATACCCTGTTCGTGTCCCCTTGCTCTGCCCTGGGGGTTACCGGAAGATGATCCCCATATATGATTCCTGAAGTTGTTTTCTGGTCAAGAAAAACTCTCAACCAACGAGGAACAATCCCCGGCATCATTTCTATCACCAAGGCCATATTTTCCAACTACTGATCCTTTTTCTTTGTTTCCAGTTTTCACACTCCAATCACCAGTAATTATCAATGCATCCTGACTGCAAGTTTGATCAATTACAGACTGCAACAGTTGCTAAAAATCTTTGGTTTCTTCATCTTTGGGCTTAGTGGTTGGTGCACTCAACCACTTAGCAGTTGGCTATACTTTTTCCAAGACAGAAGTACAGCCAGAATGCTCCTTAGAAGCAAGAATGCCAAGACTTCCTCTTACATACTTTGTACGTTATCAGGAGGGACCAGTCCCTGGAGAAGGATGTCATGCTTGGTAAAGCAGAGCATCAGCGAAAGAGAGGAAGACCCTCAACAAGATGGATTGACACGGTGGCTGAAACAATGGATTCAAACATAAAAGGTTACGAGGCTAGTGCAGGACTGTGTTACGTGTTTTGCATTTCATCCTGTTGTACATAGGATTGCTCTGAGTCAGAACTAACTTGACAGCACCTAACAACAACAATGAGGGACAAGAGTTAGAGGTTAAGTACCCAAGCTTCCTTGCTCCATTGGTGGAATAACTCTGCCCATGATCTACCTGAGGCTCACAAGAGGCTCCCAATATCATGCCTTATTTGCCCACAGTGGCAAACCTGACATTAATACATCAATTACTAGCTTCTATTCCTTCTCCATCTTTCTCCTCTACTTCCTCATAGTGCTTCTCAGAATCACCAAATGAAGTTATTCACTTCCAAATGCTTCTCTTACTTCTCCTTTTAGGGAAACTCTAATACACAACTCTATTGCAAATCTTAAAACCGAGCACTGTATTGTATATTATTGTTAACTGTTATGGAGCTGGCCCCTGGCTCATGGCAACCCTATTCACAACAGAGCAAAATACTGCCCAGTCCTATATCATTTCCAGAATCAGTTGTGGATTGGACTGTTATGATCCATCGCGTTTTCATTGGATGATGTTCAGAAGTAGATTGCTAGATCTTTCTTCCTAGTCTGTCTTAGTATGGAAGATACACTGAAACCAGTTCAGCATCAGAGCAAAATGCAAGCCTCCACTGACTGGTGGTGGCTGTGCACTCAATCTGATAAACCTCTGCCTTTGACTAACATATCTTATTCTTTTTGTTCCCTCACACCCCAACTCAAAAGTAGACCAGAGAAGAAATCCTATCATTGGTAGCTTCTTTGAAGGAACATACCAGCACTAGGCTAGGATCAGAAGACCTGGCAGCTCCCAGTTCTGCTGGTCTCTAGCTGTGTGATCTCAGGCAGGTCACTTGACCTCCTTGGGTATCAGTTTTCTCACATATAAATAAATGTTGACCTATATCAGTGATTCTTAAACATTTTGAGTCCTTGAAAAACATGGATGAACATTTTTTACTCTCTTCCCTGGGGAAAAACTAATGTAACCAATGTTTACACATGAACATAAATGAGTCTGTGCATAATTTTTAGTTATTTATGAGGCCACTGAAGCCTGCCCATGGCTGCTAGGTTGAGCTCTATGGACCCCAGGTTATAATCTCCTGGTCTAGGTGTTCTTCAGTTTCTTATAAATTTCAACTCCTTATGATTCAATAAGTAACTGATTAAAGGAATAATGGTTTCTTCTAGACTGAGATTTCTTAATAAAGCAACTTTCCAGCTAAAATTCAGCTGCTTTATTAAACCTGACATTAGGTTCAACATACAATCTACTGGAAATTCATGCTTTGTTCTCCCAGGTAGTATGGCTTCCCTAGAAAAAAACACAGAGTCAGCCGCTATAGAGAGATGTAAGCAGGAGTATCTCTCAGGCCAAATCCATAACAACAGTTGGTATTTTTCTTAAGCTGATGGACTACTTCCAGAAAACATATGATTTCCTAAAATAGACTTCTTCACCCAGCCAAACTGCTCAGAGGGAAGAGCAGGGCAGGGAATTCAATCCCACTTCTCAGGAGGAGCACTATCTCTGGACCACTTTGGTAAGAGTCTTGCTGGAATCTCTGCTCTGCTATCACAAAGAAAAATAATCTGAAATCAGGGCCTAGAATAGTATAGGAGGGAAAGATGGTTCATGCCTGACAAGACTCCCCATCACGAGTCTCGCATGGTTTTCTCGGTAGCTTTTTCCACAATCTTCTCATTGGCTCTTGCCTGGGAGAAGTGGTTTCAAATGAGCACACCTGAGTCACAGAATTTATTGTATCTGAGTCTCTGGAAGGAGTCGTAATCAAATCCTCTGGGCCACTCAAACTCTCAACTGAAAAAAACACAAGCCAATTTCTTTTTCATCTTTGAATATTATTTAGGCTGCTTTCCCTCTGCAGTGCCCACAGAAGAAAGATCACTCCAGAGTCTCGGGGAATGATTTGTGGAGCTTTGGTGGATGAAAACCTCATTGCAGGTGTTTAGAAAATTGTTTAGCAGCAGGAACCCAACCATGGACCCTTGCTTTTCAAGAAAGCTTGAATATTTGCTGTTTAGTTTAAGTAGTATCTAAATATTCAATGTGGTTTGAGTGGAAACAAAACAAGCTTACACTTATGCAAACAAAGATGTGGCAATAATTGTTACTAACTAGTTGTTTTCAAAGAACGGGCTTATCTGTTAAGAGATGGGGGTTTCAACATGCAGTATTGGGTTAAACTTTCAAAATAGCCCGTTGCCAATTTGTTTGGCCCAACTGCTTCATTTAGGGGACAATAAACATAACATTAGAGTAACATAGAGGTTCTGGGCATGAATTCAGAGTCCAGTAAACCTGGAATCAAATGCTCTGTTTATATATACCAGCTATGTGATCTTGGCTAAGTTATCTAACATCCATGAATCTAAGTTTTCTCACCTGGGGACACGTTTTACCCTGCAGGGCTGGGGAAAGATTAAATGCGATAATGTATGTAACATTCTTAGGATAGTGCCTGGAGTACAAAAGCACTCAGATAGTAAGTGCTATTGTCTTCAACTATTTAAAACATGCAGTAATTTTAATGTTAATTGTCTTAGTCATCTATTGCTGCTATAACAGTAATATCACAAGTGGATGGCTTTAACAGAGAGAAATTTATTCCCTCACAGTCTAGTAGGCTACAAGTCCAAATTTAGGGTGCTGGCTCCAGCAGAAGGCTTTCTCTCTCTCTTGGCTCTGGAGGAAGGTCCTTGTCATCAGTCATCCCTTGGTCTGGAGCATCTCAGTGCAGGAACCTCAGGTCCAAAGGACACAATCTTCTCCAAGCACTGTTTTCTTGGTGGTATGAGGTCCCTATGTCTCTCAGCCTGCTTCTCTCTTTTACCTCTCAAAAGAGATTAGGGATCAGTCCCTGAAGAAGGACATCATGCTTGGTAAAGTACAGAGTCAGCGGAAAAGAGGAAGACTCTCAACAAGATGGATTGACACAGTAGCTGCAACAATGGGCTCAAGCATAACAATGATTGTAAGCTTGACGCAGGACCAGGCAGTGTTTTGTTTTCTGGTACATTGGGTTGGTATGACTCAGAACTGATTTGATGGCACCTAACAAGAACAAAAACAACAATGCATGAATACTCTGAGGGAAAAAATGTGAACAATACACAGACTGAGGATCTTGATAAAGAGCGCAGTGATCTGTTACATCATAACTAATTGATCTGTCCTATCACTTGGTACAATGTAAGAGTAAGAATGCTGTGGTTTCCACTCACCTGTAAGCACTTGGGCATGATAACTACAGATGACACTGGATGTGCATATGGACTAGATATGAAGATGGAACTAGGAATGCCTGTCTGCATCCAAATATCTGGATGTTGCTGATGACGGGGGATGGAGTGGGGTGCAAACATATTTAAACCATTTTTTTTTTAAGTAAGCCAAGAATCAACACAAAATCAGCCATGCAAATAGGTACCAAATAGGAGGCAAAGCCCTAGGCAATACAAGGAATCAGACTCTGGAATAATAATAATAATATCAACAAAAAGTTAGGGCACTTAAATCCAGAGATTTTTTTCTGGGTTCTGAGGTTCAGAAACGAATCCCAGAACAGCTCAGCTAAGCCCTGTAGGTGGAATCAGATAATGCATCACCTGGCTGAGATGGTGAACAGGGGCAGTCAGTAGCTCCAGATGAGTGGTACCTGGCAATATCCCTAGGCCAGTGTTTCACATAAGATGATCTCCAAATGCTTGTCTTAAAGTCATCTGGGGATCCTGTTAGAAATGTAGAATGGTGGTACCCTAGGAGTTACGCAGGGATGGGAATCAAGTTGTATAGAATCAATATTTTATTAAGCTCCCCAGGTAAGTTTTTTGCACACTGAATTTTGAGACGCACTACTCTAGACACATCTTGGAGGCAGAGAATTGAGGTTAGGTGAGCAGTTCTCCTAGGGCTCCAGCTATTAAAGCACAATTAACTAAGATGTCTCAGTACTATGCAGTCAATAACCATGGAGTCTTTGTGTTGTTTATTACAACCTCCAACCTACCCCATCCTCCAGTCCACTTCTTTTTTTCCTCCTTCTCTCCCTCCTTCCTTCTTCTTTCCCTCCTCCCTCCCCTCTCTCTTTCTCTTTCTCTCATTCTCTCTTTACTGCATTTCCTCACTCCTTTTTTTATTTACTTCCTCTCATTTCTTTAGACATATATTATCATCCTCTGTGGGCATACGAAGATGATATTCATTGGTTCCTACATTCTAGAACTTACAGTCTACATGGGGAGATAATACTAGAACATCAATGACTAGAATTGAAGGTGAGCTATTCCCAGATCCCCAAGAGAAAGGGATATGAAGCTCTTTGAGTGTGTAGGGGATAAAGGAATCCCATCTGATTGGAACAAGATAAGGGAAGAATCAAGGAAGGCTTCCTGGGAGAGGGATACTTGATTGAACTCTTTAACCCCCCAGAAAACCAAACCCATTGCTGTCAAGTTGATTCCGACTCATAGCAACCCTATAGGACAGAGTAGAACTGCCCAATAGGGTTTCCAAGGAATACTTGCTGGATTCAAACTGCCTACCTTTTAGTTTGCAGTTGTAGCTCTTAACCACTACGCCACCAGGGTTCCTTGAACCCTTTAATACAGGCAAAATTTGAATATGATGAAAGGGTATTCAAAGGAGAAGAAATAATATAAACTGGAGCATAGAAGCTAGAGAGTGAGGGCCACGTAGCACAAATCCCGCTTAGCTCTAGTAGGAATATTGAACGGAAATAACGGGGCTGAGAGTGGAAAAGGTTGGCACTTCCAAGTACTCTCCCAGGTTCAAGGAGTATCTGTTTCATTCATTGCTTTAAGATGTCCTAGAGTTGAGTTTTGTTCGATAATACTCCACCAAGAAGGAAAAAGAATTATAGAAAAGCTGTCCAATACTTTTTAATCTGAGGTGGAAAGATTGTGTTGTACTGAGTTTTAGCAAATTAAAAAAAATGGTTTGAGGAAGGAGCAGCAATGGCATTTACATTAGTTGTAACTAATGTACATTGATTGGATTAAAATATGACATTATGGATAAAAAAAGCCTCTGTTGGAAAATGAAATGCCATTGCTTTTCAGGAGGGAGTGGGGAATAACATAAGCAGCCCAGATTCAGTTTTGCCTGAATGCTCTGGGTTTAGTGGGAGTAGGGTCATTGATTTAAGTCTTTTCTCTGAAAATGCATTAATAAAACACAGCTTTCAAGTTGAATAGAACCTATCTGGGACTTTTTTTTTTTCCCCAAGAATGTATTACTTGTACATGCATAATGCATACATCTGCAATGCCCACCTCGATTAATTTTAAAAGTACAGTTTCCATGCAAAACCATTTAGCCATTGCACTGCACGTTTGAAAAAACGTTTGCTTGTTTGTACAAGGAGCAATGTTCTGCAAATCAATGCAGGTAATAAATTACAATCACTGTCACTTTCAAAGCCATCTAGCTTGGTCCCAACCAACAGGAGAGATGCAGTGGGTTCTCAGTGCTCTCCCACCCCCTGTCTTGGGGCTGACAGCTGGATGGCTAATGGATCCCAGGTTTTACAGAGGACTGAGAGTTCCTTCTGTCGGTGGGCTCAAGGTGATGTAGGACAGCTACAAAATTCTGGACTTATAGCTCCAAATTAAAAAAAAAAATCTCTGATCATAAAAATCCTGCTATCAGGTGAAAAATACACATGCTTTCTATGCAGGGTAAAGGTTTTCCTGAGCTGAAGACTCAGATAAACACAAATGTTACGAAGCAAACCTGCTTGAGTGTTTTTTCTTTTTTCTTCCTAATTATGTAAACATGTATTACTCGCTACCCTTTTTCTTCCCAGCTGCTGGCAGTTTGTACACTTGAGAAGGTATGTTTTATTCAGGAGAAGAAAACAGGCAGGGACCTGAGACTTTGGTGAATAATAAATTCATTTGGACTTGACCTTTTCGCTCATTATGAATCTTTAAAATGGTGAAACGGGCCTCTTTTTTTTCTCTGCTGAACTCCCCAGTCATATGCTGGAATGAAGGGGTTGAAACAGTGGCATCACTAGGGCGGTTGGGGGGGGGGTGCAGACCACACCAAGTGACACCATCAGAGGGGATGACGCCAAAATGACTGCCTATAAAAATATCCCTGTAGTTAGTTATAACAACAAAAATATATTTCATAAGCCCAGCTTACAGGTATCAATATACCTGCAAGGCTGAAACTCTATGCTAATTTCCTTTGTGAACTTTCCAATGTGCTTTGGTCAAAGGTGTCATCATTACCCAATTACAACGATGCTTCAAATCGGGTGACTTCATCGGCACACGCTACGAGCAGGAGCTGGCCTTTCCTTTGCGGCTGGTCTTTTTATAGGCACTGATTTTGTCAACTTTTTCGGTGTTTTAGCTACAATATCATGGTAATTAGTATTTGTGAACCTGTATCATAACTTCTGTGAGACCGAAGGAGTAATTAAGGGAAAAGAAGGAATGATATATGAAAATTATGACTTTTGAGTAACATTCGTACACAGAACATTACTCAGGATTCTGTGTGGTCTGTTATAGGAGGAGGTCCAAGGGGGGAAGGTGACACATGGAGGTGCAGAGTTACTGCACTGGGTGATGCCAACCCTAGTGACACCACTGGGCGGAAGCTAGGGCGTTTAAGAACCAGAAGGGAAGCCCTCAGTTAAACGAAGTCTTGAGCTAAGATTCTAAGGATACAGACGCTGTGCTTCTGTCCATCATTCATTTCATTCATGTATCAATTCATCCATCCATCCAACCACCCACTCATCTGTCCACCCACCCATCCAACCACCCATCCGCCCGCCCGCCTGCCTGCCCGCCCGCCCGTCCGTCCGTCCGCCCGTCCGTCAGTCCATCCTTCTATCTGTACATCTACACATCTGTACATTTGCCCTTCCTTTTTAGGATTTAAGATAATGGGCTTAAACCAGCCAGGCAGCCAGAGTTTAAATACTTGCTCTACCACTTAAGATCAGTTTGATCTTGGGCAATGACCTTACCCCTTTGAGACTCAATGTCTTTATCTATTTAATGGTTAAAATTAACATCTACCTTTCAGCTTCTGAGGAATAAATTAGATAGACATGTAAACAGTTTAAATTGTGTACAGTGATTGGTGTCTAGTAAACTTTAAAAAAAATGGTAGATATCATTATTAGCTTAATAGTCATTTATCAGTAATCTACTCTATGTCATGTACAAAAGCTCCATTGCCGTTGCGTTGATTCTGACTCATAGCAACCTTTTAGGACAGAGTAGAACTGCCCCATGCCACATACTAGACTGAATGTAATATGACTCTGATATAAAGCTTTCACTCAGAAGCTATAAAGTTTATGTGAGAGATCAGATATGTATGCAAGTACACTTGAGAATGATAAGGATGATAAATCATTAGATGTAGGGCTATGTAGCTCAAAAGGGTGATAAATTATTAGATGTAGGGCTATGTAGACCTTACTTCCAGCTGTGGGTAAAGGGCAAGACTCTGGAAAGGATGTTCCTGGAGGTGGATTTTGAAGATACATGGGATTTATAGCAGAAGAGGTTTTCAGGGGAAAGATTCTAGCATGTATTTTCTACCTATTATAAATATGCTACTCTAGTGGAACTTCACATGTGTTATCTCATTTAATCATCACTATAATTTTCATCAGAATTGGATATACTATGGTAATTGGTATTATTATACCACCTTGCTATGGCTTAGAGAGTTTGGATAGCACACCAAAGGTCACACAAACAGATTTAAAACTTGTGACCTCCTGAAGTATATATGAATAGTAATAGCACCCACCTAGACAGATGGCCAGAATGATTAAATGAGGTAGTGCATCAAAATATCTAGAACAGCGCAAAACCCAAACCAAACTTACAGCTGTTGAGTCAGTTCCGACTCGTAGGGACCCTACAGGACAGAGGAGAACCGCCCCATGGGGTTTCCAAGGAGCGCCTGGTGGATTCAAACTGCTAGCCTTTTGGTCAGCAGCCGTAGCTCTTAACCACTATGCCACCAGGGTTTAGAATGGTGCAAAGATACAATAAATGCACTAGAACAGTTTTTAGGGGATGAAGCTGATACTGCTCTTGATAAAGCTGATAATGAAGTGGTGAGGTTACAGACCTAATCCAGTATGTTCTGACTTTGAACCCTATAATCTGTCTATGGCATTTGAAAATTGAGAAAGTGATGGAGCAGTTGTTTGAGGGAATGTTTATATAAATCAGGGGCAGGAATGTTCCTTATTACGTGGATTGCCTATAGTCTCCAAGGACGTGAAGTGACTTTTAGCCTTGATTGAGAATCATGTCCTTGACTCCTACAGGCTTCTCCTAAATTATACATCCTCAGCGTCCTTTAAAGACCAGCCCAACCTCAGCCCCACCTCCTCACTAAGAGCTTGTCTAACACAGCACTGCCTAATGGAGAGGGCAATCCCAGAATGGGAACCACCTATACAACTTAAATTTTTTCAGTAGCCATACAAAAAAAAAAAGTAGCAAGTGAAGTTAATTTTAATAATCTATTTTATTTAACCCAATACATACAACCTAAATCTCAAACCAGACCCACTGCCATGGAGTCAATTCTGACTCATGGAAAACTCACAGGGTCTCCGAGGTTGTAAGTCTTTATGGAAGCAGACTGCCACTTCTTCGTGGAGCACCATCTTACTCTAAAACACATGGGATCACCAGGAGTCACAATGGACTCCACAACAACAGTTCCTTCAGTCATTTCCCAAGGACAGAGGTTTGGACCCCTTCTGCATTCTATACTCTCCTCTAAATATGCTCTGTTTTTCTACCTCCCAGGCACAGATGAACCTGACACTCCAAGTGAGGCCTGGCCAACACAGATAGGTCTATCTTTTCCTTCCATTTCCTACCATTCCTTCTAATGTGAATTAAAAAAAAAAAATGCATTTGTCTGCCTCGTTATGCTATTTATACAGCATTTATTGCCTATTAAATTTTGTTAAGTATATTCACATGAGCTATTACTAAGCTCTATCTCCCCATCGTGTATTTGTCATTGGTGTTTGAACCCCAGGGTAGGACTTTATTTATTTGTTTCATTTCATCTAGCTATAGTCAGCTCACAATCCTGACATATTAAGACAGGAGATTGCTGCTTCTATCATTCTGTGAATTCCCTATTTGTTTCTTCATGGCATTCTTAAGTGTGATAGACAAACCTTGTGCACTATCATCCAAAGAATTAATTAATATGCTGTCTGGGGCTTAAGTTTACTTTCTGTGGCTTATAGCTTCATCTTTCTTTTGATTCTACCTTTTCTATTCTTGGTTCTCTGTTTACTCTGTAATGAGCAACAGAGTTAATGACCAGGATAGTTGAGTTAGGGCCATGCATCAAAAGCCACATTCTTAATCCTGTTGGTCAGCCCTTAGCCATTGAAAACCCACAGCTCCTTTATCTCCTCCCATCCACTAAATTACCTGCTCTCCAGCTCAGCAGCACACTCCCATAGCATCTGCCCTTCTTCCATTTCTAACAGCTCAAGCTCCAAAGACCCGCCCTAAAACCAATACCTCCCATTCTTCTAGAACATTGATTGTATCCCTTTTCAAACTCATCAAGATCTTTGAACTTGAGCCTCTCTCTTTAAAAAGAATATTATCAAAAATTTAAAACATTTATAAAGCAAAAATAATATAATGACCTTTGTGTACTGACGGCATACACTCAGAGCCAACCTTGTTTTATCTTGCCTCCACTCCTTTTCCTCTCCATTATTTTAAAGCAAATTCAAGATAACCATATTATTTTATGCTTAAATATTTCTGAATGTATTCATAAATAATAACTGAATCAAAATCAAATTCATTGCCATTGAGTTGATTCCAGCTCATGGAGACTCCATGCGTTACAGAGTAGAACTGCTCCGAAGAGTTTTCTTAGATGTACTCTTTATAGATGAAGATCACCAGGACTTTCTACCACAGCACTGCTGGGTGGGTTCCAATTGCCAAGCTTTTGGTTACCAGCCAAGCATGTTAACCATCTGCGCTACCCAGGTTTTATAAATAATAAGGAATTGAAAAAAAAAAAAACATAACCACACCACCTCACCAAAGAAGTTCACAGTGATATCCCATATTGGCAAACATCCTGGGCCATTTTTCCCATGTCAGCCAGGCTTCTGAGTGTAGGATAAGCCACAGTGGATATTCCTTTGACCACAACCTTGCCAGATGAAATAAGTGGCCTTCTCCTACTTAAGAAGAACAACATAATTTAAAATGTCTAGGAATCTATACCCTTTTAAAAAAGTATTGCCTTGGCCATTTATCCATGCAGGTTGAGAACAGAAAAAAAAAAAAGGCAAGGGGGAGTGGCAAGGAGAGGATATTTAAAAGTTTTATTTGTTCCTAAGGGAACACCCAGAACTTTCTATTAGCAAAGTGTGTTATAGCCCTAGAAATATCCAAGCTCTCCTTGGACCAACTCCTGGAAAATGTACGTGTGAACTGATAGCTTTTTGTGAAATCTTTTCCAAGCATCTCATATTTTCCCAGCAGGAATAGAAGTGTGCAGTTACTTACCAAGAAGAGCAATTTGCCTCAGGAGGTCCAATGGCTGAATTAGTGGATCCGGAAAGAAAAAAGTGAGGGGGAAAAGATCCATTTGGAAATAACTTTCTTGGGTAATTATACCCTATGTGTCCATGAAGTTGAATGCAATCACAGATGTTTCTTTCTTTTTTTCTCTTCTCTCTCTCTCTCTTTTTTTTTTTTTCAATTGTTCTCTGGCAGGCAGCAATGTGAATTGAATTTAGCTCCTCAATACAGCTTTAGCACTATGGCCATTAGGACCCAGTGTTGCTTATATGAAGTCACTTTTGCCAGGAGCTATATGAGTCAAGGTGTCTACAAACTCGTAACGATTTCATAATGCATTGAGTTCATGATTTACTGGTGCCATCTGGAAAGGAAGGAAGACTATTTACAGTGTCATTGGTCCACAGGGAGACATGAGACATACTTCCCAATCTGCTCAAATCACCCATCTCCCACATGGAACCAAACTATATATAACCCCATGTCATGGATTGAATTGTGTCCTCCAAAAATATCTGTCAACTTCGTTGGGCCATAAGTCTCAGCACTGTGTCATTGTCCACCATTTTATGTGATTTTCCTATGTGTTGTAAATCCTATTGCTATGATGAAATAAGATGGATTAGCAGCAACTATACCGATGAGGTCTACAAGATTAGGTAGTGTCTTAAACCAATCTCTTTCAAGATATAAAAGAAAGAAGTGAGCAGAGAAACATAGGGACGTCATACCACCGAGAAAGCAGCGCCGGGAACAGAGTGCATCCTTTGGCCCTGAGGTTTCTGCACTGAGATCCTCCCAGACCAAGGGAAGACTGATGCATCACAAAGACCTTCCTCCAGAGCTGACAGAGAGAGAAAGCCTTCCCCTGGAGCTGACACCCTGTATTTGGACTTGAAACCATCTAGACTGTGAGAGAATAAACTTCTCTTTGTTAAAGCCATCCATTTGTAGTATTTGTTACAGCAGGACTAGATGACTAATACACCCCAGTTGGAATTAATCTCTACCATTTTTCTGCCATTATGTTTGGCCCTGTCATTGTAATAATTTTAACGGACTGCTTTGAATTATAGTTACTTTTATTGGTAGCTCTCTCTTCCACTTATGTCCCTATAATCAGGGACCCTGTCTTACTTATTCACACTTCTGTGCCTACACATAATAAGCACTAACAAACATTTATTGAAATGGAATCCCACAATGCATACCTGATGATATACATAAACCAAAACAATCCCATTGCCATCAAGTCAGTTCCGACTCATAGCGACCCTATAGGACAGAGTAGAACTGTCCCATAGAATTTCCAAGGAACACCTGGTGGATTCGAACTGCTGACGTTTTGGTTAGCAGCCATAGCTCTTAACTGCTATGCCACCAGGGTTTCCACTTGATGGTGTACAAAAGATAAAATTACCACATGGATCCTAAATATATAGGCTTTGAAAATTTAATTCAATGAGCATCTGTTAGTATTTACATAAACAATAAAAGTCAGTTAAATTTATTGAGAGTTTCCTATGTGTCCAATGCTATGCTGAGAACTTGGTACATCATTTTATTTAATCCTCAAAATAACTCAACGAGGAGCCACAGTTTTCTCTACCATATTACGGATGAGGAAATTGAGGCAAGGCAAGGTAAACAACCTGCTAGGCTGAAGTAGCAGGGAAGGAATTTGAAAACCAGTCTGTCCAAATCTAGAGACAATGCCAGAGGCCTGAACCACTGCCCTATGCTTTCTTTTAGGTTTAGACAAGAGCTAAAATTCCATGTACAAATGCTGTCTGTGCCAATCTGTTGGGATACAGTTTATACACACTTGTCCAGTGTATGTTTTTTTTTTTTTTTAATGATCTGCCAATGCAAGCTATCAAAGACAAAATAGTAAGAGAATTCTCTACTTCAAGAGCTAGAAGGGATCATAGGAAGAATGTAGTCTAAATTCCTTTTCTGAATGCATTGGCAAGGCCAACAGAGACATTTCACTCAGGCTAAAAGCTAAAACCCTTGATGGTCTACAATACCCACTGCCCTCTCTGTACCTCCTACTTCTCTTTTCCTTTGCTCACTCTAAACTAGCTACAGGGCCTCCTGGTGGTCCTCAAACATACCAGGCATAGTCCATCACTGCCATGGATTGAATTATGGCCCCTCCAAAATGTGTGTATCAGTTTGGCGGGGCCACGGGTCCTGGTATTGGGTGATTTTCCTATATGTTATAAATCCTGCCTCTATGATGTTAATGAGGGAGGATGGGCGGCGGTTGTTTTAGTGAGGCAGGACTCAACCTACAAGATTAGGTTGTGTTTTGAGGTAATCTCTTGAGATATAAAAGAGAGAAGCTAGCAGAGAGACAGAGGGACCTCATACCACCAAAAAGCAGTGCTGGGAGCAGGGTGGATCCATTGGACCCAAGGTCCCTGCATAGAGAAGCTCCTAGTCCAGGGGAAGATTAATGAGAAGGCTGACAGAGAGAGAAAGCCTTCCCCTGGAGCTGCCTTTTGGTCTTGGATTTGGACTTTTAGACTACTTTACTGTGAGGAAATAAACATCTCTTTGTTAAAGCCATCCACTTGAGGTATCTCTGTTATAGCAGCACTAGACGACTAAGACTATCACGGTCTTGATCTAGATATTCTCTTTGCCTTGTTGTTCTTCAAATACCCACTACTGACTCCTCGTTTCTTTCAAGTCTTTGCATAAATCTCACTTCCTCACTGAGTTTATTCAATACTATGACTTGTCCAGCCTCACCCTTTCTTCTTCCTCTTCTAGTTGCCATCCAGTTGACTCCAACTCATGGTAAGCCCACGTGTGTCAGAGTAGAACTTTGCTCCATAGAGTTTTCAATGGCTGATTTTTTTGGAGTAGACCCGCAGGCCTTTTATTCAAGGTACCCCTGTGTGGACTAAAACCTCTAACATTTTGTTTACCAACTAAGTGTATTAACTGCTTACACCATCCTGGAACTCTGTTCTGTCTTAACCTGCTTTTCTTTTTATTTGTTCCATGTCACTTATTCCCTCCTAACATACTAGATAGTTCACTTTATTATGTCCTTTTTTTGGTCAAATGTCAGTATTTACAAATACTGACAATAACTGTAACCTCTGTGAGGGCAGAAATTTTTGCCTATTTTGCATCTAATCTATTTCCGTGTGCTATTGAACAACAGCGATCTGAACTAAAACATAGGTAGACCCTAATCCTGTGTTCTTTCCACTTTGTCATGTAAAGAGTGGCCCAGCATAGCACCATTTGAGATGGGCACTCGCTGGGGTCTCAAGTCTCTTTGGCACTGTGCGACACTACATTTCTTCTTACTCCAATGTTTCGTTGCAGGTTGGGTTTTCTGGAAGCAGATAATGAGATGAAGTTGGAAGTACAGACGTTTTATTGGGGAGGAACAGCTGTGAAAGAAAAAGGGAGGGTGCCAGATAGGGCAGGAGGAGATATCAGACTGTGATGCTAACCTGATGAAGTTTCTGCTGGCCCAAAGGGGAACTCAGGAGCAGAGAATGCCTATCAGAGGAGTCCCATTTTGGGCAGAAATGGCTAGAACTTTGTACTGCTACTTGCTCAATCATTGGCTGGGGGCCACCCCCAAAATAGCATGACTTTGGGTTAAAAACTGAGGCAGAACCTGAAGTCTCTTAACAAACCACATGGCCTCACAGCTAAGCAGTAATTTGAATCACAGGCACTTTTATGGATATCCGTCTCTTCCACTTATGTCCCTATAATCAGGGACTCTGTCTTACTCATCGACACATCTGTGCCCTGCTCAAATAAGCATTCACAAACATTTGTTGAAAAGAAATCCTGAAATGCACAATTGATGATACATGAAAGGTAAAATTAGCACATGAATTCCAAACATAAAGGCTTTGGAAATTCAATTCAATAAACATTTTTTAATACTTAACAGAAAAAATAAAAATTAGTTAAATTTATTGAAGCTGGGCTTCTGCACTATGCATGTCTATTTCCCCCAGGATACTATGACCTTCCCCAGGGAAGTGACCTCACCTTTCCACCTCCAGCACCCACACCTGGCACAGTGGGCACTGAACAAATGATTGTCTAGTGGATGAATGAACACAACAGACAAGGGGAGGAAGCCAGATGTGTAAGCTTCCAATCATGGGATTTCCATTAGTCCATACCAAAAGACATCTTTTCTTATCACCAAGAAGATCTTTTGGTCTGGGCAACATTTCATGCATGAAATGTCTGTATTTGAGACAGAGGTTCAATGGGGTCCACCCTGATTGCAGGTCACAGGAGCAATGTGAGTTTCCCGTTTACCTTCTCAAATGTGACTTATGGTCCCCAAATCTCATTCAAAGTTCAACCTTTCTCATTCCTTAGGCTGCCCTTTGCCTGGCAACAATGATGTTCCTTTGTTCTGACATTCAAACATCTGCCTGGCCCTTACTGTGAATGTAGGCCCTCACACTTTGGCCTAGTTTTCATATCTTTTGCAATATTTTTTAAGGTCTTGGTGTCAGTGGGGCACTGTCATATCTTTCCCAGAAGGATGAGTCATGAGTTTACCAGGATATTCCTCA
Source organism: Loxodonta africana (assembly GCF_030014295.1). NCBI lineage: Eukaryota > Metazoa > Chordata > Mammalia > Proboscidea > Elephantidae > Loxodonta > Loxodonta africana. The sequence continues at coordinate 168,597,309 of NC_087343.1, read as the reverse complement.
GATGGAGGAGATAAACATCTTAGAAACCATTCAGGTCATTGCTGTTTCAGGTGATAGCAATGGCTGATAAGATCACTTTTAAGTTGTGGGCCCTATGGATATCAAACTCCCTAAAGTGAAATATTTCCTGTGTCTCTTCCCAACTCAGAAAAGCACAAATGGTTTCTCCATTACATACAGGAGAAGTACAGACTTTCACAGTGATCACTATTTCGGCTCTGATTTACTTTCTCATAAAAAACAAACGAACAAAAAAGATAATATATTTAACTTTTCCTCTGAACCTACCATTGTTCTAGAACCTTTCAATAAAATGGTGAACAAAACAGATGTGATCCTTGTCTTCTTAGTATTTATGGTATAACAAGGAAAATGGATTAAAGTGAGAAGAGTACAATGAAATGAAAACCAGAGTGGAGTCAGAGAATGGCGCACCCAACCTAATCCTGGGGCTCAGGGAAGACTTCCTTGTAGACATATCTTCTACCCTGACACCACACAGCCCTTTCTATGTTGGACATTGATATTCTGCCTCACTTATGCTCATTTAATCCATAACCATACAAAGTAGGCACGATTATGATGCAGTGGAAGCGAAGGGAATACTAGTAACTTTCTTGAGGTCGCACAGGTGGTAAGTATCAGAATCAGGTTTCAACATAGCAGTCTGCCTTAGCAGCCCTTGTAGGGGACTATCCTAACCCTAATGATGTTAAACCTCTGTGGCATGTAGTATGCACCCAATTATTTTTCCTCGAATAAATGAATGCATGAAGAAGCAGAGAGAGAGAGAGAGAGACAAAAAAAATCCCAGGCAGAGAGATCAGCAAGTGCAAAGACCCTGTGGTCAGAGACAGCATGTTACATTGTGTCAGCTGGAAGACATTCAGTGGGGCTGGACCATGGAAAGCAAGGACAGAAAGTTATCCACTAAGGCTGGAGAGGCCATGGAAGGATGAGGTGTGCATCTTAAGACCAGTGGGAGGCTGTTGCTTAGTTTTAGGTAAGAGAGTGATCTGATCAGATATGTATTTTTCAGGGATCACTTGGGCTGCAGTGTGGAGAATGAGTTGTAAATGAGGCAATAATTAGAAGGCCACTACAGTAGTCCAGGTGAGAGATGAAAGGATCAGAGTGGTGGAAGTGGAGCAGAAAAAATGGAAGGGTTCCAGCCATATTTAGAAGGTAAAACTGACAATAGCCCTCCCCTCGAGCCATATGTGTTTCCACAGCACATCATATCTAGTCCCACTCCCTTGTCTTTGCTCAAGTAGTTTCTGCCACCTGGAATGCCCTCTCCCTCCTCCTGCCCGTCCTGGACCCCAGGACTGCTAAAGTACTTACTTTGGCTCTCCTACATGAGGCCGATCTTTGCGTTTTTAGTTACCATTGTATCTGAATCTATCTTATCTCTCCAATTAGGTAAGTTTGTTGAGTGTCAGGCAAGCTATTGCACCGTATGTTTCTCTGCAGCTCCCACAGCTGGTTTCACTTCACTTTCTGTTTAGCAGGCATCCCAGTGTCAGAGGTAACTGATGCATTTTTACCAAACATTGAACTAAGAATCAGAAGTCTTGTCCTCACTAGCTACATAACCATGGGCAAGGCTTTTTTTTTTCGATCTTTATCTTCTCATCTGTAAATGGATACCTTAACTTTCTTAATTATTTCCAAGGGTTTTTGTGAGGATCCAATCAAATGATGACTGTAAAAATGGTTTGTAAAATAAGAGTGACCTTTGTGGGATTATGAATAATATAATTGTATAAGTCAGTGCCTGTGTATTGCAAGGGAGAGAAAACCAACTCGAACTGCCTTAAAGAAAATATGGGCTTTACCGGAAGGATTATGTGATAGCTTACACAATCAAAGGAAAAGCTGCAGGAATCTGAGATCCTCTGCAGCCTCAGGGGCTAGAACCAGGGACTCAAATGCCATCAGTAGTCTTTGTCATATTCTCTCTTTATCTCCCTGTCTCTCTGCTTCATACTCTCTCAACCTTCTGTTTCTATCTTCATCTCTCAGTTTTCTGTCTCTGTATGACTCTTAGCATCCCTATCTACTCTTCTATGTTGGCTATATTCTTGGTTACTGTAAATAGGTCTTCTTCACATGGCAAGGAGTATGGCCACAGGCAGCACTGGGCTTATATCACTTTATCTTAGAGAGATGAGAGGAGAAAGGATTCTCTCTGCCATCTTCACTTGGACATTTCCAAAAGATTGGTCTAAGTTGGATCATGAGTACTCTTGGACTGAGCATTGTGACCAAGGAATGGGGTACCATAGTTAGTAAATTTGTTTGCTTGTTTGTTTAGCGTCTGTTCCTGTGACCAAAGGCACAGGGTACCCTGATCTGTAGCCCAAATCATAACTTCATGGTTGGACCCTCCAAAAGAATAGAGTTGTTTTATTAACATAAGAAGGGGGGCGTAGTGCCAGGCAGACAAAACAACTCATATCCACTACTATTCTTAATAAGAAACATTTGTACATTGATTTGAGTGGGCAAAGCCACTTGGGATGATAGAAAGGAAACAAGAAGCTGAGTTAAACATAAACAATATATCACTAAAATTAAGTCACCTTATACAGATGATGTGCCCAGAATAAATAAGCAGAGATGACCTACAAATTTTATCCAAAGATACCTGGATTGATAGCAGCTCACAACAAAAGATGAGTTTGTGCCAAAGGGAGTCAAGACAGATTGCACCATGTGAGACGATGAGGGGTAGCATGTTATAAAGTGACAAAAAAGCACAAATAAATCACACATGCAAGGTGCAAGACTATTAATGTCCTTCTCTTGATGGAGATGGATTCTAATTACAAACAGAAGTCAGTTGATTGTGTGCAGATTTTATTTATGATCAGATCTGATTAGACAAATGATGACAAATGAGAAATTGCTGTAAATTGCCCAGAGATAAGCTCTGTGTTGCTAGGTAACAAACCAACATGATTCCCAATAGAATGAAAGAAAAGAGAGTAATTGAGGGAGCAGAACGCTTCATGGACCTCCCTCTTTTTCCTTTTTTTTGGAAGACATTGGTCTTCCACAGTACACTAAGCTCTTAGGATTTCTACCAGGATTCTGGTAGAAATATCAGCTTAGTTTCAATTCTTGGGCTAGAATGTTCTCAAAAAAACCTAGGTTGACTGAACTAGAAAAAAATAAATGCAGAAACTACATAAAAGCTGGTTTTGAACATGTTAATTCAATTAATCAGTGTTCATGTAGTGTCTCTACATAAAGGACATAGTTCTAGACACTGTAGGGTGTAGAAGGTAGTGTATATAACAGTACTTATCCTTGTGATATATGGGACTGGGGGGCATGGAAACCACCAACTACAAGACAATGCAAGAGATGCGGGCCATCTGAAGCCTAACCAGGGAAGGAAGGATAAGTGAGAAATGATTAAAGAAAATTAAACAACAACAACAAAAAAGTCCAGCTCTGAGAAGAGGAGATTTTAGAAGGAGAGACCCAAAACTACTTTCAAATATAAAAGCACGTCTTGTGGGAGATGGAATAGCTTTGTTTTGTGAGACTCCATAATGGGGAGCACCATTATCAATGGGCGGAAGTTCCAAGGAGGCATATCTCAGTTCCAGGGAAGGAGAGCCTGGGAACTAGAGGTGTGTGGAAATGGAGTAGGCTTTCCTAGAAGGTAAGGTCAGCATTCAGCCTGGTTACCAGCCCACAATGGCCAATTTTATCTAGTACGAGGTGCAATGGGTAATAAGGAAATGTGTCGTTTATGTTTCCCAAAGTGTATGGCATAGGTTACTAGAATTGGAGCTCTGGTGGCACAGTGGTTAAAAACTCAGGCTGCTAACCAAGAGGTCACTAGTTCAAACCCACCAGCCACTCCTTAGAAACCCTATGGTACAGGTTTACTCTGTCCTATAGGGTTGCTATGAGTCAGAATAGACTCAGTGGCAATGTTTTTTTTTTTTTCCCTATGACAAAAGGAAGAGAGTCTTGCCATTCCCAAATAATACTCCAAACATCTTGCAGAGAGTTCTCTATAGATCATATTTGGGGAAACCTACTTTGTTAGAGTAGTAACTGTAGAGTTCCAAGACGAGTCTGCCTTTTCTCTTCTCTATTCCTTCCTCACATTCACCTTTTTCTAACAAGGTTGCCAAGAAACTGTATTCACAAAGGGATATTAGGGATACACAGAGAGATGTAAGAGAAATGCTCTGACTCTCCAAGACGTCATATTTTAAGAGAAAGCAAACCACAAGGCTCCCAAAAATAAAGGCCTAAATTGGTGGTCAGCCAACTACTTTGGCACATCACTTCCTTGGCCCCAAGCTTCCTCCTGGAATCATCACCGTAAGTGGTGACCCCAAGATTTCTAACTGCAGCCTGACTTTGCCCCTAGTTATTCAGCTGACTACCTGGCAACTCTACCTGGATGCCTATTATAGATCTGAAATTTAACATGTCTTGATTTATGTTCTCTCTTGGTCATTGTCATTGCAATAAAAGGCACCATCAACATCTCTCAACTGGATCAAAATATTAGGCTCCAGTTAGTCTCCCTATTTCTATCCTTATCCTCTACACTTCATTTTCCACCAGGCAGGCAAAATAACTTTTTAAAAATGTAAATCAAATCTTGCCGGTCCTCTAGTAGCCTTCAGTGCCTACTCATTGCTCTTTGTAAGATATTGCCACAATGATGCCATGTAACAAACCACTCCAAAGTTCAATGATTTAAAGCAACCACCGTTTCTTCTCACTCACATGTCTGTGAGTTGAATGGAATGGCTCTGTTGATCTTGGTTGGACTAAGCTGGGCTTGGCTTCAGGCCACAGGTTGGGTTCAGGTCTGCTTCTTGTACTTCATTCTTCTGGGGCCAGCAGGCTACCCCAAACATACTCTTCTCATGGCAATGCAGGCTCTCAGGAGCAAACCTAACTTTCACAAATACATTTCAAGCTCCTGCTTGTGTCATGTCTATGAACAGGCCATTGGCCAAAACAAGCCTAATGGCCAAGTCCAAATTCAAGGGATGGAGAAGTATATGCCACCTGCTATAAGGCTATTTCAAGGGTGCAGATTTGTAATACTTGTACATGGAGCACATAATTATGAGCAGTCAATCCACCTCACACTTAGGACAACATTCGAACTCCTTACCATGGCCTCAAAGCCCAAAGCTCTTGACTCCTTCTTCAATATCATCCAGTATCAGTTTCCACCTCTCCCATTGCATTTTAGACCCACTAATTATTCTTTTCACTAAATATGCCAAGTCTATCCCTGCTTTAGGGCCTTGAATCAGCTTTTTCCTCAGCCTGGAATGCTTTTCCCTAGTCCAGATCTACGTAAGGCTGGTTCTTGCCCAGTACTACCATGAAGAGGCTTGACCTCCAACTTAGAGAGGTCTCCCCTGTCCCACCTATTCTTTACTACCTCAACTTGTTTTGTTTTCTTCACAGCATTTATCTCTGCCCAATACTTTGCTGTTTATGCATTTATTTGGTGGATTATTGTCTGCCTTCTACACTAGAAAGGAAGTTCCATGAGATAATGCATCTAGTTTGTCTTGTACAATTTCACATCCTCAGCACCCTAGAAGAGTGATTGGCACCTACATTTTAAATAAGAATATATAAATACAGAAACTGACCAGGAAATAATCTCCCAGACATAGTAAATAAATCTCATTCTGACTACATTTCTGCCCCTCCCGCCACTTTTTTGTTTGGTTGTACAATAATACACTTTTATGGTAGGGGGAGAAAACAAAATGTGAGTATACAACTGAATATTCAATCATAAGAAATCACCACTAAGAAAGAGTGCTTTTTTTCCCCTGTGCAAATATGTACATATACAATCATTTTTATACTCCATATATTGTGTTTAGTTTATGTGCATCACTTTTGCAAATCAAGTCATGGGTATGCATCATCTTTTGTTGGCTGTGTATTATTTCTTTGCATAGAGGAGTATGACTATTCTTGTGCTTAAGTCTGCGCACACATGTCTTATTAGTTCCTTTGGGTAAATTCTAGAAGCAGAATTGTTGGGTCAAAGGGTATTTGCATTTTTTCAAGGCTTCTGAAACACATACCCAAATGATCAAGTTGTAGCAGTTTACACGCCACCAACAGTGTATGAGAATGCTGTGCTAGGTTATCTAACATCCACATGATCACTTTCAGTTGAATTCAATGAAAAATAAATATTTTCAGTGTACCTGGCATTTGATGGGCTCTTGAGTGTCTACAGAGAATTGCACTCCATGTGCAAGGAAGCTTTATTCCAGGTTAAAGATTCTTTTCCATGGACCCCCAAAAAGTCCTCAGATAGAATTCCAGAGGGCCCATGAACTTGGATGGCAAGTTATTTTTCACTAATTTCCAACGGAAATTTAGGTTTCCTTCAGTTGTGGAGATAAACAACAAGCCACAGTAGCATTGGCTGTACCTGTGACTTTGTCACCAATAGAAATCATAGATACTTTCATATCGTTTTGCATTTGTTGCAGACATCTCAAATCTTTCTCATGCTCGGTGCTACTTTGAAACTGTGGCAGTTATATACATGCTGCTAGATCTTGTTATGCAGCATTGGTGGCTCTCACCTTCCATGCAGGAGACCCAGGTTCAGTTCCCTGCTAGTGCACCTCATGCACGGTGACCACCCACCTGTCAGTGGAGGCTTGTGTGTCGCTGTGATCCTGAACAGGGTTCAGAGGGGCTCTAGACTAAGAAGGACTAGAAAGAAAGGGTTGGTGATCTACTTCCAGCTCAACAGCAGCTAACACCACCACCACCAACAACAACGTATCTTGCTATTTAATGCGTCAGTAAAGGAGCACATATTTTACAAATTTATTATTTTTAAAATTTATATCTATATTTCAGTAAGTTTGGTTTCCTTTGTAATTATATGTACAAATTTAGATGTTATAAATGTATAAATTTATATGTATAAATTTATATGTTAAAAACATTATACTGAACTGGAGAAGCCAGCACAACTTGTACAAGGCAAGGTTACGGAAGCACCACAGACATATCCAAACTTCCTGAGGGACTGAATCGCTGGGCTGAGGGCTGTGGGGACCATGGTCTTAAGGAATATCTAGCTCAATTTGGCATGTTGTTGTTGTTAGGTGCTGTTGAGTGGGTTCCGACTCATAGTGACCCTATGCATAACAGAATGAAATACTGCCCGGTCCCGCACCATCCTTACAATTGTTGTTATGCTTGAGCCCATTGTTGCAGCCACTGTGTCAATCCACCTTGTTGAGGGTCCTTCTCTTTTCCGCTGCCCTTGTACTTTACCAAGCACTTCACACATTCCAGGTTCTGATTATTAATGGATGTTTGCAGCAGTTTCTTCTCATTTTGTGTTATGCCACATCAGCAAATGAAGGTCCCAAAAGCTTTACTCCATTCACTTCATTAAGGCTGGCTCTACTATGAGGAGGCAGCTCTTTCCCAGTTGTCTTTTGAGTGCCTTCCAACCTGTCTTAGTCTGGAAGCTCAGCTGAAGCCTGTCCTCCATGGGTGATCCTGCTGGTATCTGAATACCAGTGGCATAGCTTCCAGCATCACAACAACACTCAAGCCCCCACAGTACAACAAACTGACAGACACGTGGGGGTCAATTGGCATAGCACAGTTTATAAAGAAAATGTTCTACACTCTACTTCGGTGAGTAGCGTCTGGGGTCTTAAGAGCCTGTGAGCGGCCATCTAGGATACTCCACTGGTCTCACCCCTTCGGGAGCAAGGAAGAATGAAGAAAACTAAAGATACAAGGGAAAGATTAGTCCAAAGGACTAATGGACCACATCTACCGTGGCCTCCACCAGACTGAGTTTAGTGCAATTAGATGGTGCCCAGCTACCACCACTGACTGCTCTGACAGGGATCACAATAGAGGGTTCTGGACAGAGCTGGAGAAAAATGTAGAACAAAATTCCAACTCAAAAAGAAAGACCAGACTTGATGGCCTGACAGAGTCTGGAGAAACCCTGAGGCTATGGACCCCAGACATTCTTTCAGCTCAGAAATGAAGTCACTACTGAGGTTCACCCTTCAGCCAAAGAATGGGCAGGTCCATAAAACAAAAGGAGAATAAAGGGGCACACCAGCCCCGGAGCAAGGACTAGAGGGCAGGAGGGGATGGGAAAGCTGGAAACAGGGAACCTAACTGTTTAATGAGAAACCAGTTTGTTCTGCAAACCTTCATCTAAAGTACAATAAAAAAAGAAATTGAAGCAGGGCCAAGATGGCTGACTAGGGAGAAGCTACCTCGGATCCCTCTTGCAACAAAGACTCGGAAAAACAAGTGAATTGATCACATACATGACAATCTATGAACCCTGACCATCAAACACAGATCTAAAGAGTTGACCTGAGTGACAGAGACTGAGAACGAACAACCACGGGGAAGCAGTGACTGTTTTCGGAGCCTGGAGCCTGCGTCCCAGTCAGGAAACCTTGGCGCCGGGCTTTGGACTGGGTGCAGGGGAGCTGAGCTCGGCATCCTGTGACGGCGCAAACAAGGGACACAGCCCTAGCCCCCAGAAGTGACCTCGGGGGAAGCCCAGCCAGTGCATGCAGGCAGCGCAGCGACACGGCTGACAGGAGGAGAAGTCACTGGGCAGCAGCGACTGGTTTTGGAGCCTGGAGTGCGGAGTCCCAGCCAGGGAGCCTTGGCGCTGGGCTTTGGACTGGGAGCGGAGGAACTGACCACGGCTTCTGAGACAGCACAGGCACAGGACGCGGGCCTGACCCTCTGGGGCAATCTCTACCAAGCCAGGGCACACAGTAAACACACCCCTTGGGAATCTCAGATAAAACAGTCATCCCAAGCGAGATAAGTAACTTTGTCTATATCCCGGGTGTTACTCTCTCCTATTTATCTGAACCCTCCCCTCCCCTTCCCAGGCAGCTTCATTAACATTGGAATTTCCTGAGCCAGAGAGTGAACTGCGCTGCGGTTTCTCTTTCTTTCTTTTCTTTTGGTCTTTTCCTAACCCATTCTCCTGGCCTGAGAAAAGCAGCTACAAAAAACCCAGGGACCAAAAATCCTTCCCTAATTGGACTAAAAACACAGAACCAGCTCCAGCCAAACATATGTGATCCACAGTCTTGGGCTTTCATCCCTACAGGGAAAAAGGTGTCTATTATAATGCAAAGGCAATTCTGATAGGGATCTGACTGTAATTGTTTTAGCGGATTACTGGAAAGACAAACTTCCCAGGCCTGATATCTCTGCGTATTCAACAGAGCCTTCACTGACCCACAACAGGGAACTGAGGGCTAAAGCTCCCCCCAGACCACCAAGCCTCCTGCCTTAGGGGTCTAAGAAGGGTGACACCTACCAATCTGTAGAGGTACTTGCATTGGGGGCCTAAGGTACAGCTGCAGAGCCCACCCACCAAAGTGCTTTAGGAATAGAGACACACGTACCTCACTGGCACTTGGGGGAAGCCTGTCAGCATCCTGTCCCCCCCCCCAACCCCGCCGGAGTGTGAAACCCTGTTGCTACTAGAATCTGGTGCACACAACTATCACCACTACTTCTCTAGGTGGATAGGTGACAGTCTGCACCACACACTTGATGACCCAAAATCAGATTCTACTCAAGAATAGTGAATGGACTCTTAGGCTTACATATCTGGTAACAGCCCAAACCAGCTGGTAATAGGACATAAGTGATTCAAGGGCTACAACAATCAAGACAGCGCAATCTAGTAGCCCATCTACATATATTGAAAGAAAACAAAACAAGATAAGACTCAGTGAGCAAATATAGAATAAATCACTACAATATCTTAGAGATGGCTCAGAGACAGCAGTCGATATCAAACCACATAAAGAAGCAGACCATGATTGCTTCTACAACTCCCCAAACTAAAGAATCAAAATCTTTCCCAAATGAAGACACAGTCCTGGAATTGCCAGATGCAGAATATAAAAAACTAATTTACAGAATGCTTCAAGACATCAGGGATGACCTCAGAAATGAAATAAGACAATCTACAGAAAAAGCCAAGGAACACACTGATAAAGCAGTTGAAGAACTCAAAAAGATTATTCAAGAACGTAGTGGAAAAATTAATAAGCTACAAGAATCCATAGAGAGACAGCATTCAGAAATCCAAAAGATTAACAATAAAATTACAGAATTAGACAATGCAATAGGAAGTCAGAGGAGCAGACTCGAGCAATTAGAATGCAGACTGGGACATCTGGAGGACCAGGGAATTAACACCAATAAAAAAAAAAAAAAAAAAAAACCAATATAGCTGAAAAAAATCAGATAAAAGAATTAAAAAAAATGAAGAAACCCTAAGAATTATGTGGGACTCTATCAAGAAGAATAACTTGCGTGTGATTGGAGTCCCAGAACACGGAGAGATAACAGAAAATACAGAGAGAATAGTTGAAGATCTGTTGGCAGAAAACTTCCCTGACATCATGAAAGACAAAAGGATATCTATCCAAGATGCTCATCGAACCCCATTTAAGATTGACCCAAAAAGAAAAACACCAAGACATATTATCATCAAACTCGCCAAAACCAAAGATAAAGAGAAAATTTTAAAAGCAGCCAGGGAGAAAAGAAAGGTTTCCTTCAAGGGAGAATCAATAAGAATAAGTTCAGACTACTCAGCAGAAACCATGCAGGCAAGAAGGGAATGGGATGACATATACAGAGCACTGAAGGAGAAAAACTGCCAGCCAAGGATCATATATCCAGCAAAACTCTCTCTCAAATATGAAGGCAAAATTAAAACATTTACAGATAAACACAAGCTTAGAGAATTTGCAAAAACCAAACCAAAGCTACAAGAAATACTAAAGGAGATTGTTTGGTCAGAAAACCAATAATATCAGATACCAGCACAACACAAGGTCACAGAACAGAACATCCTGATATCAACTCAAATAGGGAAATCACAAAAACAAATTAAGATTAATTTTAAAAAGAAAAAAACGCTCAAAACAGGGAATCATTGAAGTCAATATGTAAAAGATCACAATAATCAAAAAGAGGGACTAAATACAGGTGGCATAGAACTGCCATATGGAGAGGGAAATGAGGTGATATAGGACAATACAAGTTAGGTTTTTACTTAGAAAAATAGGGGTAAATATTAAGGAAACCACAAAGGTATAACAACTCCGTAACTCAAAATAAAAACCAAGAAAAACATAACGACTCAGCAAACATAAAGTCAAATACTATGAAAATGAGGAACACACAATTTACAAAGAAAAAGTCTCAGCACAAAAAAGTAAGTGGGAAAATGAAATTGTCAACAACACACATAAAAAGGCATTAAAATGACAGCACTAAACACATAAAAACACATACTTATCTATAATTATGCTGAATGTAAATGGACTAAATGCACCAATAAAGAGACAGAGAGTCTCAGACTGGATAAAGAAACACAATCCGTCTATATGCTGCCTACAAGAGACACACCTTAGACTTAGAGACGCAAACAAACTAAAACTCAAAGGATGGAAAAAAATATACCAAGCAAACAAGAATCAAAAAAGAGCAGGAGTAGCAATATTAATTTCTGACAAAATAGACTTTAAAGTTAAATCTACCACAAAGGATAAAGAAGGACACTACGTAATGATTAAAGGGACAATAGACCAGGAAGATATAACCATATTAAATATTTACGCACCCAATGACAGGGCTGCAAGATACATAAAACAAATTTTAACAGAACTGAAAAGTGAGATAGACACCTCCACAATTATAGTAGGAGACTTCAACACACCACTTTCGGAGAAGGACAGGACTTCCAGTAAGAAGCTCAACAGAGACACGGAAGACCTAATTGCTACAATCAACCAACTTGACCTCATAGACTTATACAGAACACTCCATCCAACTATTGCAAAGTATACTTTTTTTTCTAGTGCACATGGAACATTCTCTAGAATAGACCACATATTAGGTCATAAAACAAACCTTTGCAGAATCCAAAACATCGAAATATTACAAAGCATCTTGTCAGACCACAAGGCCATAAAAGTGGAAATCAATAACAGAAAAATTAGGGAAAAGAAATCAAATACTTGGAAACTGAACAATACCCTGCTCAAAAAAGACTGGGTTATAGAAGACATTAAGGAGGGAATAAAGAAATTCATAGAATGCAATGAGAATGAAAACATTTCCTATCAAAACCGCTGGGACACAGCAAAAGCAGTGCTCAGAGGCCAATTTATATCAATAAATGCACACATACAAAAAGAAGAAAGAGCCAAAATCAGAGAACTGTCCCTACAACTTGAACAAATAGAAAGTGAGCAACAAAAGAATCCATCAGGCACCAGAAGAAAACAAATAATAAAAATTAGAGCTGAACTAAATGAATTAGAGAACAGAAAAACAATTGAAAGAATTAACAAAGCCAAAAGCTGGTTCTTTGAAAAAATTAACAAAATTGATAAGCCATTGGCCAGACTGACTAAAGAAATACAGGAAATGAAACAAATAACCCTAAGAAGAAACGAGATGGGCCACATCACAACAGACCCAACTGAAATTAAAAGAATCATATCAGATTATTACAAAAAATTGTACTCTAACAAATTTGCAAACCTAGAAGAAATGGATGAATTCCTAGAAAAACGCTACCTACCTAAGCTAACACAATCAGAAGTAGAACAACTAAATAGACCCATAACAAAAAAAGAGATTGAAAAGGTAATTAAAAAACTCCCAACAAAAAAAAGCCCTGGCCCGGATGGCTTTACTGCAGAGTTCTACCAAACTTTCAGAGAAGAGTTAACACCACTACTACTAAAGGTATTTCAAAGCATAGAAAATGACGAAATACTACCTAACATTCTATGAAGCCACCATATCCCTCATACCAAAACCAGGTAAAGACATCACAAAAAAAGAAAATTATAGACCTATATCCCTCATGAACATAGATGTAAAAATCCTCAACAAAATTCTAGCCAATAGAATTCAACAACATACCAAAAAAATAATCCACCACGACCAAGTGGGATTTGTACCAGGTATGCAAGGCTGGTTTAATATTAGAAAAACCATTAATGTAATCCATCACATAAATAAAACAAAAGACAAAAACCACATGATCTTATCAATTGATGCAGAAAAGGCATTTGACAAAGTTCAACACCCATTCATGATAAAAACTCTCAGAAAAATAGGAATTGAAGGAAAATTCCTCAACATAATAAAGGGCATCTATACAAATCCAACAGCCAATATCACTCTAAGTGGAGAGAGCCTGAAAGCATTTCCCTTAAGAACGGGAACCAGACAAGGATGCCCTTTATCACTGCTCTTATTCAACATCGTGCTAGAGGTCCTAGCCAGAGCAATTACGCTAGACAAAGAAATAAAGGGCATCCGGATTGGCAAGGAGGAAGTAAAATTATCTCTATTTGCAGATGACATGATCTTATACACAGAAAACCCTAAGGAATCCTCCAGAAAACTACTGAAACTAATAGAAGAGTTTGGCAGAGTCTCAGGTTATAAGATAAACATACAAAAATCACTTGGATTCCTCTACATCAACAAAAAGAACATCGAAGAGGAAATAACCAAATCAATACCATTCACAGTAGCCCCCAAGAAGATAAAATACTTAGGAATAAATCTTACCAAAGATGTAAAAGACCTATACAAAGAAAACTACAAAGTACTACTGCAAGAAACTAAAAAGGACCTACATAAGTGGAAAAACATACCTTGTTCATGGATAGGAAGACTTAACATAGTAAAAATGTCTATTCTACCAAAAGCCATCTATACATACAATGCACTTCCAATCCAAATTCCAATGACGTTTTTTAATATGATGGAGAAACAAATCACCAACTTCATATAGAAGAGAAAGAAGCCCCGGATAAGTAAAGCATTACTGAAAAAGAAGAAGAAAGTGGGAGGCCGCACTCTACCTGATTTTAGAACCTATTATACAGCCACAGTAGTCAAAACAGCCTGATACTGGTACAATAACAGGCACATAGACCAATGGAACAGAATTCAGAACCCAGATATAAATCCATCCACATATGAGCAGCTGATATTTGACAAAGGACCAGTGTCAGTTAATTGGGGAAAAGAGAGTCTTTTTAACAAATGGTGCTGGCATAACTGGATATCCATTTGCAAAAAAATGAAACAGGACCCATACCTCACACCATGCACAAAAACTAACTCCAAGTGAATCAAAGACCTAAACATAAAGACTAAAAGATCATGGAAGAAAAAATAGGGACAACCCTAGGAGCCCTAATACAAGGCATAAACGGAATACAAAACATTGCCAAAAATGACGAAGAGAAACCAGATAACTGGGAGCTCCTAAAAATCAAACACCTTTGCTCATCTAAAGACTTCACCAAAAGAGTAAAAAGACCACCTACAGATTGGGAAAGAATTTTCGGCTATGACATCTCCGACCAGCGCCTGATCTCTAAAATCTATATGATTCTGTTAAAACTCAACCACAAAAAGACAAACAACCCAATCAAAAAGTGGGCAAAGGATATGAACACACACTTCACTAAAGAAGATATTCAGGCATTTAACAGATACATGAGATAATGCTCTTGATCATTAGCCATTAGAGAAATGCAAATTAAAACAACGATGAGATTCCATCTCACTCCAACAGGGCTGGCATTAATCCAAAAAACACAAAATAATAAATGTTAGAGAGGCTGCGGAGAGATTGGAACTCTTACACACTGCTGGTGGGAATGTAAAATGGTACAGCCACTTTGGAAATCTATCTGGTGTTATCTTAAAAAGTTAGAAATAGAACTACCGTACAATCCAGAAATCCCACTCCTCGGAATATACCCTAGAGAAATAAGAGCCTTCACACAAACAGATATATGCACACTCATGTTTATTGCAGCTCTGTTTACAATAGCAAAAAGCTGGAAGCAACCGAGGTGTCCATCAACGGATGAATGGTTAAATAAATTGTGGTATATTCACACAAGGGAATACTACGCATCGATAAAGAACAGTGAGGTATCTGTGAAACATTACATAACATGGAGGAACCTGGAAGGCATTATGCTGAGTGAAATTAGTCAGAGGCAAAAGGACAAATATTGTATAAGACCACCATTATAAGATCTTGAGAAAGAGTATAAACTGAGAAGAACACATACTTTTGTGGTTACGAGGAGGGGAGGGAGGGAGGGTGGGAGAGGGTTATTTACTGATTAGTTAGTAGATAAGAACTACTTTAGGTGAAGGGAAGGACAATACTCAAAACGGGGAAGGTCAGCTCAACTGGACTGGACCAAAAGTAAAGGAGTTTCTCGGATAAACTGAATGCTTCAAAGGTCAGTGGAGCAAGGCCAGGGGTTTGGAGACTATGGCTTAAGGGGATTTCTAAGTCAATTGGCAAAATAATTCTATTATGAAAACATTCTGCATCCCGCTTTGAAGAGTGGCGTCTGGGGTCTTAAATGCTAGCAAGCGGCCATCTAAGATGCATCGATTGGTGTCAACCCACCTGGATCAAAGGAGAATGAAGAACACCAAGGTCACACGATAACTATGAGCCCAAGAGACAGAAAGAGCCACATGAACCAGAGAGTTATATCATCCTCAGACCAGAAGAACTAGTTGGTGCCCGGCCACAACCGATGACTGCCCTGACAGGGAGCACAACAGAGAACCCCTGAGGGAGCAGAAGATCAGTGGGATGCAGACCCCAAATTCTCATAAAAAGACCAGACTTAATGGTCTGACTGAGACTAGAGGAATCCCGGCGGTCATGGTCTCCAAACCTTCTGTTGGCCCAGGACAGGAACCATTCCCGAAGACAACTCATCAGACATGGAAGGGACTGGACAATGGGTTGGAGAGAGATGCTGATGAAGAGTGAGCTACTTGTATCAGGCGGACACTTGAGACTGTGTTGGCATCTCCTGTCTGGAGGGGAGATAGGAGGGTAGAGAGGGTTAGAAACTGGCAAACTTGTCACGAAAGGAGAGACTAGAAGGAGGGAGCGGGCTGACTCATTAGGGGGAGAGTAAGTGAGAGTATGGAGTAAGGTGTATATAAGCTTATATGTGACAGACTGACTTGATTTGTAAACTTTCACTTAAAGCACAATAAAAATTATTAAAAAAAAGAAATAAAAAAAAATTATACTGAGAATCGGTTTATAGGTTTCATCATTCTGCTAAAGGGATCCACAACACAAAACAGTTTAAGATACCTGTAGATAAGTGGGACTGTTGTCCCTTGGCCTAGGGACCTGGCATACAGCCAGCGCTAGAGCTTCTTGGAAGCCCAAAGGAGAATTCCATTGGGCTAGGTGAACAATTAGATGCTGGCTGTGGGGAACATGTGATGGAGAAGTCAGCCACCAGTGTCAGGGAAGCACAGCCAAAGCTAACAGGAAGGTGTCCTGTTAAGTTTCTAGGAAAGGTTGTGAACTGGTGGTTTGGAGGCAAAATTCTGTCAGCAAATGTCTCGTTTGATCTCCATACTTTTTTGAAAATATAAATACGAATACCATCAAGAGGGGAAAATGCTGTTTTTGTTCACAGTCGCTAAAACTTCCTTTCATTTTGTACTGAGCTTTATTCAATTGAATTTGCAACCTCTCAAAGAAATTAGCAACAGAGTTTGTTGGAGAATGCGCGGAGCGTCACTATGGTTACAGGCCTGTGTTTCTGTCCATGGCCCTGACTAGGTCATAAATTCCATAAGGGCAATGATTCTGTCTGTGATATAAACTGCTGTGGTGGCAGTTTCTTTTGTATGGGGGAAAAAAAAAAAAAACAAACCCAAACCCATTGCCACCGAGTTGATTATGACTCACAGGGACCCTATAAGACAGGGTAGAACTGCTCCATAGGGTTTCCACCGAGTGGCTGGTGGATTCAAACTGCCAACCTTTTGGTTAGCAGCCCTAGCTATTAACCACTACACCACCAGGGCTCTTGCACATGGAAACCACTCCATAAATGTTTACCAATAGGTTGTAGGACCAGGGCCAGATCTTCTGTCCCCTAGGGCCTGAAGTACTGAGGTCTTGGGCATAGGAAGAAGGACAAGGACTCATGGGCTAGGAAAGGAGTCAAAGCAGGGTCTTCCCTGCCAGAAAATGCAGAAGGTGAATAAGAAGGTTGCAGGTACAAGGCCATTTAACAAAAGAAACAGATCTAAAGCCAACCAAAAACCACCGTTTGCTGTTATTGAGTTGACTCTGACTCATGGCAACCCCATGTGTGTCAGAGGAAGACAGTATGCCAAAGAATTTCTAATTGCTTATTTCTCGGAAGTAGATTGCCAGGCCTTTCTTCTGAGGTTCCTTTGGGTGGACCATAACCTCCAACTTTTTGGTTACAGCTGAGTATGTTAACTGTTTGCATCATCTAGGGACTAGACAGATTTGGCCAAATACCTGCCTAGATGCCTTTACTTCCCTACTTGAAAATATTAGTCCTGCAATTAGGTAAGAACCTGGAGCCAGACTAGGGGTTACAGCCACATCAGAGAAGTCCTGGCTAGCTAGTGTCTGCCATATTTATTCATTCATTTACCATAACCATCTGTTGAATGAATGAATAAATTGGGTTAAGCATTATTTGCCACTATTCCTATGTATGGTTTTCTGCTATATCAGGGATCATAAAACTGAAATGCTCAAGTCGCCAGTGAGGACACATAAAGCAGTCAAGTGGTACCCATAGAAGTGGAATCAACTGTGGCAAAATGTCCTTGCACTGCTGGAAGCTGGAAGTAGACAACATTTCTGGCCAGTTGGTATCATGAGATGTGTGGACCTACTGGGAAAAAAGTCTTATTATTTTTCAAGATCAGATATATATATATATTTTTTATATTTTAAATCTCCCTATTTTAAAATGCAACTAGCTTATTTGATTTAAAAACACCACCACCAACTCATAAACGGAAACCCTCACTAGCAAAAAAAAAAAAAAAATATATATATATATATATCTCACTTCTGTAGATTGCATATATCCTGCGAGCCTCCAATTTTTAATAAGTGGCCCAATACAGGGTAAGAATAGAGAGGCATTCACCTGGGGCTCAAAATTTAAGATAATGTCAAAAACTCAGGAAATTAGATAAACACATTTTAAATTAGTATTTATAAAAATCAAAACTGACACCAAAATTCCACCACGAACAAAATATCAAGGTTTTAAATAAAGACAGGATCAGTCTTAATGATTTTCCTTTTGGCCTCATGTTCTAATATGGCTTCACATGCACTGTGAGTGACCCTGTCTTTATTTAAATTTTTGATGTTTTGTTCATCATGGATTTTTGGCACTGATTTTTGATTTTTTGAAAATGTCGCGCAAAAATGTCGTTTATCTTAAATATGGAGTTTTTCGCACCCCCTTAAAATTTGAGCCTAAAGAGAACCCAGGTAATTCTGATAATTAATTCCGTTCAGGAACCACTGAGCTAGATGATTTTTAGGCTCCTCTCAGCGCTACTATTATAAGCTTTTACCTGATGTTCTTGTTCTGTTTTTAATACAAATACTCCAGAGATCATAGTTCATTAAATCAGTAACATCTTCATACAAATTAATTTAATAGCTTCTTTTTCTCTTGACACGAATGATCCTGGAGTCCAAGGCCCCTAAGGACTTCCGGGAGGGGGCAGATGGGAGGAGAGGGGCACTCTCAACGGGCGTCCCCCCTTCAAAAGGCTTCACTGAAGCTAGGGGACCAGGAATGCCCCCTGGGTTCAACCATGAACAACAGAAAATTGCATTTAATCAATCTGAAAATAAATGGAACCGAATGCCAGAGTATCTTCTCTTTGAAGAGATGTCAGGAACACTTTCAATCTTTTATCTTCCCGAAAACAGCGGGAGGAACGCCACTGGAATCAGCCCTGTAATTTCTACTCAGTAATTATACCTGTCACTACTTCCGACACAGCAGATATAAATAGCCGGTTATCTTGCTTTTTCTGCTTTTCTTTGTGTTACTCTTCCTCCAACCACAGACTTCGGTGGCTGATGCTAATGCCCGTGCATGACACAAAGCTTTCACGGAAAGTTCGCAGCTAGACATTAGACCGTTGTTCCAAAAAGCTGCATGCACTGCATGGGAAGAATCTGCCCAAAGAGCTCCAGTCTCTAAGATTTATGACGGGTGACAAGGAGAGAGAGGCACGAAGGGAAGGGGCTTTGCTTCCCATTTCTGTTTTCATTTCACTCCCAGTAGGAATGCGCACGTGCCTACATGCCTGCTGCGCTGTGTGTGTTATTACACCCACGTACCTGGTCTCCTCTGCGCCTCAGTGACTCACAGGAAGTCAGGTCTTCTGGGAGGTGGATTAACACTTTCAGGCATCTGAAGTGCTATACCAGAATGTCACTGTCCTCAGGACCCGGGAAATAAGCCAAAAAGCATTCCTTACGACCAAGGTGATTGATTACTAGTGCTTTAATCGTGCTGTCTCACCATCATATAGCACTTTTACTTATTCTTCAAAAGGATTTTACAGAAATGATCATTTTAGAATCTCCCACCAGGAAAAAAAGAAAAAAAAGTGCTATAGCAGAAAGAGCATGGGTTTTAAAGTCAGACGTTTCAGCATTCAAACCCTGGCTTTTCTTCTTGCTGGCTGTGCTGACCTTAGGCGAAACAATGTTTCTGAATCTCAGTCTCCAAATCTATAAAATGGGGATGATAGTAATGCCTACCTTGGAGAATTTCTCTTGGAGGATTATATAGGATAGTATAGGTAGAGTCCTAATGTAACCTATCACAATTGATCTCAAACTATATAGGCATTAGAATCGCCTGGAGGTGAGTGGACCCTGACCCTAGAGTTTCTGATTCAGTAAGTTTGAGGTGGGACCTGAGAATTTGCATTTCTAACTAGTTTCCAGGTGTTGCGGCTGCTGTTGCTACTGATCTAGGGACCATACTTTGAACACCACTCATGGGTAATCCCTTGATACATGTTAGTTTTCCCTGTTTTATTTATTTATTCAATAAAAATTAATTACTAAGCATCCAGGCAACAAGCTTGACACAAAGAAGAGCAAACAGACATGGTCTTTTCCTTTATACCACAAACCGTTTCCCCACACATAGCAAAAATAAATAAAAGTTTGGCATGTTCAAGGCAGCAAGGGCTGAATGGAATGAGTTAGGTTGGAAAGGGAGGCAAATGGATGCTGATAGCCATTCTACTTATGGTCAGTATTGTAAATCGCTTGGATTATGTTCAGATGGAATCCAGAGATGAAGCCAAGTTTTGTGGGTCTAAAGCTGATACATTTTGGAGATCTCCTTTGAGAAAATGGATACAAAATTATGATTATAACAACTGAGCCTTGGAAGGAGCCTGTGCCAAGGAGGGGCCCTGAAACCTCAGCTTCATTAGCTTCTTGCAGATCCTCCTCCATGCATCCTGTTAAGAACTGAATTGTGTCCCCCCCGCAAAATGTGTGTCAGCTTGGCTAGGCCATGATTCCCAGCATTGTGTGGTTGTTCACCATTTTGTGATCTAATGCGATTTTCCTATGTGTTGTAAATCCTACTCCTATGATGTTAATGAGGGAGGATTAAAGGCAATTTATGTCAGTGAGGCTGGACTCAATCTACAACATTAGGTTGTGTTTCAAATCAATCTCTTTTGAGATATAAAAGAGAGAAGTGAGCAGAGAGACAGGCGAATCTAATACCACCAAGAAAACAATGCCGGGAGCAGGGCATGTCCTTTGGACCCAGGGATCCTGTGCAGAGAAGCTCCTAAACTGGGGGAAGATTGATAACAAGGACCTTCCCCCAGAACTGACAAAGGGGGAAAGGCTTCCCCTAGAGCTGGCACCCGGAATTTGGTCTTGTAGCTTCCTAGACTGAGAGAATAAATTTCTCTTTGTTAAAGCCATCTGCTTACAGTGTTTCTGTTATAGCAGCACTGGATAACTAAGACACATCCCTTAAAATGTATGCACAGTTGGAATCTATGGCATAGTTGGTGAGACCAATCTGATGTACCTGACCTGGAGCTGAGAGCATCTGCAAAGAAGAATCAGAAAACCAAAGCAGAGAGCAAGAGAGGAGCTGGGGAAAGGGATCTGGATGGAGGAAGGTGACTTATGGAAATAACCCTTGACAAAGCTCATGCCTCATTGCCTGGAATGGACAAGATTCCTCTCCATGAAGGCCTGCCATGCCTGGGATCCATGAACTGGAGGCCACAGGGTAGAGGGAAGAGACTCCACATCTGGGCCTAAGAGGTCTCCGTTCTTGTCTCAGCTTGTCTATCACTTGCTGAGTGACTTTAAGCCAGTCACTTTACCTCTTCAAGCTTCCATTTCTGCATCTCTTTTTTTTGTATAGGTAAGGTCTAAATTTTTCTTTTGAAAAGAGTTGACCATAATACGACCTCTAACAGGCATGTTGAACTCTGCTCTCAAAGAGAAGGAGGGAGCCCAGGATGCAGGACAAGCATGTGTCCAACATCCAAGAATCATGAGCCAGACTACAGGGATAGGTGGAGAAATTTTCCTTGGGACAGATGCCAAAGGGGTTGATCATAATGTTGCATTACTGTATTATCTGGCATGACTTGGCAATCATTCCTGAGGGGTTGAAGGACAATGTTCTAATCCGTCTTATCACTTTCCTCAGATTTTCTGCTGAAATTGTGGTCTGTTGGAAACCTTCAATTACATCATACTACCTCATTTGGAACCCTGTTGGATGGGTTTTTCCCATTTCATTTATAGACACACAGAGAGCAAGCAAGCGTGGTTTCCAAACAGAGATTTTTGACTGTGAATTTGCCGACGTTCAGTTTTCTCCCTTGTTACAGATGTACAATGTGACTTCTAGGAGTCACAGTCTCACCAACTTTCTGTCACAAGGAAAACAAAAACAAACAGCCATTATGCGCTTGTGTGTGTGTTTAAGGGTGTCAATGGGATGGTTTTAGGCCCCTTAAATTAGATTTTTCTTGTCTCCCTACCTACAGCTTCTAGATTTCTTCTACTCTAAGCCAGTGGTGGCAGAGGACAGTGCTTGATGGAGGCCACATAGAGCAATTGAGATCTACACAAGCCCCCAAACACAATTTTGCTCTCCTGTTTTGTATGCTCCCCCAAATCTCTTTGCAGTGTTGTCTCCTTCCAGTCTTATAATTTGACCTCGTATAGGTAAACCAGTTCAAAGGGCCATGATTTAAGGGAGCTGGGTACTACTAGTCAAACTGTGTAAAGGTGGGAAATTTGTTTTACCTCCCTGGGTCTCAGTGTCTTCATTTGTAAAGTGGGGAGAAATTATTTTACCTGTTTATGTCATCATATTACAGTGAGTACTAAAGGAAATAACATTTATGGCAGTTGTTTAAACTAAAAAAAATCAAACCCACTGCCGTCGCAGTTGTTTAAAAGCCAACAAGTCTTTCTCTCAATGCATTATGAAGAGGCTAGGCTGTGTAGGGTTTAAGATTATTGGCTGGTATTCGGAAATTTCTGGTTTAGAGTGATCCCTGCTCTGCCACCTAGAAGCTGTGTGATAAGATAAGTTACTTCACCTCAGTTAGCTCATCTATAAAATAAGGATAATATTACTCCTACTTAGCATATAAGATACTTACACTATTTAAGGAAAATAATTAATGTGAGGGAATTGGACCAATTTCTCCTGCCCCTTAGATCCCTTTTCTGGTCCCAGTACAGAAGATTCTCTCTGTTTGGCCAGTCTTCTTCCTGGTTAAGTGACTATTGAAAGCATGTTAGTAGTAATTCCTATACTCTTGGGGCTTAGCTAACATTTTCAGCAGCAAGGCTGTTTTCTTCAGAGGGAACCCTATACAGTGCCATTCACCAAGAGAGACAAGCACCACATCAGCCCACCTCTGTGTATAAAGCAGCTTCTGTACACAGGCTGACCCTCTGCAGGCTGTGTCCTATAGGCAGGGGTGGATTAACCGGTAAGTAAGGCACGCATGGGCTTAACAGTATTTACTTTCTAATTTGTAGTGAACAATTTCACGTGGTTTTGATGTGGTGAAAAACAGGTGTGTGATGGTTAAGTTGGTGCATCAACTTGGCTGGGCCATGATCTTCAGTGGTTTGGCAGTCATATGATGTTGTGATCATTTCCATGATGAGATTTGATATAATATGATCACCTCCATGATGGGATCTGCTGTGAGTAGCCAATCAATTGAAAGGGAGTTTCCTTGCATGTGTGGTCTGCATCGAATATAAGTGGATATTCTGGCAAGTCTTGTGGTCTTTTGCTCACTCTGGATCCTGCAGCTGGCTCCTGTTCTTCTGACCTCCTGTTCTCGGGACTTGAGCTAGCAGGTTACCTGCAGTCTTGCCTGCTGATCTGGGGGTTTGTAGATCTTTGCAGCCTGTGAGCAAGAGCCCTGCTCTCTGACTTGCTGATCTTGGGTTTGCCAGCCCCTCTGGCTGTGTGAATCAGGAGACACCTCTGTCCTGACCCAGGGATTTGGGACATTCCAGCCTGTACAACCACGTGAGCCATTTCCTTGATATAAATCTTTATCTATATTTATATGCTTTACTGGTTTTGCTTCTCCAGAGAACCCAGCCTAAGACAAGGTGAAATTATGCACTACAGGTTAGTAAGTAAGCACAAGTAAGCCCTTTCATACTTTGCTTGTTAGGTGGTCTGTCCCTGCCCATAGGGAAGTGGTACTTGGTAGGAAGGGGAAGAATTTTGTCCCCCAGGAGATACTTGGCAATGCCTGGAGAAATTTTTGCTTGCCATAGGTGGGTGGGTGCTACTGACATCTAATGTTAGAGGCTAGAGATGCCACTAAGCATCCTATAATGTACGGGACAGCCCCCATGACACAGGATTATTCAGCCCAAAATGTCAATAGTGCTGAGGCTGAGAAACCCTGTAGGATAAGAATGCTCTCCACCGAGTCCTCTCCTCTCAGGTTTACCCCAGTCCCAGGTGGGAGTGTGACTGTGGCTCTGCTACTTTGAGAGGCACATACCTACTTGCCCCTGCTACAGAGCTCCTGGTTCTTTCTTGCTGTCTCTGGAACACTCTCCTGCAGACACCCAAGAGCTTTGTAGCCAGGTCCCTGCTCAGCGGTCACCTCCTCAGATGCCTTCCCTAACCACGCACCCAATCTAACTAGCCCTACCCTTTTATTCACATTCCCTGCTTTAGTTTTCTTCTTAGCCTTTACTATCTGGCATCATAATATAGTATTTGATTGCTTATTGTTGGCTTTCCTTTTTGAAATGTGACTCTCACCCAGGCAAGGACTTTGGTTCATTTCTCAGAACCTTGCTAAGTGCCTGGCCCATAAAAAAAAAAAAAATAGTGGGTGGTTAATAAATATTTGTTGAATGCATGCAGCATAAAAGGTTTTATTAATGGCTAGAATTGTTGAATAGTGCTCAATAAATCCTGCCTATTGTTATTAGCATTATACTCGAGGTGACTGTGTCCTACTTAGACTCTGCAACGTGATACTGACCAGAGGATTTTCATTATCTCAGCCTTAGGGAGGAGGCAGCTAATTCTCCCTGAGCTCCGTGGCTTGCACCAGGCTCACATTTTTCAGTGTCTGATTTGAGAATGAAGCTGACAGGCTGTGAAGGGACTGCCGTCTATCACTCAGTCCTTCCATCAACAGTTCTGGAAAGCACAACCTCTGACAGGAAAGTGGGGGAGGGAGGGCTGGTTTAGAACGAATGCTGTGCATCTGGAGGAAGGCATGTTAAGATAGCAAATATTTAGGGAGAAAATCCACGCTATCAGATCAAGGACAGAGAGGCAAACCCAGATGCCCAGCTGGGCTTGACTTTGCACCTGGACAACTGCTTTGGGTGAGGCAACTTGGAGTTTTTGTTGTTGTTGTTTGTTTTAATTTGTGGAAGGGAGAGATAGCCATGGTGTCTTAGTCATCTAGTGCTGCTATAACAGAAATACCACAAGTGGATGGCTTTAACAAAGAGAAATTTATTTTCTCACAGCCTAAAAAGCTAGAAGTCCAAATTCAGGGAGTCAGCTCCAGGGGAAGGCTTTCTCTCTCTGTGGGCTCTGGAGAAAAGAGCTTCTCTGAGGAGAAACCCCAGGTTTACAAGACATGCTCTGCTCCTGGTGCTTCTTTCTTGGTGGTATGGGGCCTCCCTTCCCTGCTTGCATCTCTTTCCTTTTATCTCTTGTAAGAGAAAAGGTGATGCAGGCCACACCCCAGGGAAACTCCTTTTACATTGGATCAGGGACGTGAATTGGGTAAGGGTGATGTCATAATCCCACCCTAATCCTTTTTAACATAAAATTACAATCACAAAATGGAGGCCAAGCACACAATCCTGGAAATCGTGGCCCAGCCAAATTGATACGCACATTTTTGGGGGGACATAATTCAATCCATGACACCTGGCAATGGAAAATTGCCTGGATGGTCCATTTAGACATGACCCTGAGCAATGGATGAGATGAACAAAAAGTGGAAGTGGTGATATTTATTCACTCGGCTGCTAACAGAAAGGTCAGCAGTTCAAATCCACCAGCTACTCCACAGGAGAAAGATGTAACAGCCTGCTTCCAGAAAGATTACAGCCTTGGAAACCCTATGGGGCAGTTCTACTCTGTCCCATAGGGTTGCTATGCGTCGGAATAGGCTTGACAGTAATGAGTTTATTTTATTTTATTTTTATTCCACCAAACATTAACTGAGGGCTGATTGTATACCCCACCACCTGTCTGTCAGTTTGTTGTTACTGTGGTGGCTTGGATGTTGCTGTGATGCTGGAGCTATGCCGCTAGTATTTCAAATACCAGTATGGTCACTCATGGTGGACAGGTTTCCAGAGTAAGACAGACTAGGAAGAAAGGACTGGTTCCAAAATTTAGCCAATGAAAAGCTTATGAATCATAACAGAATATTGTCCAGTATAGTGCTGGAAGATGAGCTCCCTAGGTAGGAAGACACTCAAAATACACAGTGGTTGCCACAATGGACTCAAGCATTTCAACAATTGTGAAAATGGTACAGGATTGGGCAACATTTCATTATGTTGTATTTATGAGGTTTTCATGTGTCAGAGTTGACAGCAACTGACAACAACAGTATCACATACCAGATCCAGTGAGGAAAGTGTTATTATGATTTCCAGGAATAAGGAAAATGTGGTTCAGCTGAATATCATAACTCGTTCAAGGAAAATCAACAAGCAAGTGATTCTTCCCCAAACATTCAAGCTCATTCTCCCTTCCGGGCCTTTGTACATGCTGGTTTCTCTGTTTAGACCCCCCTTTCTCTAGGCCTTCATGTGACTGGCTGCTACCATCATTTGGAATTCAGCTTAGCTGTCACCTCCTTATGGAGGCCCTCCTTGATTATGTTATTCAAAGTAGCCTCTCCCTTTATTTTCTTTTGATAATTCTTATCACTATTTGAGGAAACCCTGGTGGCATAGTGGTTAAGTGCTACAGCTGCCAACCAAAGGGTTGGCAGTTCAAATCCGCCAGGCACTCCTTGGAAACTTTATGGGGCAGTTCTACTCTGGCCTATAGGGTCGCTATGAGTCGGAATCGACTCGACGGCATTGGGTTTGGTCATCACTATTTGAAATTACCTAATCTAATCTCCTCTCTCTGTCTCCTCATTTATCTGCTCAGACTAGAACATAACCTCCATTAGAGCATGGCTTTCTAGGTTTTGGTCATAGCTTCTAGCAGCAGGGTCAGAAAATAGGAGTTGCTCAATTAATACTTATTGAAGGGGTAAACTGGTAGAGATGGGCCTCAAACTAGACTTGACTGAAACTGAATTCCAGGTTCCTAAGTGCTAAGTGTCCCGCTTCTTGAAGAGCTGTGTTAATGCCCAGATGCGACACTAAGGTGCTCTAGGAACTTATGTGAGTCCCTTTACCTCTCGGGGCCTCAGTTTTCTCATCTGTGAGTTGGGGGCCGTAACCTTAACTCTTCCAGACTCAGAACGTTGTTCCCAACACCCACAAATTAATCCTTCTGGAAAAAAAAAATTTTTTTTTCTCGTAAACATCAAACACTATATATTTAAGACATCAAAACATCTGAAAAAGGCTCTGTGTGGGCTTAAATAGTTCTGAGTTCAAAATCTGATTCTACTACTTATCTGTGTGATCTTTGGAGTTTCTGGACTGCTCTGACATTAGATTTCTCATCTGTGAGATAGAAATAATACTTTAGAAGATGGTTGTGGTGATTAAATGATGCATCACATAAAAGACACAGAAGAATTTCTGGTACATAAGAGACATTTGACAAATGCAGGTTGTTTCTCTTTTCTGCTTTAACAGCATCAAACAACAAGATATGGCCAACGTCAAAACCCTGAGAATTCATAGATGGGCATGTAAATCTGAGGGCTAGGCCTTCTGCTGGGAGCAAATATGGGGAGAAAAGACCAGGGAGAAGGAAGTGATTTTTGGAGTGTATTAATAATAATTATTAAGTACCTACTGTGTGCATAGCCTTATGATAAATGATATATAGTCACTAAATCTGATAAGGAGACAGAGTGTAGACTGCCTATTTTTCTTTTTTGATACTATTCTCATTTTTTTTTTTTACTCTATCTCCTGCTCTCTCTGCAACTCCCCCTGCCCACTCCCCCACCCCCCATTCCTTCCTTCCTTCTTTTCTATGCTGTTTCATGACAGGCAAGGTACAGATGCAGGTAAGTAAATAAACTGAAGCAAGATAAAAGTGAAAAGAAGAAAATGAAGTCAGGAATAAGACCCATTTGCTGACCTCCACTGTAAAGTTGGCTCTGAGGTTCCTAATAACCAAAGTAAAGAGGGAGAAGTGATCAGTTAAGATATTGCGCCTATAAAAACAGAACAACATAGCAGCTTTTCTAGCTATTAAAAGCAGAACAACATTTCATCCTTACGTCTACAGCATAGAGGCCGTTTCTGCTAAAAACAGCATTTTCAACAACATCCTGACTAAAATGCAAGGACAGGTGTTTTGTAAAATGCCTGTCAATGTCATATACCTTCCATAGCTCATAGTAATAAAGTCTATTCTATAAGAACAACAACAAACAATTGGTCCAAATATACAGCTCCCTGGTGAGTTTAGAATTGGATTATGATATTCACAATCTTGTTATTGTTAGTTGTTGAGTTATTTCCAACTCATAGTGACCCCATGTGATAGAGTAGAACTGTCTCATAGGGTTTTCTTGGATGCAATCTTAATGGCAGCAGGTCGCCAGGTCTTTCTTCCACAGTGCCACTGAGTGGGTCTGAACTGCCAACCTTTTGGTTGGCAGCTGAGCACTTGACTGTTGCACCACCAAGGCTCTGTATATTCAGGATGGCATTAGGATTATCAGAGGAATGTCAGCTCTATGTATACTCAAGCAATCCTTCGTGTGCACTGTTCCCCACTGCAGAAACTTTGCTAAACTCTGGACTACAGAGAGTTCTTGGGCCACAACCAGGAAGGCAAACTGGTCCAGTTAAGGACAGACCCATAACATTGATAGTCAACAAGCAGGGGACAGGTTTGGTATCTTCTTAGGACATTGGAAACATCTGATGAGGATGGAGTTGACTCATGTTGCACTGTTCTAAAACTGGAGTGGGCTTGTGAGCAGGCCTATGATTTCCTCAACAAATAATTCTTAGTCTGTGAGAACAGATGGACAAATGGGAAACTGAGGCCCTCAATTTGACACCATGGAGAAAACATTTAGAAATCATGCACTGGTGCCTGCCGGATGTTCTTTGGAGGCGAATTGGGGCTTCCCCTGTAATTCCTATGAGGAAAACTCTTATTTGGTATATTAGTTATCTAGTAGTGTGTATAAAATTACCCCAATATCTAGTGGCAGAAAACAGGCATTTATGATCTCCCACAGCTTCTATAGGTCAGGGATCTAGCAGCACCGTAGATAGGTAGTTTTGGCCTAGGATTGCTCAAAACATTACAGTTGAGATGTTGGTTGGGCCTGCAACCAACTGGTGACTGGTAATGGATCTGCTTCCAAGAAGTTGCTTACTCATGTGGCTGTTGGTAGGCCTCAGAAAACCCACTTCCATGCTCATTCATGTGAGCCTTTCCATAGGGTAGCCTCACAATGTGGCAGCTGACTTCCCCCAGAGGCAAGTGATCCAAGACAGAGGAAGAGAGAGCACCCGAGACAGGAGCCACAGTCTTTTTGTAACCTAATATTGAAAGGGACATCCCACTACTTCTGTGATATTCTATTCATTAGAAACAAATTGGAAGTTCAGACTTACTCAAGAGGGGAGAATTACCCAGGGTCATGGACACCTGAAGGCAGGAATCATTGGGGACCATCATAAAGAGTGCCTATCACAACTGGTTTACAATTTTAATCCATAAAAGAACATCATTGCTGCAGTCAAACAAATAAAAGTATTGAAAGCAACTTCCATAGACTAGGACCACAATAATTTTAGCCTAGAACCAACCCACTGCTGTTCAGTGGATTCTGGCTCATAGCAGCCCTATAAGACAGAGTAGAACTGCCCCATAGGGTTTCCAAGGAGTGGCTGGTGGATTCAAACTGCTGATATTTTGGTTAACAGCTGAGCTCTTAACCACTATGCCACCAGGGTTCCCATCCTAGAACAGTGGTTCTCAACCTATCTGCAGATTGGAATCACTTGAGTTGCTTTAAAAAAAAATTAATATCTGGGTCCCACATTCAGAGAATCTTATTCAATTGGTTGGTGATGCAGCCTGGGAAATGGAAATGGGGTCTTTCAAATGCTTCCCAGGTAATTCTAACGTGTGGCCAAGATTGAGAACCACAGGAGTGTGCATCCTGTTCCTGTAAAATGCAAGGTTTGATTCAATATCTCAATTCTCTTAATAAAACACTTGAAGTCTCAGTAAGAAAATTCATACCTACTAAAGTTGTGTGGTGTAGCAGAAATTTCAAACTGGACCAGAAGATTTTAAATCTTAACTTACTAGCCACATACCATGAACAATCACTATAACTCACACAAGTGCATTATTGATATTATTTTCAACCTTCAGTTTCTTTAAAGGATTCTTTTTAAGCATTTGTCCATCTTGTGAGAGTATTTTATATCATGCTAACTATCATAGTGATACTTAACTGGGTACACAGGAACTGCAATACATTGCAGTGTTTTCCTGTGAATGTATAATATAATGTAATAAAATAATCATATGAATCGATCTTCTTATAGAGTTGTTAGCATGCAGACAGCTCAAGGTGGTGGGGTGGTGAAGGGCATCTGCCAAAAGTGATTTTGGTTTCAGAGAAGTTGTGATTTGGAGCTATTTATGTGTGATAATTCAATAGCAGGCCAATGGTACATTGAGTACACTCCT
Source organism: Loxodonta africana (assembly GCF_030014295.1). Classification (NCBI taxonomy): domain Eukaryota; kingdom Metazoa; phylum Chordata; class Mammalia; order Proboscidea; family Elephantidae; genus Loxodonta; species Loxodonta africana. The sequence goes on along the minus strand of NC_087343.1, from coordinate 168,566,929 downwards.
AGTTCATAAAAATAAGCCCTTATCAGGAATGTTATAAGAAGGTACATTTCTGTCTCTTCATAGTAGCAGGAGGACCTGCCACTAGCTTTTGCAGGAGTGGTATGAAGGCAAGAAGATACTGATTAAACAGAACATATCTCTGCCTTATCCCCATTCAAACCATTATTGGACCCAACAAGAGACTTTCCCCCTAGTTGCCCTGCCTCTCTCAGTGAGATTAAGGTGAGTATCCTACATAAATATCACTCATGAAGTGAGGAGAGAGGCACTGTGATGAGGCCAAACAGCTCAACTGAGCTTTTGAGGATTGATTGAAAAGGGGTTAGTAATGCTTCCTACATGAAAGGGGATAGCCATGCGGACAAAGCAAAGGTCTCTAATACATAGCCAAAGACAACCAGAATAATAAAAAGGAGACTAAAGAAAAACTAATGATAACAACTGCACATATCATCTGTACATTAACTGCAGAAATTAGATAATTATGGTCAAGAATCATGGTAGCAAAGGTAATACCCATGCCTGGCTCATGGGTGTCCTTTGCTGCCAGGAAAGTATGGCATAAGTAGGCCAGAGCAGAAAGTAAATGACACTGGAACTGCTAATGGTCGGATATGGATTGTGAATGCATTATCACAATTGCTGCTACCACCACCACTGAACTGACTAGGAGTCTACTTACCATATTACACACTCTATAAGCATGATCTTACTTGATACTTTTAAGTCTTGAAGAAATTGAAGCACAGGCAAATTAAATAAAGTCACACAGCTAGAATGTGGAAGAGCCAGCACTTTAACTCAGGTATGTTGGCCTCCAGACATACATGTTTTGGATAATATAAGATGTTATAATGAAGGAAGTAACCTGAGCTATGCAACTTCAGGGAGAAGTTATTTCTGTGGGCTGGGTTTGAGAAAACATTTTGGATACTTCTGTGATTCTGGGCCATAGGATCAGTAGAATCCTAAGATTCTGAAAGTCATGCTCTTTTGACCTCATCGAATCTCATGACCCTTTAACTCTAGTGCACAGAATGAGAGAAGACCAACGAATGCTGCAAATAGGTTCATGTTGCCTTTTACAGATTTCTTCACAAAGTCATAAAAGTACAAGCATAGTAAATAGCGAAACAGTCCTGAATCTAAAACAGAGGAAATCACCATGCCTTTCAGATGAAATTTATTGTTAGCTAACGTGATTGCTAAGATAGAAGGCAGAATGGAAAATAAGCCATGCTAAAGGTCCAAGCCACATCCTATGGAAGGGCAGAGTGGGGAAGGAGTAATTAATTCTAAGTGGTCCAGAGTTAGATTCATAGTCTTCTTCTTAAAGATGTAGTCACTGGATTTGACCCACAAAGTAAGTATAGGATTTCTAAAGGCAGACAAAAGGAGTAGTGATGTGTTGGAGCTGGCTTATGAGGCCTGAATATGCACGTTTCTTCCCAACTCCACATTCTGTGACATCTAATTCTTTGCTTGAAATTGACCATAAACTCCAAAAACCAAACCCATTGCTGTTGAGTCGATTCCAACTCATAGTGACCCTACAGGACAGATAGAACTGCCCCATAGGGTTTTCAAGGAGCACCTGGTGAATTTGAACTGCCAACCTTTTGGTTAGCAGCCATAGCTCTTAACCACTATGCTACCAAAAAAAAAAAAAAAACCAGGGTTTACGAAATTGGCCATGGTGGGAGTAAATGTTTATAACGTAGAATTTGAAAAACACTACAAATCAGGATTTTTTTTTCTTTTTGTTTTAGAGCTGGTTTGCCAGTACACTGCTGAAAAAGGAGGTTAAGGACTCCTTTTAGTTGCAGATGCTGGAACTGTGAATATACATTGGAAGAAGTCTGGTGATACAGAATATCTGGACAAAAGTAGTGGTAACTGAAGCTGGCAAGGTAGAATTGAGCCAGATTATGACAGGCCTTGGATGTCAAGGCAAGGAGTCTTGGGCCCATCAAAAGAGTTTATGATATAATCTTATTTGTATTGTGGTATATGTAATTCTAGTGCCAGAGTCACAATTAGACTGAAAAAGTGACGGATCGTAAGTGGGAGACCAGTTAGGAAGTTGTGGCAGTAAATAGCACCATAGGAAGATGATAGAGACCTGGACAGGGCAATGACAGTGGGGTGAGAGAGAATGGCATAGACAGAAATGACATAGAGGAGAAAGAATTTAGGAAACTTGTCAAGTGATGGAATAGGAGTTGTTTGGGTAGAGTGGGGTTGTCCAATATTACTGACGTCACTTGTTTTGGGGACTGCGAGGTGGTGATGTTATTTGCAAAGATAGAAAACACAGTGTGGAATATGCCTGTGTGGAATACCTTCTGTTGCAGGTATGTTGAACTTGAAGATGTTTTGTACATTGAGAAATTCTAGCCTAGATCTCCAGAGAGAGATTACAGGTGGAAATGATTGGGTGATAATACAGTAGAGAATAGAGGAAGCAAAGAACTTAGGAAGAAAGCACAGAGCAGGGAAACACCAGGTAGATAATGGACAAGTCTAGTTAAACTTCCCATCCACTCATTCATTTACTAATTTACATGTTTAACAAGCATCTGTTGTGTGTTAGGTAACCATGTACCATTTGTCTGGAACAGTGCCAGTTAATGCTTGTTGACCCAGCATAATTATAAATATCACCTCTTTCTAACCAAAAGTGTCCTAGTTTGGATGAGAAATCATATGGTCATCTTAATTATGTGTCACAAACAGTGCTGACAATCAAGAATTCAAAGGTTAGCTTGTGTAGACTCTGCTCTCAAAGAGCTCTACTAGATATTGTTTTTTCAGTTGTGGGTCATGAAAGCAAAGTAAAAGACCTGCCTTCTTTCCTCCTGGAATTTACGATCTGGAGATCGGGGCATCAGTCTTCACCCACAGAATAATTCAGATCACAGGGCACAAGTGAATACCAACACCAGGGTAGCAGTCAATAAACACTAAAAAACTGGAAAAACGGGCTTGAAGTCCTCCTTTCACTTCTCCATATATACTTTTTCACTTTTCTACCCTCTTTTTGGGAAACCCTGGTGGCACAGAGGTTAAGAGCTATATCTGCTAACCAAAAGGTTGGCAGTTCAAATCCACTAGGCGCTCCTTGGAAACTCTATGGGGCAGTTCTACTCTGTCTTATAGGGTCGCTATGAGTCAGAACCAACCCAACAGCAGTGGGTTTTGGTTTGGTTTTTTGTACCCAAGGAGTCTGATATACTTGAACTTCATCAATGGGTTGTTTTGCCTCCTGGGTTCCAGCTGGGTTTGGCAAATGCAAGAAGAGACTAAGAGAATGAGGTTGGGGTATTTATTCCTTTGGCTCCCTTCATGCTTTAGGTCATTGTAGTTTGGCTACACCCCTCTCCCAAAATTTAGATCCAGTTAGGGAGTCCTCACCATATAGGTACCCTCTCTAGGTTATGGTAACGGGCTTCTGCAATTGTCCCTGATTTAGTAGAGATATCAAAGGTCATAGGTAGATTTAACATTAAACTTTAGGGTTCTCCACTTGCACAGACCCCTTTCAAGCCCTGGAAAGTATCCTATTCATGTGTTTATATGGCCATATGTTTTTGTATACTTTGTTAAAATAAAATATTGTAGTGGTCAATACTCTTAAAATGATCACCAAGAGTCTATATCCTAATCCCCAGAACTGGTGAATATGAGGAGATATCATTCCCTTGATTATGTTATGTTATATGACAGAGTTGGCCTTAAGATAGGAAAATTATCTGGATGGGCCTGAACCAATTGCATGAACCCTTAAAAGTAGAGCTTGTTCTCCAGCTGGTAGCAGAAGAGGATGTCAGAGAGATTTGAAGCACAAGCAGGGTTCGGTGTACCATTACTGGCTTGAAGGTTGTTGTTGATGTTGGGTGCTGTTGAGTAGATTTTTGATTCATAGAGACCCAATGTGACAGAGTAAATCTGCCCCATATGGTTTTCTAGGCTGTAATCTTTACAGAGGCATATTGCCAGGCCTTTTCTCCCTTGGAGCTGCTAAGTGGGTTTAAGTTGCCAATCTTTTGGTTAGCAGACAATCTGTTAACCGCTATGCCACCAGGGCTACTGGGAGGTCATTTAAGAAGGAATGTGGCATCTTTAAGGAGATAAGAGAGGTGCTGGTTGACAGCCATCAAGGAAATGAGGGCCTTGGTCATAAAAAAAAAAACAAACAAAAAAAAACACACATACAAGAAACTAAATTCTGCCAACAATATGAATAAACTTGGAAGTGGATTTCTCCCCAGAGCCTTTAGACTATGACTCAGCCCAAGAGCTTCATGTCAGCCTTGAGAGACCCTGAATAGAGAACCCAGTCATACCATGCCAGACTTCTGACCTACTGAACTGTGAGCTAATAAATGGGTATGGTTTTAGATGTTAAGTTTGTTATGCTGGTAATTTGTTTTGTGGCAATAGAAAAACTAGTATAGACATTTCAACTCCTATCAAATAAGACTGTTTTCTTTTTCTACTCCAAATTCTCTTTGTCACATTTCCTTTTGCTTGAGGTGATGCAGAGTGATCATGGGAATTTTGAGGACTGACTAAGAGGAACTTGAATTGGGGATATAGCTAGTTTGGGTTTGTTGGGATATAATTTGCATGGTTCGCAGTCATTTCCATGAAGACGTAATTTATGGGTAGTCATCCTGCCTTAGGAGAGGCTTCCAAAAATACTATTATAATCCACTGTACTGGTTCACCTGGCATCTAGACATGGGAATACATGGCCAGAGGTTGAATTGCAACATGTCCTATGATGCCTGACACAGGGGTAACTGGATTGTGAAGAAGTAAGATTTGAAATATACAGAGCCAGAAGCTAGTCTGTGGAAAATTCTTCCAAATCTTTCATGGCACGTGTAAAAGAAACTTGGTAAGAATTTTCCAAATTTTATAATAATCCTAAAAATTTATATGGCTTTACCGATAACTACTTATGAAGCAAACATTTGTCATAAGAGGAAGTAATAAAAAATTATGCAGTCAAAAATCTAGGGAAAAAGTAATATAGAGCTTTGCCTGGCAATTAATTAATATAACAATGTTATTCTTCTGTATTTTGTGGCTTTGGTGGTAGCTGTCAACTTAGTTTAAACTTGTAAGCTATTGAAATTTATCTTCTCATTTGAAAACATTCATTTACATTATTAATTTTATATATTTTTTTCAAAGAGAAAGTGAATAAAGTAAGGTCCCGGAAAACTTAGATTTGCCCCATAAGACTTCCTCATATCACTAGCCTTGGGTTACTGCACTATCAACTGTTGGTTTCCCTAACCCTTGCCCACTACTTGATAAAAAGTAATTTTATTAAACTCCCTGCAAATTGCCTAGTTGGGGTACACCATGTCTTTCTCCCTGGGACCCTGTACCTCCAGTGCTATCTGGAGTGACCTTGAGAAATGGTTGGAATTTCATAGTGAAGAAGAGGAGGGAGTGGACTTTTCTGGTCAACAGAGTTACAAGAGGAAAGGAAAGGATGCAGAGAACTCGCAGAGCCCTAAGCTTGACTGGAACAGTAGGGGGGTTCACACTGGAGATTAGCTATTTGCCTATTAAAACTGATCATTTTAAAATCCTGCATCCATAAGCCACTACTTGCTAAACTTGGCCAACTATTGATTTTGTCGGCTATTGTTTCTGCCTATAGTCCACGTTGTCTTATACCTTTTTCCCATCTTGTGTTGCTCTTAGAGACAGTAACCATGAGCAGATTTGGAAGCTTGTTCTGCTGAATTGCTGAAGACCTAAAGGCTTATTAGGAGGATCAAGGAAGCATTTGTGTATACATATTGCCAGGTGGAGACACCACAGGGGCTGTTTCACAGAGCCTAAATTAGGCTTCTCAGTGAGCCATAAAAAAGATCTGTTTCCCCCAAGTGATGGTTGTCACTTTCTGAAACATTGCAAAAGGCAAAAGAGGATGGCCAAATGTAAATACCCAATCCTCAGGACTGCCTGTGAAGGCAGAAATGTCCTAATGATAAAATTTATCACAATTTATTTTTTTTTAAACTTTTAAAAAATTTATGAAAGTAACTTATGCTCAGTATAGACAACTTGAAAAATACAGCAAAAGACAAATATAAGAAGTATAATTACCTATCAAAATTTTGGAGCCCTGGTAGTGCAGTGGTTAAGAGCTCAGCTGCTGATCGAAAGGTTGGCATTTCGAATCCACCAGCCACTCCATGGAAATCCTATGGCATAGTTCTACTCCATCCTAAAGGATGGCTATGAATCAGAATCTACTTGATGGCAATGGGTTTGGTTTTTTGGTTATCAACATTTTGCTATGTGCCCTTTAGATATGTTTCTGTACACATACACATTTTAGGTGGCACTGTCCTACAAATATACTTTTGTAATCTCCTTCTATACTTAGCAATATATTGTGAGTGTTTTTACCATAATCACAAATATTCTTCTCCACCCATATTTGAACAATTTTTATTATTTTGCATGCTACAGAAGTAAAACATGACCATTTTAGAAAGTATAGAGATAAATAAGCAAAAAAGAAAATCACTCCATCCAGAAATGTTATCATCATCATTATTAATAATAACCCCTATTATCATTTTGATACAACATGATTTTTAACAACTGTATTATATTTCATCACATGGGTACATCATGATTTAGTAAAAGAATCCCATACATTAGATATTAGGTTGTTTTTAAATTTTCATTATTATAAATAAACCTGAAATGAGCAATCCTTATTCATTCACTTTTATACATATCTCTTTCCTTAAGATGAAGTCAACTGTTACTGCTTGGCATTGTATCTTTGGTTTAAGGCTGTAGAAGTCTAAAGTGATAATTGGCTCTTCATTAGCCAGGTGCCCAGGGCTTTGCACCTTCCTCAAAGAATGGGCTCCCTGGGGCAGCTGTACTATCTGTTGGACTTGCTGGGAGAGCACTGGAACTTGAAGCCAATGATTTTCTATGAGCATGATAGAGTACGTCTTTAAGTCTAATTATATCTAATCTATTACCAAATGTTTTCCTTAGCTAATTTAAAATGTGCATTTAGAGAAAGATCTTGTTTTTGTACAAAAGCTCTTCTCCTTTTTGCCTATCTAATTCCTGCCATCCTTCAGCAGCTAGTTCAAGCGTTCATAATATCTTGGGGGCTATAGGAGCCCTGGTGGCACCATGGTTAAATGCTCGGCTGCTAACTGAAAGCTTGGTGATCTGAACCCACCAGTGCCTCTGTGGGAGAAAAGACTTGGCAGTCTGCTCCCATAAAGGTTACAACCTAGAAAACCCTAGGGGGCAGTTCAACTCTGTCCTGTAGTGTTGCTGTAAGTCAGAATTGGCTGAACGGCACCTAACAACAGCAAAAGCACTTAGAGGAGAACCTGAGGACACTTGCACCAAACAAACATACAAAATATATTCACTGTCTCCAAACCCAGAGGTCTCCATAGAGTCATATTTCTGTTTAGTACTTATTATCCTTCATGAGTGCAGGAAGTCCAGTTCCCTCTCGATGCATTTCTGAGGATCCTTTGGGAATAGTCACACTTGTCCTGGTTCCTGCCTGTCAAGCACTGTCCTGGGCCCCTTCAACCAAACCAAAAAAACCAAATCCTCTGTGTCAAGTCAATTCTGACTCATACCAACCCTATGGGACAAAGTAGAACTGCCTCACAGGGTTTCCCAGGAGCAACTGGTGGATTTGAACTATTGACCTTTTGGTTAACAGCCAAACTCTTAACCACTGTGCCACCAGGGCTCTTCAGCACTCCCCTCTTTTTCCTTAAGAACATCTCTTTACACTACTGCCACAGTTAGTGATCTATTCTGACCTGCACAAGAACACAGGCTCCTCTCTTAGTTCTCAAAAGCTAATATAAGATTGTAGCATTAACAGAATTTGATGAAAAGCTGGGTATTAGGGAAATGATAGTACAGCGATGGGGAGAAATGAAGCTGTAAAGTCTGATTTTCGTGACACATGCAGAAGCTCCCCCAGTGATCATCTCTCTTCCATGAGCCTCGTCTGCAGGGGCCAGCTTGTCCCCATGTACAAGACCACAAAACAGTCTTCTCTACTCTAATTCTAGACTTAAATGTCCTATTCTGCTGAGGAGGGAGTGAAGAATGTGGCACTTGGTTAATAACATAATAAACTTTTGGGGGAAGCAGCTGTGCCCCCCAGGAATAACAATTTCTTTATATTCAGGAACAGAATGCTTGACCTGAAGCATTTGGAATATGTCACTGTTTCAGGGATTTTTAAGAGCAAATAGGTAGATACTTGTCTGAAATATCTCTAACTAAATGACTCATCTAAGTGCTGTTGTTAAATGCTGTTGAGTTGGCTCCGATTCACAATGACCCTATGTACACAGAAGGAAATACTGCTAGGTCCTGCACCATCCTCACAGTCATGCTTGAGCCCATTGTTGCAGCCACTGTGTCAATTCATCTGGTTGAGGGTCTTCCTCTTTTTTGCTGACCCTCTATTTTACTAAGCATGATGTCCATCTCCAGGGATTGGTCCTTTCTGATAACATGTTCAAAGTATGTGAGACAAAGTCTTGCCATCCTTGCTTCTAATGAGCATTTTGGATGTACTTCCTCCATGACAGATTTGTTCATTCTTTTAGCAGTCCATGGTATATTTGATATTCTTTGCCAACGCCACAGTTCAGAGGCACCAATTCTTCTTCAATTTTCTTTTATTCATTGTCCAGCTTTCACATGCACATGAGACAATTGAAAACACCATGACTAGGGTCAGGCACACCTTAGTCCTTAAAGTGACATCTTTGCTTTGTAACACCTTAAAGAGGTTTTTTGCAGCAGATTCGCCCAATGCAATGCATCTTTTGATTTCTTGACTGCTGCTTCCATGGACCATGGATCCAAGTAAAATGAAATTCTTGACAATTTCAATCTTTTCTCCATTTATTGTGATGTTGCTTATTGGTCCATTTGTGAGGATTTTTGTTTTCTTCACGCTGACGTGTAATCCAAACTAAAGGCTGTGGTCTTTGATCTTCATCAATAAGTGCTTCAAGTCCTCTTCACTTTCAGCAAGCCAGGTTGTGTCATCTGCATATAGCAGGTTGTTAATGATTTTTCCTTCAATCCTAATGCAGTGTTCTTCTTCATATAGTACAGTTTCTTGGATTATTTGCTCAGCATACACATTAAATAAGTATGGTGAAAGGATACAACACTGACACACACCTTTCTTGAGTTTAAACCATACAGTATCCCCTCGTTCTATTCAAATGACTGCCTCTTGGTCGACACACGGGTTCCTCACAAGCACAATTAAGTGTTCTGAAATTCCCATTCTTCTCAAGTTATCTACAATTTGTTATGATCCACACAGTCAAATGCCTTTGCATAGTTAAAAAACAAATGTAAACATCTTTCTGGTATTCTCTGCTTTCAGCCAGGATCCATCGGACGTCATCAATGATATCCCTCATTCCACATTCTCTTCTGAATCTGGCTTGAATTTCTGGCAGTTGCTATCAATCTACTGCTGCAACTCCTTTTGAATTATCTTTATTAAAATTTTACTTGCATATGATATTAATTATATTGTTAATAATTTGTGCATTCTGTTGGATCACCTTTCTTTGAAATGGGTTCAAATATGTATCTCTTGCAGTCCATTGGCCAGGTAGCTGCCTTCCAAATTTCTTGGCATACGTGAGCAAGCACCTCCAGCACTGAATCCTTTTGTTGTAACATCTCAGTTGGTGTTCTGTCAATTCCTGGAGCTTTGTTTGTTGCCAATGCCTTCAGTGCAGCTTGGACCTCTTCCTTCAGTACCATTGGTTCTTGATCATATGCTACCTCCTGAAATGGTTGAATATTGACCAATTCTTTTTGGTACAGTGACTGTGTATTCCTTTCATCTTCTTTTGATGCTTCTTGTGTCATTTAATATATTCCCCATAGAATCCTTCAATATTGCAACTGAAGGCTTGAATTTTTTTCTTCAGTTCTTTCAGCTTGAGAAATTGTGAACGTATCCTTCCCTTTTGTTTTTCTATCTCCAGGTCTTCACACATGTCATTATAATACTTTACTTTGTCTTCTGGAGTCACCCTTTGAAATCTTCTATTCGGCTCTTTTTGGCTCTTTTACTTTATCAATTCTTCCTTTTGCTTTAGGTACTAGACGTTCAAGAGCAAGTTTCAGTCTCTTCTGACATCCATTTTGTTCTTTTCTTTCTTTCCTATCTTTTTAAAGTCCTCTTGCTTTCTTCATGTATGATGTCCTTGATGTCATCCCACAACTTGTCTGGTCTTCAGTCATTAGTGATCAACGCATCAAATCTATTCTCCAGATGGTCTCTAAATTCAGATGGGACATACTCAAAGCTGTACTTTGGCTCTTGTGGACTTGTTCTAATTTTCTTCAATGTGAATTTGCAAATGAGCAATTTATGGTCTGTTCCATAGTTTGTCCCTGGCCTTATCCTGACTGATAATATTGAGCATTTCCATTATTTCTTTCCACAGATGCAGTTGATTTGATTCCCGTGTATTCCATCTGGTGAGGTCCACATGCATAGTCACCACTTATATTGTTGAAAAAAAAGTATCTGCAATGAAGAAGCCATTGGTGTTGCAAAATTCTATCATGCGATTGCCGGCAACATTTCTATCACCAAGGCCATATTTTCCAGCTACCAATCCTTCTTATTTCCAACTTTTGCATTCCCATCACCAGTATTTATCAATGTGTCTTGATTGTACATATGAGCAATTTCAGACTGCAGAAGTTGGTAAAAATCTTCAATTTCTTTATCTTTTGCCTTAGTTGTTGGTGCATAAATTTGAATAATTGTATTAACTGGTCTTTCTTATATACGTATGGATATTATCCTATTACTGACAACATTGTGCTTCAGGATAGATCTTGAAATGTTCTTTTTTGATGATGAACACAATGCTATTCCTCGTCAAGTTGTAATTCCCAACATAGTAGACTATATAATTGTCTGATTCAAAATGACTAATACCAGTCCATTTCAGCTCAGTAATACCTAGGATATAGATGTTTATACATTTCATTTTTTGATGACTTCAATTTTTTTTTCTTTTTTTTTTCAATTTTCCTAGATTCATACTTTGTACATTCCATGTTCTGATTGTTAATGGTTGTTTGCAGCTGTTTCTTCTCACTTGAGTCATGCCACATCAGCAAGTGAAGGTCCTGAAAGCTTGATTCCATCCATGTCATTAAGGATGACTCTAAGTGGCCTCTCTTGAAACAAAGGGTAGATCTGCATGGAGAACAAACTCTAGCTTCGCTCTAGAATGCAAGAGTTTTTTTTTAATTTTTTATTTTGTATTAGGTGATAGTTTACAGAGCAAATTAGCTTCCTATTTGGTAGTTTGTACATAAATTTTTTCCTGACATTGATTTCATTTCCCACAATACCTCAGCTTTCTCACTATTTCCACCCTAGGTTCCCCATTTCCTTTCACTCTGATTTTCTGCTCCTTCTTGCCTTCTCATCTTTGCTTTTAGGCAAGTGTTGTCCTTTTGATCTCATATAACTTATTGTTCTAAGGAGCACATTCCTCTCAGACGTTATTGTTCATTTTACGGGCCTATCTATAGTTTGGCTGAAAGGTGGTCTCTGGGAATGGCTTCAGTTCCAGTTCAGAAGGGTATTTTAGGGCCATAGTCTCTGAGGTTGCAGAAGAGATCTTTGACATCCCTCCCCATTTACCATTTTCATAATTTCAATGATAATTTTAATAATTCACTTCCAAGAGCTAAAATAATTTACTGGCAGATTTAAATGCCAATTTGTCTCTATGACATACCACATCATTGTGGCAAATATGTTAGAAAGTTTTAGCCACCCCCACCTCACTCTAAGCTCATCCATGGATTCCATTGACCATCCCTTGCTCCATCTCAAATCCTTTTTACTTTTTTCTCTGACCTGTTTACCCCTTCTGAAAAATACCCACCTCACAAATAATTCCTTGCTCTGGTATGTTGTTGGGTATCAGTCGATTTTACAAACATTGGTCTAGTTTTTTGTTTGACTGAAAAGTTGAAGGCAGAGATGTGGATTTTATTTTAATTTTTAGCAATGCCAAACACAGCATCCAACAAATACTGTACTGTATCTTCTTGCTTCAAAGATACTATTGATTATGAGATTGCACAATTGATTTAATAAAAGATCTTCAGAAAATAAACAAAAAAAACCACTGCATTAAGTGTATGCATTGATTGATCAACACATCCCACTTTTAGAAGCGTTAATGTGGGTGTGGTGGATAAAGAAGTACATCATAAAAAAAAATAGATGGAGGAAATACAGCATGATGGATATGTGGGCTCTCACAGCTTCAAAGACCTCAAAAGTCAACTATCCCAGCCTCCAACCAGATGCAGGAATCTTTCCAGAGCAAGTGCTTAATCTAGTGTTAATAAATGGAACTCAGGGAATACACAGATTCCTGGAATTGTAGACAAACCTGTGTTCCCGTGTATGCGTGTAGCTTTTTCTTAGGAAAGGATCAATATACTCCATTAGGCTATTAAGTGTCTTACCTATCTCAGAGTTCTTAGGAACAACTAAATTAGAACACCCCCCCGAAAAAAAAATTTTTTTTTTTTTTTGTGGGGGATCATCCTGTCTCAATTTTAATATCTCCAGGGGGGTTTATTCAATCATTCTACTCTTGTAACTGTTAAAAACCCTTTGTTAGCTTGCCCTAAAATTTGCTGCCACATGTCCCTTGGTCATGTGCCAGAATATCTATTTTTGTTAGATGTTTTATTATAAATGATGATGATGGCCATTGATTAGTAGCTTGATACACACTGACTTATTAATATAAGAAAGATCAAAGTGAAGACTATTAAATCTACTCACTAATTTTAATTTTTTTTCTTTTCCAATGAATTTAGGTCTTTATTGTTCTTTTAGGAGTTTCTAATTTAGGATCTGGACAACTTGAGAAGCAGTAAGGTAATTTGGTGAGGGAATGGCATGTAGTTAGTGCTCAATAAATGTTAACTGAATGAGTTAATTAAATAAATGGTGAAGGAAGGAAGGATGGATAGTTACAACACATGGAATATGAATTGTAAATTAACACTAAATGGAGAGTAAATAAAACATGTGGATCTAAGATTCTGGGTTTCATATATGTAAATTATTGAGGTGCTATGCTGAACTGTGTCAGAGTTATTTACAATCAAAAACAATTTCAGTGTCTGAAGGCCAGTTCTCCTGAAGGTAGATTCATCTAATCTTTTATTCACCCATCTATTCTTTCATCCATCCAACCAACATTTACTGACTATCCTGCACATCTTAGATGGAGGAAACATGTTATGGTGAAATATTTTAGACACTGAGAAACAACAGTGGACAAGAAACAGCCCACACATCCAAATGATAATTGTGACCAAAACTTCTGGGACCAAACAGTTTTCCATTTTAAAGACATCCTAGTGATTAAATTTATTCAACTTCCACACTTTATTAATAGGAAAAAATTTGTTCAACTTCCATACTTTATTGATAGGAAAAACTAACCCAGAAAAAGCCAAAAGTAGAAAGTCTATCCTCAAGAGATTCATAGTCCCTGAAATATAAAACAGGAAAAACAGAATGAGGCATACATGATTAAGAAGGCTCTTAGATTGGGTGAAATGTGCACTAGATCTCTTATAGAAATGATAGCCTTGGAAACCTGACAAAGAAATTGTTCATAAACCCCAAATGATAAATTTATATACATATCTACATATATACTTCCCGTATAGCTAGCTTTGTCTTGTTGATAAGAGCTATGCAGGCAGCTCATGGAGAAGCGTCAGGAACAATCAGAAGACCCAGCAGACGTGTGTCTTGAACACATGGAAATATCTCTCTTTCAGATAAGTCATCTCTAAACTGAGAGGACTAGATGCGAAGGTCTCTTCCTCTGCATTTCTCAGATGAGAGGCATATTCTGACGCAACAACTTGTGAGTATCACAGCTGTCTGGGGAGGTTTTTTTTGCAGCACTGCACTGGGGCTGGGGGATGGCAGTGTTGCCATTCTTCATAATGTTATCCACAATGTGTTATGATTCACAGAGTCGAATGCATTTGCATAGTTGATAAACCACATCTTTCTGGAGGGAAGTCTCGTCTTTTGACAGCCCGTGGAACTCTGAGTCCAGCTATAATTGTGACCACACTCAGACCTCACATGGAGCCCTGGTGGTGCAGTGGTTAAGAGCTTGGCTGCTACCCCAAATTCGGCAGTTCAAACCCACCAGCCACTCCTTGGAAACCCCATGGAGCAGTTCTACTCTGTTCTATCTGTTCACTTTGAGTAGGAATCAACTCAGGGGTTGTTTTTTTTTTTGTTGTTGTTTGGGTTCCGACTTCACTGGAAGGCTATGACATACAAAGTAGGGCATGGAACTTTACATTTTTTCCAAACCCCTTCCAGAAATTCTTTTTTCTTTCTTCCTTTCATTCTCTCTCTCTTTCTGTTTCTCTGTCTTTTTCTTTTTTCTCTTTCTTTTTTCCAGGGTTGAAAAGCTACTCACTGGGTTATCCATGTCAGGAGAAAGGCAAGGGGAAGCTCAAGAATCAATTATGGATTGCTTTGTTCTTTTCGTTAGCACCATGGAGACCCATAAGGCATTGACTGGTACCAGTGTAATGGCTTTTTGCTGTAGCTGCTAATTGATGCTATTCTGTTAAAAGTGAATGCCGACAGCAGAGAAATTTGAAGCGAAAAAAGTTACAGGTAGTAATGAGTATTTAAAAATATTCCTAGAGGGTGGGGTAAAATGAAGATGGGAGATGAGCATACAGCAGGAAAATGCTCAAGTATCTTTGGCCCTGTTCTGCACTCCCAAGCCACCAGGAATACGCCCTGAATCATCCAAAAAAAAAAAAAAAAGAGTGAACAAACCCCTAACATCTATTAAAAAAAGGGCATGTTAAATTTGTCAAATATCTTGGGATAAATTCTTCATGAATATCAGTAGCTAAGGTCAAATTCATTCATTTATTCAACAAATATTTATTCGGAACCTGCTATGTGCCAGATAGTGTGCTGAAGCACTAGGCATTCAGTAGTGAGTGAAACAGCTGCCTCTCCTGGGGTTTAGCAATGGAGCTCATGGTTTCCCTTTTTACTATTTCTTAAACAATTCTCTGAGATGCGCAAGATGAGATTATTGCCAAATAAGACCTGAGACAGGCTTTGTTGCAAATGGATCTGTTTGGGAGTTTATTCCAGGAAGCACAGTGAGGGGGTGGGCAAGTGAGACAAGGAAGGGAGGAAAGCTAATAAGGGAGTTGTAAATGAGTGGGTCACCCATGTGGGCAACTGAGGCTCAGTTCTGCTGAGGACCTCTGAGAGACTGTATGGAATACATCTCAGAATAGACCCACCAAGAGTGCAAGAAAGCTGAAGTGTTCATCCACCAATTCCTGTCCCTTATTGGCTATGCTTTTGAGTTGTGAACTCTCTAGCACTTTCCTCTGCCCTGCATTGTTTCGCATGATCCCTGCCAGACATCTCCCTTAGGCAGAGAGATGGAGGAAGCCAGGAGTGACCAGAAATTGCCTGCAGGAAACCTCTGGAGAGAGTTGAGAGCACATTGCAGGGAACTGACACTGTCTGCTACGATGATTATCCCCATTTTACAGCAAAGAAACAGGCTTGAGAGGTACGTGTTAGAGTTCAGACTAGAATCCAGTATTCCTTTGTTGCGCCACAATTCTTAAACAAAATGCTGAACTGTGAAACCTACTCCCTCTCTCCATGGTCCCAGATGGAAAGGCTTGGTGTAAGGCTGGGAATGACAATGAAGAAATATCTCTAGAAGAGAGCTGAGCATAGTTTTGCTTCCTGGGCTAGAAGGCAGGCTGATGTCAATGGAGACCTCAGAAGCTTTCAGACCAAGTCCTTTCCTCCCAATGATGTCTAAGTGAATAGACCTGGGCTCAGAGCCTGAGGTCTCAGATGACATGGAATAAGACTGAAAGAGGAGAATGAGTGAACTTTTCACTTTCACTGTAAAGTCCTGTAAAGCCTGACTGGAAGTGCATGTTGTTTAAAACAGGTTAGTGTCATGGCAATTCATTAAGCATCAAAGTGACCTGGTCTAATTTTGGCTGTCTTATGCAAGCCACCTCACCTCCAGGGGCAAGGCTCCATTTCCTTATTTATAAAAATGAAATACCATCTCTCTCACAGGGTGGCTGTTCTGACTGTCATGATGATTGAATGAGATACTATGTATGCCTTAAAAGCAGTCCTGGTGGTGCAGTGCTTAAGTTCACGACTGCTGACCAAAAGGTTGGCAGTTTGAAGAAAGATGTGACAATCTGCTTTAAGAAAAGATTTGAGCCTTGGAATCCCTATGGGGCAGTTCTATTCCGTTCTATAGTCCTATAGGGTTGCTATGAGTCAGAATATACTCGATGACGACGAGTTTTTTTTTTTTTTTTTTTTTACTATGTGTCTTAGGCAGCGTTCCTAGGAGAATAGAGACTAAGGCAACACTTTCGTGTTAACACCTTACTGGGCACGAGAGCAAAACCGAGGAGGGGAAAGCAGGGAAGGAATTAAACAAATAAATACAAAATGGTGCATTACCAAACTGGCCACCACGTCACAAGGAACATAAAACATACTGAGAGATGGAGGAAGAGTGAGCAATCTGTTAGGCCCCCTTTCCATTTTCATTGGTGAAAAGTCGTTCTTAGGACTGACTTTGGGGACAGTGGTGGGTCAATGGTAGAATTCTTGCCTTCCGTGTGAGAGACCCAAGTTCAATTCTCAGCTAAAATACCTCAAACACAGCCACCACATGTGGAGGCTTAATGTGTTGCTGTGATGCTGAAACTGTTGCATCGGTGTAGAGCAAAAGGCTTGGCAATCTACTGAATAATCAGCTAATGAAAACCCTACAGATCACAATGGTCCAATCCCGTCGTGCTTGAGGTCACCATAAATCAGCACTGACTTGACAGCAGCTCACAACAACAGGACTGAACTTCATTTCTCTGTTCTTCTAGGTTGTGTCCCCTGACCCTCCCGCAGCTGCTGCGGAAGCACAGCCCTCATTCATTAGGAGTGGTAGAACACAAGCCACTGTGACCCTCAGCCCTGGGGGAGGCTATGATGCCTGGTGGTGTTGGGAGACCAGGCAATGGTGGATAGCACCAGGGCTTTATGATTGTGTGAATGGCACGTGATGCTGCAGCTGCTCCAGTCTGGAAACAGATGAAAGAGCTGAGGCCTGGAGGACAGGCAGGCCTGAAAAGA
The DNA here is from genome assembly GCF_030014295.1 of Loxodonta africana. Taxonomy (NCBI): domain Eukaryota; kingdom Metazoa; phylum Chordata; class Mammalia; order Proboscidea; family Elephantidae; genus Loxodonta; species Loxodonta africana. The sequence continues at coordinate 168,549,603 of NC_087343.1, read as the reverse complement.
TTTGTGCAGGCACCTCAACTGGGTCAGGGGAAGTGTGTCAAACTATGTATGTGTAAAGAATAAGGAAGGTCATTAGCGTAAATGACTTCATCAAATCCGTTGCTGTCAAGTCAATTCCAACTCTCAACGACTTTATAGGACAGAGTAGAACTGACCCATAGGGTTTCCAAGGCTGTAATCTTTATGGGAGCAGACCACCACATCTTTCTCCCTGGAGTTGCTGGTGGGTTTAAACGGCCAACCTTTTGGTTAGCAGCTGAGCACTTAACTACTGTACTACCAGGGCTCCTTAAATGACTTCAGTTCCTTGTATTCAGTTAGTTTTCCTGATTTTTATATTTTGATTTCTTACTTTTGTCATCGCTTGTTCCAGACATGTATGCTCTTTCTACTCATGTTGTCGTTGTTGTTGTTAGGTGCTAAAACTTATAGCAACTCTATGTACAACAGAACGAAACACTGCCCAATCCTGCACCATCCTTACAATTGTTGTACTTGAGCTCATTGTTGTAGCCACTGTGTCAATCCATTTTGTTGAGGGTCTTCTTTTCTGCTGACCCTGTACTTGATCAAGCATGATGTCCTTCTCCAGGGACTGATCCCTCCTGACAACATGTCCAAAGTATGTAAGAGGCAGTCTCGACATCCTTGCTTCTAAGGAGCATTCTGGTTGTGCTTCTTCCAAGAAGACAGAATTGTTTGTGCTTCTGTAAGTCCATGGTATATTCAATATTCTTTGCCAACACCACAATTCAGAGGCATCAATTCTTCTTCAGTATTCCTTATTCATTGTCCAGGTTTCACGTGCATATGACACGATTGAAAATACCATGGCTTGGGTCAGATACAGCTTAGTCTTCAAGGTGACATCTTTGCTTTTCAACACTTTGAAGAGGTCCTTTGCAGCAGATTTGCCCAATGCAATGCGTCCTTTGATTTCTTGACTGCTGCTTCCATGGGTGTTGATTGTGGATCCCAGTAAAACGAAATCCTTGACAACTTCAATCTTTTCTCTGTTTATCATGATGTGGCTTATTGTTCCAGTCGTGAGGATTTTTGTTTTCTTTATGTTGAGGTGTAATCCATACTGAAAGCTGTGGCCTTTGATTTTCCTCAGTAAGTGCTTCAAGTCCTCTTCACTTTCAGCAAGCAAGATTGTGTCATCTGCATAACACAGGTTGTTAATGAGTCTTCCTCCAATCCTGATGCCCCATTCTTCTTCATATAGTCCAGCTTCTCGGATTATTTTCTCAGCATACAGATTGAATAGGTATGGGGAAAGGATACAACCCTGACGCTTACCTTTCCTGACTTTAAACCACTCAGTATCCCTTTGCTCTGCCCGAACAGCTGCCTCTTGATCTCTGTGCACATTCCTAATGAGCACAATTAAAAAAGTGTTCTGGAATTCCCATTCTTCACAATGTTATCCATAATTTGTTATGATCCACACAGTCAAATGCCTTTGCATAGTCAATAAAACACAGGTAAACTTCCTTCTGGTATTCTCTGCTTTCAGCCAGAATCCATCTGACATCAGCAATGATATCCCTGGTTCCACGTCCTCTTCTGAAACTGGCCTGAATTTCTGGCAGTTCCCTGTCGATATACTGCTGCAGCCATTTTTGAATGATCTTCAGCAAAATTTTGCTTGTGTGTGATATTGTTCTATAATTTCCACATTCGGTTGAATCACCTTTCTTGGGAATAGGCATAAATATGGATCTCTTCCAGTCAGTTGGCCAGGTAGCTGGTTTCCAAATTTCTTGGCATAGATGAGTGAGTACTTCCAGCGCTGTATCTGTTTGTTGAAACATCTCAAATAATATTCCCTCAATTTGTGTAGCCTTTTTTTTCTCAATGCCTTCAGGGCAGCTTGGACTTCTTTCTTCAGTACCCTTGGTTCCTGATCATATGCTATCTCTTGAAACGTTTGAACATTGATTAACTCTTTTTGGTATAATGACTCTGTATATTCCTTTCATCTTCTTTTGCTGCTTCCTGCATTGTTTAATATTTTCGCTATAGAATAGAATAGAATAGAATCCTTCACTATTGCAACTCAAGGCTTGAATTTTTTCTTCAGTTGTTTCAGCTTGAGAAATGCCAAGCACATTTTCTAGCTCTTTGCACATGTCATTATAATATTTTACTTTGTCTTCTAGAGCAGCCCTTTGAAATCTTCTGTTCAGTTCTTTTACTTCATCAATTCTTCCTTTTGCTTTAGCTGCTCAATGTTCGAGAGAAAGTTTCAGAGCCTCCTCTGACTTCCATCTTGGTCTTTTCTTCCTTTCCTGTCTTTTCAATGATCTCTTGCTTTCTTCATGTGTGATGTCCTTGATATCATTCCACAACTCATCTGGTCTTTGGTCATTAGTTTTCAATAAGTCAAGTCTATTCTTGAGACGGTCTCTAAATTCAGGAGGGATGTACTCAAGGTCATACTTTGGGTCTCGTGGACTTGCTCTGATTTTCTTCAGTTTCAACTCAAAGTTGCATTTCTACTCATAGTAATTAGAAACACTTAATGGAAAAAATAAATTAATGGATACTGCCTAATATTATAGGCAGCTATCTATGTGAGGTTGATGAAGAATATTGAATATATCATGGACTGCCAGAAAAATTAACAAGTCTGTTGTGGGAGAAGTACAGCCAGAATGCTCCTTGGAAGTAGAGATGGCAAAACTTCATCTCACATCCTTTGGGCATGTTATCAGAAGGAACCAGTCCTTGGGGAAGGATATCATGGTTGGTAATGCACAGGGTCACTGAAAAAGAGGAAGACCCTGAGTGAAATGGATTGACACAGTGGCTGCAACCATGGGCTCAAACATAGCAATGATTGTAAGGATGGCTCAGGACCAGGCAACGTTTCGTTCTGTTGTACATAGGGTCACTACGAGTTGGAACCAACTCAACGACACCTAACAACAACACCTATATGAAGGTCCAAAAATGGCTCCTTCCTTCTCACTCAAAATAGATGTCATTTATGGAGTACTTATGGCATATATGGGAAACCCTGGTGGCGTAGTGGTTAAGTGCTACAGCTGTTAACCAAAAGGTCAGCAGTTCAAATCCACCAGGCACTCCTTGGAAACTCTATGTGGCAGTACCTCTCTGTCCTATAGGGTCACTATGAGTCCAAATCGACTGGGCGGCAATGGGTTTTCTTTTTTTTTTTTTTGCTTTATTTTATATACTGAGTCAGACACTTCACATGTATGACCTCACTTAATCCTCACATAGCCCCATTATTATCCTCATTCTACAGATAAGGAAACTGAGGCTTAGAGAGATCAAGGACGTTGCTTAAGGTCACACAGCTAGCGAGTTGCAGCAAATGTGCTAGAGTTTTACGATTTCTATTTTCTGCTCAACTATATTGCCTTCATTCATAGTTTAGGGATCCTGCATTTGGTTTGTACAACTAGGGAAACGAGAGGTGTTACCAGACTTTACTACCATGTTTCTGTGATCCTGAAAATGGAGACTACCTTAAACATGCCATCCCAAATGCCTAATTGCTCATATTCCTATTATAATTTTGTCCTCAGATCAGTGTTACGGAATTTTAAATTCCGTAGGGGATTTCTTCACCTTTGTATTTCCCAAGCCTAGTAGAGCATTGGCATATACTAAGCTCATAAGATGGTTGTATATGGGATGGGGTAAGACTCTGAACATTAGAATGCCTTTAAGGGTGTTGTTGTTGTTGTCGTTAGTTGCTATTGAGTCAATTCTGACTCATGATGACCCCCCAAGTATGTAGAGCAGAACTGCTGCACAGGCTTTTCAAGGCTGTGACCTTTCGGAAGCAGATCACCAGGCCTGTCTTCTGAGGTACCTTTGGGTGGGCTCAAATTACCAAACTTTTGGCTAGTAGTCAAGTGCTTAACGGTTTATGCTGCCTAGGGATTTCTCCCTCTAAGGCAGGCATTAGCAAACCAAGGCCATGCAGGCCAAAACCAGCCCACTGCCTGATTGTGTAAGTAAAGTTATGTTAGAACACTTTCTTTTATGTATTGTCTGTCAATGGCTGCTCTCATATTTATGCTACAACATCAGCATGGAGAAGTTGCAACAGAGACCATTTGGCCTGCAAAGCTGAAAATATTTACTTTTGGACTCTTTATAGGAAAATTCTGCACATTTTGTTCTCTAAGGTATGCTGGGTATAGACCTAGAAGTCTGCAACGAAAAGTTTAGATAAACAAAAGGATTCAGCTTATAAAAGCACCCCTCTTCCCAGCCTTCCCTTCTCTCTTACGAAAATAAAATATAGTTATTGCCATGTAATATTAACAGTATAAAAATGGAACCAAGTTAAATGCCTAACAATTGAGATGTGATTAAATGCGTTGCAGAATGCTATAGACCGCTAATAATGCTGCCACAGGGGTACAATTTATAAATAACAGAAAAAGATTCTCAATAGTATAAGTAAAGAAAAATCAAAATACTAAGTTCAACTTAACTTTATTTTTATGCCAAAATTTATAAAATAAAATAAATTTATAAAATTAAAAATGTAGAGGGAGACATCAGAATGTTACTAATGTCTGAGCAATAGAATGATGGTTCATTGTGATTTTCTGCTTGAAGCTTATCTGTGTTTTCTTTCTTTTGTACAAGGCACAAACATTTTATTTAATAAAAAGCCTAATTTAAACAAACACTTTTAAAAAATATAGAACCTTTCACAATGAGAACACAGAGTTCAGAAAATTGTCTATGTGATGAGGAGCGGCTAGTTTAGGGGCCCAGATTCTTTCTCCTAAATTCTGCTTTCCCTGGGGCTTCTTCTCAGTGAGATGATTGTGGCCTCTACTACACCTGGCCCCAGGGAGCCCTGTTTCCCCTTAAAAACTGCAACTTCTTGGATTGCAACAACTGTTCTCCTTTCCCTTTGCACAGCTGAGACAGGCTGACATTTTCAAAAAGGACTTTAAATCTCAGAGAACAAAAAGGCAATAATTACAGAAAATACAAAAGGCCTAACAGTTGTCAGGTTTAAAATACAAGCTTCTGGCCCTCTAGAGAGCTGATTCCTCATGGAACCAGAAACACATGTGGCTCCTCACCTCCCGGCTCCTTGCCTGTTTTCTCTGATGTTGTCACCATTGCATTGCTGCCACCTGCAATCAGCCTCAGGGCAACTAGCCTCCTTATAAATCGAGGCTAAAATATCACTTACTTGCCAAACCCATTCTTGACCTTCCCACTTGGTTCTCCTCTGACTAAGGTTTTTGGTTCATGCAGAGCTGACTGGCAATATGAAAGCCCTCACCCTTTGTCAGTCAAGCAGCAGCTCACACCATCTATATATATATGTGTGTGTGTGTGTGCGTGTGTGTATACATACACACACACACATATATATATATATATATGTTTTTGTTGTTAGGTGCCATGGAGTCGATTTTGACTCACAGCAACCCCATACGATAGAATAGAACTGCCTCATAGGGTTTTCTTGACCGTGATCTTTAAAAGAGCAGGTCACTAGGTCTTTGCCCCTGCAGAGCTGCTGGACTGGTTTGAAATGTCAACCTTTCGATTAGAAGTCAAGCGCTTAACTGTTGTGCCATCAGGGCTCCTTGTATATACATGTATGTTTGTATATATATAGATAGAGAGAGAGTGTGTGTTTTCCTTGGGTAGTTGTAGTGAAATGGGTTCCTTTATGTGGTCTTTTGCCTTGGTTCTTTGGAAAAATATTGAGAGATATTTTCCCTAAGCCCTGAGTTTTCTACCCCTAGTTTTCTACCCCAGAGGGTTCGTTATTTTTGTCCAAGTTGATTGACATTTCCTGGGTAAGTTGTAAACAACTCAGTTTGATACTTTCTGCCTGGCCTTGGGCTGCACCCTGCCCTATGATTGGTATGCACCTTGCAGGAATTTGTCAATAGACTGAGCAAATGAGGTAAGTTGTAGCTCAGCCTGCCTACTATGCAAACGAGGTGGCTGTGGCCTACTAAAAACGGATTGGCCAGTTTGTGACCTCCCCCCAACCCCTGCTGGAAGGGGCCATGCCTTAAAATTTATGAGGAGTTTGTGTACATATAGAGCCAACCCCACAGAGGTTGGGCAGACAGAAAGAATTATGAAGAGAAGCAGTAGGAGGAAGCAGAAGAAAGAAGTAGAGAGAGAGAGATGAGGCAAGGAACTTACTAAAAAAGCTCTAACATTGGTCAAGGACTGTGGGACTGAAGACAGTGAGAGGTCCAGAAGGGGGCGACAGGCCCAGAAGGGGCCCAGTGGCAGAGCCTGCACTGACAGCAGGGCCTACAGAAGCCTGTACTGAGGGGGCTGAGAGGAGCCTGTCTTAAGGGAGCTGAGAGGAGCCTTCCTCAGGGCCCTGAGAGGAGCTCAGAGAGCTGTCCTGCAATGACAAAGGGAGATTTTGCCTGCATGGTTCCTAATCCTGAGTTGTACCCTCTTCCTTAATAAACCACTTAACTGTAAGTATGGTCTGTGAGTTCTGTGTGGCCATTGCAATGGATTACTGAATCCAGAAAAGAAGTAGAAAGTGCTGTGGGAGGGACAGTCAGTGTCAGAATTGATAAAGGTTGGCGAGTGGAGGTATATCTGACCTCCACCTCACAGGAATTAGCTTTGGGTTGACCCTGGTCATTATCCCCCATGAAGTTAGACAGGTTCAGACAATACTACTATTACTGTTACAGTCCCAGTTTACACTAGTGCAGATTGTTAAGGCACTTAGCTACTAGCCAAAAGATTGGAGGTTTGAGGCACCTTGGAAGAAAGTCCTGGTGATTTACTTCTGAAAAATCAGCCATTGAAAACCCCGTGAAGCACAGATCTTTCTGCTCTGACACACATGGGATTGCCATGAGTTGGAGTTGACTCCATAGCAACTGGGGATACATACATGTGCGTGTGCATGTGTGTGTGTCTGCGTGTGTGCATACATACAAACACATGCATATAGACACACACTGCCTTTGTGGAGAACATAGTAACTCATTTTTCAGGTGAGCATCTCTCAACCCTCACATGCAGGGAGGTGGCAAAGTCCATCCGTTCCAGATTTGTGATATAAGAGTTCATGACATTCCCGTACTTCAAAAATTTTAGATGTAGAGTGACAGAATATTTCTATCGTTTCCCATCTCAAAACCCAAGCTAGAAATCCAAGAGGCCTTGAGGGCAGGGACTGTTTTTTTGTTGTTGTTGTTGTCATTTTTTTCTTTCATTGTTGTATTTCCCACGCAGCTCTTGAAAGAGTGTCTTACATGTAACAGAGTCTCAATAAATAGTTGTTGAGTAATTGAATAGATTTATTTTAGTAATTACAGAGAAGGACTAAAAGGATCAATCTATGATCAATGGAAAGAAGTTACCAGGAAATCAATCTATTCTCAGTTAAAAAAAAAAAAACCTTCCTTAGAGTCCACAGTTCATATAATATTGCAATAGATTCTTCTGAAAAATATACCTGGGAGCATTCTAGCCAAGATGAAAGACTGCTTTTGGGGAATACCATAATGGGAATAAATGTAAGAGATGAAGAATTAAATTAGATATCCTCTGAAATTCTATCCAGCCCTATCTTCCCAGTTCCTCTAAACCCATATAATTGAGGCAAGAGATCTCACTGGGATATCTTTTTCTCAGGCTGCCAAACAGCCAGAATCTCTCTGCATCATGCATGTCCATCAGTAGTTACTTTTCTTTCTCCTACTAGTCTTCACTTTTTGACTGTGATTATTAAGCTATATTAAGTGACATCTTAAGAGCTAAAAAGCATCAGCAGCCACTGAAGATTAGCTGACACCTCTTGTGAATCCCTGAAATGCATTTTTTATTTGAAGATAATATGGCTTTGTGTTAATACATTTGCTGAATTTTTCTCCCCATTCTCCCCTTAAAAGGCTAGTTTTCTGAAACTTGGCCCTTGTTTTCTCAGAATTGCCTTGTTCCACTGTCTAGCTCACCTGTGGTACTAGAATCCTATTTGCAGCTTCTAAATTACTTCTTCTGAACCCAATTTATACAGGGACAAATGGGGGATTCCAAAAGGGAAATTTTCCATTCATATTCAGCAGATAATCTTCGTGGGAAGAAAGTTAGACACAACTCGGTTACTTATACAGAAATTTAAGTTCTGGAAACCTTCATCTTCCATTTTTAAATTATTTCTCCATAAAGTAGCTGGGCCCAGAATAAGTTCGTGCCTCACTATTTTCAGACATTCAAATTAACCATTAATGAGTGAAGATGAATTTACCTTACTAAGCAATATTATAAAAATTGCTTTTCATTTTCTTCCAAGCTCCCTCTTTGAATGTGCTTACCATTCATGTCCCAAGCATTACTTGATAAGGACATAATTCATTTTGAGAAATTAAATACCCAATTTTTGATTCTTTTTTCTCTTTTGAATAATCAACATTTATAGAATATCTTTGGTTCTAAACAATTACATAAATGAAATTTTTAATATAAGTGATCCTTTATTAGGTGATTTCCTTGTTTATTAACATTATCTTTTTTGATTTTCTCAGTTCTAAAATTTCAACCCAGATTGTTGTTTTGGCTGATTTTAGGAATGAACATGGGGAAAATCACAAGACTAAAAATACCCTAAGTAAAATATGACATAGCATATTAAGATTCTATAGGCATTTTACTTGGATCCACAATCAACAGCCATGGAAGCAGCAGTCAAGAAATCAAAAGATGCATAGCACTGATAAATCTGCTGCAAAGGACCTCGTTGAAGTGTTGAAGAGCAAAGACGTCACCCTGAAGACTAAGGTGCGGCTGACCCAAGCCATGGTATTTTCAATCGCATCATATGCATGTGGAAGCTGGACAATGAATAAGGAAGACTGAAGAAGAGTTGACGCCTTTGAATTGTGGTGTTGGCAAAGAATATTGACTATACCATGGACTGGCAAAAGAACGAACAAATCCGTCTTGGAAGAAGTGCGGCCAGAATGTTCCTTAGAGGCCAGAATGTTCCTTAGATGGCGAGACTGTGTCTTATATACTTTGTACATGTTGTCAGGAGGGATGAGTCCCTGGAGAAGGACATCATGCTTGGCAGAGTACAAGGTCAGTGGAAAAGAGGAAGACCCTCAACAAGGTGGATTGACCCAGTGGCTGCAACAATGAGCTCAAGCATAACAACGATTGTAAGGATGGCACAGGACCAGGCAGTGTTTCATTCTGTTGTGCATAGGGTCGCTATGAGTTGGAACCGACTCGACGGCACGTAACAACAACAACAACAACATAGGCATCTCACCTCTGGACACGAGGTTGCTGGGGACTGGGAACTGAGATGCAGAGAAGGTAGGTGATTGGCATAAAATCACACAGGAAGTTGGTGGCAATAATATTAATGATTGCTAAATTTATTGTGCACTGTCTTAGTTATCTAGTGCTGCTACAGCAGAAATACCATGAGTGGATTGGTTTAATAAAGAGAAATTTATTCTTTCACAGTCTAGGAAGCTAGAAGTCTGAATTCAGAGCACCAGCTCCAGGGGAAAGCTTTCCCTCTCTGTTGGCTCTGGGTGGAGGTCCTTGTAATCAATTTTCCCTGGTCAAGAAGCTTCTCAGTGCAGAGATCCCAGGTCCAAAGGACATGCCATTCTCCTGGCTCTTGTTTCTTGCTGGTATGAGGTCCCCCAGTGTGTTTGGATGTGTTTAGGAAGCTTCTATGGCTTTGCCTTGGCCAAGTTGTGCTGAATTCCTGTCTTAAGCTGGGTTCTCTAGAGAAGCAAAACCTGTAAAATGTATAACTATATAGAGAAGTTTGCTGTTGTTGTTGTTAGGTGCCTTTGAGTCAGATCCGACTCATAGCGACCCTGCGCACAACAGAACGAAACACTGCCCAGTCCTGAGCCATCCTTACAATCATTGTTATGCTTGAGCTCATTGTTGCAGCCACTGTGTCAATCCACCTTATAAAGGGTCTTCCTCTTTGCCACTGACCCTGTTCTCTGCCAAGCATAATGTCCTTCTCCAGGGACTCATCCCTCCTGACAACATGTACAAAGTATGTAAGATGCAATCTTGCCATCCTTGCTTCTAAGGAGCATTCTGGTTGTACTTCTTCCAAAACAGATTTGTTCGTCCTTTTGGCAGTCCATGGTATATTCAATACTCTTCGCCAACACCACAATTCAAAGGCGTCAATTCTCCTTCAGTCTTCCTTATTCATTGTCCAGCTTTCACGTGCATATGACGTAATTGAAAATACCCTGGCTTGGGTCAGGAGCACCTTAGTCTTCAAGGTGACATCTTTGCTCTTCAACACTTTAAAGAGGTCCTTTGCAGCAGATTTACCCAGTGCAATATGTCTTTTGATTTCTTGACTGCTGCTTCCATGGTTGTTGATTGTGGATCCAAGTAAAATGAAATCCTTGACAACTTCAATCTTTTCTCCATTTATCATGATGTTGCTCACCGGTCCAGTCGTGAGGATTTTTGTTTTCTTTATGTTGAGGTGCAATCCATACTGAAGGCTGTGGTCTTTGATCTTCATTAGTAAGTGCTTCAAGTCCTCTTCACTTTCAGCAAGCAAGGTTGTGTCATCTGCATAGTGCAGGTTGTTAACGAGTCTTCCTCCAATCCTGATACCCCATTCTTCTTTATATAGTCCAGTTTCTTGTATTATTTGCACAGCATATAGATGGAATATGTATGGTGAAAGAATACAACCCTGACGCACACCTTTCCTGACTTTAAACCAATCAGTATCCCCTTGTTCTGTCCGAACAACTGCCTCTTGATCTATGTAAAGGTTCCTCATGAGCACATGTTCTGGAATTCCCATTCTTCCCAGTGTTATCCATAGTTTGTTATGATCCACACAGCCAAATGCCTTTGCATAGTCAATAAAATACAGGTAAACATCCTTCTGGTATTCTCTGCTGTCAGCCAGGATCCATCTGACATCAGCAATGATATCCCTGGTTCCACGTCCTCTTCTGAAAGAGGCCTGAATTTCTAGCAGTTCCCTGTCGATATACCGCTGCAGCCATTTTTGGATAATCTGCAGCAAAATTTTGCTTGCATGTGATATTAATGATATTGTTGTATAATTTCCACTTTCAGTTGAATCACCTTTCTTGGGAATAGGCATAAATATGGATCTCTTCCAGTCAGTTGGCCAGAAAGCTGTCTCCCATATTTCTTGGCATAGACGAGTGAGCACCTCCAGCACTGCATCTGTTTGTTGAAACATCTCAATTGATATTCCATCAATTCCTGGAGCCTTGTTTTTTACCAGTGCCTTCAGAGCAGCTTGGACTTCTTCCTTCAGTACCATTGGTTCCTGATCATATGCCACCTCTTGAAATGGTTGAATATCGACTAATTCTTTTTGGTTTAATGACTCTGTGTATTCCTTCCATCTTCTTTTGATGCTTCCTGCGTCATTTAATATTTTCCCCATGTAATCCTTCACTATCGCAACTCGAGGCTTGAATTTTTTCACTTCTTTCAGCTTGAGAAATGCCAAGCGTGTTCTTCCCTTTTGGTTTGCCATCTCCAGCTCTTTGCACATGTCATTGTAATACTTTACTTTGTCTTCTCGAGCCACCCTTTGAAATCTTCTGTTCAGTTCTTTTACTTCATCAATTCTTCCTTTTGCTTTAGCTGCTCGACATTCGAGGGCAAGTTTCAGAGTCTCCTCTGACATCCATCTTGGTCTTTTCTTTCTTTCCTGTCTTTTCAATGACCTCTTGCTTTCTTCATGGATGATGTCCTTGATGTCATTCCAAAACTCACCTAGTCTTCTGTCACTAGTGTTCAATGCGTCAAATCTATTCTTCAGATGGTCTCTAAATTCAGGTGGGATATACTCAAGTCATATTTTGGCTCTTGTGGACTTGCTCTGATTTTGTTCAGTTTCAGCTTGAACTTGCATATGAGCAATTGATGGTCTGTTGCCCAGTTGGCCCCTGGCCTTGTTCTGACTGATGGTATTGAGCTTTTCCATTGCCTCTTTCCACAAATGTAGTCAGTTTGATTTCTGTATGTTCCATCTGGTTAGGTCCACATGTATAGTCACCGTTTATGTTGGTGAAAGAAGGTATTTGCAATGAAGAAGTCGTAGGTCTTGCAAAATTCTATCGTTAGATCTCCAGCATAGTATCTATCATCAAGGCCATATTTTCCAACTACTGATCCGTCTTCTTTGTTTCCAACTTTCGCATTCCAATCACCAGTAATTATCAACACATCTTAATTGCATGTTCGATCAATTTCAGACTGCAGCAGCTGATAAAAATCTTCTATTTCTTCATCTTTGGCCCTAGTGGTTGGTGTGTAAATTTGAATAATAGTCGTATTAACTGGTCTTCCTTGTAGATGTATGGATATTATGCTATTGCTGACAGTGTTGTACTTCAGGATAGATCTTGAAACGTTCTTTCTGACGATGAATGCAACACCATTCCTCTTCGAGTTGTCATTCCCAGCATAGTAGACTATATGATTGTCCGATTCAAAATGGCCAATACCATTCCATTTCAGCTCACTAATACCTAGGATATTGATGTGTATACGTTCCATTTCATTTTTGGCGATTTCAAATTTTCCTAGATTCATACTTCGTACATTCCAGGTTCTGATTATTAATGGGTGTTTGCAGCTGTTTCTTCTCATTTTGACTCATGCCACATCAGCAAATGAAGGTCCCAAAAGCTTTACTCCACCCATGTCATTAAGGTTGACTCTACTTTGAGGAGGCAGCTCTTCTCCGGTCATCTTTTGAGTGCCTTCCAACCTGGGGAGCTCATCTTCCAGCACTCTATCAGGTAATGTTCGGCTGCTATTCATAAGGTTTTCACTGGCTAATGCTTTTCAGAAGTAGACTGCCAGGTCCTTCTTCCTAGTCTGTCTTAGTCTGGAAGCTCAGCTGAAACCTGTCCTCCATGGGTGACCCTGCTGATTTCTGAATACTGGTGGCATAGCTTCCAGCATCACAGCAACACGCAAGTCCCACAGTACGAGAAACTAACAGACATGTGGGGGGTAGAGAAGTTTACATCAAGGAAATGGAACGTCCCAAATATGTGGGTCAGGCTGGAGGCTTCTCCTGATTCACATAGCCACAGGAGCTGGTGAACCCAAGATTGGCAGGTCAGACAGCAAGGCTCTTGCTCACAGGATTCAAAGACTGATGAATCTCAAGATCTGGAGGCAAGATGGCAGGAAAGCTGATAGCTCAAGTCCCAAGAATCAGAGGTCAGACAAACAGGAGCCAACTGCAGGACACAAAGTGAGCATAAGCCAACAAGCCTTGCCAGAAAGTCCACTTATATTCAGTTGAGGCCATGCCCCCAAGGAAACTCCCTTTCAGCTGATTGGCTACTCACAGCAGATCCCATCATGGAGGTGATCACATTATATCAAATCTCATCATGAATGTGATCACATCAGCATACAACTGCCAAACTACATTGTAACTGTCAGACAACTGAGAATCATGGCCCAGCCAAGTTGACACACTTTCTGGGGGACACAATTCAATCCATAACATGCACTAACGATGTTCCAATCACTCTCTTCTGGTTCTCTACTCATTTATTCCACTTAACCAGGCAATGGAGTTGTTACTATTTTTAGTAAAAGAGTAAAATGAGACACAAAAGGTTAAACATCTTGCCTAAGGTCACAAAAGCATACCTGGGTGGCACAAACAGTTAAGTGCTCAACTACTAATCCAGAGATTGGTGGTTCCAACCTATGCAGAGACTCAAAAGAAAGGCCTGACAATCTGATTCTGATGCTAACTGTTATTTTGTTTTGTTTTGTTTTTCCTTAAGTTTACAAAGCTAGTAAATGCTGGGGCCAGACTTTGAACTCAGATAGAATGCTTCCCAAACTTTACTCTTATGCATTATACTATTAAGCTTTTTTGTCAGAATTATGTGGACTCATTTTGTGGACCATCTATAAATGTCTGCATATATATAGGAAAGAAATGCACACACATTCTACTTGTGTATTGTTCTCTTTCATTAGCAAAACCCTGCCTCTAAGCAGGGAAAGGATAACTAATAGTCTCTTCTGGTTTGTTGATTACCATAATACAAATTTCTACCAAAAAACCATTACTCTAACTAATCTTAACATCCCCACATCAGTAGTTATTTCAAGAAAAAGCAATTCCCATCTGTCCTAGAAACATACTTAGTAGTAGCACACATGTCCATATCCTTGTACCATCCCATTGCAGTGCAATGGTGGAAAGAGCATGCTTTTCTTGGTTAACTCTGGAAAGCTCTCTCTAAGCCAAAACATGTGAGGGGACTCAGTGCCTTCTTGGTTGTAATATACACAAGAATGACAGTAAGCTTCGTTGCTCCTTCTGAATGCACCTAAATGATTAGGCATATGTGATAATCAAGCCTTTTTGTTTAAAGGACTTTTCTTGGAATACAATGGATGTTGTTACTTTTTCCTCTGCTCAGCACATTTTTCTTTTGGAGAACTGGCCTGCCCCCACAAGGTGTAACTGTCACTCACAAGGGATGAGCTCATGACCCAGACTGGCTAGTCAGTGGGCCCACCTGCCTGGATGCTGAGATTGTTTCAGGGATGGGCACATAACCAAAACGGGGACTGTCAATATTTTTCCCTAGACTTTTCATGAGCCGTTGAGGAATAGCAGCTTTCCTTTCTTGAGGATTTCTAGGTACAAGGAAAACTTAAGCCTGGGATTGCTGAGAGATTTTGCTGGCATGCCAAATGATCTTGCCAGAAAATTAAGCCAAAGAGAACCCAGTAACCCAGTGCCGTCAAGTTGATTCCGACTCATAGCAACCCTATAGGACAGCGTAGAACTGCTGCGTAGAGTTTCCAGGGAGCGCCTGGCAGATTCGAACTGCCGACCCTTTGGTTAGCAGCCGTAGCACTTAACCACTACGCCATCAGGGTTTCCAAGCCAAAGAGAGGAGGAAAAAAAAAAAAAAAAATGGAAGAAAGAGAAATACAAAACCTCAAGATCTTGACTTGAACCACATCTGAAGCCAGGTTCTAATTTTAAGTTTTCAAGTTTAAGCAAAACCAAGATTTCTGTCACTTGCAACTAAAGTCCTAATACCTGGATTTGTAGAAACTGAGAGTTAGAAGAGACCTTAACGGTCTGATCTCCCACCTGGTAAATAAGGCCATGTTATAGCACTTCTGCATTGGTTATCTAGGCTTTGTCTCAGCTTGAATTCCTCCAGTGACAGTTTATTATTACACTTTGCAGTCCACTGCACCATAAGCCAACTGGAGTTTCCAGGCAGTTTATTTTTTCTAATATCAAACATATTGCCTTCTAAAACCTTCCCTTCACTGATCTTACTGATGCTCTCTGGAGCTTCACAGAAAAGTCAACATGCTTCTTTAAAATAATTGAAGACAATTATCTTGTCTCATTTCTTTCAAACATTTCTTCAACTTTATTTGAAAGGTAACAGAGTGCTCTGCTCTCCACTGTACCTACATCAAGGTTTGTAAATAGTCTAGTTCCAAAAAGCTAAAACTAACCTAATCCTTTTGAGTTAATTCCAACTCATGGTGGCCCCATGCGTTACAGGGTAGAATGGCTCCATAGGGTTTTCTTGGCTGTAATCTTTACAGAAGATAGCCTAGCTTCTTCTGTGGCATTACTGGGTAGCTTTGAACCGCCAACCTTTAGGTTAGTAGTCAAGTGCAAACTGTTTGTGCCACCTAGGACTCATTCTGCCTTCTCAGTAGCTACCCAGAGGAGGCCGAAGAGGCTGCTGCTTACCCCTGGCTAGACTTCTGCTGTTTTCTTTGTGTTTCTGCATATTCCTTCATTTTAAATAAAGGATTGGATAGTCACTGCGCTTGTTTGTTTTCACTCCCCTTAAGCTATATCTTAATGCCAGAATGAAATGAAGGATAGAAAAACTTCTTTGGACGAGGGTTTATTTGCTCCAAATTCAGGTAGATTATCCTTGGTTATGATCCAGAGGCTATGCTTTTACTGAGGAAGGCTGGAATAGCTTCTAAGAGCTCTGGGAATCTTAGAATCCACTGAAAACTTTTATCATATAAACAGCCACTAAACCTGAACATTTCTGTCTTTTCAATTAAAATACTTATAACCAAACCAAACCCATTGCTGTTGAGTCAATTCCAACTCATAGAGACCCTGTAGAACAGAGTAGAACTGCTCCATAGAGTTTCCAAGGGGTGGCTGGTGAATTCAAACTGCTAACCTTTTGGTTAGCAGCTGAGCCCTTTACCACTGTGCCACCAGGGCTCCAAAATACTTACAGTAACGAGGAAAACAGAGAAATGGATTAGTCTTTGGATTTAAGGGGCTTGAGTACATTTTCTTATTAATATTAATATGTGTTTTTGTAAATTTGAATTGTAACATTTGTCAAAAAAGTCACAAATGTAACCCCTATAATGGGAATTCAATCAATTCACAGATGCTTGAGGAAAAAATCTTAGAAACTGCCTCACTGCCTCTAATTCTAATTCCTCGAGGGAACCAACGTCAACAGTGTGATTTATATTCTTCCACACAGACCTATATACTCATGCACATGTATTAAATTTACTTTCATCAGTGTGTTCTAAAAATATATTTATTAGTGAATTAAAAAAGGTGCTAACAGTGTTTACCATGTGCTCGGCACTATTCTAGGTAATGGGATTGGAGAATGAAGAAAACAAACAAAACCCTTGTATTTTAATGCAGGAGACAGATAGACAATATAATTAAGTGAAGTATGTGGCATTACTGGATGGTGACACGTATTAAGGAGAAAAGTAAAGTAGGAAAGGGGGACTGGCTGTACTGGGGTTGCAATTTTAGCTACTGTAGCCGTAAAGACTTTAGTATGAAGATACTATTTGAGGGATGGAAGGAAATAGGGCTCTAGTTGTTTGGGGGAAAAAGGAACTGTGAGTAGCAAAGCCCTGAGAAGGAGTGTGCCTTGCATGTTCAAGGAATAGCAAGGGGCCCAGCTGGGCTGGTGTGAAGTGAAAGAGGGAGAGAGCAGAAGAGGATGAAGTTAGAGCTATGACTGGGGTCAATTCCAGTAGGGCCTTAAAGGGCTGTATAAGAGCTTTGCATTTTACAGTACACTGGATAGTTTTGATCCAAGGAGTGACATAGTCTGACTTAGATTTTAACAGAATCACTCTAGCTGCTGTGCTGAGAATAGACTGAAACGTGGCAAAGACATAATGGGAAGCCTGTTAGAAGGCCTTTGTGCCAATCCAGGTGAAAGAGGATGGTTTGGAGCAGGGAGATGAAACTGGGAATGGTATGAAGCGATACAATTCTTGGTATATTCCCAAGGTTGCCGAGGGACCAGGTATGGGATATAACACAAAATGTAGAACCAAGGATGATACCAAGGTTTTTAGCCTAGAAACTGGAATAATAGGGTTGTCATAAAGTCAGATGCGGCAGACTGCAAAATGAACAAGTGTGTTCGAGAGACAGACCAGAAGTCAAATTTTTTACGTTTCAGTCTAAGATGGCAACTGGGCATTATTTTTGTACTGTATAATATTCCATAAAGTGAACGTAATGTAATTTATTTAGCCATTTCATTGATGCTCACCATTCAGGTTGTTTTCAGACTTTTGGAAGTATAAACATCACTGCAGTTCTTCCAAGGCTTGATTCTTGCAGGCCAATTCTCAGCTTAAATGTTACCTCTTCAAAGGGCTTTTCCACCCACGATCACCCAGTCTAAAGCTATCCCATTGTCCCATTTAGAATCTCTGCATAGCATTTATCTCTACCTACGATTTTTCCTTGTGCGTTTATTATCAACGTCTCTCCTTTAAAATGTAAGCTTTATAAGAACAGGGTCCTTGGTTGCTTTTCATGATTGGCACAAAGCGAAAAAAAAAAAATAAAGTTGACATCCAGTTGAGTGTGACTCATGGGCAACCTCATGTATGTCAGAGTAGAACTGTGCTCCGTAAGATTTCCAATGGCTTATTTTTAGAAGTAGATCACCAGGCCTTTCTTCCATGGTATCTCTGGATTGACTTGCATCTCTAACCGTTGGTTAGCAGCTGAGCTTATTAGCTGTTTGCATCAGCCAGGGACTCCTGTCATGGAGTAGTCACTCAATAAATATCTGCTGAGAGAATAAATATTATGTACACAGGTCCTCAAGCACTTGTGCTTTTGTTTATCTAGGATAGATTTCCCAAAAGCGATATTGCCGTGTCAAAGTGTATTTTTAATTGTACTGACAATACCAGATTGATTTCCTAAAAGGTTATTACAATCCATTCTTCCACCAATGATATTTAAAAGTGATCATTTCCCTGTATCAATACAAGCATTGGGTGATTTTATACTTGGATATTTTTGCTTCTGCATTGACTTCTTATATTTCACTCTCTCTGCTTCTAATGGCTCCAAGTAGAAATAATTTATTTCTGCATAAATTCACATGCAGTTAATGAACTCCTAAGACAGACAGAAAACAAGTTGTTTAGATCTCTTTGAGATTGTCTTAAAGACTGTATTCACTTTCCACTTCAAGGATTGTTTGATGTTGTGAGTACAGGTAGTTTAGGATACAATTAACTCATCAGCCCATTTCTTCCTAGTGCCTGGAAACCTGAAACCACTGAGAGTGTAAGGCTTTTCCCATTAAAACTCCTGATGGGTTTTTTCAGAGAGATTTATTAGATGAAGTCCTGTAAATCTGTATTTTAAAATGCATGCTTGGATCATTCTAGAAGAAAAATGTGAATAACTATATAATTAGTGTAATAAATGTTGGGTCCATGTTGAAAATAATTGATTTCTGCATAAAATCTATGAGGCTGTGGAGTCTTCCCGCTAAAACAGATTATCTGCATCTCTCTTCAGGAGAGGTAGACATTGATTCCCCCACACCCCTAAAGTAGTCTTTTCAAGATCTTCACCCACATCATTCATCTGGAAGCAAGCTTTTCTTTTGTTCCTCGACTGCTACTTACCCCCATTGTTTGGTTTGAATCTCTTGCTTTCACTCAACTGTGATATTCTCTTCCCACGGTAGGAGTTAGTGAATGTGTTTAAAGCAAGAGTACAAGAAATCTGAGATTCTGAGTTCAGTTACCTCTTTTGATCTGAACCTGCCAACAGAGAAAGAAAGCCTTGCCCTAGAGCTGATGCCCTGAATTCAGATTTCTAGCATCCTAAACTGTAAGAAAATTAATTTCTATTTGTTAAAACCACCCACTTGTGATGTGCCTGTTACAGCAGCACTAGATAACTAAGTAATATAAGGCTTATGTTTCACACTACCTTTCAAAATCCAAAATAATTGGACTTCTGAAACCCAAAGTTTTGGGGGAAGAGCTTATAGACCTCTGAATAAATCTTTGTGAGTACTGATTGTATAAACAATTACAATATCTCATGGGTATAAAAATATGGAGAAAATTAAAGTATACAACAGTGGTATATCATTAGGGGAGTAGATAAGTGACGTTAATGTGTTCTAAAGTCTTTTCAATTACTGGGAGAATATGTATCAAGGAGAACTCAATAATAGAAAATGAATGTAAAATTTTCAAGCTAACAGAGGTAAAAATAAAATATAAAAATCCCTAACAAACCTAGAAGGCAAGAAAATGAGTAAAATAAAAATAAAAGAGAGTAAAATAAACATAGAACAGACAAGGAAAATGTAAAATACGTAAAAAATAATTATATTAAATGTAATGGCAGTAAGTGGTCCAGGTAGAAGTAAAAAAATATCAGAATGAATAAAAGAAAGAACAAAAACAATAACTTAACCACTATATGCTGCTTGTAAGAGAGACATTCAACCCCTAAAGATATAGAAAGGTTGAAAATAAAAGGATAAGAAAAGAAATGCTGATATGGCTATATTAATAACAGAAATAATAGACTTTAAGACAAAATTTTACTAGCAATAAAGTAGTCATAAAAAAAAATAGATAATGCTAAAAGGTTTAATCCACCAGGAAGACAACAATTTTACATTTCCATGCATTTAATAACAAATCCTCAAAATATATAAGGCAAAAATGGATGGAACTATAGGAGAAACAGACAAATTTATAAAATTGATGGGACAATTTTAACGTGCCTCTCAGTAACTGATAGAATAGTCAAATAGAACATTAATAAGGAAGTAGAAAATACGAACAATATTATATCACATAACCTAGTAGACATAAACACTATGTCCAAGAACTGCAGAACACATATTCTTTTCAAGCACACAGAGAATATTCATAAAAATTGGTCATAAATGAGTCATAGAACAAGTTGGAAAACATTCAAAGATTTAAAATTAGTAGATTATACTCTGTAACCACATGCAATTATTCTAACAATCAATAACTCATATTTAGATATTAAGAAACATACTACTAAATAGACTATTCATTAAAGAAAAGATCATAATGAATATTGCAGTATATTTTAATGGACTGTCAAGGATACCACACATCAAAAATTGTGAGACGTTGCTAAAAGAATAACAAAACCTAAACCCACTGCCATTGAGTTGGTTCCGACTCATAGTGACCCTACAGGACAGAGTAGAGCTGCTCCATAGGGTTTTCGAGGCTGTAAATCTTTAGGGAAGCCAGCTGCACATCTTTCTTCTGTAGAGAGACTGGTGGGTTTGAAACAGAGGTGCTTTGTTTAGCAGCCAAGTACTTAACCACTGCATCACCAGGGCTCCTGTGCTAAAAGAATAGAAGAAAATATGTAGTTTTAAGTGTATATGGTAGAAAAGAAGAAAGCCTGAATATTAATAAGCTCCAAGCCAAGGTATTTTCAGTCGCCTCAGATCCATGTGAAAGCTGTGTAATGAAAAAAGAAAACAGAAGGAGAATTGATGCATTTGATTTGTGGTGTTGGTGAAGAATAGTGACTATACCATGGGCTATCAAAAGAACAAAAAACTTAGTCTTAGAAGAAATATAACCAAAATGCTCCCTAGAAGCAAGGATGTCAAGACATCATCTTGCTTGCTTTGGACACCTCCTCAGGAAAGACCAATCACTAAGCAAGGACATCATGTTTGGTAAAGTAGAGGGTCAGCAAAAATGAGGGAAACCCTCAATGAGATGGATTGACACAATAGTCACAATAGACTCAAATATATCAAAGATCATGAAGATGGCATAGGACCTGGCAATGTTCTGTTCTCTTATACATAAAGTCACCATGAGTCAGAGTCAACTAGATAGCAACTAACAAGACTAACAACAACCAAAAAAAAAAAAAAAAATCTGTTGCTGTTGAGTCTATGTCAACTCATGGTGACCCTAGGGTTTTATCAACTGCAATTGTTGGAGAAGCAGATCACCAGGCCTTTCTACCACAGTGCCACTGAGTGAGTTTGAATTGCCACTGTTTAGAAGTCGAGTATAAACCACTTGCATCATCCAGCAACCTTACAACAACAATCATCCATATATAAAAAAAATTAGAAACAGAATAACAAACTCAAAACAGAGAGGATAACAACATATTTTAATAAAAGAGATTAGAAATACACAATAGAGAGAATCAACAAACGTTGGTTCTTTGAAATACTACCCAAATTGATAAACTGTTGGTGAGAATGATTAAGAAAAAGAGATAAGACACAAACAATAAGAACCATAGGAAAAAAACCACCATAAATCCTGGAAATATTAAAACAATAAGAGCATATTCTAAACAACTTTATGCCAGTAATTTAAAATTTAAAAAATCTTTCTAAATTGACATAAAAGAAATAAAAAAGGGAAAAAAAACTTAACTATTCTACATTTATTAATTGATTCTGTAATTAAAAGCTTTCCTACAAAGTGAACTCCCAGTCCAATGGTTTCACTGGAAAGTTCTTCCAAACATTTCAGGAAAAATAAATAAATGATTTTAATCTTAGATAAACTCTTTAAAAGAATAGAAAAAGGGATATACTTCCCCAACACATCTTATTAAGCTAGAAAGTATGAGAAGAGAAATAAAAGTGGCAGATTAATCTCACTCAAGAACATAAACACAAAAATTCTATATTAAATACTATTAGAAAATGGATTCCAGTAAAATGTATCTAAAATAATACAACCATGACCAACTTGGGTTCATCTCAGTAATGCAAGGTTATTTGTCCTTAGAAAACCAATCAATTTGCAATTCACCATATTACTATATTAAAGGAGAAAAATCATATGATCACATTAATAGATCAGGAAAAAATATTTGATAAAATTTAACATTCAGTCATGATAAAAACTCTTTGTAAACAAGGAATAGAAGTTGGTATTCTTAATCCGATGAAAGATACCTATTGAAAAGCACGGTAAACGTCATTCTCAATGGTGAAATGTTGAATTTTTTTCTTTGAGATTGGGAGGAATTCAAGTATTCCCAATGTCATCACTTTCACTCAACATTGCACCTGATATCCTTGCCAGTGTATTAAGTTAAGAAATAGAAGGCACATGGATTAGAAATAAATAAACAAAACTGCTTTATATATAATTTGATTGCATGAATAAACAGTGCAAAATAATTTTCATAAACATTATTAGAAATAATAAACAAATTCAGAATTTGGCAGCTTTGCTGGATACAAAAATCAATATACAAAAACTGATTGTCTGTTTACCAGCATTAAATACCATGAAAATAAAAATTTTAAAAGGACACCATTTAGAACAGCTTTTAAAAAAATAAACAACTAGGGTCAAATACAAGAAAAGGTGTGCAAAATCTCTATTGAGAAAATTTAATAACTAGCAAAATAAATGAGGGGATATACCATACACATGGATTGGAAAACTCACTATACTAAAAATATAAATTATCTCCAAAATGTTTTATAGATTCAGTGAAATCTCCATCAAAATCCTAATAGTTTTTATGTATGTATGTGTGTACCTGTGTAACTTGACAAGTTTATCGTAAAATGTAATGGGAATGGAAATGACCAAGAATATCCAAAATAATTTTGTAGAAGAAGGACAAGGTGGGAGCATTTGCAGTACTAGATATCAAGACTTCTTAAGAAGCCACAGTAACTTAGAAAGTTTTGTATTAGCAATAGACAAATAGACCAATGTACCAGAAGAGATATTCACGCATATATGACTACGTGGTTTATTACGCAAAGTGAAAGGGCCAGGATCCAAATAGAAAACAGGCTTTTCACAAAAGAAGTACAAATGGCCAACGAACACATGAAAAGGTCCTTAACTTCATAAGTAAACTGGAAAATGCAAATTAAAAGCATGATAAGATGCTACCTAACTTTTGCCAATATGTCTAAAATAAACAATTCTTACAATAGTAAATGTTGACAAGGAATTTATGGATACATTTACATACTGTTGGTTAGAGTATGAATTGGAACAACAATTGGGAACTCATTTTGGTATTATGTATTAAAGTTGAAAACACATATCCTATGACCTAACAATTCCACATATGATGTGGGAAAATATCTTGATGCAATAATAGACTACAAGTACACTATCAGGCATGCTATCCCAGAACTCTTGGGAAACAAAGATTAACAGACCATGTTACTGCTGTTGTTAGGTGCCTGTCTCAGTCACCTAGTGCTGCTATAACAGAAGTACCACAAGTGGATGGCTTTAACAAAGAGCCTAGTCAGCTAGAAGTCTAAATTCAGGGTGTCAGCTCCAGGGGAAAGGTTTCTCTGTCGGCTCTGGAGGAGGGTCCTTCTCATCAATCTTCCCCTGGACTAGGAGCTTCTCTGCTCAGGAACCTGGGTCCAAAGGATGTGCTCTGCTCCAGGTGCTTCTTTCTTGATGGTATGAGGTTGCCATGTCTCTCTGCTCGCTTCTCTCTTTTATATCTCAAAAGAGATTGGCTTAAGACACAATCTAATCTTGTAGATCTCATCAATATAACTGCCACTAATCCATCTAATTACCTCACAGTGCTAGAACTTACAACATATAGGAAAATCACATCAGATGACAAAATGGTAGACAATCATACAATACTGGGAATCATGAGACCTAGCCATGTTATCAGACATTTTTGGGGGATACAATTCAATCCATGACAGTGCCATTGAGTCGGTTCGGACTCATAGTGGCCCTATGTACAACAGAATGAAATACCCCCCTGTTCTGTGACATTCTCACAATTGTTGCTGTGCTTGAACCCATTGTCGCAGCCACAGTGTCAATCTATCTCGTTGAGGGTCTTCCTCTTTTTTGATGACCTTCTGCTTTACCAAGCATGATGTCCTTCTCCAGGGACTGGTCCCTCCTGATAACATATCCAAAGTATGTGAGATGAAGTGTTGCCATCCTTGCTTCTACAGGGCGTTCTGGCTGTACAGATGTGTTAGTTCTTCTGGCAGTCCACGTTAGTTCTTCTGGCAGTCCAATATTCTTCACCAACACCATAATTCAAAGGCATCAACTTTTCTTCAGTCTTCCTTATTCATTGTTCAGCTTTCATATGCATATGAATAATGACACTACTAAAAATCATAGAATTGCACACTTAAAATGGCCAAATTGCATGGTATTGAATTATATCTCCACAATACTGTTAATATTAAAAAAAAAAAAAAACCTATAGTGCTAAGGGATGCATGCTTAAGTTGTAAAATTATTAAAAAAAAAAAAAACCAAGAAAGTAATTACTATAAAATTCAGAGTAGAAATTTCTCCTGGGGGAGAAAAAGGATTAAGTTAGAGAACTAATAAAAGTGAAAGAAGGTGATTCTGGAGAGATGTTGATTTCTATGTCTTAATGCAGGTGATGGTTTCACACATGTTCATTTTACAATAACCTATTAAGCTATCAATGTATGTTTTAAATATATTTCTGTATTTGTGTTACATTTCCCAATAAAAATGAAATACAAAATAAAAATTCATGCAAAAAAGTGAATTGGAAAGATAAGGCTAGGACTGAGATCAATCTATCAGACAATCAGAAATTCAGACACACCTGTGCTGCTCAGGAATGGAGGCTCTAGGACTCTTGGTCACAGTCAGCCCTGCAGGTTCTGTGGAACCTCCTTTGGCTCTGGTTGGGTTGGGATCAAATCCTCTAGCCTCTGAACAGTAAGAGAAGACCATTACCTGAGACAAAATATGACGCATACATTTGTTTTATCTTTTTTTTTAACTTTCTTATGGTTCAGCAGAGCACAAGTGTGATCTAATAATGATGATAGTGATGACAATGATAATGACGAAGATAAAGGCTAGCATTCATTCTCACATACTCTGAGGCACACACTATACTTGAATTCATCTCATTTAATCATAGATGCAATCACATGAAGTAATTAATAATGTTCTTCCCAGTTTTTTTAGCTTAAGAAACAGAGTATCCAAAATTTCTAATGACTTACATAAGTTCAACCAGTTAGGAAGTGGCAGAGCAGTGATTGAAATTTAATGTGTTTCCAGAGTCTGTCTCTTAGCCTCTACTTTACACTTGAGTAATAATTTAAAATTATAACTTTATTATATCAATTCATATTGGGTTTTGTTCTTGTGCACTGCTTGAGGGAGATAGGGTAGGCATTATTAATCTCAGTATAAGAGAAAGAAAGGGAGGCTTACAAGCATTAAGTGACATACAGAGACACTGCTAGGATGTGATGGGGCTTATTCAAATTGAAGTCTCCAGTCTGCAGGTCTACATGCTTCTTTGGCACCTCAGGAGATTCCATTGGTAATTAGGTACCCAGGACACATTTCTATTAGCTTTTTAATTTATTTTTAAATGTTTTTCACCATGGAATTATGGAAGACAAACCAAAATGCACACATGTATTTCCTCCTGAACCAAGTGAGAATGCTTTAATTGGCTTGTTTAGCCGCAGATTCTTCTAAACTGAACTTTCTGCACTGCAAACCAAATTTCCAACTTGTTTCTTCGAAATGCCTGTTCCTTCCTAGCCTCCTAAGCCTCTGTGGGATAGAGCAATGGGAGGACTAAATCCTCTGGAGATACTTCTCCAAGTCTCCCTTGTCCTCCCTCACAAATGCTGGAACCTCATTAACACCATCAGCAGGGACTCACTCATTTCTTCTCTTTTAACTACAGGAAACTCACCAGTTTCTGGGGCTCCTCATCAGCCAAATGATAGAATACTTTGACAGTCCTTTCTTTGGCACCTTGTTATAGTTAGATATATTTGCATCTCCTGATTGTTCACATCCCTCAAGAGCAATGTGAGTTGATAGCAATGGACCCTGGTTTGCCTGCTTTCCTTCACAGAATGTCAGAACTGAAAAGGGACCAATTTTTAAGAACTGTTTTCTCTTTTAAGTGAGGAAATAAGGGCTCAGGAGGGAAACAACCTGCTGAGACAGGATTAGAAGCCAAATCTTCTGATTCTTAGGTCTATACTCTTTCTACAGTTCTATGTTGCATGAGCTTATATTACAAGATCAACTACATCTTAGTGCTTTCGTTATCTAGACAATAGGGGTTTCAGTTATCCTATTAAAAAAAAAAATTTTTTTTTTTACCCTATTAGAGGAGCACAATTTAGCCATTTTGAAAACAGTTTCAAAAATTTAAACAATTCCACTCTTAGCCATATTAGAAGGAGCACAATTTAGCTGTTTTGAAAACAGTTTCAAAAATTTAAACAATTCCACTCTTAGCCATATACCCAAGAGACTTGAAAGTAGCAATGCAAACAGACACATGCACACCAATGCTCATCGCAGCTGATTCACAATAGCCAAAGGTAGAAACAACCCAATGTTCACTAACAGATAAATAGGTAAACAAAATGTGGTATATACATGCAATGGGATATTACTCAGGGAAATGAAGTCCTGATACCTGGGTGAACCTTGAAACATTATGCTGAGTGAAGTTAGTCAATCTCCAAAGAACAAATATTGAATGATTTCATTAATGTGAAATACCTAGAATAAACAAATGTATTAGAGTTTAATAGTGGTTACCAGGTACAGTGTAATGGATCATATTTGTGTGGTCTTTCTTGCTTGCCATGGTCTTAAAACTTCCACCCAAGTATTTGGGTGGGACTGTGCAAATAAGGTAATTGTGGCCTGCCAAGGGGGTTGGTCAGTTTTGTCATCCAGTTAGGCTTAAAAGAGAGCCAATTCCAGAGTAGACAGAGGATCCCTCCACTATGAAGAAAGGAGAGCCAAGAGCGGAGTGTGTTGTTTGGACCCGGGATCACCGCACTGAGAAACTCCTGGAACCAGGGGACTGAGAGAGTGAGAGAAAGAGACACAGAGAGAAAGAGAGCTGTAACACTGAAGATGGCAAGAAGCAATGGCAGAGAAACGGTGGCAGGGGAGACTGGCAGGAGACTGCAAAGTGGGGATCGCAGCCCACAGAGCAAGAAAGCTGAGTATATTTGGGCCAAGGCTTATTGGCCGAATGGGGTGCCTCTGGGCCCTTATTGGCAGAGGCTAAAAGAACTTTGTAACACTTGCCTGAGCAGGATAGAGGCCGAGGGGCCTGAGAGAGGGGTGCCTGTGGCATGGCTGGGATGAAGCTGTCCTGATAGAGGAACTGTATCCTGAGTGTTCCTGAACCTGGATTCTAACCTGTTACTTCCCTAATAAACCCCATAATCATGAGTATTGTCTGTGAGTTCTGTGTGGCTATTGCAATGACTTATCAAACCCAGCAGAGAAGTACAGAGTGCTGTGGGAGGAAGGATTGGTGTCAGAATTAGTAAAAATGGTGGAGGGATAAGGTATGCCTGACCTCTGACTCATGGAAATCAGCCTTGGGGTGTTGATCTTGACTCTCCTTTCCCCTTGTGAAGTTAGAGGAGGTCAGATGCTGCCCCCATGCCATTCTCACATCAGGGGAGAGAGAGAGGGGAAAAATGGTGAATCACTGTTAAGGTAACACTTTTTTGTTTATGAGGGTGGAAAATCTGGCAATGGATGTTGGTGATAGTTGCGCAACATGAGATATAATTGGTTTTATTGAATCGTACACATGAAAAATGTATTAGCAAATGTGTTCTCTATAGTTCTAAAACAAAACAAAACAAAAACCCAAACCCATTGCCATCAAGTTGATTCTGACTCATAGTGACCCTACAGGACAGAGTAGAACTGTCCCATAAGGATTCCAAGGAGCGCCTGGTGGATTTGAACTGCCGGCCTCTTTGTTAGCAGCTGGAGCTCTTAACCACTATGCCAGCAGGGTTTCCTCTATAGTTCTACAAAAATAAAAAATAAACATAGAACTTCCTTATTACCCAGCAATTCCATTCTTAGGTATGTACCCAAAAGAATTAAATCCAGGGACTCAAACAGGGGTTCTACAGCAATGTTCATTGCAACATTATTCATAATAGGCAAAAAATGAAGATAACCCAAGTGCCCATCAACAGATGAATGGACAAACAAAATATAGTATATATATACAATGGAATATTATTCAGCCATAAAGAGCACCTCTGATACATGCTACAACATGGATTAATCTTGAAAACATTATGCTGAGTAAAATAAGTCAGACATAAAAGGATAAATACTGTATGATTCTATTTATACGAAATATCCAGAATAGGCAAATGTAGAGAAACCAAAGCTCATTAGTAGTTATCATGAGTGGGTGGGAGGGAGAAGTTGGGGGGGGTATTGTTTAAGGGACACTGAGTTTCTGTTAAAGTTGATTAAAAATTTAGAAATGGATAATGGTGATTGTTGGGGAACATGATGAATTCACCCTCTCCTCACTTATTCACATGGTTAGGTACCAAAGACCAGGTTATTATACAAAATTGGCATTATGTGATAATGGAGGATGACTACATCATTACATAACTGCCAAATTACATCATTACAACACTGCCAAACCACTGAGAATAATGGTGCTGCCAAGTTAACATGTAACCTTAGCCATCACAGCCAGCTTTACTCTCACCTCACACCTCAGCATTTGTCACTGCCAGACATACATCGTTAATGCACCAAATAGCTGGATAGTAGATTTTTTACTATTGTTGTAAATGTGAAATGCCAGATAATGAGATAGTCTATAAGTGAGGAGAAGGTGTATAATTAATATCACTGAATTGTACATATAAAAATGGTTGAAATGTTTTGGTACATATATTTAACCACAACAAAATTAAAAAAAAAATAATACCAAAAAAAAAAAGGAGCACAGTTGAGGGTTGTCTAGAGAATAAATTAGGATTATTCTGGATTGCTAAAATTTAAAGCAGCAGCAAAGGCTAATGATAAAAATATACGGTAGTTCCCCCTTATCCACAGGGAATACATTCCAAGAACCCCAGTAGATGCCTGAAGCTATGGATAGTACTGAACCTATATATTCTATGTTTTTTCCTATACACACATACCTATAATGAAGTTTAATTCAAAAATTAGGCACAGTAAGAGATTAATAACAATAACTAATAACAAAATAGAACAATTATAACAACATACTGTAATAAAAGTTATGTGACATGAAGAAAGGTGAATGATACAGGCGTTGTGACCTAGCATTAGCCTACTTTTTATGAACTGTGGTTGACTGCAGGTAACTGAAACCACTCAGAGCAAAACCATGGATAAGGGGGGACTGCTGTAGTTGTAAGAAGAAAGCAAAGAAATAAGAATAGGTTGGGCAGGTGACTCTCAGGATTATGAGATAAAAAAATGAATAATATATCAATAAAAAAACTTTTAAATCTACATGCATTGTTGTTGTTAGCTGCCACGGAGTCCGCCCTCTATTTGTGGTAACCCCATTTGCTACAGAGTAGAATTGCTCCATAGGGTTTTCTTGGCTGTAATCTTTGTGGAAGCAGATTACTAAGCCTTTCTTCCATGGAGCCACTAACCCACTGCCATCGAGTCGATTCCGACTCACAGCGACCCTATAGGACAGAGTAGAACTGCCCCATAGAGCTTCCAAGAAGCGCCTGTCGGATTCGAACTGCCAACCTTTTGGTTAGCAGCCGTAGGGCTTAACCACTACTCCACCAGGGTTTCCATGGAGCCACTAGGTGGTTTAAAACTGCTAACCTTTAGGTTAGCAGTTGATCGCAAACAGCTAGTGTCACCCAGGCTCCTCTCCTAAATGCATACACCTTGAATTTTGGAATATTATTAGTCATTGTGAAAAACAGTGCAAAGAATCCTTTGACACAAGTTACTCCTCACAGCATACCTACCCTAGAAGTGAGAAAACCTGGTTGTATGGGATTACCCAGGTATCCTGATTTGTTGGTGGAAAAACATCTGGACTTGGTGCCAGCAGGCATGCGTTCTGAAAAACCGAGATTTAATTTTCATGGAACCCAAATTTCACCCAAGCTGTCACCCTGAGATGACTTTTGAACCTTGAGCTGTGGGCAAACTGGTTTTCTAGAAGTTAACTTTAAGTCAAATTATAGTCTAGCCTTGGCATTTGGCATTTTGTTCTTTTAAAAGAATTATCTATGTGCAGTGTCAACGATAGAAACTCCAAAGATCAGACTAGAGCTATGTTTTCAGGTAAATCACTAATTATTTTAATTGTTCTTAAAGACAATGCTGTAGAGAATCTTTCATGACTATAAATTTTTTTTTTTATAAGTTCTATTTTGACTCTTTTCCCATGGCAATGTCAGTAAAATGGCGTATAAGAATCTTTGAGAGTTGTTTCCTGTTTGGAACATTTAGATTCCCTCATAGACATGTTACCCGGATTTACAAGTCATATATTAAATAAATTTCAGTCAGTTGCTATTATTGGCTCATTATACTTTTTGTTTTAACAGTTCTAATTCTGAACTCAACAGTGTTTAGCAGAGATGCTTCATCTTTCTGACCCTCAGTTTCCCAGTGGTAAAATGAGGAAAAGAGAGAGGATGTGTAGTTTCTCAAATATTAATGTGCATAAGAATCACATAGGGAGCTTAATAAAATACAGATTCCAGGGAGCCATTCCCAGAGGTTCTGATTCATTGACTGGAGGTAGAGCCCTTGAGTCTGTGATGTATCAACTTCCTTAAAAAAAAAAAAAAGAAAAACCCGTTGTCATCGAGTCAATTCCAACCCATAGCAACCCTGTAGGACAGAGTAGAACTGCCACATAGGGCTTCCAGGGAGCACCTGGTGGATTCATACTGCTGACCTTTTGGTTAGCAGCCAAACTCCTAACCACTATGCCACTAGGGTCTCCATCAACTTCCTTAGGGGATTCTAAAAGAGGTGCTTCTAAGACCACACCTAGAAAAACAAACATGCAAAATACTGGGAAAACAGATCCAACGAGGGCTAACGTTTTGTAACATCTGCTTCCTACCAGTTTGAACCTAACAGGTATTGAAATTCTCTGCCATTTAACAGCAGTTTCAGAACATTACCTGTTGGCTGCCTTGGGTCCTAATGCCGTACATTCGATTTATGCGTCAAGCCGGGGACATTTGTAGAAGCCAATGCAGTCCAGCAGGAAGGAGCAGGAGTCTGGATTCCAAGGCAAAGTATTAGCCTATTTGGCCATGACTTCATTTCCCTTGACTCCCCAGGTAGATGTTAAAGGTTTCCTGGTGCTTTCAAAATAGTTATACAAGGGAAGGCCCTTCCAATTTTTTTTAATTAAGCAAGCTTTAACCTTCAAGACTATAATTACTCTTGACATCTAACTTATTGCTTAATCAAAACATGGTGAGATATGAGATTTTACTTCTGGGAAAAATAGAGAGTCATGATAATTTCTATCTTTTTAAAGACTCTCTTTTATCTGAAAGGTATGGGCTAGGTTTGTCATAGAATTATACCCCATCTCAGGGAGGAGGGATCAAGCAGACACCAAAGTGAAAAAAAAAAAAAAAAAATTTTTTTTTTTTAAAGTGAAAGTGAGTCATAATTCTGAAACAACTACAGCCTATGAAATTATCAGGCAGAGAGAGAGAGAGATGAAAAAAGGAACTAACTCATTTTGCTGAGTTATGTCAAAAGAAAAAAAAAAAACAATGAAAAATTAAGAATGATGGCAATTCAATGAGCAACTGAATGGAAATAATTATTTCCCGTCATTTTAAAAAAAAGATAAAAAATGATGCCAATTTTCTTTCTTTATGTGCTGTTTTTCATGGCTTTTAAAGCCTCCCTGCATCTGCAAGAAAAGAAAAAAAAATTGAGGAAGCCTTTTTTTGAAAGTCGTTGATGGTTTTAAATGATAATATATTTAAAAAGAATTTAAAAAGTCAACCTATTTTCCTTTCCCTATATTCAGAAGGAGGCTTGTAAAAAAAAAAAAAATGAAATATGATCTTTCTAGATCATTCTGGTAACTTGGAAAATGTTTAGAAGAAGTAATTACTGAACCGTTGAATCTATTTGGATATTACAGTGACTTAACTAGATAACAGAACAGGACTCAGATTCACTGAAGAATCATCATCTTTCTGGCCTAATTGGCTGGAATGCCTCAGCATAAAGTTTGTAATGATGAGATCATGGAATCCTAACATGTTGGAGTGGAAAGGGCCTTAAACCAAAAACAAACCCATTGCCATTGAGTTGATTCCGACTCATGGTGACCCTAAAGGACAGAGCAGACCTTCCCTATAGGGTTTCCAAGAAGCTCCTAGTGGGTTTAAACTGCTGACCTTTCGGTTAGCAGCCATAGCTTTTAACCACTACACCACCAGGGTTTCCAGAAAGGACCTTAACCCATTGACCCATTGCCATGGAGTCAATTCTGACTCATAGGCAATCCTGTAGGACAGAGGTGAACTGCCCTATAGTTCTACTGCCCCACAGAACTGCGCCTGGCAGATTTGAACTGTCAACCCTTTGATTAACAGCCATAGCACTTAGTCGCTACACCACCAGGCTTTATTCCAAATCTTTCTTTTTATAGATACGGAGGCTGAGGCTGAGGAAAGGACCCAGTAAGCATAGTAGATAGGAGGCAGAACCAGGAGATGAACTCAACACTTCATGGCTCCCCTCCTCCAAACTAGTGCCCTTCACTTCAGGAATGAGATAAAGTCAAAATACTAGAAAATTAACATACGCATTAAGATGTTTTTCTATTTAAGCATGTGTGTGTGTGTGTATCCGCAGTATCTGAGTCATGCCTTCTTTCATTTAACATTGTCCCATAAGAATTTTCCAATGCCACCGGATATTCTTGGAAGAGAAATGATTTGGCAGGATTGCTTCCTACTTTATCACTTACTTATTGGATATTTAATTTTTAATAGTTATTTAAAATTTCTAATAGCAACGGACACCTGTTTATACAAATCTGAGTTTGTGTTACTGCTTATTTCCTTAATATTAATTCCTGGACTCAAAATATCTGCGTCAAAGGGTAAGTCATTTTTAGGCTTTTCATATATCTTCCTTTGGGTGTCTTCAAAGGAGACTAATAAACAGGATCCCTCTTCCTGACCTGGGTTCTGAACAACTGAGAATTAAGACAAAGAATAAGGCATATTGGAGTCAAGATGTCAAACCATTGCCGAGACTAGGGTAGAGAATTTATTTCAGGTTAGGAGTCCAATGGGTTTCTTAACTGAATCCCAAAATACAAAAACAAAAAGGAGTTGAGGGAGGCACGCATAGTTTCTTTTTCCCACATTTACCAGTCATGTAAATCACTCCACTTTCTCTCAGTGCAGTGAGAAAATAGGCAGAGAACAGCTAGGAGTCCCACATGTATTGAAATTCCCTCTACATAGAGGGGCCCATCAAGAGTGGGAAGAGGCCTCTCCCTCAAGAGACACTCAAAGTTCTGCTAGAGCAGTTTTCTTGAACTTGAGCGTGTTGTCAGAACCCCCTGAAGGGTTTGTTAAAGCACCAACCACCGGGCACCACTCCGAGAGTTTCTGATTCTGGAGGTCAAGAGTGGGGCCTGAGAATCTGCATTTCTAACAGATTTCCAAGTGCTGCTGCTGCTGCACTGGTGTGGGAACCACACTTTGAGAACTGCTGTGCTAAATATTTTATTGCTTTTTAATTCCCTAAGCGTGTGTGTGTGTGGTTAGGGCTAGGGATAGGGAGGGAGAGTAGGGAAAAAATCTTACCTTGTAAACTCCCTCTCCTTGCACAACACAAGCACTGTGTCTGAATTGTAATGGGTACATAGTAAACATTTGTTAGATTGAATTACTTCTACTTTGGGGAAATTTTATTAAATACTCAATATAGCAAAAACAGACCTGTCTTTCCAGAGGAAAAACATCAGAACTGACTCATATTTCTGCCAGAAAGGATTCCTCCTTAGGAGATCAGAAGCCGCCTTTGTCTGTCTTCCCTAGCCCCATGGCATTTAACATCGCCTCTGCTCCAACCACATTACTGAAGCCACGGAGCACAAAGTGGCTGGGACAAGGTGGCAGATTCAGGGCAATTTCTAGTTCCTAGATTGTTTTATTTATTTATTTTCATTTTTGATGCATGTAACAACAAGCACAAGAGAAAATGTGCTGGCTGTGTTTTCCAACCCGATAATAACTCTAAGGGTTCACGCTCCTCAGTCTGTCTGCTGGTTTTGTTATTGGGCGTAGCCAGATGATAAGCAAAGGAGTCTGGAGAGATTTTACCTTTGCTGTAGGCGCTGTATGATGGGGACCCGACCTGAAAAGTCCAGTCTACAGCAGCCACCAGTAATGATAATAGCGTTGTGTACCTGGAGTTGTGCTAAGAGCTTTACGTGCACAATTTTATTTAATGCTCGCAAGAACCATATGATGTTGTTATTATTGTTCCTCCCAGTTCGCCAATGAAGAGAATGAGGCAGACAGGTTAAATAACATGGCTGAGCTACACGGCTGGCAAGTGGTGGAGCCACAGTTTGACAGCAATATTTTCACTCTCAGCGACCAACTATATTGCATCTTGAGTGCATGAAGATCTATCCCAAGAAACAGAATTATTTAACCCACCTAGCCTATACAGCAGATAACTGGGGCAGAGAGAAGGCTGATGATTTTCCCAATATCATGCAGTGAGTTAGCAATAGAACCAGGACCTGAACAAAGTGTTCCATGTTCCCTGACTCAATGTCAATGGCTTTCTTAGTTACCATGTTCTTCTATTAAAGTATCATTTTGGCTCTCTTTTTCTGTCTCCCTCTCTCTTTCTCATGCACACAAACGTAAGTATATTCTTTCTCCATGACAACCGAGCATCTTTTCACTGTCCCTCTCATGACTCAACTGAGATGACTCGTGCCCCATCTATGCTTATTTATCCTGCAAGTCCACTTACATTCCCTCCTCTCCCTATCAGCCCAGTGGGCCTTGGCTATTTGTCCGGTTATTCTCGTTTTAATTTCTCCCCATGCCATTTACCCTGGTATTAAGTCTGATTCACCAGAAACTTTAGAACAAAGGACAACCTTGCCTAACTCCTGACGAATTGATGCTGTGAAAACCTGCATGATTTATTCACTCTTCTTCATTCTACATGATTATTAAGGACCCTGAAATTAACTTGTCAGGGCCTTCATCACATGGCCAAACAAATGACAACATGAGTCAGACAATGATTGCAATCAGTACACTCACTAATCTTCTCATTCAGACCTGAAGCAAACCTGGACACGAGTAAGCTCCACAGGCTTAATAATCACATCTTCCAAGATAAAGCAACTACACAAATTAAAAGAAATTGCTGTGCTATTATATCCTGAAAACATTATGTCATCCCTTTACATGAATATCTTGTGGAAAATGAGAATTCCATAGCCTATACTGGGTGACCTGGGAGAGTAATATAGTGATTATGATGTTGAGAACAAATAATATCTTAAATGAGTCACTGTTTTGGCCAGCGGGTAGAAAAAATGAATCCTGAGCAAGGATGAGGGCTTTATACCCATTCCATTTCCCACCAAACTCTTTTTACTCCAGGAGAAAAAAAAAAAAAAAAAAAAGCTCTCACCTTTTAAAGGATAAACCAGGCTTCACATCTACTGGTACCTTCACAATGTACAGTTAACATAAAGGAAAACAGGTCAGTTATGCTGTGTAAACCAGATGCCATTTAGTCAGTTTGGATTCATGATGATCCCACGCGTGTCGGAGTAGAACTGTGTTCCATAGGGTTTTCAGTGGCTGATTTTTTAGAAGTCAATTGCCAGACCTTTCTTCTGAGGCAACTTTGGGTGGACTTGAACCCCCAACATTTCAGTTAGCAGCTGAGTATGTTAACCACTTACACTACACAGAGACTCCTATTCTATGGCCACTGGGCAGGTAATCCAGGAATCCTAACTGAGGGTGAGGACTTTATATCCATTTCATTTCCCACCGAACTCAAATCAAAATAAAATGTCTTTCGTCTCCTTCTGGATTATTCTACCTACTAACACTGATACTTCCTCCTTTACCCTTATTATCTATTATAGAGACTCTGGATTTCATTAAACCTAGAATCGGGGAGCTATCAATCCTCTGGAGCAATGGTTTCCAAAATATGGTCCAAGAATGGATGTTGGTGCATGATGATTTCACTAGTCATGCAGGAATGGATAAATACATCTGAAAAATGTGTAGGTTGCCAAAGTTGTCACTCCCTAATCTCCTTCACGTGATCTCCCTTGGGATTTGTCTACTTCCTCGCCAAAACCTTCCCATCACGAAGTACGGGATGGCATACAACAGGCATTCATTACTTATTTCTTGAACAAATGCATGGAAGTAGTGCCCTGTTTCAGGAGAGGCTGTTCTGTATTCTGTGATGATGTCTTTTTCTGGTGTTAAACTATCTTTTCTTTTAGGAAATAATGGTGATACATAGAAGGTATTTCTAATGCGCCTCCTTGGCAAAATATAAGACCAATGATCCTATCTTAATTTTGCTTTTTAAAATTTCACTGGGTTAAGAAAACAAAAATTTGGAAATCAGTGATGTAATCCTATCCCCTTATCTCAAAATGAGAAATCTCTGCCCACGGAGAGAAAATAATTTGCCTAAAATGTTGGTAGTCAGAATAATACCTGTCCCCCCTTTTTTACAGAAGTACAATTACAGGTTGATTCTGTGTTTTTTTTAATTATTTTTTGTTTGTTTTTTAATAGATCATTTTGGTCTCTGAAACAATATCGTGAACTCTTGATGATATGGATCATGCCATATTCTTCTTTTGTAGGCATAACAATGTTCATCGTTTGGGATGCTATCCATGATGCTCAAAATTTCCTTGAAAACTAAGTTAAGTGGGTGTCTTAGTTTCTTATTGCTACTCTAACAGAAATACCACAAGTAGGTGACTTTAACAAATAGAAATTGTCGTGGACTGAATTATGTCTCCCAAAAAATGTATGTATCAATTTTGTTGGGCCATGATTTCCTGTTTTGTATGGTTGTTCTCTATTTTGTGGTCGCAATTTTATGTTGGAGAGGATTAGGGTGGAATTGTAATTTTATGTTAAATAGGATTAGGGTGGGATTGTAACACCCTTACCAGGTTACATCCCTGATCCAATATAAAGGAAGTGTCCCTGGGGAAGCAAGCAGAGAGGGGGGACCTCACACCACCAAGAAGGGAGTGCCAGGAATAGAGCAAGTCCTTTGGACCTGGGGTTCCTGTGCTGAGATGCTCCGAGACCAAGGGAAGACTGATGGCAAGGACCTTCCTCCAAAGCCAACAGAGAGAGAAAGGCTTCCCCTGGAGTGGCATCCTGAATTTGGACTTCTAGCCTACTTGACTGTGAGAGAATAAACTTCTTTGCTAAAGCCGTCCACTTGTGGTATTCCTGTTATAGCAGTACTAGATGACTAAGACAGAAATCTATTTTCTTAAATTTGGGTGGCTAGAAGTCCAAATTCAGGACACTGGGTCCAGGGGAAGGCTTTCTTTCTTTGTTGGCTCTAGGGGAAGATCTTTGTCTCTTTTCAGCTTCTGTTCCTTGGTTCCTTGGCAATCTTCATGTGGAGTGGCATCTGTCATCCCCGTCTGTGCTTCCTTGTTTCTGTGCCTAATCTTCTCTTTTTACATCTCAAAACTGATTAGCTTAAGACATACCCTACAGTGTTATATCCTCATTACTGTAACAAAGAAAGTCCTATTCCCAAATGGGATTACAACCACAAGTATATTGTTAGTTGCCATTGAATGGATTCCGACTCATGGTGACTCCATGTGTGCAATGTAGAACTGCTCCATAAAATTTTCAAGGCTGTGACCTTTGAGAAGCAAATTACCAGAACTGTCTTTCAAGGCACCACTGGGTAGGGTTCTAACCACCAACCTTTTAGCTAGTAGTCAAACACTTAACCATTTGTGCCACCCAGGATCTACTTCCACATGTATTGGAGTTAGAATTTACAACACATATTTTAGGGAGACACGGTTCAATCCGTAACAGTGGTTATAGATAACAGCAAGGAGCTCCTATTAACCTTCATACTTGTTTCAGAGTATAAATGGGGTCAAAGGGAAAAAAATCTGAACCTGACATGTAAACCAAGTTGTATGATGAGCACCAAGCAAAGAAAGAAGTCGATTTATAACAGATCAATCTGTTCATAAAGGTGGAAGAAAATACAGTGCATTCACCTTGAACATGGGTTCTGAGACTAGGTTTAGGAAGGTGATTGATATGTCCTGCCTACCTGACCCTCAGAATAAAGAAAAAGGGCAAGAAGGGACATATTTTCTGCATCTCACTGGAGACTGTGATATTACAAGCAAGGATCACATTTCTAATATTTAAACAATGATAAAACATGTGTGTCTAACCATATAAAGTGAAATTAATTTTATTAATGATACACTGAAAATTAGATAGGATATGAAGAAGACTGAGACCAGAAAGATTTCCAGGGGTGAAGCCAGAATCAAGGAAAATGGCAAAGTGGTTAAGAGCTCGGCAACTAACCAGAAGGTTGGCAGTTCAAATCCATCAGCCACTCCTTGGAAATCCTATGGGGCAGTTCTACTCTGTCCTATAGGGTTGCTATGAGTTGGAAATGACTCCATGGCAACAGGTTTAGAGGGGAATTTGATGAGCTAATGAGGCCTGCCTATGAGTAAGAAATGAACTGGTGTGGACACTAAACCAGCTGTCACGAGAGCTCTGTCTTGTCTATTCATCTCAAAGAGTTTTTCTGCAATTCAAATTGTATAATCTGTGTGAAGACAATTTGAATGTCAGCAGTCTTATTACTGCAAATTTATGAGGACATTTTCTTTTTACTCCAGAAAAAACAAAAAAATTGCTCTCACCATCTAAAGGATAAACCAGGCTTCACATCTATTTGGTGCCTTCACAATGTAAACTTAACACAAAGGCAAACAGATCAGTTATTCTGTGGTTAAACCAGATGCCATCTAGTCAATTTGGATTCGTGATGACCCCATGTGTGTCAGAGTAGACTGTACTCCACAGGGTTTTCAATGGCTGATTTTTTGGAGGTAGATTTCCAGGACTTTCTTCTGAGGCAAATCTGGATGGACTCAAGCTTCCAAGTTTTCAGTTAGCAGCTGAGTATGTTAACCATTTACACTACACAGTGGCTCCTATTCTATGGCTGCTGGCCAGGTAACCCAGGACTAGGAAGAGAGAGCACTACGTTTACAGATAAGAGTGGCCTGGAGCTAATCCATTTGACCCACTGTTCTGAAACACACACGGGAGCTTCATCTTCCTCCTAACAATTACTAAGCCCCCGGTGAGCAGAGACCTGGAATGTGGTGCTCTGCCCCCGGAATGATAACAGTCTGTTGGGTATGGCTCTCCCCACCCCCGCCCCCAGGCAATGGCATCGAGGCAATTTCAGAAGGAGTGCTTCCTTTTCCATTATCTCTTTTCCCTTCTTGTTAAGAACAGGCTCTCCTCAGCTGACATTCTGCAGTGGGAGGAAGACAAGTGACATCCAAAGGCTCACAGCCAAGTGTTTGATTGGAACATTGATACTGAACATGTCTCCTCAGAGCTGCCATGCCGAAATTACCTACGCCCCCTTCCTTTCGGAGTAAGGGCATTTTGTGGTAAAAACCAAGTTCCCAGCCTGGCTCATCCTTCATGATCTAGCATATGGAAACATTAGGCCTGTGTTTAAATGCCAAAAGTATATCGATAATGAAATATTGCAGTAAAATTTTCCACAAGTTTCATCAGGTTTAATTTCATTTTAATTGGTTTTGTGAATATTGGCAAATGGAGAACCAGGCAGAAAATAGAGAGACATGGTCCTTTGCTATATCAGAGCTTACTTTTATTTCTATTTATGTGTGTGTGTTAAGTTACACAATTAATGCATGAAAGTTGTATAAACTCATATAACATAAAAATAAAAACAGTAAAAAGAGGATGTTCTTTCTACTCAAGTGTTCTTTAAGATACAAGAAGTTTCTCTCTCTCTTTTTTTTAATTCAAGAAACTGGAACAACGTGGAGCCAAGATGGCCGACTAGGCAGACACTACCTCGGATCCCTCTTAAAACAAAGACACGGAAAAACAAGTGAATCGATCACATACATAACAATCTACGAACCCTGAACAACAAACACAGATTTAGAGACGGAGAACGAACTAATACGGGGAAGCAGCGATTGTTTCCAGAGCCTGGAGCCAGCGTACCAGTCAGGTACGGCACAAGCACAGAGAGCTGCTCCACCCCCCTGAACTAACCCTGGGAGGGGGACCAGCCGGTTCCACAGGCGGCGTGGGACGCAGCCGGTAGGAGAAGTCCCCGGGAGGCAGTGACTGGTCTTGGAGGAGAAAGAGCAGCTTCCGAGCCGGGGAACCGTCCCGCAGGGATTTGGACTGGACGCAGGTACGGCATAAACACGGAGAGTTGCTCCACCCCCCTGAACTAACCCCGGGAAGGGGACCAGCCGGTTCCGCGGGCTGCGTGGGACGCAGCCGGTAGGAGAAGTCCCCGGGAGGCAGCGACTGGTATTGGAGCGGGGAGAACAGCGTCCCAGCCGGGACACTCGGTCACGGCACAAGCACGGGGAGCTGCTCCACCCATCTGAACTAACCCCGGGAGGGGGCCCAACTGGCTCGCGGGGGCGGCACGGCCACGCGGCTGGAGGGACCAGAAGTCCCCGGGAGGCAGCGACTGATTTTGGAGTCGAGAGTGCACCGTCCCAGTAAGGGAGCCTTGACGCTGGGCGTGGGGCTGGAAGCGGAGGATCTGACCGTGACTCCAGCGGGCCAGACCCCCCGGGGGGAATCTCCACACAGTCAGGACACATAGGCGACACGCCCGCGGGAATCTCAGATATAATAGTCATTCCAAGCAAGACAAGCAACTCTGGCTATATTCTGAGGTGCTACTCTCCTATCTCTCTGTTCCCTCCCCCACCCTCCCCAGGCGGCTTCATTAACATCCGAATAGCCTGAACCAGAGGGAGAACTCTGATAGGGATCTGACTGCATTTTTTTTTTTTTTAGCGGATTTTCTGGAAAAACTAGTTTCCCAGTGATGGCTCGGAGACAACAATCCATATCAAACCACTTAAAGAAGCAGACCATGACAGCTTCTCCAACCCCCCAAACAAAAGAATCAAAATCTTTCCCAAATGAAGATACAATCCTGGAATTATCAGATACAGAATATAAAAAACTAATTTACAGAATGCTTAAAGATATCACAAATGAAATTAGGATAACTGCAGAAAAAGCCAAGGAACACACCGATAAAACTGTTGAAGAACTCAAAAAAATTATTCAAGAACATAGTGGAAAAATTAATAAGTTGCAAGAATCCATAGAGAGACAACATGTAGAAATCCAAAAGATTAACAATAAAATAACAGAATTAGACAACGCACTAGGAAGTCAGAGGAGCAGACTCGAGCAATTAGAATGCAGACTGGGACATCTGGAGGACCAGGGAATCAACAACAACATAGCTGAAAAAAAATCAGATAAAAGAATTTTAAAAAATGAAGAAACCCTAAGAATTATGTGGGACTCTATCAAGAAGGATAACCTGCGGGTGATTGGAGTCCCAGAACAGGGAGGGGGACAGAAAACACAGAGAAAATAGTTGAAGAACTCCTGACAGAAAACTTCCCTGACATCATGAAAAACGAAAGGATATCTATCCAAGATGCTCATCAAACCCCATTTAAGTTTGACCCAAAAAGAAAAACACCAAGACATATTATCATCAAACTCACCAAAACCGAAGATAAACAGAAAATTTTAAAAGCAGCCAGGGAGAAAAGAAAGGTTTCCTTCAAGGGAGAATCAATAAGAATAAGTTCAGACTACTCAGCAGAAACCATGCAGGCAAGAAGGGAATGGGACGACATATACAGAACACTGAAGGAGAAAAACTGCCAGCCAAGGATCATATATCCAGCAAAACTCTCTCTGAAATATGAAGGCAAAATTAAGATATTTACAGACAAACACAAGTTTAGAGAATTTACAAAAACCAAACCAAAGCTACAAGAAATACTAAAGGATATTGATTGGTCAGAGAACCAATAATATCAGATATCAGCACAACACAAGGTCACAAAACAGAACGTCCTGATATCAACTCAAATAGGGAAATCACAAAAACAAACAAATTAAGATTAATTAAAAAAAAATACACATAACAGGGAATCATGGAAGTCAATAGGTAAAAGATCACAATAATCAAAAAGAGGGACTAAATACAGGAGGCATTGAACTGCCATATGGAGAGTGATACAAGGCGATATAGAACAATACAAGTTAGGTTTTTACTTAGAAAAATAGGGGTAAATAATAAGGTAACCACAAAAAGGTATAACAACTCTATAACTCAAGATAAAAGCCAAGAAAAAAGTAACGACTCAACTAACATAAAGTCAAACACTATGAAAATGAGGATCTCACAATTTACTAAGAAAAACGCCTCAGCACAAAAAAGTATGTGGAAAAATGAAATTGTCAACAACACACATAAAAAGGCATCAAAATGACAGCACTAAAAACTTATTTATCTATAATTACCCTGAATGTAAATGGACTAAATGCACCAATAAAGAGACAGAGAGTCACAGACTGGATAAAGAACCACGATCCATCTATATGCTGCCTACAAGAGACACACCTTAGACTTAGAGACACTAACAAACTAAAACTCAAAGGATGGAAAAAAGTATATCAAGCAAACAATAAGCAAAAAAGAAGAGGAGTAGCAATATTAATTTCTGACAAAATAGACTTTAGACTTAAATCCACCACAAAGGATAAAGAAGGACACTATATAATGATAAAAGGGACAACTGATCAGGAAGACATAACCATATTAAATATTTATGCACCCAATGACAGGGCTGCAAGATACATAAATGCAATTTTAACAGAATTGAAAAGTGAGATAGACACCTCCACAATTATAGTAGGAGACTTCAACACACCACTTTCGGACAAGGACAGGACATCTAGTAAGAAGCTCAATAGAGACACGGAAGATCTAATTACAACAATCAACCAACTTGACCTCATTGACTTATACAGAACTCTCCACCCAACTGCTGCAAAATATACTTTTTTTTCTAGCGCACATGGAACATTCTCTAGAATAGACCACATATTAGGTCATAAAACAAACCTTTGCAGAGTCCAAAACATCGAAATATTACAAAGCATCTTCTCAGACCACAAGGCAATGAAGCTAGAAATCAATAACAAAAAAACTAGGGAAAAGAAATCAAATACTTGGAAAATGAACAATACCCTCCTGAAAAAAGACTGGGTTATAGAAGACATCAAGGAGGGAATAAGGAAATTCATAGAAAGCAACAAGAATGAAAATACTTCCTATCAAAACCTCTGGGACACAGCAAAAGCAGTGCTCAGAGGCCAATTTATATCGATAAATGCACACATACAAAAAGAAGAAAGAGCCTAAATCAGAGAACTGTCCCGACAACTTGAACAAATAGAAACTGAGCAACAAAAGAATCCATCAGGCTCCAGAAGAAAACAAATAATAAAAATGAGAGCTGAACTAAATGAATTAGAGAACAGAAAAACAATTGAAAGAATTAACAAAGCCAAAAGCTGGTTCTTTGAAAAAATTAACAAAATGGATAAACCATTGGCTAGACTGACTAAAGAAATACAGGAAAGGAAACAAATAACCCGAATAAGAAACGAGAAGGACCACATCACAACAGAACCAAATGAAATTAAAAGAATCATTTCAGATTATTATGAAAAATTGTACTCTAACAAATTTGAAAACCTAGGAGAAATGGATGAATTCCTGGAAAAACACTACCTACCTAAACTAACACATTCAGAAGTTGAACAACTAAATAGACCCATAACAAAAAAAGAGATTGAAACGGTAATCAAAAAACTCCCAACAAAAAAAAGCCCTGGCCCGGACGGCTTCACTGCAGAGTTCTACCAAACTTTCAGAGAAGAGTTAACACCACTACTTCTGAAGGTATTCCAAAGCATAGAAAATGACGGAATACTACCCAACTCATTCTATGAAGCCACCATCTCCC
Organism: Loxodonta africana; assembly: GCF_030014295.1. NCBI lineage: Eukaryota > Metazoa > Chordata > Mammalia > Proboscidea > Elephantidae > Loxodonta > Loxodonta africana. The sequence continues at coordinate 168,505,229 of NC_087343.1, read as the reverse complement.
TGATACCAAAACCAGGTAAAGACATTACAAAAAAAGAAAATTATAGACCTATATCCCTCATGAACATTGATGCAAAAATCCTCAACAAAATTCTAGCCAATAGAATCCAACAACACATCAAAAAAATAATTCACCCCGATCAAGTGGGATTTATACCAGGTATGCAAGGCTGGTTTAATATCAGAAAAACCATTAATGTAATCCATCACATAAATTAAAGACAAAAACCACATGATCTTATCAATTGATGCAGAAAAGGCATTTGACAAAGTCCAACACCCATTTATGATAAAAACTCTTACCAAAATAGGAATTGAAGGAAAATTCCTCAACATAATAAAGGGCATCTATGCAAAGCCAACAGCCAATATCACTCTAAATGGAGAGAACCTGAAAGCATTTCCCTTGAGAACGGGAACCAGACAAGGATGCCCTTTATCACCGCTCTTATTCAACATCGTGCTGGAAGTCCTAGCCAGGGCAATTAGGCTAGACAAAGAAATAAAAGGTATCCGGACTGGCAAGGAAGAAGTAAAGTTATCACTATTTGCAGATGACATGATCATGTACACAGAAAACCCTAAGGAATCCTCCAGAAAACTACTGAAACTAATAGAAGAGTTTGGCAGAGTCTCAGGTTATAAAATAAACATACAAAAATCACTTGGATTCCTCTACATCAACAAAAAGAACACCGAAGAGGAAATAACCAAATCAATACCATTCACAGTAGCCCCCAAGAAGATAAGATACTTAGGAATAAATCTTACCAAGGATGTAAAAGACCTATACAAAGAAAACTACAAAGCTCTACTACAAGAAATTCAAAAGGACATACTTAAGTGGAAAAACATACCCTGCTCATGGATAGGAAGACTTAACATAGTAAAAATGTCTATTCTACCAAAAGCCATCTATACATTTAACGCACTTCCGATCCAAATTCCAATGTCATATTTTAAGGGGATAGAGAAACAAATCACCAATTTCATATGGAAGGGAAAGAAGCCCCGGATAAGCAAAGCATCACTGAAAAAGAAGAAGAAAGTGGGAGGCCTCACTTTACCTGACTTCAGAACCTATTATACGGCCACAGTAGTCAAAACAGCCTGGTACTGGTACAACAACAGGCACATAGACCAATGGAACAGAATTGAGAATCCAGACATAGATCCATCCACGTATGAGCAGCTGATATTTGACAAAGGACCAGTGTCAATTAATTGGGGAAAAGATAGCCTTTTTAACAAATGGTGCTGGCATAACTGGATATCCATTTGCAAAAAACTGAAACAGGACCCATACCTCACACCATGCACAAAAACTAACTCCAAGTGGATCAAAGACCTAAACATAAAGACTAAAAGGATAAAGATCATGGAAGAAAAAATTGGGACAACCCTAGGAGCCCTAATACAAGGTATAAACAGAATACAAAACATTACCAAAAATGATGAAGAGAAACCAGATAACTGGGAGCTCCTAAAAATCAAACACCTATGCTCATCTAAAGACTTCTCCAAAAGAGTAAAAAGACCACCTACAGATTGGGAAAGAATTTTCAGCTATGACATCTCCGACCAGTGCCTGATCTCTAAAATCTACATGATTCTGTCAAAACTCAACCACAAAAAGACAAACAACCCAATCAAGAAGTGGGCAAAGGATATGAAATATGAACACACATTTCACTAAAGAAGATATTCAGGCAGCCAACAGATACATGAGAAAATGCTCTCGATCATTAGCCATTAGAGAAATGCAAATTAAAACTACGATGAGATTTCATCTCACACCAGCAAGGCTGGCATTAATCCAAAAAACACAAAATAATAAATGTTAGAGAGGCTGCGGAGAGTTTGGAACTCTTATACACTGCTGGTGGGAATGTAAAATGGTACAACCACTTTGGAAATCTATCTGGCGTTATCTTAAACAGTTAGAAATAGAACTACCATACAACCCAGAAATCCCACTCCTGGGAATATACCCTAGAGATACAAGAGCCTTCATACAAACAGATATATGCACACCCATGTTTATTGCAGCTCTGTTTACAATAGCAAAAAGTTGGAAGCAACCAAGGTGTCCATCAACAGATGAATGGTTAAATAAATTGTGGTATATTCACACAATGGAATACTACGCATCGATAAAGAACAGTGATGAATCTCTGAAACATTTCATAACATGGAGGAACCTGGAAGGCATTATGCTGAGCGAAATTAGTCAGAGGCAAAAGGACAAATATTGTATAAGACCACTATTATAAAATCTTGAGAAATAGTAAACCTGAGAAGAACACATACTTTTGTGGTTACGAGGGGGGGAGGGAGGGAGGGTGGGAGAAGGTTTTTTATTGATTAATCAGTAGATAAGAACTGCTTTAGGTGAAGGGAAAGACAACACTCAATACATGGAAAGTCAGCTCAATTGGACTGGACCAAAAGCAAAGAAGTTTCCAGGATAAAATGAATGCTTCAAAGGTCAGCGGAGCAAGCGCAGGGGTCTGGGGAACATGGTTTGTGGGGACTTCTAAGTCAATTGGCAAAATAATTCTATTATGAAATCATTCTGCATCCCACTTTGAAATGTGGCATCTGGGGTCTTAAATGCTAACAAGCGGCCATCTAAGATGCATCAATTGGTCTCAACCCACCTGGAGCAAAGGAAAATGAAGAACACCAAGGTCACACGACAACTAAGAGCCCAAGGGACAGAAAGGGCCACATGAACCAGAGACCTACATCATCCTGAGACCAGAAGAACTAGTTGGTGCCCGGCCACAATCGATGACTGCCCTGACAGGGAGCACAGCAGAAGACCCCTGAGGGAGCAGGAGATCAGTGGGATACAGACCCCAAATTCTCATAAAAAGACCAAACTTAATGGTCTGACTGAGACTAGAGGAATCCCGGCGGTCATGGTCCCCAGACCTTCTGTTGGCACAGGACAGGAACCATCCCCGAAGACAACTCATCAGACATGAAAGGGACTGGTCAGCGGGTAGGAGAGAGACGCTGATGAAGAGTGAGCTAATTATATCAGGTGGACACTTGAGATTGTGTTGGCAACTCTTGTCTGGAGGGGGGATGGGAGGATAGAGAGAGAGGGAAGCCGGCAAAATTGTCACGAAAGGAGAGACTGAAAGGGCTGACTCAAGAGGGGGAGAGTAAGTGGGAGTAGGGAGTGAGATGTATGTAAACTTATATGTGACAGACTGATTGGATTTGTAAACGTTCACTTGAAGCTTAATAAAAGTTATAAAAAAAAAAAAAACTGGAACAAACCTACATAAAAAATGACAATGGAAGTTTGAAGTAAAATAAAATATGTTTGGAATTAGAATCAGACAGGGAAAGAATATTCCTTAGTAGAGCAGATCAATTTTAGTGAGAGTGTGCACTCTGACCAGTCAGTGTAAAAGGAATTTTCATCCAAATTATGAATTAGGTTTTTATGAGTAACTAACAATAGGTAAATGTGAAAGGAGCCAAAAAGTGAAACAGAGTTAAAGAGAAGTCTGCTATTTTTTTTGTCAGTTATCTGCAGCGAACAACTAGACAAAAGTAAACAATTATATTTCTTATGCCAAAACCTGTTGCTGTCCCGAGTCAGTCCCAACTCATAGCAACCCTATAGGACAGTGTAGAACTTCCCCATATGGTTTCCAAGGAGCAGCTGGTGGATTCGAACTGGTGACCTTTTGGTTAGCAGCCAAGCTTTTAACCACTGCTTCACTAGGGCTGCATATTTCTTCAAGGCAATATTGAGCCTCATGAATAGCATCCCAAACAATGGACATTGTTATGCCTGCAAAAGAAGAATATAGCATGATCCGTATTGTGAACAGCTTGCAATATTGTTTCAGGGACCGTAATGATCTATTAAAAAAATAATAATAATAAAAAATTTAAAAAAATACACAGCCTATAATTATATGTCTATAAAAAATGGGGTGGGAACAGGTATTATTCTGATTACTGGCATTTTAGGCAAATTATTTTCTCTCCATGGGCATTGATTTCTCATTTGGAGAAAATGGGATAGGATTATATCAGTGATTTCCAAATTTTTGTTTTCTTAACCCAGTGAAATTTTAAAAAAGCAATTTTAAGTGACCCAGATCGGATCACTGGTCTTTTATTTTGCCAAGGAGGGACATTAGAAACACCTTGTATGTATCACCATTATTTCCCAAAGGAAAAGATAGTTTAACACCAGAAAAAGACATCATCACAGAATACAGAACAGCCTCTCCTGAAACAGGGCACTACTTCCATGCATTTGTTCAAGAAATAAGTAATGAATGCCTGTTGCATGCCATCCTGTACTTCGTGATGGGAAGGTTTTGGCGAGGAAGTAGACAAATCCCAAGGGAGATCACCATGAAGAAGATTAGGGAGTGACAACTTTGGCAACCTACACATTTTTCAGATGTATTTATCCATTTTCCATGAACTAATGAAATCATCATGCACAACATCCATTCTTGGACCATATTTTGGAAACCATTGCTCCAGAGGATTGATAGCTCCCTGATTCTAGGTTTAATGAAATCCAGAGTCTCTGTAATAGATAATAAGGTTGAAGGAGGAAGTAGCAGTGTTAGTAGGTAGAATAATCCAGAAGGAGATGAAAGACATTTTATTTTTACTTGAGTTTGGTGGGAAATGGAATGGATATAAAGTCCTCACCCTCAGCTGGGATTCCTGGATTACCTGCCCAGTGGCCATAGAATAGGAGTCCCTGTGTAGTGTAAGAGGTTAACTGCTAACTGAAAGGTTGGAGGTTCAAGTCCACCAGAGTTGCCTCCGAAGAAAGGCCTGGAAATCTACCTCCAAAAAATCAGGAAAACCCTATGGAGTACAGTCTACTCTGACACACATGGGGTTATCATGAATCCAAATCGACTAGATGGCATCTGGTTTAACCATAGAATAACTGATCTGTTTGCCTTTATGTTAAGTTTACATTGTGAAGGCACCAAGTAAATGTGAAGCCTGGTTTATCCTTTAAATGGTGAAAGCATTTTTTTTTTTTTCCTGGAGTAAAAAGAAAATGTTCTCATAAATTTGCAGTAATAAGACTGCTGACATTCAAATTGTCTTCACACAGATTATACAATTTGAATTGGAGAAAAACTCTTTGAGATGAATAGACAAGACAGAGCTCTTGTGACAGCTGGTTTAGTGTCCACACCAGTTCATTTCTTACTCGTAGGAAGGCCTCATTAGCTCATCAAATTCCCCCCTAAATCTGTTGTCATGGAGTCAATTCCAATTCATAGCGACCCTATAGGACAGAGAACTGCCCCATAGGATTTCCAAGGAGTGGCTGGTGGATTTGAACTGCCAACCTTCTGGTTAGCTGCTGAACTCTTAACCACTTCGCCATTTTCCTTACTTCTGGTTCACCCTGGATATCTTTCTGGTCTCAGTTTTCTCCATAGCCTGCACCTGTACATCCTATCTTCTCATTCAGTTCTGGCAACCAATACTCTAAACCTGACAGAGAGTGACATGTCCCAACTTAACAGGGGAAAGAGATAGCTAAGCCCATTTAACAGGAATGGGGAATGAGGCCCAGAAAGTTCAATGTTTTACCTAGTATCCACCTAAAATTACTGATCAAGATAGATGTTGGAACTTTACCATCATGAAGTCTCCCATATGTGAGCTGAACTCTGGGGCTAACATATTTATCAAACATATTTGGTAGTATATTTCTTACAAATCCAATGAAGAGGCATTCTCCTTGGTGTAGTGACTTCAGAACTCATCACATTTCCCCAAATATCTTCCTCAATGGATGACGCATAACTGGAATTCCACCACGGGAAAAACACTCCATTTATTTCTGCCATTGTCCCCAGACGATTGTCTGTGTCACTGGAAGGGGTAACATATTAGCCCTCTTTTAGTTAGTATCTCTTGACATAAACTAAGTTTTCAGCCCCTTTCTAGGAAAAAGAATGAAAGAAAGAGAACATGAGGATAGACTGGGAGGAGGAGGGGCCCAATACTAGCCATAATCATAGCAGCTTGCTATGTTCCAGGCACTATTATACAACTTTTTGTACATTTCACTATTTATTATTCAAAACAAAACAGCCCTGTGATGCATAATAAAATCAGAAGAGGAAATTGGTTTACATAGATGGAATCATTGTTCCAAGTCCACTATGGTTGAAAAGATTTTTGTTTGTTTCTTGTTTCATATGTCCAAGATCACTTTTTTTTTTTTTTAACTATACTCTTGTGCCTCAAAAAAGATATTTTCAGGGAGTCCAGACAAAACAGATTTTTTTTTTTAATGTAAAAACAATCATAAGCATTTCCTGTTATACCAATCAGAAAAAGACACACCCAGTCTATTTCTCTTTGTATATCCGTTGGTGCTCTACACAGTGTCCGAGGTCCTTGTAACTACACTGTGTTGCTCTCAGGCCTGCAGAGTTTCAGAGCCTACACAGCAATTTTTAGCAAGTAAGAACTGTTTCTCTACCTAGTAGAATTACTGTCACTGAGTAAAGCCCAAAGCAAATAGTCCTGGAAACAGTTCAGCCTCAGGGACAGGTCTGCGTCAGTGTGAAAAATCTGCAATGACTCTTTGTCCTTCCCAGGATCTCTAGTCCCTTTATCCATCTGGGACACAGCCTCCTGATTCTCTTTGAAGTCCCAGGATGTAACTGCTTACACTCTGTTGGGCATTTTTGCCCTTTTTTTTTTTTTTCTGCATGTACAAAAAAAGGGGAGATCTTTTGGGGTGGCAATATCAGGCATTGTTGAGCAGATTGAAAAAGAATTTGGGGGCTTGATTTTGGGTAGAGGGGCATTTCCAGCACCTTTGAAACCTTATCCCAAAGAAGGTAGTGTGATGGTGGGAAGAGCCTCGCACTAGGAATCAGGGACATCTGGGTTCTGGGCTGAGCTTTGACACTGCTGTGCTCTGTAGACTTAAGATAGTCACTCACATTCCGTGACTTCTCTTTTCCAGCAGGTGAAATTGAGGAGGGATGGGGGCAATAGGCCAGATGATCTTTAACACTCCTTCCAGCAAATGAATGCCCCTATGGTTCCAATACCAGTGATCAATACAGCTCCGTAGAAGGCAAAGTTATACCATTGATGTAGTGCCCACAAGTGTCTAGTCTCAGCCCCTGGACACCTTAAAATAAGTGGACAAATATGATATATATAGACAACATCTCTAGAATGGCCACCAGGGATTGATTTTCATGGGTTGTGAAATGGGAAGTGGCTGCTAAATGGGTACAAGGTTTCTTTTTGGAGTAGTGGAAACGTACTAAAATTGATTGTGATGATGGCTGCACAACACTGTGGGTATGCTAAAAACCATACAATTCACTCAGTTAAAAACTTTTATGTTTTTTAAGTGAATAAATTGTATGGGCGAATGGTATGTGAATTTTATATATTTTTTATATATATAATATAACCTTATTCCAATTTTTTTTCTTGACTTTAGATGAAGGTTTGCAGAACAAATTAGTTTCTCATTAAACAGTACACATATTATTTTATGACATTGGTTAACAACCTCACAAAGTGTCAGCACTCTACCTTCTCAACCTTGGGTTCCCTATTGCCAGATTTCCTGTCCCCTCCTGCTTTCTACTCCTTGCCCCAAGGCTAGTGTGCCCCTTTAGTCTTAGACTGAAGGGTAAACCTCAGGAGTGACATCATTACTGAGCTGAAAGGATGTCCAGCGGCCATACTGAGTATTTCTCCAGATTCTGTCAGACCAGCAAGTCTGGTCTTTCTTTTTGAGTTAGAATTTTGTTCTCCATTTTTCTCTAGCTCTGTCTGGGATCCTGTCTTATAATCCCTGTCAGGGCAGTCAGTGGTGGTAGCCAGGCACCATCTAGTTGTGCTGGTACACGAATTATATCTCAACAAAAAGGTCTTATGGGTCATAACCTCACTATTTTTCAGTTTCTCAGCCCAACCTCTTGTCAGTTTTTATCTTGAGACAGTCCTGCCTGTAGAGACAAGGGTTCTCTCAAGATAAAGGCAATATATCCTTTTCATAAAATGTTCAAGGCAAAGGTATACAGTGAACTTATTATTCCTGCAGGTTAGAAAATTTTAGTTTTCTCTTTGATGTGACATTAGTCTCAGTTTTTTAGAAGCAAAGTAGATATGATTTGAGGGAAAGTAAAAAGGACCACCCACCCCAAATAAATTCCTTTACGAAAGAAAGATAGTTATTCATTGTATTGGGTTAATTTTTGTAATCCCTGATTCTACTACAAAAAAAAAAAAAAAAGATTTTTTTTTTTTTCTGATTCTATTTGTAAACACAACCCTTACATTGAATGACTATTTTAGGCTTTTGCCTTAAGGTGAATTGATTGATCCAATCTGTTCCCTATATGTCAGAGGATGTGGGTGAGCACAGTAGTGTTGAAATTCATTAATGTGAAGAAGGTATTGAAAAGTGAGTGAGGAAGTGGAAAAGGCCAGAGAAAAGGTATGAAGACACCAAAAATGGCCTTCATTAAATTTGTAGCTACTGAATTAAAGCTGCATCAACTGCTGAAGAGAAGAGAGATGAAAAACCAGAGGTCAGTCTGGTTTTGATTCATTCAGACAAAAACTAGATGCCAGCTGAAACTGAGAGAAAAAAATTACTATTCAAAAGGAAACAAAACCAATCAAAAATCCATTGCTCGCAAGCTAATTCTGACTCCTGGTGGTCCTATGTGTTTCAGAGTAGAACCTTATTCCATAGAATTGTCAATGGCTGTAATCTTACAGAAATAGGCTGCCAGATCTTTCTGTCATGGCACTGCTGGAAGGATTTGAACCACCAACCTGTCAATTAACAGTAGAGTACAAACCATTCGTACAACCCACGGGCCTTGAAAAGAGGCCATTTAATTAGAATTCTTTAAAAATAAGTCCACAGATGAGTGTGGTTAGGAAAATGGAATTGATAAGTGAAGAAAAAGGAGGAGAAAAAGGAATGGATTAAGAGACAATGGTAACTAAGTTGAGACCAAATCCTTCAGCTCAAAAACTAAAAATGTTCTTTTCATCCAGGATTCCACTAACCTCTATGTAAATAGCTCTCCCTCCTCAGTAACTTGGCTGACTCAGCACAAGCTGAGGGCAGAAAATGGCCATTTTGGGGATCTTTGAGAAAAGTACTTTCATTTCCCCATTTTAAAGCTAGAGAAACAGGATTTAAAAATTAAAATTACTTGCTTTGTCTGCACAACCCCTCCCCCACACTACTTCCAACAAGAAAAATTCTTTGAGGGCATGGTCTCTTTACCAATTCCACTCGTAGAGCTCCTGTAGAAGCAGCCATGTTGTCACATGAGCCCTCCTAGCTAGTCAGAACTGTTGTCAAGGAGTGAGTATGGGCCCAATCTGAAAAAGTTTCTTCCTTAGGATTTCTGGCATCCAAAAATCTTTTACTCAATGAGTGATTGAGGAAAGTTCAATATAGGCAGCAATATTATTTTAACACCTAAGGACCCAACGGGAACTCTGAGCAGAATGTTTCAGTGGTACTTCTCATAAAGGCCGATGTTGTTATATGGTCCTAAATAGTTACTATATACTCTATGGAATTGTTTAAGAGAAAAAAAAAAACAAAGCAAGACAAAACAACAACAACAAAAAGCTCTTAAGGCTATTGAGAAGTTGTTATTACTTGAATTGATTTATAATAGCCTAAACCACACACAGCAAAGCACTAATTGAATCCAACACACCATAAACATCCATCTTGCCTTTACCTCCTGGCTGAGCAGATGATGCTGCCTTAAATGTTTATATTTTGTGATAAAATGTTTCAGCTAGGGTAATATAATAACGGGACATTAGCATAAGGGATAAGATCACCTCTCTCTTGTTTTGCTACATCAAAGAGGGGGAGAATGTGTTGCCGTTACTAATGATATTTCAGGGTCAAAATCACAGCTATTTCTAGGGAAATTTTCGTACAAAGAAGAAGCTGTCTGAAGTAGAGAAAAGCCTGGGGACTTATTGTGTCTCCCATTATTATCCTTGTGATCTAGATCAAACTTTTCCTCTCTGAGCCTTGATTTCCCTATTTATAAAACCATAATATTCAATTAGATAAACTCTGAGTCTTGAATGTAAAATATTGTATGTACTTTTTAAATCAGGGCATTGCATAGGGCAGACCCCAATCATCAATACTGTTCTATGGGTGATTTTAAAAATCAACTGACAGTTTGGGGTCAGAGAAACTAGTATGTGAATGTTGGATCTGCCACTTGATAGTCACGTAATCCCTTTACTAAGCCACTCAGATAATCTAAAGCTCAATTCCTCTGAAATTGAAGGTGGGTATTATATCACTTGCTGCCAAGTCAACTCTGACTCACAGTGACCTCAAGTGGGTATAGGTCGGTACAATGATACCTACTCTATCTTACACAGTTCTTGTAGAGTGCAAATGAGGTATTGCACATGAAGATGCCTAAATTTTTTTATGTTTTTCATGGTAGAAACTGTAGTGGTAAACACTAGTATTTAAGTAATCGTGATACCAAAAAAAAACAAAATCAAACCCATTGCCATTGAGTCCATTCCAATTCCTAGCGACCCCATAGGATAGAGTAGAACTGCCCCATAGAGTTTCCAAGGAGCGCCTGGTGGATTAGAACTGCCGACCTATTGTTTAGCAGCGGTAGCACTTAACCACTGTGCCAATTGTGATACTAGCTAACGTTTATAGAACACTACGTATGTGCTATACACTGCTGTCTTAGTCATCTAGTGCTGCTAAAACAGAAATACCACAAGTGGACGGTTTTAACAAAGAGAGGTTTTTTTCACACAGTAAAGTAGGCTAAAAGTCCAAATTCAGGGTATCAGCTCCAGGGGAAGGCTTTCTCTCTCTGTCTGCTTTCTCATCAATCTCCCCCCAGACTAGGAGCTTCTTTGCACAGGAACCGTGGGTCCAAAGGATGCACACTGCTCCTGGCACTACTTTCTCGGTGGTATGAGGTCCCCCAGTCTCTCTGTTTGCTTCTACCTTTTATATCTCAAAAGATTGCCTCAAGACACAACCTAACCTTGTAGGTTGAGTCCTGCCTCATTATCACAACTGCTGGCCATCCTTCCTCATTAACATCAGAGAGGCAGGATTTACAATATACAGGAAAATCACACAATACTGGGAATCATGGCCCAGCCCAATTGATATACATATCTTTAAAAAAAAAAAAAAAAAAGGTTTTTAGGGGGACATAATTCAATCTATGACAACTGCCTTGAGCCTTATATGTACATTGTCACATTTCATCCTCATAACAATCCTTTGAGAAAGGCACTTTCACTTCCCCATATCACAGCTCGAGAAACAGGTTCGAAAAGTTAAAGTTAGTTGCTTAATGACATAGTTAATAAATGGTGTCACTTAGATTCAATCCTGGGGCAATCTGACTTCAGTGCCTGAGCTTTTACCTACTCTGTCCTACTGATTTATGTCTCCAGCATAAAATAGATTCAGATTTTTATGCAGAAATTTCTATTGCAACGAATGTTCCTGTTTGAAATAAATCCTTCCACTGAGAACAACCAAAAAGCTGTACTCCCCAAAAAAGTCTGTTTAAAGACATTGAAGAGCTATGGAGGCAGTGAGCAATCAAGGAGCTAATGTTCCAGAGAGAAGAGGAATTCAGAGAGGTGAAGTCAACGCTCAGCATCACTTTCTTTTTGAGTCATTGACAAATTTAAAACTGCAACTGAAGGGCTGAAAAGCTGAACAAAATTTTGGCAGTTTCATGGGTCTAAAAAACCCACCCTAGTGGACAAAAATTGTAGTTCAAAGTCTGCAAGGGAAGGGCCCCTGGTAAATATTGCTGTTTTTCAATTGAGACTTCACTTTAATATTAAGGGTAATTTGTAAATAGATCAGCCCTCCCAAAAATGCTACAGTCTCTATAGGGTTGCTATGAGTCAGAATTGACTCAACAGCAATGTTTTTTTTTTTTTTTTTCTTACTGAATCAACTCAATCCCTGATTGTATTAAGGTGATCTGTCCTCACTCAAACTACCTACTAGAAGTAAAAGCAAATCTCTGGAGGCAGATAACACTACTCAGAGTGTCAAAGATTCTCTACAATTTTGCACATACAATGAAAATTTTAAAATCAAATTAAAAAAATCACTGGATGTCAAAAAGACAAGAATTGGCCAATGACTGTGAGACATAACAGACCCACAGGAAATCCAGATATTATAGATAAGGATTTAGAGTAACTGTAACATGCTCAAGAAATTAAATGACAAGATGGAGAATTTTTATAGAAAATTGACATCTATAAAAAAAAGAATAAAGTAGAAATTGCAGAAGAACAAAACTACGCTATCTGAAACTACACAGAGTAGAGAACTGGAAAACAGATCAGAAGAAAATATCCAGCCTGAAAAAATAGGCAAAAGAATGAAAATGCAGAAAAGAGCATAAGGGATACGGGAACACAGTAAAAATGTTTAACATAGGCATAATTGGAATCCCAGAAAGAGAGGCAAGAAAGAATGGGACATGGTAATATTTTAAAAGATAATGGCTTAGAACTTACCAACTTACTACTAATTAATTTTATATATGAATTTTTGTATTTTGACATTAAATTACCACTAAATGTTTATAGATTGGGGGTTGTTGCTCTTTATTATTTAGTTTAGAGAGATCTTTGAGGTCATGGAAATTGGAAGATACCCTGAAATAATAGTTGGAGAAAGATGGACACTTAGGGACATTGTACTGTGGTTACAGGAAAGGGCTTTTGAATATGTGAAATCTGAGTGAATATGAACAAGAAAACAAGGACTAATAAAAGATTGAGGAACAGAGCAGTTTTTTTATCACTAACCCCATGCAAATTTCATTTAGATTGATGTTGATAAAAGAAGCAACAAAGCAGATATCAGGAATTTACATACTTCTTGAAAAAGTAATGTCCCAACCAGCAGAAAAGGAATCAGGTAACAAATAGAAAAATTTCTCATTCTTCAAGAACAAGAACCAGTATTCATGGGTCTGTTTGGGGGAGCCCTTCATCTGTCTACTTCTGGTAAAAAAAAAAAAAAAAAACCTGTCATGAATTTGGATTCTGTCCCCTCCAAAATGTGTGTATCAGTTTTGCTGGGCTGTGATTGATTCCTAGTACTGTACGGCTATCCTCTACTTTATGACGCAACTTTATGTTAAAGAGGATTAGGGTGGGATTGTAACACCCTTACTAAGGTTACATTCCTGATCAAATGTAAAGGGAGTTTCCCTGGGATGTGGCCTACACCACCTTTTATCTTACAAGACATAGAAGGAAAGGGAAGCAAGCAGAAAGTTGGAGACCTCATACCATCGAAAAAGCAAGGCCAGGAGCAGACCACATCCTTTGGACCTGGAGCCCCTGCACAGAGAAGTGCCTAGTCTGGGGGAAAATTGATGAGAAGGCTGACAGAGAGAGGAAGGCTTCCTCTGGAGCTGACACCCTGAATTTGAACTTCTAGCCTACTAGACTGTGAGAAAATAAATTTCTGTTTGTCAAAGCCATTCACTTTTGGTACTTCTCTTATAGCAGCACTAGATAACTAAGGCAAAACCCATTGCCATTGAGTTGACTCAGACTCATAGCAACCCCAGAGCAGAACTACCCCCACAGGGTTTCCAAAGCTGTAAATCTTTACAGAAGCAGACTTCCACACCTTTCTCCCACGAGCAGCTTGTAGGTTTGAACTGCTGACCTTTTGGTTAGCAGCTGAGCTCTTAACCACTACACCACCAGGGCTCCCCACTTCCGGTAGGACGGTTTTATTGTCAGGGGGCTATGGTTTTCCTTTCTATTTCATCACTAGGCTCTTCCCATTTGCTGTTTCAAGGTATTTGATGTTTTTTGTATACTGGTTTCACACTGGTAGAATAATCTCAAAATTCTAATTAAATATATTTGTCCTACTGGGATTCCTATTTTCTATATTATCAACTTTCCAAAAACACTATGTTAAGTAACAGGTACCAAGCAGTTTTTACCCCAAGTATAACTAAAATAAAAGGGTGTGTGTGACTAGTATCTATCCTGGGATAAATCAAGGCCTACTTGTCCCCATCACACTTCCAAAGGTCTCAAATCCCTCTAATATATGTTGTCCTTCTGCCATATTTATTTAACGGTAATATTTTTGTGAGATAATACATGTGAAGAATTAGAACATAGAAAGTTATTAATAACTGCTAGTTATTTTAATGATGAAGCTGATGATACTGATGGCTGCCAGTGTTTTCCAGCAGAAGTTTCAGACAAATGAAAGCAAAGTAAAAACAAACAAAAAAACCAACTTCTTTCCCATGTAGGAGTCTATAAAGTATGCTAGATAAAGAGATTCTACAGGTTGAAGCTATAATGAGGTTTTGGGAAGAAGAAAGTAATTCACAGCTGACTATTAGATCTAAAACAGGTAACTTTGAGGAGGAGACCACTCTCTCATGATTATGAGGGTAAGTCCTCCAGAATGCCTTCACAGTGGAATGTTCCCAGTCTTTTGGCAAAACCTACTCTCCTGCAAACTACCTACCAACTACAAACAAAGTAGGCTGCTTATTCCCTGGGGATGACTGAGAGAGGTTTATTTTCTGTGTTCTTAAGAGATTTTCCCTTTAGCTCTGGAAACTTTTTGGACATTGTGCAGCTTAAAGGGAAAAGCTAATATGATACACTTCAGTCCATGTTTCCTTAGGTTTCCACATTTATCTGTGCTTCAGGACACAAGTTCCTGTAGATAATTCCACAATATTTGGGAAGTGACAGGGGATGAGGTAGAAAGGTAAAAAAAAAAAAAAAGTGGGTTGACTTTGGTGATGATGGGTAAAATTGGTGATGGAAGGGAAATATGCTACCTAGTTTCCCCTTCGAGGAAGGACTTGTGGCCCAGCCTGCAGGGAATGCTGTCAGTAGACAGTCATCAACTGGAAGCACCTTCAGGGATTATGTCAGCTGAAAAGTCACCTCACCCAAGGTCATGGATGGTACACATCCAATGACTGACTGATGAATGTTGGAATAGAAAAGCCTGGCCATTTCAGCCTAGCGTGGAATATATCTGTTGCTGTTGTTGTGTGCTGTCAAGTCAATTCTGACTCATAGTGACCCTATAGGACAGAATAGAATGGTTTCATAAGGTTTTCTAGGCTGTAATCTTCACAGGAGCAGATCACGAGGTCTTTTCTTCCACAGAGCCACTGGTGGGTTTGAACCGCAAACCTTTTGGTTAGGAGCCAAACACTTAACCATTGAGACATCAGGGCTCCTTGGAACAACTTTGATGGACCATTTTAGCTTCTACATTTGCCATGGAATTGGCTGAGATGTCATCAGGCCTGGTTCATAGTTCAACTTTCCTCTCTGCCCAATCTTTCTTTCTTCTTTTCCATTTCACAGGTGTTAATTCTAAGGGCATTCGTCTATAAATAGGCTGCACGTTAGATTGTTTTAGTGTCTGCTTCCCAGAAAACCCACCTGCACCAGATTTCTACTACATAGAGTTGTCATTGTTGTTAAGCACCATTGAGTTGATTTTGGTTCATAGCAACCCCAGGTGATAGTTTTCTTGGATTTATTCTTCATAGGAGAGATCCCCAGGTCTTTCTCCTGCAAAGCTGCTGGGTGGGTTTGAACCACCAACCTCTTGTTTAGCAGCCAAGAGCTTAACCTTTGTGCCAGCAGGGCTCCTTACTACGTGGGGTAGTAGATAAATATTGGACCTGGAGACTGAATAATTCTGGGCTCTGGTGTTGTCACTGGTACTTACATATGTGATTTAGGGACAGTCATCTTACATCTGTCAATGATAGGCCTTTGTCTATGTGTGTGTGTAAGTATGAAATAGAGATAAAAATACTGTCTCATAGTGTCATGTCAGAAATTAAAGAGAGAATGGTGGTGAAAGTGTTGTGAAGGTGGAAGGATAATATGTAAATCCTAAAGCATAATGATGATGACAATGATCTAACCTTCATTGCTTATGAGTATTTCTTTAACTTCTGAGCAAGAACTTTGCAGATTACTGTTCCCATGTTAATTACATAAACACAAATGCTAACACATTACTCTCTAAATACTCAGGAAAAACATTTGTAAGGAACAGTTAAATAGTCACTGAGTTTGGAAAATACAGGAGCGTGTATTTCTCTCCAAACGAATAAGCATGAATATAACTGGTAAAAAAAAAAAAAAGATGGCTAGTGCTTTATTATAATTATACTTATTTGTATTCATGGAGTGCAATTTTATACTCTTTCATCTCAAAATTGAGATATCGATGGGAAGAAAGAGTAATATAGAGAACTACTGTATGATATTTAGTTAGAATTGTATGTTTTCATTTTCTTGCAGAGAGAATTCTTAATGTTTCATATTTCTGAAGATGCCCCGAAGAACAAAAGCAGACATAATTTAAAGAATTGGAAGAACATGCACCTTATAGTGCGATGGGGGATTTAGGACACAAAATTCAATTTCAGTGCAGAAAACTAGAGATTTATACCTGATTTCATGGAGCCTATGGTTGTGTCCATACATGGTCAATGGAAAGGAAATGTCTACCAATTAATTAGACTTCCAAATCTCAACTATTCCATTAAATTTTTCATTCATTAATTCACCTACCTATAATAACTTAATGTATAAGCACATGGCTCCTTGAATGTATGTATACATGTACTTCTGTTTTGGTCACTACTGTATCCCCAGAGTTGGTACAGTGTTTGGTACAAGGCCACTATGCAAAAATACTGTTGAATTAGTGCATGAATAAACAAATGAAAGCATTGTGCTGGGTTCTCTAGCTGACCTCTGACATGAATCACATGTAAATCATAGCTCCTCATCTCCTAATGCCTCTACCTAATGCCCCTTCTCTGTGCAGGCTATAAATATTGCTGGTTATCAAGGTTCTCACTCTCTACCCTCTACCTAAGCAAATTCATTAAACTCATTTTTAAATTAATTGGAAATATACATTCAGAAAAGTGCACAGGTCATTAGTGAACAGCATCATGAGTTTTTACAAGGTGAACACCCCCGTAAGCCAACACTCAGATCAGAATATTACCAGCATTCCAAAACCTCACTCAAACTCAATCTCACTCATTATTCCCTCTTTTCCACAATGGTATTATTGCTAGATTTTAGTGTTGCTTGGCTTTGAACTTTATATAAAAGGAAATGCACGTGTGTACTCTTTTTTTGCTCAATATTTTGTTTGTGAGATTCCTCTATGTTGTTGGGTATCATAATAATCACTTGATTTTCCTTTCTGGGTACTGCCCATTGTGGACTATGCCACAGTCTATTTACCCATTCTTTTTTTTTTTTTTACTGTTGATGGGCATTCAGCATTTGAGTTGTTTCCAGTTTTGCCTACCAGAAGAAGTGCTGTTTTGAATCATCTTACCTACTCTTTGGTGCACATAGTTATCCGTTTTGTTGAGCATATGTTTAGGAGAGTAATAGGGTATACACTTGTCATTTGAAATACATACTGCCAGAGTTCTCCAAAGTGGCTGTGTTGTAAGCAGTGTATGAGGGCTCCAGCTGCTCCACATCCCTGCCAATGCTTGCTATTTTTGGCCTTTTTCTGGTGGATATGTAGTAGTATCTCATTGTAGTCTCATTGTAGCTTTAACCTACATTACCTTAATAAATAATGAGACAAAACCCTTTTTCATCTGCTTACTGATCCATTTAGATATTCTTTCCTTCTTCTTACATTGCTCTCCACCTTTGTTTGCATGACTTAACTCTATTCTGGTTTTCTTCATTCACCATTGGCCAGTGAGTGAGGAGAAAACGAAAAGGATAGAGTGTTGAGCTCACCTTAGTGAGTTTCACCTTTTTCCTGTATTGTATAACTTCGAGTTCTGGCTGCCTTGGTAGCCTCTTTTATGCTTTGAGAAACTTTTTGTTTTTAAATTTTATTCAGTTTTTCTAATTGTTGTCATTGGGAAAATCGATAGTCAGATGAAGAAATCCACAGCCATGATTTTAGCTACACAGATGTACACAGATGACTTTTAAATGTTTCACCAGCCTAAATTCTTTTCTGACAAACTGTAAGTCCAAAGAAACATTTGGACATTTCCACCTGAGTGAACAACTAGCTAATCTCTTGATCTATTTCCTAGATTCCACACACAAGGACAACCTCAGAGCTTTTGTTCTATACTACAAGCCCTCTTTTTTCCTATCTTTAGCCTTCCCCTCACTGATAGTTCCTTCACACCAAAACTGAATACAGTCACCTGTGTCTTTTGTTTCTTAAAAACAAAGAGGATAAAACAAGTCCAGCAACCCCATCTACTGATGCCTGTCTCATCTCTGTCACAGCTAAACTTCTTTAAAGAGTCTGTGTTCACTAGTCTACTTCTTCATCATCCAGGTGCTCTTTCACAGTTGTCATCCATCTCTGCCACACTGCTCACCCAAATCACCAATGGCCTCCATGTTGCCTAGTCCAGTGGACATGCCTCTGTCCTTTCTTTACTGTTTTGGCCACATAACGATCTTGCCCGCCCATTGACCACTTCCTTCTTTTTGTATTGTTCTCTGCCTTTGTTTGGATGACTCCAATCTCTTCTAGTTTTTCTGACTCCACGATGGCACCACCTTCTCTGTCCTTTGTGGGCTCATTTCCCTTTGCCTTACCCTTACCCATTGCTGTCAAGTGGATCTTGACTCATAGTGACCCAATGGGAAAGAGTAGAATTTCCCCACAGGGTTTCCAGGGTTGTAGTATTTACAGAAGCACACTGCCACATTTTTCACCATGGAATGGCTGGTGGGTTCGAATCACTGACCTTTCAGTTAGCAGCTGAGGACTTCACTACTGTGCCACCAGGGCTCCTGTCTCACCCATAAGTCTTAATATGTCTGCCCTCTGCTGTCTTCACTCTGTAGTGCTAATGACCAAGTCAGGCAGATGACTGGCAAACCGTTTTGGGGAAGCAGAGGAGAAGCTCCTGGTGGGCAGGGGTAAGTCATGGAGCTTATATGTTAATTAAAAGGAGAAATGTGTTAAACAAAAATTAATATCACCGTTTTTTACCTCTTGTTCGAAGTTGGGTGAAACCACGAACTTTTAACTCAAACGCTGACTCATAAACCTTTACAACTTCCTCACACTTCTCACCTGAGCTTCAGGATTGCACATGCAAATATCAAACGGATGGTCATATTTAAATGTCTCAGAAACACCATATACAACATGTCTCAAATAAACTTATCTGCCAGCCCTATCCTCTCCTACTGAATCCCATATCTCTGCGAATGGTACCACCATTGACCCAACCACTCAAGCCAGAAACCTGGGAGTCTCCTGTATATTCTTCCTCTCAATACTCAGGTCCATGTTACACCCCCAAACCACTTCTCCCAGGGTTTTTGGCTGCACTATATGTGTGTGGGGAACCCTGGTGGTGTAGTGGTTAAGTGCAACAGCTGCTAGCCAAAAGTCGGCAGTTCAAATCCACCAGGTGCTCCTTGGAAACTCTATGGGGGCAGTTCTACTCTGTCCTATAGGGTTGCTATGAGCCGGACTCGACTCGATGGCAATGGGTTTTTTATATGTGTGTGTAAAATATTGTAGATACTATGTTAGTTGCTGTTGAGTCACTTCTGACGCAACAAAACAAAATGATGCCCGGTCCTACCTTACCTTCACAACTATCATTGGTATGCTCAAATTCTTTATTGTGACCACTGTGTATTTGAAGTGCCTTCCAGCCTAGGGGGCTCATCTTCCAGCACCATACTGGGGATTATTCTGTTGTGATTCATAGGGTTTCACTGGCTAATTTTTAGAAGTCGATTGCTAGGCCTTTCTTCCCAAATAGTCTTAGTCTGGAAGCTCTGCTAAAACTTGTCCACTCTGAGTGACCCTGCTGGTATTTGAAATACTGGTGGCACAGCTTCCAGAATCACAACAACATGCAAGCCAACATGGTACAACAAACCGACAGACAGGTGGTGGTGTATATATTATATCATATTATCATTCCTTTTCGGCATGTCCAGCTCCTCTACCTGATTGTGAGCTACACAATGGCAGACATTGTGTCTTACTCAACTCTGAACACTCAGGGCATAAGGCACTCCTTGTAAGTATCTTTTTAATTGATCTGCATATTTCAAGGTTAGATGTGATATGTGTCATGGAAGTAGAATTGCTGTGCTGGTCACCAGCAGGAAAGGATTTGGGGAACTGGGGACACCAAGAAAGCCTTCATCAAGGAAATGACACATAATAGGATTGGATAACTGGACATGGCAGAGAGAAGATTCCTAAGCTGCTGCTTCCTTATGGTATTTCTTTGGATAGGTTATATAACCTGTGTAAGCCTCAGTTTTCTCACATGTAAAATGGGAATCATTATGGTTTTTTTTTTTTAATATATTTGTGAGAATTCAAATAAACGGTGCATGCAAAGGACTTAGGAAAGCACCTGGCACACAGTAAATGTGAGTTGTTATTAATATTAATGGAAGAGGAATGTAAACACTGGCACAGTCAAGAAGGTAGAGCATGCACATAAAGGATAGTCAGAACATCTGTGTGATTTGAAAGACAAGAAAGGAAGGAAAGTATTGAAAACTTAGATTGGAAACTGAAGAGAGATTTAAATCACAGCAGATTGTGAACCACCCGAGACATCTGAATTCTAAAATACATAATCATCTGAATAATAGAATTTCATTCATGGAAGGAGGGCAGAGGTGTCATACAGCCAGAACGCAGGCCTTCTGTTCCCATGTCAAACAGCACTGTCATGGCCTGAATTATATCCCTCTGAAAACGTGTGTATCACTTTGGCTGGACCATGATTCCCCTCATTGTATGGTTGTCCTCCATTTTGTGATTTTAATTTTATGTTAAAGGGGATTAGGGTGGGATTGTAACATCACCCTTACCCGGGCCAAATCCCTGATCCAATGTAAAGGGAGTTTCCCTGGGGTATGGCCTGCGCCACCTTTTAACTTACAAGAGATAAAAGGAAAGGGGAGCAAGCAGAGAGTTGGGGACCTCATACCACCAAGAAAGCAGCACCGGGAGCAGAGTGTGTCCTTTGGACCTGATGCTCCCAGACCAAGTGACGACTAGGGCATCACAAAGACCTTCCTCCAGAGCCGACAGAGAGAGAAAGCCTTCTCCTGGAGCTGAAGCCCTGAATTTGGACTTGTAGCCTACTAGACTGTGAGAGAATAAGTTTCTCTTTGTTAAAACCATCCAGTTGTGGTATTTCTGTTATAGCAGCACTAGATGTCTAAGACAAGCACTAATTAATCATGCATTCAGATGTGGCTTCCAAATTCTCAGTGGAGTGGTCCAGGCATTCCTGGGTGGTACAAATGGGTAACATGCTCAGCTGCTAATTGAAAAGTTGGAGATTCAAGTCTACCCGAAAGCACCTTAGAAGAAAGGACTGCTGGTATGCTTCTGAAAAATCAACCATCGAAAACTCTGTGGGGCATAGTTCTACTCTTACACACATGGGGTCTCAAGAATTGAAATTGACTCGACTGGCAACATTTTTTGTTTGTTTGTTTCTTTCTTTTTTTAGTGGTCCAGACTGACATTGCCAATCAATCAGGAAGCTACTTGCTATCTCTAGGTAGCAACTGTCTTTATGGCTGTATTTAATTTTGCCTGTGCAAACATAGTCAAAGGGGTGAAAGCAGACAATCGTTAACCAAATGCTTGGGGAATAATTGAACGAATAATTGTCAGATAAAAAGGACATATTCCATCTATACCCTAAAATTTCCAGGCTGTTCTTTCCTCCCTTTCATTAGCATGGCCCATCAGAGCTTTCAAAGTAAGTCTATATAAATGATCTCATTTCATCCTCAGAACAACTCAGGAGGGTTGGGAAACAAACTCACAGTGCTCAGTTTACAGATGAGTAACCTGACTCTGTGTGATACCTGCAAAATTCATGGGGCTGAAACCCTGGCTTTGGACATCTAATTCAGAGCTGGGATGGTTGGGCCTGATTTTACTGAGTAGCCTTCACCACGTATCTCGGTTTTCTAGTGTGGATCCAGCTTCCAATTAACTGACAATCATAAGCTTTATCAGAAGTACATTTCTCTTTCTTTTATTACAATTCCCTTTTAGTATATTGAGCTCAGCTACTGAGCTTCAGAAGTGATCTTTGAATAGATGCTTAATTAATTGCTGGTTTTCTCCTATCTCTTGTCTAGAGTGCCTGTGAAATATTGAATTAATTGATCCCAGAAGCCCAGTAATAGGAGAATAATGACTTTTCGTCAACCTCAGCCACACACTGGCAACATCACGTTAGGAACTGGCAACGTATGCCTTTTATCCTCCTGGATCTCTTTGGCTTGTTTTCTGTACACTCCTCAGCAAACAGGTGTGGAGTCTGTGTGTATGCTTGTTAGTTATGACCTGTGCCCTGTGACATCACTAGAAAGGCAGGACCAAGTTGGAACAAACCAAGTTCCAAGGGAAGAAATAGGAATGGAAAACTTGTGCTTTCCCACCACTGGAATGATTTCCATCACCCTGACATACACTTTTTGCAGGTTCCAAACTATACACAGATTATTTAAAAAAAAAAAAAAAAAAATTGCCGTTGCGTCAACCCTGACTCATGGCAACCCCATGTAGTGCCAGGGTAGAATTGTACTCTATGGGGTTTTCAGGGGTTGATTTCTTTGGAAGTAGATAGCCAGGCCTTTCTTCCAGTGTGCCACTGGGTAGGCTCAAATTTCTAACCTTTTGATTAACAGCTGGGTACATTAATTCTTTGTACCACCCAGGGACCCCATACATTATTCATAAACCAAAACCAAACCTATTGCCATTGGGTCAATTTTGACTCATAGTGACCCTATAGGACAGGGTAGAACTGCCTCATAGATTCCCAAGGAGCAACTGGTGTATTTGAACGGCCAGCCTCCTGGTTAGCAGCCAAGCTTCTAACCGCTGTTCCACCAGGGCTCCTATTCATAAAAAAAAAAAAAAAATAGTCAGGATCAAATTCCCTCTACCTCCTGCCAACTTACTCTCTTCCTGACCACCTCCGGTACCTCTTGCTTTTTCCATGCATTTGACTCCTGATTGCATTTTACTTCATTTTCTATTTTATGGTGAAACTTATCTCCCTCTCTCGCTTTAACATGTTGAAAAATTTCTCTCTAAAATTAGACTTTAAGATTCTTGATACTGGGGATATAACAGATTTCTTTTGTACAACCCATAATACCTAATGTAGTGCTTGGTTTATGTTATCAGTTCTGTACTATGTTTCAGATGCAGAAATCGAGGGTCAGATAATGAAGTGAGTTTCTTAGGAGTTCTATTCCTAGCCCAAGGACTCTGGCTATACTGCCTTGTCTTAGTTCCCTTGTCTGTAAAATGGGAATAGTAATAACACCTACCTCATGCTTTTGTTTTTAAATGAGGATTAAGGTACAGTGACTAGCATACAGTAAATAATAAATATTACATATATTATTATACACAGATTAATACATTAAAAAAAAAAAGAAGAACATATTGTGACCACTCAGGAAATAATCATTGCAAGTTAAGTCTTTAGCAAAGTTGTATGAAGTCCATCAACTGTCCTTTTGTCCCTAGTTTGTCAGGAATAGGGACTGCTTTTTCTCTTGACAACTTCCGAATAGTTCAGCCAGCCACTCAAAGACAGAACACAGCTTGACTGTGGAAGACATTCTCTTCCAAGGTGTTGGGCTATAATAGGATTCAAGCCTAGGCTCACTGTGTTCTAATCTGGAAAGCTCTGTTCCTGCTTTTTATGACCTCCCTCCAGAAAGAAAATGTTCTAATTTAGTCTGGGGGTGGAAGAGGAAGAACCTGGTTAATTTTAGTGTGTCTTAGCTTCAAAATATATATATATATATATTTTTTATCGTGACAATTTATTTATTTATGTATTTCCCATTTAAACATTTTTTACATGTACCATTCAGTAACATTAATTACTTTCATTGTGTTGAGTTTAACTTCACTACTGCTGTAGACAAGGAAAAGTGAAATGGAAGCTTGAGAAAAGACAATGGGAAAAATAGCAAATGGATACAAAACTCATTATTGCAAGGCTCTAAATGGGTGGGGCCCTCATGGCACAATGGTTAAGCATTTGGCTGCTAATCAAAAGGTTGGCAGTTTGAATCCACTAGCTGTTCTTTGGAAACCCTATGGGGCAGTTCTACTCTGTCCTATAGGGTTGCTGTGAGTTGGAATTAATGGCAATGGTTTTTTTTTTTTTTTTGGTTTTAAGTATTTGAATATTTTGGACCTGGACTTAAAAGTGATGGACTGGAACAAGAATAGGCTTTGGAATATGGGAGAAAGATTCCAATCCTGGCTAGGCCATTTGTTGTATATGACACAGTTAATTTGTTTTCTCATCTGAAAATGGGTATAATAATAACATCTACCTTAGAGGATTGTGGTGAGGGTAAAATGACAAAGTATGGGAATGCATCCAGTAAACACTCACTATTGCCATTAGAAATAAGGGACCAGTGCTACAATTGTTTAACTACCCAGAAAATGTGTCACTATCAGCATTGTTCTAGCCTATTGTTCAGATGGAACATAAAGCAATATGCTCAATTTACAAAAATACAGCCTAAGGGCATAAATAAATTAGAACAAATTATTTGCAGTACAATATGATTCTAAGCCTTTTTGAAATTTTCTTACACACTTCCTTTGAAAACAGCTAAAGCTTTGTTAGCATACTTTTTTTTTTCATTGTGTAATATGGAAGAGTGTTGAAGAAACTTAAAACTTGATTGTTGCTTATTGAAGGTCAACCACAGATAATGATTAAAATAACAATAAAGTTCTATTCAAGCCATAAAAAAACATGATTTGATTGACCAAAGTTAATCAAAGTTCCTTAACTGAATGGAGGCTGTGTGTAGAGTGGTTAAGAACACAGACTTGCATTTCAGATCAGGGCTCAGGTCCCAAGTCTGGCGGTGGTAAAGCCACAAAACTTGAACAAATATGAATATTTCTTAGCATCAGCGACCTCATTGGTAAAATGGGAATTTAGTTTATATGGGTTATAATGAGAACTGAATGAGGTAATGTGCCTAAAAATAATGCCCAGTCCTTGGTAAGCACCCAAAATAGCTTAGCTATTCTTTTTCTTTAATATTACCTAGGGAGATGGATTGTAGAGACTTCTTTCTGTACCCATTACACCTATTTGAGCTCTACAGATTTACAGAATGTGAGAGCTGACCAGGACATTAGAAATCATCTCCTTTAAACCATTTTTTTTTTTCTCAGAAGGGCTCCACCTGATGCCGTTATTAGCTGTGTTCTGTCTAGAGCTTGTATCTCTATGCCCCTCCCCCCATCTTCCATTTCCCTGAGAGGCATCTCATTACACAACGGAAACAAATGGACATGGAAACATGGAGCGTCCAAAGGGAGAAGAGAGAGAGTTTAACCTGTGAGGAAGAGAAATTGAAATGTTTGAACTTAAATCAGGGGAGAAACATGCCCCTAAGGCCTTTTCAAATAAGTCTGTGGCCAAGGGCAAGCACTTATAGCTAAAGGAAACTTTGAGTTAAATGAATGAGAAGTTGTGTGTGCCAAGGCAGAACATATTAACGGTGAGAGACCCATTTAATGAATACCAGCTAAAGTATAGATTTATGCACAATAAAATTCTGCATTTGACAGATTTTTACTACTTGGCATTTCAAGTTTTTACAAAAAGCTAATAATTCTTCTCAATAGGCTATTCTACCCAAATGCATTTAATCAGTGATTAGAACAACCAAAAGACCTCATTCTATGCCTCAGACCTTACAGCTCTTAGGGTACGTTTTCTACATTTAAAATAAAATTGTTCTTTGGTGAAAGAGTTTAACAGACCTGAGCAATGCCTTGACTATGGGTCAGCATTTCTCAGTGTGAGAGCTGGAAGTATCCATAGAGGTAATGTAGAGGTCATTTTCAATATGGGAAATCAGGACATCAAGGTGATTTACAGTTTAAAACCAGGTTCTTCTCTAGAAATACTTCATAAACTGGGCTAGTCAAATGCTTGGGAAAAGTAAAGCAGATGTTCATCTCCTTGCTATGGTTGAGGGGCTTCATTTTTACCACCCCCAAATATACGACTTTGACACTTGAAAGTCCAATATTCTTTGTATCAGGCCTTACTTTTGTCATGCAAGGGAGTAATGGCTACTTGCCACTAGCACCAGGCAGTGCAGGTATAACATAGGTTTTATTGGGGGAAAACTTAGAAGAAGTAGAGTGCATGTAACCTCCTGAACTGTCATTCCCCGAGGCCTAGGCCAGGCATAGCTGTTCTGCAGGCATCAGGGCTAACATTCTGAAAGAGAGTGGCCACAGCTTAATATTCTATATATTTATAGGGTCAGAGAGACAGGGAGCATCTATGTAAATATTTTAGTAGTGTCCCACAGCAGGCTTATGGCAGCCAATCATGCTCATCTCTTCCCAACTGTGCCTTCAGTGTATTTTCATTGAAAGCTGGCTATTGGTCATGGTGCAAATATTTACACCACAGAAACTGGAAAATAACACAAAACGGGGATTTTTAAATTTGCATGTGTGTGTATTTATTGGGGATATGCATACTGATTAAGAATTAGAAAATTTTTTTTAATAACTGACAAATGCCACAAATATCACAAAATCAGAAAAGTAATATAACATTTGTGTTAATAAGATAGACAACCTACAGATTGGAAGAGAATTTTTGGGAATGATATATCTGATAGAGTTTAATACCAGAATATATAAGAACTTCTAAAACTAAGAACTCCTAAGACTCAACAACAAAAAGACAACCCAATCAAAAATGGGCAGAGAACACGAATAGACATTTCACCAAAGATGAAATACAAATGGCCAATAAACACATGAAAAGATGTTCAATGTTGTTACTCATTCGGGTAATGCAAATCAAAACCACAATGAGGTATCACTTCACCCCCACTAAAAGGACTATGATAAAAAAGGAGGGGAAGGACAACAGTGTTGCTGATCATGTAGGGAAATCAGAATGCTAATCCATTATTGGTGGAATTGAAAAAGGTACAGCTACTGCAGAAAAGAATTTGGCGATTCCTCAAAAAGTTTGTTTTTGAGAGCTACTTCACTAGCACACCACTACAACTGTGTAATAATGGCAGCTCTTGGTAGAGATGTGAGGAGACTTAGGAACCCAGTGCTACTATTGAGCTAACTCAGACCTGCTGAGCTCACTCCTGTGAAGCTGCCAAAAAGGAAGAGGAAATGAGCTTACTGGGCCATCCAGATTTATCTCTCATCAGTTCTTATAAAAGCCTCATTCTCCAAGAAGAGAAAATAATGATAAGAACACTATCAGCTAACATTATAGAACTCTTACCATGTTCCAGCCACTTTGCTAAGCACTTTACATGTATTATGTCACTTAACGCTAGAGGTAATAGTTGGTACAATTTTATCACCATTTTATTGATAAAGAAATTGAAGACTTGAAAATCCTAAGCAACTTGCTTGAAGAATTAGAGATTTTAAGATGCAATGGTTAAGATTCGTCAGATTCTAGACTTGAAATTTTTAAGCACGACTCTCTTCTGTAAGCGGCTGCCTTAAGATCATGGTTCCCAATACATGGGTTGTGGATCATAGGGGGGAGGGTTCAGAATGAGCTATAATTTCCACACGTCATTGAAATTACAGGAGTCATTGTCTTTAAGCCAAATAATATATCTCACTTGTTTTCATACTATCATTTTCAAATATATGTGAATATTATTTGAGATGAATACATGATAAGTATTTATTGAATTTATAACAGTATTTGTGATGGTTAAGGTTATGTGTCAAATTGGCTAGGCCATGATTCTCAGTGGTTTGGTAGATATTATGTAATCATCCTCTATTCTGAGATCTGATACGAGCAGCCAATCAATTGAAAGGGAAATTTCTTTGGGGGTGTGGCCTGCATCCAATATATATGGATGTTCTGACAAAGCTCAACCTTTCTTGATCATGCATTTGACTCATCATCCCCTGACCTTCAGTTCTAGTGACATGTGCCAGCAGCCTGCCATCTGCAGATTTTGGGATTTGCCAGCTCCTACAGCCCCTGAAGACAGCTATCTGGACAAGTGACTGAAAGAGATTGGTATTTATGCCTCTTCCAAAGAAAGGTATCCAACCAAATTTGGAAATTATCGAGCAATATCATTAATATCACACACAAGTAAAATCTTGCTAAAGATCATTCAAAAGTGGCTACAACAGTACATAGATAGGGAACTGCCAGATATTCAAGCCAGGTTCAGAAGAGGATATGGAATCAGGGGTATCATTGCTGATGTCAGAAATGCAGAGAACACCAGAAAGATGTTTACCTGCATTTTATTGACTATGCAAAGTCATTCAACTGTGTGGATCATAACAAATTATGGATAACATTGAGAAGAATGGAAATTCCAGAACACATAATTGTGCTCATGAGGAACCCATACAGAGGTTAAGAGGCAGTCATTTAAACAGAACCAGGGAATACTGTGGTTTAAAATCAGGAAAATTATGTGTCAGTATTGTATCCTTTCACCATACCTATTCAATCTGTAGCTGAGCCAATAGTCCAAGAAGCTGGACTATGTGAAGAAGAATGGGGCACCATGATTAGAAGAAAACTCATTAATAACCTGCAATATGCACATGACACAACCTTGCTTTTTGAAAGTGTAGAGAATTTGAAGCACTTGCTGATGAAGATCAAAGACTACAGCCTTCAGTATGCATTACACCTCAGCATAAAGAAAACAAAAATCCTCACAACTAGACCAATAAGCAACATCATAATAAATGGAGAAAAGATTGAAGTTGTTAAGGAGTTTATTTTACTCATATTCACAAACAACAACCATGGAAACAACAATCAAGAAATCAAATGAAAAACAACGTATTGCATTGGCAAATCTGTTGCCAAAGACGTCTTTAAAGTGTTAAAAAGCAAAGATGTCACCTTGAAGACTAAGGTGTGCCTGACCCAAGCTATGGTGTTTTCAGTTGCCTCATATGCATATGAAAGCTGGACAATGATTAAGGAAGACTGAAGAAGAGTTGACGCCTTTGAATTATGGTGTTGGTGAAGAATATTGAATGTGCCACGGACTGCCAAAAGAATAAACAAATCTATCTTGGGAGAAGTACAACCAGAATTCTCTTTAGAAGCAAGGGTGGTGAGACTAGGACTTAAATACTTTGGAGATGTTATGAGAAGGGACCAGTCCCTGGAGAAGGAGATCATGCTCGGTAAAGTAGAGGGTCAGCAAAAAAGAGGAAGACCCTCAACCAGATGAATTGACACAGTGGCTGCAACAATGGGCTCAAGCATAACAAAGATTGTGAACATGGCACAGGACCAGGCAGCATTTTGTTCTGTTTTACATAGGGTTGCTGTGAGTTGGAACTGGCTCGAAGGCACCTAACAACAACAGCCCCATAAGCCAGCAACCTCCTGTCTCACCTGCCGATTTGGGTTCATCAGCCCCTGAAACCATATGAGTTGCTTCCAGCCTGACATCTGGCCCACAGATTTGAAACTTCCCAGCCTCCACAACTGCGTAAGCCATTTCCTTGAAATAAATTTCTCTCTCTCTCTCTTTACATATTTGTATATATGTTTCACTGGTTTTGCTCCTCTAGGGGGCCCAGACTGTTCTAGAGGAACAAAATCATAAAGATGAGTTTTCTGAGTTGTTTCTGAAGTCTGGCTAGTCTTAGAGGTGCTGATGACTCTGTTTCCAGTAGTAAAGAGGGCACTGCTAATCCATGGTGTGAGGTGGCAATAGAAGTATGCAAAATATCACCACAAATGGATCAAATATTTGTGAAAGACAAGGCTTTGGGGGATTGCATATTTGACACTTTTCTACAATTTTGTCAGAGTGAAGTATAGGGAGGCTGGTTGGTTGGTTCTGCTTTTGCTAGACAAAGTGGCAAAAGAAAAAGATGAGCTCAGGGCTTCAGAATCACAGCTTAAGCACCACATAAAAGACCTGACATTTGCCACTTGTGCCCTAAAAGAAAGCCTTATTTCTTGTACTAAGAGAGCTAATATAGCTGAAAAATAAACCCAGAGAGGCTGAATTACATCACCAGTTGAATTCCCAGCTTCGGATGATGTGCAAAGATTAAGTGAGGGTATTGATTTGGAAGAAATGGAATCCTAAAACTTGGCATGGAGTCATATGGGCAGATAATCAGGAAGCTGGGGACACTGACCCAAAAATCCTGTTGAACCATTCCTGCCAACAAAACCAGTCCTCTTACTCCCATCTGAAGAGATTACTCCATCTTTGTCTGCTAAGCCACCCTTCCTCACTAATACCATTATCTCTTTCATTCCCATCTGATGAGATTAACCCAGCTGTGCCTGAAGAGTCTTTGTCTGAGATATCTCCTGGGACAGAACCTAGGGTGTTGCCTGGGGCATTTCCTGAGGCAGATGCCTTACAAGACATTGCTGAATGTCCCCTGGACCCAGACCCACCACCCATTTTTGCTTCTAGACCTATAACTAGACTTAAGTCCCAGAAAGCCCCAAGAGTTGTGAAATACAAAGTACGACCCAGGAGGAGGTATGCTTCACTCCAAAAATAACACTTGATTTTTCTAATATATACAAACAGGAACCTGGAAAATGTGTGGGGAACTGCCCTGACTGAATTAAGACACCTAACTACAATAGGGCTGATTGGGCCCTATGGTGGTAGGGGCCAAGTGCTGGCACTCAATTGACAGACAAGGTGGATATGTTTACTGTAATGGACAACAGAATTAAAATAGTAATCAGAATAGTCTGGCTAATATGGATTCATGGCATTGGCTACTTAGTCATGGTGTCCCTAGGAGTGAAATAGGAGATCTACTAAATATTTTCCCCCACGTGTCTGTCAGTTTGTCGTACTATAGGAGCTTGTGTGTTGCTGTGATGCTGGAAGCTATGCCACAGGTATTCAGATACCAGCAGCGTCACCCAAGGAGGACAGGATTCAGCTGAGCTTCCAGACTAAGACAGACTATGAAGAAGGACCCAGCAGTCTACTTCTGAAAAGAATTAGCCAGTGAAAACCTTATGAATAGCAGCAGAACATTGCCTGATATAGTGCTGGAAGATGAGCCCCCCAGGGTGGAAGACACTCAAAAGATGACTGGGGAAGAGCTGCCTCCTCAAACTAGAGTCGACCTTAATGACGTGGATGGAGTAAAGCTTTCGGGACCTTCATTTGCTAATGTGGCGTGACTCAAAATGAGAAGAAACAGCTGCAAACATCCATTAATAATTGGAACTTGGAACGTAAGAAGTATGCATCTAGGAAAATGGGAAATCATCAAAAATGAAATGGAATGTATAAACATCGATATCCTAGGTATTAGTGAGCTGAAATGGACTGGTATTGGCCTTTTTGAATCGGACAATCAGATAGTCTACTATGCTGGGAATGACAACTTGAAGAGGAATGGTGTTGCTTTCATCATCAAAAAGAAAGTTTCAAGATCTATCCTGAAGTACAACATTGTCAGTGATAGGATAATACCCATACGCCTACAAGGAAGACCAGTTGATATGACTATTATTCAAATTTATGCACCAACCACTAGGGCCAAAGATGAAAAAATAAAAGATTTTTATCAGCTGCTGCAGTCTGAAATTGATCGAACATGCAATCAAGATGCATTGATAATTACTCGTGATTGGAATGCGAAAGTTGGAAAGAAAGAAGAAGGATCAGTAGTTGGAAAATATGGCCTTGGTGATAGAAACAGTGCTGGAGATCAAATGATAGAATTTTGCAAGACCAACGACTTCTTCATTGCAAATACCTTCTTTCACCAACATAAATGGCAACTATACACATGGACTTCACCAGATGGAACACACAGAAATCAAATTGACTACATCTGTGGAAAGAGACGATGGAAAAGTTCAATATCATCAGTCAGAACAAAGCCAGGGGCCGACTGTGGAACAGACCATCAATTGCTCATATGCAAGTTCGAGCTGAAAATGAAGAAAATCAGAGTAAGTCCACGAGAGCCAAAATATGACCTTGAGTATATCACACCTGAATTTAGGGACCATCTCAAGAATAGATTTGATGCATTGAACACTAGTGACTGCAGACCAGACGATTTATGGAATGACATCAAGGACATCATCCATGAAGAAAGCAAGAGGTCACTGAAAAGACAGGAAAGAAAGAAAAGACCAAGATGGATGTCAGAGGAGACTCTGAAACTTGCTTTTGAGCGTCAAGCAGCTGAAGCAGAAGGAAGAATTGATGAAGTAAAAGAACTGAGCAGAAGATTTCAAAGGGCCTCTCGAGAAGACAAAGTATTACAATGACAGGTTTAAAGAGCTGGAGATAGAAAACCAAAAGGGAAGAACATGCTTGGCGTTTCTCAAGCTGAAAGAACTGAAGAATAAATTCAAGCCTCGAGCTGCAATAGTGAAGGATTCCATGGGGAAAATATTAAATGACGCAGGAAGCATCAAAAGAAGATGGAAGGAATACACAGAGTCATTATAGCAAAAAGAATTAGTCGATATTCAACCATTTCAAGAGGTGGCATATGATCAGGAACCGATGGTACTGAAGGAAGACGTTCAAGCTGCTCTGAAGGCATTGGCGAAGAACAAGGCTCCAGGAATTGATGGAATACCTATTGAGATGTTTCAACAAAGAGATGAAATGCTGGAGGTGCTCACTCACCTATGGCAAGAAATATGGAAGGTAACTTCCTGGCCAACTGATTGGAAGAGATCCATATTTATCCCTATTTCCAAGAAAGGTGATCCAATGGAATGTGGAAATTATAGAACAATATCATTAATATCATAGAAAACCAAAATTCTGCTGAAGATCATTCAAAAACAGCTGCAGCAGTATATCGACAGGGAACTGCCAGAAATTCAGGCTGGTTTCAGAAGAGGACATGGAACCAGGGATATCATTGCTGATGTCAGATGGATCCTGGCTGACAGCAGAGAATACCAAAAGCTGTTTACCTGTGTTTTATTGACTATGCAAAGGCATTCGTCTGTGTGGATCATAACAAACTATGGATAATACTGTGAAGAATGGGAATCCCAGAACTCTTTATTGTGCTCATGAGGAACCTTTACAAAGATCAAGAGGCAGTTTTTCAGACAGAACAAGGGGATACTGATTGGTTTAAAGTCAGGAAAGGTGTGCGTCAGGGTTGTATTCTTTCACCATACCTATTTAATCTGTATGCTGAACAAATAATCCGAGAAGCTGGACTATATGAAGAAGAACGGGGTGTCAGAATTGGAGGAAGATTCATTAAGAACCTGCATTATGCAGATGACACAACCTTGCTTGCTGAAAGTGAAGAGGACTTGAAGCACTTACTAATGAAGATCAAAGACCACAGCCTTCAGTATGGATTACACCTCAACATAAAGAAAACAAAAATCCTCACGACTGGACCAATGATCAACATCATGATAAACGGAGAAAAGATTGAAGTTGTCAAGGATTTCATTTTACTTGGATCCACAATCAACAGCCATGGAAGCAGCAGTCAAGAAATCAAAAGACGCATTGCATTGGGCAAATCTGCTGCAAAGGACCTCTTCAAAGTGTTGAAGAGCAAAGATATCACCCTGAAGGCTAAGGTGCGCCTGACCCAGGCCATGATATTTTCAATTACATCATATGCATGTGTAAGCTGGACAGTGAATAAAGAAGACTGAAGAAGAGTTGATACCTTTGAATTGTGGTGTTGGCGAAGAATATTGAATATACCATGGACTACCAAAAGAATGAACAAATCTGTCTTGGAAGAAGTGCGGCCAGAATGCTGCTTAAAGGCAAGGATGGCGAGACTGCGTCTTACATACTTTGTACATGTTGTCAGGAGGGATCAGTCCCTGGAGGACATCATGCTTGGCAGAGTACAGGGTCAGCGGAAAAGAGGAAGACCCTCAACAAGGTGGATTGACACAGTGGCTGCAACGATGGGCTCAAGCATAGCAACGATGGTAAGGATGGTGCGGGACCAAGCAGTGTTTCGTTCTGTTGTGCATAGGGTCGCTATGAGTCGGAACGAACTCGAAGGCACCTAACAACAAGAACACAACTAAATATTTACTTGTTATGTATAAGTGGAAGAATTCTAAGTTATGTGAACAGCAGTCTAACTTGAATCTCCAGAACAGAAAGTCTAGGCCCCTTGATCAATTCTCAGATATGAGCCAGTTTACAGACTGACAACCACTTGAATGAAGGGGTGGCTGGGTCCCCTTGAGGAAGGACCCCACTACACTGCCAAAAATTTACAGTGTTAATCTTTCAGCCTTCCCCAAAAACACCTGTGGCCTTTTACAAAATTAACTCTTCACTGGAGAAAAGAAAATAATTAGAATTTTCAGGGATTACTGGACACTGGCTCTGAACTGACACTAATTTGGGGAGAACCAAAATGTCACTGTGGCCTTCCAGTCAGAGTAGGGGCATATGATTGTCAAGTTATTAATGGAGACTTAGCTTAAGTCTGTCTCACAGTGGGTACATTGAGTCCCAGAATCCATTCTATAGTGATTTGCACTGTTCCAGAATGCATAATTGGGATAGACATACTCAGCAACTGGAAGAACCCAAACATTGAATCCCTGACATGAGACATAAGAGCTATTATGGTAGAAAAAGGCAAGTGGAGGCCATTAGAGCTGTCCTTACCTAGGAAAATAGTAACTCGAAAGCAATACCACATTTCTGGAGGGACTGCAGAGATCAGTGCCACCATCAAAGACTTGAAGGATGCAGGGGTGGTGATTCTAACCACATTCCCATTCAATTTGCCTATTCAGCCTGTGGAAAAAAACAAATGGTTCTTGGAAAATTACAGTGCGTTGTCGTAAATTTAACCAGGTGGTGACTCCAATTGAAGCTGCTGTCCAATATGTAGTTTCACAGATTGAGCAAATTAATAATCAACTGGTACCTGGTATGTAGTTATTCTTCTGAGTGATGCCTTTTTCTCTAATCTGGTTCCAAAGGAACCCAGAAACAGTTTGCCTTCAGCTGGCAAGGGCAGCAATACACCATCAGTGTCCTACCTCAAGGGTATATCAACTCTCCAGCCATATGCCATAATTTAGTCTACAGTAACCTTCATTTCCTTCCCCTTCCACAAAATGTCATAATGGTACATTACATTGATAACATTATCCTGATTGGACCTAGTAAGAGAGAAATGTCAAGGACTCTAGACTTACTGTTAAGTCACTAGCATGCTAGAGGGTAGGGAAATAATCTGATAAAAATTCAGGCGTCTTCCACCTCAGTGAAATTTCTAGGGGTCCAGTAGTGTGGGGCAAGTCGAGATATTTTTTCTAAAGTTAAAGGTAAGTTGTTACATCTGGTCCCCCACAACTAAAAAGGAGGCACAGCACCTGGTAGGCCTCTTTGGATTTCAAAGGCAATATATTTCTCATTTGGGTGTGCTACTCCAACCTATTTATTAAGTGACTCAAAAAGCTGCTAGTTTTGAGTGGAACCCAAAACAAGAGATGGCTCTGAAAGGTTTTAGGAAGCCATGCAAGCTGCTCTGCTACTTGGGCCATATAATCCAGGTGATGCAAAGGTTTTTGAAGCACCAGTGGCAGATAGAGATGGTGTTTGGAGTATCTGGCAGGCCCCTATGTATGAATCACAGTGCAGATCCTTAAGATTTTGGCACAAAGCTCTGTCATCCTCTGCAAATAACTACTCTTATTTTGAGAAACAGCTTTTGGTTTGTTAATGGGCCTTAGTAGAGACTGAACACTTAATCATGGGCCACCAAGTCACCATGAGGCCTGCGATGACCATCACAAACTTGGTTTT
Organism: Loxodonta africana; assembly: GCF_030014295.1. Lineage (NCBI taxonomy): Eukaryota > Metazoa > Chordata > Mammalia > Proboscidea > Elephantidae > Loxodonta > Loxodonta africana. The sequence continues at coordinate 168,469,248 of NC_087343.1, read as the reverse complement.
ATCTGACCCACAAAGTCACAAAATTGGACGTGCACAACAGCACTCCATTATTAAATGGAAGTGGTATTTACGAGATCAGGCTCGAGGAGGATCTGAAGGCACAAGTAAATTAAATGAGGAAATGGCCTAAATGCTCGTGGTCCCCACTTCTGTCACATTACCTTCCTTCCCCCAGTCCACATCCATGGCCTCGTTGAGTAGTTTCTTATAAGCAGTTGACTGAGAAAGAGAAAACTCGTGCCTGATTTACAGATGGTTCTGTGAGATATGCAGTCACCACTTGAAAGTGAGCAGTGACAACACTGTAGCCCATTTCTAGGACTTCCCTAAAGGACAGTGGTGGAGGGAAATCTTCCAAGTGGGTTTAACTTTGAGCAGTGCATTTTGTTGATCATTTTTGTTGGAAACAGAGATGGCCAAATGTGAGATTGTATACTGATTCATGGGCTGTGGCCAATGGTTTGATTGGAAGATCAGGAACTTGGAAGGAAGATGATTGGAAAATTAATGGTAAGGAGGTATGGGGAAGGAATATATAGACTAAACTCTCTGAATGGGCCAAATAAGTGAACATATTTGTGTCCCATGTGAATGCTCACCAAAAGGTGGCCTCAGCAGAGGAGGATATTAACAATCAAGTGGAGAGGATGATGCATTCTGTGGATACCAGCTAGCTTCTTTCCCCAGTCACTCCTGTCATTGCCCAGTGGACTTATGAACAAAGTGGCCATGGTGGCAAGGATGGAGTTTATGCATGGGCTCAGTCAGCAACATGGACTTCCATTCACCAATACTGATTTGGCTACAGCCACTACTGAGTGCCCATTATGCCAAAAACAGAGATCAACACTGATTCACCAATATGGCACCATTTCTAAGGACAATCAGCCAGCAACTTGGTGGCAGGTTGATTACATTAGGCCACTTCCATCATGGAAAGGGCAACATTTTGTCCTTACTGGAATAGACACTTAGTCTAGATATGAATTTGCAGTCCCTGCACACAATGCTTCTGCAAAAACTACCATCTGTGGACTTACAAAATGCCTTATCTACCATCATGGTATCCCACACAGCATTTCCTCGGATCGAGGAACTCACTTTGCAGCAAATTAAGTGTGACGATAGACTCATACTCATGAAATTCACTGGTCTTATCATGTTCCCCATCATCCTGAAGCAGCTGGTTTGATAGAACAATGGAATGGCCTTCTAAAGACACAGTTATGGTGCCAGCTAGATGTCCATACTTTGCAGGGCTGGGGCAATGTTCTCTAGGAGTCTGTATATGCTCTAAACCAGCATCCAATATATGATGCTGTTTCTCCGATAGTGAGAATTCACGGGTCCATGAATCAAGGAGTGGAAATGAGAGTGGCACCATTTACTATAACCCCTAGTGACCCACTTGCAAAATTTTTCCTGTCCCTGTGACCTTATGCTCTGCAGGTGTAGAGGTCTTAGTTCCAAAGGGAGGAATGCTCCTACCAGGACACAACATTGATTCCATTGAATTGGAATTTAAGAATACCACCCGGCCACTTTGGGCTCCTCATGCCTCTGGATCAACAGCCAAAGAAGGGAGTTACTGTATTGGCAGGTGTAGTTGATCCTGATTACCAAGGAGAAATCAAATGATATTACTTTTTTTTTTTTTAATGGAGGTAAAGAAGTATATGTCTGAAATACAAGAGATCCCTGAGGACTTCTCTTACTACTACTGTGCCCTGTGAATAAAGTCAATGGAAAACTGCAGTAACCCAATTCCAATATAACTACTAATAGCCCAGACCCTTCAGAAATGAAGGTTTGGGTATCCCCAACAGGCAAAGAACCCTGACCAGTTGAGGTATTTGCTGACAGCAAAGGGAATATGGAATGGCTGGTGGAAGAAGGTAGTTCTAAATACCACTTACTACCATATATATATGTATATATTGCCAATATCTTTGTTTCTTCCCTCCCTTATTCCATTAAAAAAAAAAAAAAATTTTTTTTTTTTTTTTTTTTTTACACATTATAAAATATAAGATCTAAATGAAGGTAGTGCATTTTGTTTGTACACATGTTAGTTGTATCATGTTAGGCTCAAGTATGACTTTATAATTGTTTTTATTTATGTAAATCTTAAGGTGATGTGGATTGGTGCCAAGTTGACAAGGGGTGGACTGTGATGGTTAAGATTATGAGTCAACTTGGTTAGAACATGATTCTCAGTGGTTTGGCAGTTATTATGTAATCACCCTCTATTTTGTGATCTGATTCTAGCAAAGCTCGCCTTCTGTCAACCCTGCATCCAACTTTTCATACTCTGATCTTCGGTTCTTGGGGCATGAGCCAACAGCCAATTGTCTGACCCACAGATTTTGGGATTCACCAGCTCCTGCAGCCCCGTGAGCCAGCAGCCTTTCACCTGACCTGCTGATTTGGGCTCGTCAGCCCCTGCAACTGCATGAGTCAAGATGAGCTTGCAGCCTGACGTCTGATCCACAGATTTGGGATTTGCCAGTTTTCACAACTGCGTGTACCATTTATTTGAAATAAATAAATATATATATATATATATTTGTATATATATGTGCTTCACTAGTCTTGCTCCTTTAGAGAACCCAACCCAAGAGAGTAATTGTCATTACATTAGTTATTAAATGCCTAGTAAGTCCTAGATATTCTACCATGCACTGAGCATATAACAATGAAGTGGACGAATGTGGTCCTTGACCTCATGTCTTTTCTTCATTGATAAATGCTAAGAAGGCAATACTATCACGTGGAATGAATAAAACTTTTGCCAATACAAGGAGCACCTTGATGTAGAAATGTTAGAGAACACCTGCTTCTAGAGTTAGTGCCTCTTGCTGCCATGGTCTTCTCCCCACAGCTCACTGCCATTGTCCTACCCCTGTCTCCATTATCTCCTCACTGGGACTACTGTCATAGCTTTCTAACTGGTCTACCAGCCCTGCCTTCTATCTTGACTCCAATCCAAGCTGCATGCAGTACCATGTCCTTCTCTCTAATGCTTGTTGTTGTTGTTGTGTGCCTTCAAGTCAATTCTGACTCGTAGTAACCCTGTAGGACAGAATAGAGCTGCCCCATACAGTTTCCAAGGAGCAGCTGGTGAATTCAAACTGCCAACCTTTTGGTTAGCAGCCTGAGCTCTTAAATACTTCACCACCGAGGCTCTAATGCTTAGCTTTAGTAAAATCATTTTTTTTTTTTTTTTTAGTAAATAATGGTCAAATCTAACCAATGGAATGCTGATCCAAAAATCAGTGTGTGCTCCTTCCTCCAAATCTTGGTGTGAGTCTGTACAAATTGCCTCAGTAAGCATGTGAAATCTGGACAATGAATAAGGAAAAAGGAAGAAGAATTGACGCCTTTTAATTATGGTGTTGGTGAAGAATACTGAATATATCATGGGCTACCAGAAAAACTATCAAGCCTGTCTTGGAAGAAGTACAGCCAGAATGCTCCTTGGAAGCGAGGATGGTGAGACTCCATCTCACATACTTTGGACGTGTTATCAGGAGGGACCAGTCCCTGGGGAAGGACATCACATTTGGTAAGTTAGAGGATCAGCAAAAAAGAGGAAGACCCTCAATAAGATGGATTGACACAGTGGCTGCAACAGTGGGCTCAGACATGGTAAGGATTGTGAGGATGGCACAGTGCTGGGCAATGTTTCGTTCTGTTGTACATGTGATTGCTCTGAGTCAGAACCAACTCGACAGCACCTAACAACAACAGCATTCAGATTATTTTAGTGTTTAGTATTTAGTTACTGTGCCTCCTTGTTTTTCTCCATCACCTTCCTCAGTATCCATCACGCACATCCATACCAGTTGCCACTGAGTCAGTTCTAACTCATGGTGACCCCATGTGTTACAGACTAGAACTAGGATCCATAGGGTCTTTAAGTCTGACTTTTCAGAAGCAGATAGTCAGAATTTTCTTCCAAGGTGCCTCTGGATGGGTTCAAACTGCCAACTCTTCAGTTAGTAGTTGAATGTTTAACCATTTGTGCCAAATACAGATGCTCTATATCACACACACACACACACACACACATACACACAATAAATAAATAATAAGACGAAAACCCCTGAATAACAAAAACAATCCCTCAAGCATTTCGAAGGCTTTGGATAAAGAAAATAAATCCCAAATGACCAAAAGTTTAGGTGATGATAAACTTTCCAAATACTTTTCATAGCAAACTGCAAGGATCTCCTCTGTCAAACTTAAAATCGGCATCATTTACTAGTCCACATGCAATTTTCTTTTCATTTATGTTATTTTCAAACACAATTGGTGATCGAAAAATACTGTAGATTAAGCACCGTATACCAGATCTGGATAAATCACCTGGTTGTTACTCCTCGGCTAATATGCTTTTTGAAATCAATTGGTATTTAACCTTCGAAACTGCCTTTTGAAATCTTAATGAGAGACCTGTTCTGAGAATGTTAATTTGAAGTGTATGGCTCTTTTTACCCCCAGAAATATGAGGTATTCCTTTATATGTGTGCAAATCAGAACCAGCAAGAGGAATTTTTCCATATTCTTCTTCAGAGGCTGCTTCTTGAAAGGAAAGCTCATATTCTGGTTTTAAGAAACATGATAAATACATGTCTCCTCCTGGTGTGGAAAATGTCAAAGCAAATCAAGTGTGATGTGGGGGCTGATTTCTCACTAGCTCGATCAGTGTAGAAACTCCTGGAATGTCACGGTGATAAAATCCAAGGAAATCATGGATGAGTCCAAGGGTGTCCACCTCTCTGATCAACCTCCCAATGATGGCTTCGGTATTGAGCTCACTGTGGAAACGTTTCTGGCACCTGGGTACTTCCTGCCCAGCCTCCTGATTGTAAAACCACATGCTAGCTCTCTATAGCTTCATTAATGAAATGAGGACAATTGGGAGATCTCCATTAGGTTTCAAAGTGAACACCTGGTTTGGAACATTTGTAATTTTTTTTCTTTTTCTTTTTTCTTGGCTTCCATGGAGAACCTCACATTCAATACCAAGATGGGGGTATAATTGGGACCTCCCCTGCTGACAGTGTAACTGCCTTTCATTGCTAAAGCACAAATAATGACTTATAAAACAGCAGGTGGTCTGCTTAAGAAAATCCAAATAAATGTTCTAGATATTTTTAGACATCCTTTGCTAAAGGCCTTTCTCATTCTCTCCTGGAGCAAGTGGCCACTCTTAACAGAATGATTTAGCAGGTTGAATACTCTTACAGCTGTTTTCTCTAGATGCCTTCACCTTTATTTCTCCTGTTTTTCTACTTATTGAAGATCGATCTTGTTCCTCCCCTTAAGTCATCTAAAACTGAAGTGTATGGAGCTCTGTGTTTTTATTTCTATGGTTGTTTCATCCAAGGACCCCAAAGTGAGCTTGGCAACTCATTGTATTTGTTTTCATCAGCCGAAAGAGCAGAAAAACTGAGGTGTTATTTGTTGAGAGCAAAGGATGGAGCTTAGAATTCAGCATATTAAATTGCATGTAAATGTGATGGCAAGTTTTGATGGGTCTCAAAATTCTGATTTTTCTACCCACTGTACCTAGGTCTATCTTTCTTTTATAGTTCTACCTTCTAAAACAGTCCAATAATTGTTGATTGTAAAGGAAGCTACTATTATGAGGGTAAAATTATGCATTATAACTAACAAAAACCTAATCTGGCTAATTTAAGCATAAAGAAATTTATTGAAAGGACATTTGCAACACATAGAACCAATGGGAAGGCTAGAGGACCAGTCACAGATGTATACAGGAACCAAGGCATCTTCTGTTCTTTCTTCAATATTCCAAGACCCAAGAGAGAGGAGCCAATTGCCTGAATTTAAGGCCTATGCCCACTATCAAGCTTTACTAGGGTGACAAGTGCTTGAATCCAGCAGACAGAACCTTAAGGAAGTCCTTCACATGGCAGCCTTTCTCAATCAGCATTCCTCATTTGAATCGTAGAGAACAATAAGTGATTTGAGTGATAAATTTATCAATTCTCCCAAGGATTGTATATAACTAGTACCATTCAAGATGCATGGGAAAGAACTTCAATCATTATATGCAATGAATGGATGCCTTAGGCCTCAAGGATTAATTCTTTCCTGGAATACAGTTGACTAACACCCCACCCAGTGCCGTCGAGTCGATATATTTGGTAAAACAGGCATCTGAATTGATTAGTCTGCTGACTGCACTGAAGAGGCAAGATATAATTTCCCAAAAGGAAATCAGGGTGCTGTTAAGAAGAGGACGCTGAGCAGCCAAATACAAACAAATAATGTCCACCCCACTAAACTGTTGCCATCGAGTTGATTCCAACTCATAGTGACCCCATAGAACACGATAGAACTGTCCCATAGGATTTCCAAGGCTGTAAATCTTTACGGGAACAGACTACCACATCTTTCTACCACGGAGCGGATGGTGGGTTCAATCCTCCGACATTCTGGTTAGCAGCCAAGCACTTAACCACTGTGCAGCCAGGGCTCCTTGTCCACCCCACTGCTTACACAATAAATTCTTGTCAGTCACAAGGCAGCATTTTCCAAAGTATTTCACAGGGACTACTAATATCTCTCAAGTCATTGATATGTGCTCCCAGAAAAAAAAAAGAGTTACTGTGGGGAAAAAAAAAAAAGAAGTTTGGGGAATACCGTATTCTATAATCTTCTCTAAAAAACTGGCAAGGCATAATAGCATATGAAAGGCTCTAAGAAGTGGCATTGGCAGATTAGTGATAGAATTCTCACCTTGCATGCAGGAGACCCAGGTTCAATTCCCAGCAAATATATCTAATGCACGACCACCGCCCTCCTGTCAATGGAGACTTGTGTGTTGCTATGGGACTGAGGAGGTTTCAGCAGAGCTTCCAGACTAAGGTAGACTCGGAAGAAAGTCCTTGCTACCTACTTCCAAAAACCAGTCAATGAAAACCCTGACATGGAGTCACGATGAGTTGGGAGTAGACAGCAGCTAACAACAAGAAGTCCTACAGTAAATGTAAGAGCTGTTTAACTTTGTTTAACTGTGTTTCCCAAACTGAAGATGAAATTTTTTGATAATGTTTCAAAATTATATAACATTTAAATCTTATCTTAATTATGATTTTATAATCTGTTTTAGTATTGCTTATTTTATCCTCTAAAATGTCATTTTAAAAATGCTTTATGTAATATAATATATTAAAGTAGTTGGCTTCATATAATTTACTTAGCTATAAATTTATGCATAAATAAATATGCACGTACTTTAATATGCATATCTTAATTGATATGATGTTCAGTAAAAGTGTTTGAAAGCCACTTCTCTAAGATAGGCCGAAGTGTCGTAGGGGTGCTATTTGAAAATAATATTCTTCTCAGTGCAAGGATTAATACAACCAAAATGCATTAGGAGACATGTCAGCCTTAGGTTTCATTCACTGTTGCCATCAAGTCAATTGCAACTAATGACAATCTGGTGTGTTACAGATTAGACCTTCTCCATAGGATTTTCTAGGCCGTAACCTTTACAGAAGTAGATTGCCAGCCTTTCTTCTGCAGAGCCATTGGGTGGGATAGAATTAACAACCTTTAGGTTAGCAGCTAATCTCAAATCTCCTGTACCGCCTTCAGTAGTCAATGCTAAACCTTCCTTGTGTATTGACAATAGGTAAAGTTGCAATTGAATATCCACTAAATCCTAAAATATTGAACTGTATTTTGGTCAAAGAGGGAATTTCTTTGAACCAGAGCTACTAGCTGACTTTCAGCTCACAAAACAAATGATCCTGCAAAAGTTTATTACCACGTGTTAAGTTAGAGAGGGGCCTCAATGGCTAAAGATGAGCAGTCCACTCAAGTGCCAGTAGTGATCAATGGTTGCTGCGCAAGTGCTTAGCCTAAGGATACTAGTCATCACCTCTTGCTACCCAACTGTAACATGTTTGGTGAGATCATTGCTGCTATGGGGTAAAGGAAGTTCCAGAGTCATTTCTACTATATTTATGATTTACAAAATACTAAAATATTAGAGTAAAAAATCTTTGAGATGTTAACAATAAATACTTATATAGTTCTTACTACAGGCCAGTCAAAGAGCTCTGGTGACAAAATGGTTGAGCACTCAGCTACTAACTGAAAGGTCGATGGTTTAAACGCAGCTGCCTGCTTTGCAGGAGAAAAGGCCGGGTAATCTGCTCCTGTAAAAATTGTTGCTGTTGTGTGCTGTCGAGTCTATTCTGACTCATAGGGACCCTGTAGGACAGAGTAGAACTGCCCCATAGGGTTTCCAAGGAGCAGCTGGTGGATTCGAACTGTCGACCTTTTGGTTAGCAGCCATAGCTCTTAACCATTTTTTCACCAGGGCTCATAAAAATTGCAGTGTAAGAAACCCTATAAGGCAGTTCTGCTATGTCCTATAGGATCACTATGAGTTGGAATAGACTCAGTTGCAAACAACAACAACAATAGGCTGGGCACTGCTCTAAATTCACACGACTTCGCTAATACTCTAAAACAGAAACAAAAAAATCCTAAAAAGAAGGTGCTATTATTAACCTTGGAGTCCTGGTGGCACTGTGATTAAGAGTTCAACTGCTAATGAAAAAGGTCATCAGTTCGAATCCACCAGGTGCTCCTTGGAAACCCTATGGGGCAGATCTACTCTGTCCTATAGGGCTGCTATGAGTTTGAATTGACTCCATGGCAACAGATTTGATTATTTTTTAGTATTATGAACCTCATTTACAGATGAGGAAGCTGAGGCGTAGGAAGTATAAATGACTTATACAGCTAGTAAGTAATAGAACTAAGATTCAAAATGAAGTACTCCAACTCCAGAAGCTATGTCCAGTGGCCCTTGACCAAAAACTAAATGTCAGAATTAAGGAAGGGAATTCTTAAAAATTACAAATACTCAGGCTTCACTGTAGACTCCACTGGGGATTCTGATAAATAAACCCCCATACTATCTGTACCCATGCCTACAAATCTTAGGAACCACCGACTTCAACCAATTTCCTTGTTTTATGAACAGAGAAGTGAGATTCCTCCTGTGTGATAAAAGATTAACTCAGCAGGCCTAGGCTTCCCAAAATTTACATATTCCAAAGGTCTCCAGAACTGGCCCTTGACTGACTCCTGGGAGATAATCTCTAAGCCTTTGGAATGTCCTGCCTGATAAGAATGTCTTTGCATACCTGGAGCATTGGGCTGTACCAGATAGCTGACAATATGATTTATGGTGAATGCCTGTTTTTATTCTCCTGGGACCCTGGGACACACCATCAGTTTGACCTCTGTGGAGGCTAGAGAATGAATAGCTAAGATTGGTCGCACTGGTGCTCCATGCATATGTCACTGACCCCTAATAAAAAACCTGGACACTGAGGCTCAAGTAAGCTTTCCTGGTTGGCAACACTTTGAACATGTTGTCACACATTGTTGCTGTGAGAATTAAGCTCTGTTCGTGCAACTCCACTGAGAAAGGACAAATGGAATCTCTGGTTTCTCCTGAACTCTGCCCTGTGCATATTTTCTCTTTGCTGATTTCACTTTGTATCCTTTCACTGTAACAAACTATAATCATGAATATAACAGCTTTTCTGAGTAGTTCTATGAGTCCATCTTGCAAATTACTGAACCTGAAAATGGTCTTTGGGACCCCATCCAACCACCTAACTGCCTATAATATAATCTTCAGGAGGTCAGGGGTCATGCTTATTTTTTTCCTTGTTATAGGTATAGGTATAGGTCTAGAATGGGGATTCCTGGTGGCACAGTAGTTAAAAGCTTGGCTGCTAACCAAAAGGTTAGCAGTTTGAATCCACCAGTCACTCTTTGCTAATCCCATGAGGCAATTCTACTCTGTCCTTTAAGGTCACTATGAGTCAGAATGGACTTGATGGCTTTGAGTTTATAGGTCTAGAATGAGGTGGATGTTCCATAAATATTTGATGACTAAACAAATTGCTTCCATAATTAGGGAAGATAATCTTTACCTGGTGGGACATCAAGCTGTTCATCATCATTGTGGTCCTATCTTTGGCCACTCTTCCTTTCCATGCCTTGGACTCTTCATCTCCGCCAGTAATGGACTTCAGGCCTTTGTCAATACCAATTTACCTCCCCTCTCTCCCTCTTTTTTTTTTTTCTCTCTCTCCTGGGTTGGCATTAACGTAAAAAATTTGTGACCTCTACATAATGGAATTACCTCCAAAATGGTGTGCCAGAAAATAAGTATGGAGTACATACCAAGGTGACATTTGAGGAGGAATAGATTGCTGAGAGTATCCTAAAGGTATGGAGAAGAGACAGAACTTTCACCGAGTCTTAAAAGACAAATTGGAATTAGATATTTGAAGAGACAAGGACTGTCCTGTCACATGTAAGAAAATGTGAATAATCATCAAATCAGGAAAACGGTGGTGGTAAATTGAGATTGTCAAACAGTTTGGTTGAAATATAGGGTTAAGTGAGTAGTGATTTTTAAAAAAGGGAGGGGGAAGGGTCATGGTTAGGTCTTAAATGACCTTATATGACAAACTAAGACATTTGAATTTTATCTTTCAATCCCTGGAAGCCATTGAAAGCTTCAGAAGATGGAAATCAAGTCGTAAAACTTTACCTTAAGAAGTCTGAGCTGGATGAGTTACAGTAAGAAAGACATTGCAGAAGGAGAAACCAGTTAGGAGGCTGTTACAATAAAAAGCTGGGGAGTGGGGAAACAGGAAAATCTGCTTTTCAGTCTTTAACTTCCTTAACACCAGCTTGCAACAGAACTATGAGTTCCTGAATTAGCAAAAGCAGCAGCATGTTCATTCTTTTGGAGCCTTGAAACTGGCTGTCTCTTCAAAGGAAACATTTTGAACCCACTGTGAAATCAGACTTCAGCTGGGAACCACAGATTTCCCCTGACAATTGTGTAAGGTCGTCAGAGGCAATAAGAGGTATTTAGGTAGAAATCAGCACACAATCCCCTAAGGCTTGACCCTTGACAAAAACAAATGTGATTCCTTCTTGTGTCTTCCAATCTAATATTGTTTCAGGTAGGCATGTTAGTAGCTTTGCTGATTTATGTTGAGTCAGTATGTTGCAGAGTAGACAAAAGACAAAACCAAGGCAGTTATTGGGATAACCGAAGCCAAAGAAACATTAAAAATGCAATGAGTTGATTTCTGGAATCAGATCTCCTAAGTTCAATTCATGATCAATAACTACAAACCCTTCATTATTTCCATTTTGTACATCCCTCTTCCAGGCCATGCTCTCCTCTCTTTCTAACTCACTGCCTCGGGTACTAACTCACTTCCTTTGACCCTACCAGGACCTCCAATCCAGGTACCTCATCCTTTCACTATCTTCCTTAATTTATATCAATTGTTACAATTAATCCCTTGACTTCCTTCTCCCTTTCTATGACTTTGTAAACACCAAAAAAAGAGGAGACTCTAACTCCTGGAGAATCCATGCGTGTCAGAGTAGAACTGTGCTCCATAGGGTTTTCTTTCTCTTTTTTATGGCTTTTTAAGTGAAAATTTACAGTTAAAGTTAATTTCTCTTACAAAAATTTATACACACGTTTTTATGTGACCCTAGTTGCTCACCCTATAGTCTGACAGCAGACTCCTTCTTTCCACCCTGGATTTCCCATATCCTTTTTATTCAATCAGCTCCTGTCCCTTTTTGCCTTCTCATTTCACCTCTGGACAGGAGCTGCCCATATAGTCTCATGCCTTCCAGATTCACCCATGTTATGAGATGTTTCGCATACTCATCTTTGTTCTGTCATTGTGTAATATTTCATTGTGTGAATACACCATAATTTATTGATCCATTCTTCCATTGAGTTCGTTGATGGGCACCTAGGTTGTTCCCATCTTTTTGCTTCCGTGAACAGTGCTACAAAGAACATAGGTGTGCATACATCTATTCATGTGACGGCTCTTATTTCTCTAGGATATACTCCAAGAAGTGGGATTGCTGGATCCTAATGGTACTTCTATTTCCAGCTTTTTAAGGAAGCCCCAAATCAATTTCCAAAGTGGTTGTACAATTTTATATTCCCACCAGCAGTGTACATGTAAGTGTTCCAGTCTCTCCACAACCTGTCCAACATTTATTATTTTGTATTTTTTGGATTAATTTTTTTTATTGGGGTGAGATGGAATCTCACCATGGTTTTGATTTGCCTTTGTTTAATGGCTGATGATCGCGAGCATTTCCTTATGTATCTGTTAGCTACCTGAATGTTTTCTTTAGTGAAGTGCCTGTTCATATCTTTGCCCATTTTTTAATTGGGTTATTTGTCTTTTCATTGCTGAGGTTTTGCAAATTCTTGTAGATTTTAGAGATTAGATGCTGATCGGATTTGCCATAGTCAAAATTTTTTTTCCAGTCTGTAGGTTGTTTTTCACTCTTTTGAAGAAGTCTTTTGATGAGTAAAGTGTTTAATTTTTTGCTTCCAGTTGTCTAGTTTCTCTTCTGGTGTTTGTCCATTGTTACTAATGTTCTGCATTCTGTTTATGTCACATATTAGGGCTCATAGCTTTGTCCCTATTTTTTCAACCATGATCTTCAACGTTTTAGATTTTATATTTAGGTCTTTGATCCATTTTGAGTTAGGTTTTGTGCTTGGTGTTTGATATGGGTCTTATTTCATTTTTTTGCAGATGAATGTCTAGTTATGCCAACACCATTTGTTAAAGAGACTGTCTTTCCCCCAATTAATGGACTTTGTTTGGCCTTTGTCAAATATCAGCTGCTCATAAGTAGCTGAATTTATGTCTGGATTTTCAATTCTGCTCCATTGGTTTATGTTTCTGTTGTCGTAAGAGTACCAGGCTTTTTTGGCTACTGTGGTGGTATAATATTCTCTAAAATCAGGTAGTGGAGGCCTCCCACTTCATTCTTCTTCTTCAGTAATGCTTTACTTATCCAAGACCTCTTCCCTTTCCATATGAAGTTGGTGATTTATTTCTCCAACTCATTAAAAAATACTATTGGAATTTGGATCAGGATTGAATTGTATCTGCGGATCATTTGGGGTAGAATAGACATTTTAACAATGTTCAGTCTTCCTATCCATGAACAAGGTATGTTTTTCCACTTATGTAGGTCTCTTTTGGTTTCTAGCAGTAGTGTCTTGTAGTTTTCTTTGGGTAGGTCTTTTACATCTCTGGTTAGATTTATTTCTACTTTTTTTTTTTTTTTTCTTTTTTTAATCTTCTTGGCAGCTATTGTAAATGGTATTGATTTGGTGATTTCCTCGTCAACGTTCTCTTTGGTGGTGTAGAGGAATCTAACTGATTTTTGTGTGTTTATCTTGTATCTTTATACTCTGCTGAACTGTTCTGTTAGTTCCAGTAGTTTTCTTGTGGATTTTTTCAGGTTTTCTGTGTAGAAGGTCATATCATCTGCAAAGAGAGATACTTTTACTTTTTCCTTACCAGTTTGGATGCCCTTTATTTCTTTTTCTAGCCTAATTGTTCTAAATGTTGACTAAGAGTGGTGATAAAGGGCATTCTTGTCTGGTTCCCATTCTCAAGGGGAATGCTTTCAGAATCTCTCCATTTAGGATAATGTTTGCCTTTGGCTTTGTATAAATGCCCTTTATTACATTGAGGAATTTCCCTTCTATTCCTATTTTGCTGAGAGTTTTTATCATGAATGTGAGTTGAACTTTCTCAAATGCCTTTTCTGTGTCAATTGATAAGATCATGTGGTTCTTATCTTTTGTTTTATTTATATGATGGATTACATTGATTGTTTTTCTAATGTTGAAACATCCCTGCATACCTGGTATGAATCCCACTTGGTCTTGGTGAATTATTTTTTTAATATGTTGTTGAATTCTATTTGCTAGAATTTTCTTGAGGACTTTTTGCATCTAAGTTCATGAGGGATATTAGTCTGTAATTTTCATTTTTAGTGGCATCTTTACCTGGTTTTGGTATCAAGGTTATGCTTGCTTCATAGAATGAGTTTGGGAGTATTCCACCCTTTTGAATGCTCTGAAATACCTTTAGCAGTAGTGGTGTTAACTCCTCTCTGCAAGTTTGATAGAATTCTCCAGTGAAACCATCAGAGCCCACACTTTTTCTTTTTTTTATAATTTTTATTGTGCTTTAAGTGAAAGTTTACAAGTCAAGTCAGTCTCTTACACAAAAACCCATATACACCTTGCTACACACTCCCAATTGCTCTCCACAGCCCACTCTCTCCCTCTGCTCTCATGTCGATTTTGCCAGCTTCTAACCCCCTCCACCTTCTCATCTCCCCTCCAACAGGAGATGCCAACTTAGTATCAAGTGTCCACCTGATCCAAGAAGCTCACTCCTCACCAGCATTCCTCTCCAACCCATTGTCCAGTCCAACCCATATCTGAAGAGTTGGTTTCAGGAACGGTTCCTGTCCTGGGCCAACAGAAGGTCTGGGAGCCATGACCACTGGGGTCCTTCTAGTCTCAGTCAGACCATTAAGTCTGGTCTTATGAGAATTTGGGGTCTACATCCCACTGCTCTCCTGCTCCTTCAGGGGTTCTCTGTTGTGTTCCCTATCAGGGCTGTCATCGGTTGTAGCTGGGCACCATCTAGTTCTTCTGGCCTCAGGATGGTGTAGACTCTGGTTCATGTGGCCCTTTCTGTCTCTTGGGCTCATAATTGTCTTGTGTCCTTGGTGTTCTTCATTCTCCTTTGATCCAGGTGGGTTGAGACCAATTGATGCATCTTAGATGGCTTCTTGCTAGCGCTTAAGACCCCAGACGCCACTCTTCAAAGTGGGATGCAGAATGTATTCTTAATAGATTTTATTATGCCAATTGACTTAGATGTTCCCTGAAACCATGGTCCCCAGACCCCTGCCCCTGCTTTGCTGACCTTCGAAGCATTCCGTTTATTCAGGAAACATCTTTGCTTTTGGTTTAGTCCTGCTGTTCTGACCTCCCCTGTATTGTGTGCTGTCTTTCCTTTTACCTAAAGTAGTTCCAATGTACTAATTAGTGAATACCCCTCTCCCACCTTCCCTCCCTCCCCCTTCTCATAACCACAAAAGAATGCTTTCTCAGTTTAAACTATTTCTCAAGTTCTTATAATAGTGGTCTTATACAATATTTGTCCTTTTGCAACTAATTACACTCAGCACGATGCCTTCCAGGTTCCTCCATGTTATGAAATTTTTCACAGGTTCCTCACTGTTCTTTATTGAAGTGTAGTATTCCATTGTGTGAATATACCATAATTTATTTATCCATTCATCTGTTGATGGGCACCTTGGTTGCTTCCATCCTTTTGCTATTGTAAACAGTGCTGCGATGACCATGGGTGTGCATATATCTGTTTGTGTAAAGGGTCTTATTTCTCTAGGATATATTCCAAGGAGTGGGATTGCTGGATCGTATGGTAGCTCTATTTCTAGCTTTTTAAGGAAGTGCCAAATCCATTTCCAAAGTCGTTGTACCATTTTACATTCCCACCAGCAGTGTATAAGTGTTCCAATCGCTCCATAGCTTCTCCAACATTTATTATTTTGCGTTTTTTGGATTAATGCCAGCCTTGTTGGAGTGAGATGAAATCTCATGGTAGTTTTGATCTGCATTTCTCTAATGGCTAATGATCATGAACATTTCCTCATATATCTGTTAGCTACCTGATGTCTTCTTTAGTGAAGTATTTATTCATATCTTTGCCCATTTTTTAATTGGGTTATTTGTCTTTTGCAGTTGAGTTTTTGCAGTATCATGTAGATTTTAGAGATCAGGCGCTGATCAGAAATGTCATAGCTAAAAATTTTTCCCAGTGTGTAGGTAGCCTTTTTACTCTTTTCGTGAAGTCTTTGGATGAGCATAAGTGTTTGATTTTTAGGAGCTCCCAGTTACCTAGTTTTTCTTCTGCATTCTTAATAATGTTTTGTATACTGTTTATGCCATGTATTAGGGCTCCTAACATTGTCCCTATTTTTTCTTCCAGGATATTTATCGTTTTAGGTTTTATATTTAGGTCTTTGATCCATTTTGAGTTAGTTTTTGTGCATGGAGTGAGGTATGAGCCTTGATTCATTTTTTTTTGCAGGTGGTTTATCCAGTTATGCCAGCACCGTTTGTTAAAAAGACTGTCTTTTCCCCATTTAACTGTTTTGGGGCCTTTGTCAAATATCAACTGCTCATATGTGGATGGATTTATGCCTGGATTCTCAATTCTGTTCCATTGGTCCATGTATCTGTTGTTGTACCAGTACCAGGCTGTTTTGACCACTGTGGCAGTATAATAGGTTCTAAAATCAGGTGAAGTAAGGCCTCCCACTTTGTTCTTTTTCAGTAATGCCTTATTTATCTGGGACCTCTTTCCCTTCCATATGAAGTTGTTGATTTGTTTCTCCATCTCATTAAAGAATGTTGTTGGGATTTGGATCAGATTGCATTAAATGTATAGATTGCCTTTGGTATAATAGGCATTTTTATAATGTTAAGTCTTCCTATCCACGAGCAAGGTGTTTTTCCACTTATGTACGTCTCTTTTGGTTTCTTGCAGAAGTGTACTATAGTTTTCTTTGTATAAGTCTTCTACATCCCTGGTAAGATTTATTCCTAAGTATTTTATCTTCTTGGGGGCTACCGTAAATGGCATTGATTTGGTGATTTCCTCTTCGATGTTGTTTTTGTTGGTATAGAGGAATCCAACTGATTTTTGTATGTTTATCTTGTATCCCGATACTCTGCTGAACTATTAGTTTCAGTAGGTATCCGGAGGATTTCTTAGGATTTTCTGTGTATAAGATCATGTCATCTGCAAATAGATACTTTTACTTCTTCCTTGCCAATCTGGATACGCTTTATTTCTTTATCTAGCCTAATTGCTCTGGCTAGGACTTCCAGCACAATGTTGAATAAGAGCAGTGATAAAGGGCATCCTTGTCTGGTTCCAGATCTCAAAGGGAATGCTTTCAGGCTCTCTCCATTTAGGGTGATGTTGGCTGTTGGCTTTGTATAAATGGCCTTTATTATGTTGAGGAATTTTCTTTCTATTCCTATTTTGCTGAGAGTTTTTATCATGAATGAGTGTTGAACTTTTTCAAATGCCTTTTCTGCATCAATTGATAAAATCATGTGATTCTTGTCTTTTATTTATGTGGTGGATTACATTAATTGTTTTTCTAATGTTGAACCATCCCTGTGTACCTGGTATGAATCCCACTTGGTCATGGTGAATTATTATATTTTTTTTTTGATATATTGTTGAATTCTATTGGTTAGAATTTTGTTGAGGATTTTTGCATCTACATTCATGAGGGATATAGGTCTATAATTTTCTTTTCTTGTGGTGTCTTTACCCGGTTTTGGTAGCAGGGATATGGTGGCTTCATAGAATGAGTTGGTAGTATTCCATCCTTTTCTATGCTCTGAAATATCTTTAGTAGTAGTGGTGTTAACTCTTTCCTGAAAGTTTCGGGGAACTTTGCAGTGAGGCCTTCCAGACCAGGGCTTTGTTTTGTTGGGAGTTTTTTGATTACCTTTTCCATCTCTTCTTTTGTTATGGGTCTATTTAGTTGTTCTACCTCTGTTTGTGTTAGTTTAGGTAGGTAGTGTGTTTCTAGGAATTCATCCATTTCTTCTAGGTTTTCAAATTTGTTTGAGTATAATTTTTCATAGTAATCTGATATGATTCTTTTAATTTCAGTTGGGTCTGTTGTAATATCACCCATCACATTTCTTATTTGGGTTATTTGCTTCCTCTCCTGTTTTTCTTTTGTCAATTTGGCTAGTCGTTTGTCAATTTTGCTGATTTTTTCAAAAAACCAGCTTTTGGTCTTGTTAATTCTTTCAATTGTTTTTGTTTTCTATTTCACTTAGTTCAGCTCTAATTTTTATTATTTGTTTCTTCTGGTGCCTGTGGGTTTCTTTTGTTGCTCTCTTTCTATTTGTTCAAGTTGTAGGGATAATTCTTTGATTTTGGCTCTTTCTTCTTTTTGGATGTGTGCACTTATTGATATAAATTGGCCTCTGAGTACCACTTTTGCTGTGTCTCAAGAATTCTGATAGGAAGTGTTTTCATCCTCACTGGATTCTCTGAATTTCTTTATCCCATCCTTAATGTCTTATATAATCCAGCCTTTTTTGCACGGGGTGTTGTTCAGTTTCCAAGCGTTTGATTCCTTTTCCCTGCTTTTCCTGTTATTGATTTCCACTTTTATGGTCTTATGCTCAGAGAAGATGCTTTGCAATATTTCAATGTTTTGGATTCTGCTAAGGCTTGCTTTATGACCTAATATGTGGTCTATTCTAGAGAATGTTCCATGTGCACTAGAAAAGAAAGTATAGTTGATCGCTGTTGGGTGGAGTGTTCTGTATATGTCTACGAGGTCAAGTTGGTTGATTGTGGCATTTAGATCTTCTGTGTCTTTATTGAGCTTCTTTCTGGATGTCCTGTCCTTCACCAAAAGTGGTGTGTTGAAGTCTCGTACTATTATTGTGGAGCTGTCTATCTCACTTTTCAATGCTGACAGAGTTTGTTTTATGTATCTTGCAGCCCTGTCATTGGGTGCATAAATATTTAATATGGTTATATCTTCTTGCTGTATTGTCCCTTTAATCATTATATAGTGTCCTTCCTTATCCTTTCTGATGGATTTAACTTTAAAGTCTATTTTTCAGAAATTAGTATTGTTACTCATGCTCTTTTTGATTGTTGTTTGCTTGATATATTTTTTTCCATCCTTTGAGTTTTATTTTGTTTGTGTCTCTAAGTCTAAGGTGTGTCTCTTGTAGGCGGCATATGGACGGATCTTGTTTTTTAACCCATTCTGCCACTCTCTGTCTCTTTATTGGTGTATTTGGTCCATTTACATTCAGGGTAATTATGGATGGATAGGTATGAATTTAGTGCTATCATTTTGATGTCTTCTTTTGTGTGTTGTTGACAGTTTCTTTTTCCCACTTATTTTTATGTGCTGAGTAGATTTTCTTTATATATTGTCTTTTCTTCATATTTGTTGCTGTTGATTTTGTTTCTGATGAGTCTATATTTTTCCCTTGTATTTTATTTTGATGAGTAGGATACTTTGTCTCCTTTGTGGTTACCTTATTATTTACCCTTATTTTTCTAAATTTAAAACTAACTTTTATTTATTTGTATCACTGTAGCTTCCTCTCCATATGGAAGGTGTATGATTACATTTATTAGTCCCTCTTTATAACTTCAATGTTGTCTTCTTTTATATAATAACATCACTGTTACCCTGTTTTGAGCTTTTTTTTTTTTTTTTTTTTTAATAATCTTGCTTTGTTTTTTTTTGGATTTCCCTGTCTGGGTTGACTTTTGGTTGCTCTGCCCAGTGTTCTAGTCTTGGGTTGATAGTTGATATTATTGACTTTCTAACCAAAGAACTCACTTTAGTATTTCTTGTAGTTTTGGTTTAGTTTTTATGAATCCCCTAAACTTATGTTTATCTGGAAATGTTTTAATTTCACCTTCATATTTAAGAGACAGTTTTGGTGGATATATGATTCTTGGCAGACAATTTTTCCTTCAGTTTTTTAAATATGTCATCCCATTGCCTTCTTGCCTGCATGGTTTCTGCTGAGTAGTCTGAGCTTATTCTTATTGGCCCTCCTTTGTAGGTGACTTTTCATTTATCCCTCACTGCTCTTATAACTCTTCCTTTATCTTTGGTTTTGATAAGTTTGATTATAATGTGTCTTGGTGACTTTCTTTTCAGATCTACCTTATGTGGAGTTCGATTAGCATCTTGTGTAGATATCTTCTCATCTTTCACAATACCAGGGAAGTTTTCTGCCAACAAACTTCAACAATTCTCTCTGTATTATCTGTTATCTCTCCCTGTTCTGGTACTCCAATCACTCATGGGTTATTTCTCTTGATAGAGTCCCACATGATTCTTAAGGTTTCTTCATCTTTTAAAATTCTTTTATCTGATTTTTCTTTAAATATTTTAGTGCCAAGTGATTTATCTTCGAATTCAGAAATTCAAGCTTCTACTTGCTCAATTCTGCTCCTCTGACTTTCTATTGAGTTGTCTACTTCTGTAATTTTATTGTTAATCTTCTGAATTTCTGATTGCTATCTGCCCATGGATTTTTCCAGCTTCTTAAACTTTTCATTATGCTCCTGAATAATCTTTCTAATTTCTTCACTTGCTTTATCTGTGTGTTCCTTGGCTTGTTCTGCATATTGCCCCATTTCCTTCCTCATGTCTTGAAGGGTTCTGTATATTAAACTTTTGTATTCTACCCAACCACTCAAACCCAGTGCCCTCGAGTCGGTTCTGACTCATAGTGACCTCTGGTAATTCCAGGAATGTACTTTCATCTAGAAGATCCCTGAATTCTTTGTTTTGAGAGCCTGTTCAGGTAATCATGGTCTGTTTCTTTATGTGACTTGATATTGACTGTTGTCTCTGAGCTATCTATAAGTTATTGTATTAGTTTATGCTTGCTTACTGTGTTGTAGATGCTTGCTTTGTTTTGTTTTGGTATACCCCTATGGGTTGCTTGAGTGAGCTAGCTTGATTATTTTCACATTTGGAGCTCTGGTGTCCTGTCCCCAGCTGGCTAGAGCTGTTATCATGTATATCAGTCTAGGAGTCCATTCAGTTTTCTTGTATGAATTCAGCTCAGGTTTCCAGGTAGCTGATCATCAAGTGCATGGTACAGGCTCTGTCCTACAGTCTTAGAGGGGCAGGGGTGATTGGCGTATATTCCGGTATCTGATTGCAGCAGGGGGTCATGTTCTGAACAAGGCAGGGGGCTGAGAACTGACCCCCGAGTGTCTCTGAGGAAAATGTGTCCCTGTTCCCTAGATTGTGCAGGTGGGTGGGTTCTGCATACGAACCATGGGCACCCAAAGTTTTTGGTTGTAAGGACTGGGAGGTACCAGTTATCTTTGGACCCCTGTCGTGGGTGGCTGGGTGACCTGAGTGGAGCTACCAGTCCTTAGGTCCCTCATGTGGGTAGGTGAGGACCTTGTTTAATAGACAAAGCAATGTCCAACATCAAACTCCCACCTCTCCGCCACACAGCTGAAATGGTTGGAGTTTGCCAACAAGGGCCTATTTTCCTGAAATAGGCCCACACAGGTCCATGCAGAAAGGAAAGGTGCTCAAGGTCCACAGATGTTTTATGCCTGGACAGGAGCCGCTTTTGTCCTAAGTTCCCCCAGTTAATGGAGCTAGCAAATTATCTTTTCCCCCAAATTGCAATTTTTTTCCTTCCTCAAGGCCATGAGGATGGCTCTAGGTGCTCAACAGTGTCTATCTCAGGCCCAGAGATTCAGCCACTGAAGCCAGCTTGGAGGTGGGGGGTGGGGGGCGCAGTAAAACATACGCAACTGCTTAGCTTTTGCTGAGAGCACCGTTCTTTCAGTTTCCGGGGGTATGAGTGGGCTGTGTGGCTGGCTGCTTCTCCCTGAGGAATCTGTGGCCGAACTCTAGTAGCAGCCCACCGCTGCCGCCGCCACTCCGGGAGTGGTGCCTGAGGGCTTTCAGCGATTGGGGTCCGGTAACTCCTCTCCACTTCTGAACTGTCTCTTTCTTCCCCTGCCCCTCAGTTCATTGTCTAAGCTTGCCTTTGATGCTCAGGGCTCCCAATTTGTCACAAATATACTTGTTTTACTTGTTTTTTTGGTCTTTGTTGTAAAGAGGGCTCGCAGGAAGCATCTGTCTATTCTACCATCTTGGCTCCGCCTCCCAGCCCACACTTTTTTTATGTTGGAAATTTTCAAATTACCTTTTCAATCTCTTCTTTTTTTATAGGTTTATTTAGTTGTTCTACCTCTGTTAGTGTTAGATGAGTTTAGGTAAGTAGTGTTTTTCTAGAAATGTGTCCATTTCCTTTAGGTTTTCAAATTTGTTAGAGTATAATTTTTCATAGTATTCTTTCATAATTTTTTTTAATTTCAGTTGGGTCTGTTGTGATATTACCCATCTCATTTCTTCTTTGGTTTATTTGCTTCATCTCCTGTGTTTCTTTTGTCAGTTTGGCCAATGGTTTATTAATTTTCTTGATCTTTTCAAAGAACCAGGTTTTAGTGTTGTTAACTCTTTAAATGTTTTTCTAATTCATTTAATTCTGCTCTAATTTTCATTATTTGCTTTCTTCTGGTGCCTGAGAGCTTCTTTTACTGCTCTCTTTGTATTAGTTTCAGTTGTAGCGTTAATGTTTTGATTTTGACCTTGTCTTCTTTTTGTATGTGTGCATTTATTGCTTTAAACTGACTCTGAGCACTGCTTTATCTGTTTTCTAAAGGTTCTGGTAGGATGTGTTTTCATTCTCACTTGATTCTGTGAATTTTTTTTATTTCTTCCTTAATTTTTTCTATAACGCAACAGCTTTTGAGTAAGATATTGTTCAGTTTCCATATTTTTGATATTTTTCACTTGTTTTTTCTGTTATTGGTTTCTACTTTTATGGCTTTATGGTCAGAAAAGACACTTTCTAATATTTTGATACTTTGGATTCTGTTAAGGCCTGCTTAATGGCCCAATATGTGGTCTATTCTGCAGAATATTCCATGAGTGTTGGAAAAGAAACTATACTTGGAGGCTGTTGGGTGGAGTGTTCTGTATATGTCTATGAGATCAAGTTCATTGATTGTGGCATTTAGATCTTTGTCTTTATTGAGCTTCTTTCTGGATGTTCTGTCCTTCCCCAAAAGTGGTGTGTTGAAGTCTCCTATTATTGTTGAGCTGTCTATTTCTCTTTTCAGTGCTGTTAGAGTTTGTTTTATGTATTTTAGAGCCCTGTCATTGGGGGCACAAATATTTACTATGGTTATGTCCTCGTGGTGTATTGACCCTTTAATCATTATATAGTATCTTTACTTATCCTTTGTGGTGGATTTTACCTTAAAATCTATTTTGTCAGAGATTAATATTGCCACTCCTGCTCTTTTTTGATTATTGTTTGCTTGATATATTTTTTTCCCACTCTTTGAGTTTTAGTTTGTTTGTGTCTTTAAGTCCAAGGTGTGTCTCTTGTAGGCAGCATACAGGCGGGTCATGTTTTTTAATCCAGTCTGCCACTCTGTCTCTTTATCGGTGCATTTACTCCGTTTATATTCAGCCTAATTATCGATAGGTATAAGTTTGGTACTCTCATTTTGATGTCTTTTTTTGTGTGTTGTTGACTGTTTCTTTGTTCCACTTAATTTTATGTACTGAGTCATCTTATTCATTGTCGTTGATTTTATATTTGCTGAGTCTTTATGTTTTTCTTGTTTTTTTTATTTTGATGTGTAGGATTGCTAGTTTCCTTTGTGGTTACCTTAATATTTACCCTTATTTTTCTAAGTTTAAACTGATCTTTTATGTCTGTATACCACCTTGACTTCCTCTCCATATGAAAGATTTATGACCACATTTTTTAGTCCCTCTTTTTTGTTTTAATGTTGTCATCTTTTACATATTGTCACCTCTGTTTCCCTATTTTCAGCATTTTAGCTTTGATTTATTTTTTGTGATTTCCCTATCTGGGTTTATATCTGGTTGCTCTGTCCTGTGTTCTAGTCTTGGGTTTTTATCTAATGTTACTGATTTTCTAACCGGAGGACTCCCTTTAGTATTTCTTGTAATTTTGGTTTGGTTTCTGCAAATTTCCTAAACTTCTTTTTATCTGGGAAGGCCCTAAGTTTGCCATCATATTTCAGAGACAGTTTTGCTAGATATATAATTCTTGGCTTGCAGTTTTCTTCCTTCAAGGCTTTATATATGTCATCCCATTGCCTTCTTGCCTGCATGATTTCTGCTGTGTAGTCTGAGCTTAGTCATATTGACTCTCCTTTGTAGGTGACTTTTAGCTTATCCCTAACTGCCCTTAAAATTCTGTATTTATCTTTCGTTTTGGCAACTTTGATTATCATATATCTTGGTGACTTTCTTTTGGTATCTACCTTGCTTAGGGTTAGGTGAGCATCTTGGGTAGATATCTTCTCATCTTTCATGATGTCAGGGAAGTTTTCTGCCAACAAATCCTTAACAATTCTCTCTGTATTTTCTGTTATTCCCCCGTTCTGGTACTCCAATCACTAGTACGTTATTCCTCTTGATAGAGTCCCACATAATTCTTAGGTTTTCTTCATTTTTTTAAGAAATTCTCTTATCTGATTTTTCCTCAGATACATTGGTGTCAACTGCTTTATCTTGAATCTCACTAATTCTGGCTTCAGTTTCCTCAATTCTACTCCTATGACTTTTGATCGAGTTGTCTAATTCTGAAATTTTATGGTTAATCTTCTGAATTTCTGTTTGATGTCTCTCTATGGATTCTTGCAGCCTATTAGATCTGTCATTTTGCTCTTTTGTAATCTTCTTAAGTTCCTCTATTGCTTTGTATGTGCGTTCCTTGGCTTGTTCTGCATTTTGCCTGATCTCCTCCCTGATCTCTTGAAGAGTTCTGTGTATTAATCTTTTGTATTCTACCTCTGGTAATTCTAGGAAATTCCCTCCCTCTGGATGATTTCTTGATTTTTTTTTGTTTTGGCAGCTTGCTGAAGCCATCATGGTCTACCTGTTTATGTGATTTGATATTCAGTATTGTCTCTGAGCCATCAATGTTATTATATTTGTTTTATGTTTGCTTACTGTATCCTAGCTTCTTGTTTTGTTTTGATGTGCCCAAATATGCTATTTCTGTGACCTAGTTTGATTATTGGTGCCTTGAAGCTCTAACATCATCACCTGGTGGTTAGATTTGTTACTAGGTATGTGAGCCCAGAAGTCTGTTTACTTTTATTGTATGGATTCAGCTCAGGTGTCCAGATAGTCAGTAACCAAGTGTGTGATGCAGGATCTTACCTACAGTCCTAGACAGGCAGAGGTGACTGGAGTAGGTACAGGTGTCTGGCTGCAGTAAGGAGTCATGTGCTGTGCAAGATGGGGGGCTGACATCTGCCCCTCAGTGTCTGGGAAGAAAGTGTGTCCCTGCTCTCTAGTGTGCATAGGTGGGTAAGTTTTGCAGCTGAACTGTGGGCACCCAGTGTTGTTGGTGTAAGGACTGGGAGGAACCACTCGTTCTTGGACCCCTGCTGTAGGTGGCTAGGTGTGGCTGGAGCCACCAGTCCTCAGGCCCATAATGTGGGTAGATGAGGACCCTGCTTAATGGGCAGAGCTTATGTCATATGTCATAAGCCTGCCACTCCACCATATAGCTGATATAGTGAAGTTAAGCTTCAGGTATATACCCTGTTGTACTGTGCTAATGAGGGCCTATACTGTTGAAATGGGTCCACACAGGTCTATGCATGGGTGAAAGTCATTCAAAGTCCATGGACCCCTTAAGCCTATCCCTAGGCAAAGGAGCTGTACCTGCCCTGAGTTTCTGGCTTAGAGGAGCTGGGAGACTATTTTTTTCTGTTTGTTAATTTGCTCCCTCTCCTAGGCTGGGAGAATGGCTTGGGCCACATGATGGAATTTACTTCCAGCCCAGGGGAAGTGGCAATTGAAAATTGTTAAAGCTAGCCTGGAACCAGTGTAGGGTGTGGATGGAGCAGGGAGATAGTTTCTTCCCAAATGGGGTATATTTCGAGCCATACAGTAGGTTAGACACGTGCACTTATCTTTTGCCAATTGAGGGCTGCTTCTCACTGGTTCTGGAGGTTTGAACAGACTCTCCACCACTCTCTCCCCATTTGGAAAACATGTCCCAAATGCCACTGCTTGCCTTACCATGGACAGCCAATCCCACCTGATGGTGCCAGTTCCTGCCAGATCAGGTCTGGCAATTAGTCACTGATTCTGAACAAACTCTCCCTCCACCTGCCAGTCAGTCTGATTCCTCAACTTTGCCTTTGATGTTCAGAGATCCTAGATTGTCATGTATAATTGATTCACTTGTTTTTTTGGGTCTTTGTTTGTAAAAAGGACTACCGGAAGAGACTAAGTGCTCTGTCATCTTGGCCCCGCCCTCCACAGGGTTTTCAATGCCTGATTTTTCTGAAGCAGCCAAGCATGTTAACCATTTATACCACCCAGGGCCACCCTGCTAAACACAACTTTGTTAAATCAACTTTCCACCTATTCCAGGACACAATCATCCCTTGGATTTTCTTCTATTTCACTGAATACTCCTTAATATCCTTTGCTGCTTCCTCCTCTTCTTCCTATCCTCTTAATTACAGGGTGCTCATTCTACATACACTCTGCTCTATCTACCCATGATACTTTGGTGATTTCATCTCATCTTGGCTTTACATACCATCTACATTCTTATAATTCCAAATGCATACTTTCATCTGAAACTTGTCTCCTAATTTGCATATCCAATGTCCTTCTCAGCATCTCCACTTGGATGCTGTTGTGCTAGTTATTTATATAATGACTCTCAGCTTCAAATACAGTCTTGGAAACTTCACTCTATGATGCCAACCCTGGGACTCTGAAACTGTATTTCCCAGATTTCCTTGCCACTGACTTCCTATTAGATTCTGCCAAATGAAGCCATGAGAGAGAATGGAAGGCGGACATAGCAGATCCCTTGGGTACCTTTCCTCACATATCCTTGGCCTACCTTTGATTTTAGAGGCAGTGTTGAGGACAGTGCCTTGCATGCTAAGCGTATCCCACCTAAAGTGCTTGGCATTGTATTTCAGATTTTTTTTTTTTTTGTCTCAAGGCTTTCTTCCAAGCCACAAAACAAAAACAAACAAGCAAACCCATTGCTGTGGAGTCAATTCCAACTCATACGACACTATAGGACAGAGTAGAACTTAGAACGACCCCATGTGGTTTCCAAGAAGTGCCTGGTGGATTCAAACTGCCGACCTTTCAGTTAGCAGTCATAGCTCTTAACCACTATACCACCAGGGTTTCCCTGTACTTAGGCACAGCACAAAATGCAAATGACTGTGCACCCCTGAAGAAAATGCCCTGGTGGTGCAATGGTTAAGCACATACATGCTAGCCAAAATGTCGGAGGTTCAAATCCACAAGGTATTCCTTGGGAGAAAGATGTCTCAGTCTGCTTCTGTAAAGATTTGTAGCCTTGGGAACCCAATGGAGCTATTCTACTCTGTCCTACAGGATCATGGTAAGTTGGAATTGACTCGATGGCAATGGGTTTCATTTTTTAGCTTTAATCTTTGACTGAAGGTTGAACCTCAGGAGTGACTTCATTACTGAGCTAAAAGAATGTCTGGGGGCCATACTCTTGGTGTTTCTGCAGTTTCTGGCAGGCCAGTAAGTCTGGTCTTTTTTTCTGAGGTAGAATTTTGTTCTACATTTTTCTCCAGCTCTGTCCAGGGCCCTCTATTATGATCCCTGTCAAAGCAGTCAGTGGTAGTAGCCAGGCACAATCTAGTTGTGCTGGACTTAGTCTGGTGTAGGATGTGGGTGTGGTAGTTATGGTCCATTAGTCCTTTGGACTAACCTTTCCCTTGCATATTTGGTTTTCTTCATTCTCAAGAAGGGACCCCCTTTCCACTTTTTTTTTTTCCCCCTAATTACTCAGGGCTGTTCACAGCAACAGCAATTGACCCAAGCTCTGGCTTCGTCCAGCACCCCAGAACCTGTTTAATCTGCTATTTCTTATTTTGACAGAATCTGGTGGTGCAGTGGTTAAGAGTTATGCTGCTAACCAAAAGGCTGGCAGTTCAAATCCACTAGCTGCTCATTGAAAACCCTATGGGACACTTAGACTTTGTCCTATAGGGTCACTGTGAGTCAGAATTGACCCGATGGCAACAGGCTTATCATCCTCCAATTTAGCATCCATTTTATATGCTATTTTATTTGGTTATTTATGTTTATTTTGTATGATTTATTGATACACTAATGTAAGCTCTTTGAGGATAGGAATCCTTGTTTATTTTATTCACTGAGGTATCACATCAGTGCCTGATGCATATAGCAGGCACTCAGTAAATACCTGTCAAACGAAAGAATGAATGAAAAAGAATCAAAGAATTGACCACTGAATTATTTAGCCAGAAAATTTGCTTAACCTCTCAAAGTTTCAGTTTCCTTATCTGTAAAATATGAAAAATAATAATGCCTTCTTCATAGAGTACCTAGTGAGCCCTTACCACAAGTTAGCTATTATTAGCCTGTTTGAGTGTGCAGACATTGTAGAAATGGGGTAATGAGACACCCCATTCATATCTCATCAGGCAAAATGTGGCATCTAGGAAGGTAAGTTGTTTAATCAGAGATAATCAGCATGGTCTATGCAGACTCAACCCAGCTCTGTCACCTCCTGTTTCCTCAACTTGGCTGCATATTACTTAGGGGAGACATACTGCCTTCTTTGGAGTTCAGCCAAGCATTTATAATTAGGAATACCCAGGTTTTTCATGATTAAAATTGAACCTTCGATTCACTCTACATTCAGGAGAAATTGGTTTATAAATAAAGGCTCCATGCCAAGCAGCCAGATAAGAAGTTAATTAATTGAATGTTCAGTGTATACTATGCCCAGCAATTCAATGTGTTACAGAATTTTCTATTTTTTCCTTTTGTTCCAAAGATTCCCCCCTTCCCAAAGATAGCCATAGACTGTTCCCTTTCTGTGCTGGAGCCATGGAACCACTGAATACCTCAGGATGACTTTAGAGGTATTTCCTCAGGTTCGGCAATGTTATGCATTGAGGTGGAAGGCAACAATGATGAATCAGACATAAATCAAGCTTCCCAAAAAGATGCAGACAAATAGGATACAAAATAAGAAAACAGAGGCTATAAGGGGAGAACTGACTTTCCAAACACTGCGGAGCCAGGACTAAAACACAGGTTACCTGACCTCTGGTTGATGACACCTCTCTGATTCCTCATCTTTATAGAAATATAACCTGAACTCCTTGAAAAATCAAAATCACACATAGAAAATCTGCTTCATCCTCTTTTAATAAGTAATCTTGAATCCAGCCTTTATTTTGTGAGGAGGAATAGACATTCTTTCCCCTCCCTCTCTTTTGGGCTGGTTCTCGCTCACGTTTTTACAATGTTACATAAAGAAAAGAAAATACCCAAATGGACCACATGCTGACAAACTCCTGGTGCTGTCAAGTGGAGCTAGGGCATTATGTTTCCACATTTCCTAGATGAGAAATCTGCCTTCTACAATGATGATTTCATTTTGGGACTAGATGTTCTCTGAGGAAGTAGGTATGGTGAAAGGGAAGAATCACTGGCCAACTAGAATTAGCCAAAAATCAAGAGACTTATTGTTAGAAAATGATGCCTTTCCTAGCCTGGACTCTCAGAAACCAGACTCCAATTTACAAGTAGTAGAGCCCACACACGTCTGTCCATTAGGAACAGAACGATAATTTTCCTAGACACACCAGCAAATGGAATTAAGCTGGAACTGGTGTCCCTTCAGCTGTTCCCGTCTGACAATAAAACTCTCCAAGCACTTACTACAAAGAGCATAACAAGCCCTACAAGCTCTCAATTTTGTACCCAAATTGAAATCAAACTATGTTTCATAACTTTCCTATCTGGTCCTGCTGTGCCAATTATTTCTTCAATCCCTCCTATGGGCCATGCTTTCTCTCACCTTCATGACTATACAAATATGATTCCTTCTACCTGGAACGTGCACCACTCTGCCATGCCCACCATCTGCTCTCAGAGAGGTTTAGTGCACAAGTTCTCAAACCCACCTCGCTTAGTTCAAATTCCAGGTGTAACATTTTTAGTTGTATAACACAATGGGAAAGTTGCTGAAACCCTCTGTTCTGACTACGACCTATTCACTTCATTGGTGAAGCAGGGATCCCCCTGCCTTATATAGTATGAGGTGGCTGAACACATGACACTTGACATGGCAGAGGAGATTGGCAGCACTTCGTTAGTCACATTTTATTCACACCCAGGGGATGAGGACACTACATGCCCCTCAGGGCCTCATACGGGTTGCCTCAAGAACAGAGTCAAACAGCAGGGGCTATGGGAAGCAGGCTTTGTGGTCACCTGAGGGTAGGGTGATTCCTGGTTCCCATGGAAGGAAGTGATTGGCTTGTTTGAGTAGTTTCACAGGCTGGCAGGGAGGTGAAACTCCTGTTAAGTTAAGGACAAAGTGGGATGCAGTCAGTGGAGCTGATGAAGCAACTAGCTGGGTAGGGAGCCTTTCTCTCTGGTTGGGGGCATATCTGGCAAGGGCAGGGGAACTCACAGACTTTTTGGGGGGTCCTGTGAGGCTCAAAGTTGTCAATTTTAGGTCTTACAATGCATCCTTTGAGCCTCAGTCCCCTTGTCCAGAAAATAGGAATAATAACAGTACAGGTAGTTCCCTGGGTTAAGAACATCTAATTTACGTACAACCCATCGTTAAGAACCAACTCTCGTAAGACCTATTATATTAAAAATTTTTGGTGCATACTATGGTTCATAATAACAAACAGGCACTACTTTGTAACATGAATCAAAAATTATCATTATTACTGTATTATGTTAAAGGTGTTTTAGTGTATCTGGAAGCATTTTTTAAAATTATTATACATTATTATGCAAGTGTTTGCTCTTTGGAGTCAGACACACTTGAATCAAATTTGAATCCTGGCTTTTCTACTTACTAGCTCTAAAATTCTGAGCAAGTTACTTAAGTTTCTTCATCTGCAAAAGGTACATCATAATAATACCTCTCCATAGAATGCTATGAAACCCTAGTGGCATAATGGTTAAGTGCTATGGCTTCTGACCAAAGGGTTGGCAGTTCGAATCCACCAGGAGCTCCCTGGAAACTCTATGGGGCAGTTCTACTCTGTCCTATAGGGTCGCTATGAGTTGCAATCAACTCGATGGCACTGGGTTTGGTTTTTGGGTTATAGAATGTTATGAAAACTGAATGTGTTATTGCAAGTAAAGAGTTTAGCAGCATGCCTGCAACTTAATACACACTCTATACTTACTACTAATTATTCTTATTCTTTGAAGTCATAGAGATACAGTAAAACTATAAATAATGGGGGGGCAGTCTGGGGAGCACATGAAAATGTGCTTGCCAATCACCTTATAGTTATTAATTGTGAGTAAAAGGATGTAACTTCATATTATATGCTAGGGTACAGTAAGGAGAAGGGAAAGAAGAAATTACTAATTCAAATTGTTGAGAACCAATAGAAAATAACAACAACAAAAAAAAGGCTAAGGATATTACATAAAAGTATAATTATTGTTGGCGTAGGTGCTGTTGAGTCAGTTTCAACTCATAGCAACCCTACGTACAACAGAAGGAAACACTGCCTGGTGCTGCACCACTCTCACACTCTCTGTTATGCTTGAGCCCATTCTTGAAGCCACTGGGTCAATCCATCTCATTGAGGGTCTTCCTCTTCTTCGATGACCCTCTACTTTACTAAGCATGATGTTCTTCTCCTGGGGCTGGTCCCTCTTGATAACATGTCCAGAGTATGTGAGACATAGTCTTGCCATTCTTGCTTCTAAGGAGCATTTTGGCTGTACTCCTTTTAAGATATATTTGTTCTTTGTTTCAGCAGTCCATGTTATATTCACTATTCTAAGCCAACACCAAAAGTCAAAGGGGTCAATTCTTCTTTGGTCTTCCTTATTCATCGTCCAGCTTTTGCGTGCATATGAGGAGATTAAAAACACAATGGCTTGGGCCAGGTGCACCTTAGTCTTTGAGGTGACATCTTTGCTTTCTAACACTTTAAAGAGATCTTTTTTGCAGCAGATTTGCCCAATGCAATGCCTCCTTTGATTTCTTGACTGCTGCTTCCGTGGGTGTTGATTGTGGACATAAGTAAAATAAAATCCTTGACAACTCAATCTTTTTTCTGTTTATCGTAATGCTGCTTATTGGTCCAGTCGTGAGGATTTTTGTTTTCTTTATGTTGAGGTGTAATCCATACTGAAGGCTGTGGTCTTTGATCTTCATCAGTAAGTGCTTCAAGTCCTCTTCACTTTCAGAAAGCAAGGTTGTGCCATCTGCATAACGCAGGTTCTTAATGAGTCTTTCTCTAATCCTGATGCCCCATTCTTCTTCGTATAGTCCAGCTTCTCGTATTATTTGCTCAGTATACAGATTGGATGGGTATGGGGAAAGGATACAACCCTGACGCATACCTTTCCTGACTTAAAACCACCCAGTATTCCATTGTTCTGTCCCAATGACTGCCTCTTGATCTATGTACAGGTTCCTCATGAGTACAATTAGGTGTTCTGGAATTCCCATTCTTCACAATGTTATCCATAATTTGTTATAATCCACAGAGTTGAATTCCTTTGCATAGTCAATAGAATACAGGTAAACACCCTTCTGATATTATCTGCTTTTAGCCAGGATCCATCTCACATCAGCAATGACATCCCTGGTTCCATGTCCTCTTCTGAATCTGGCTTCAATTTCTGGCAGTTCCCTGTTGACATACTGCTGCAGCCACTTTTGAATGACCTTCAGCAAAACTTATTTGTGTGTGATATTAATGATATTGTTTGATAATTTCCACATTCGGTTGGATCACCTTTCCTTAGAATGATGTAGATATAAATCTCTTCCAGGCAGTTGGCCAGGTAGCTGTCTTCTACATTTCTTGGCATAGGCAAGTGAGTGCTTCCAGTGCTGCTTCAGTTTATTGAAATATCTCAATTGGTATTCTGTCAGTTCCTGGAGCCTCAGTGCAGCTTGGACTCCTTCCTTCAGTTCCATCAGTTCCTGATCATATGCTACCTCCTGAAATGGTTGAATGTTGACCAATTCTTTTCCATATACTGACTGTGTGTATTCCTACCATCTTCTTTTGATGTTTCCTGCATCGTCTAATATTTTCCCCATAAAATCCTTCAATATTGCCAATCGAGGCTTGAATTTTTCCTTCATCTCTTTCAGCTTGAGAAATGCTAAGCACATTCTTCTCTTTTGGTTTTCTAACTCCAGGTCTTTGTACATGCCATTTTAATACTTTACTTTGTCTCCTTGAGCCACTCTTTGAAATCTTCTGTTTAGCTCTTTGACTTCATCATTTCTTCCTTTTGCTTTAGCTACTCAACATTCAAGAGCAAGTTTCAGAGTCTCTTCTGACACCCATTTTGGTCTTTTTTATCTTTCCTGTCTTTTTCATGGCCTTTTGCTTTCTTCATGTATGATGTACTTAATGTCATCCCACAACTTTTCTGGTCTTTGGTCATTAGTGTTCAACATGTCAAATCTATTCTGGAGATGGTCTCTAAATTCAAGTGGAATATACTCAAGGTCGTACTTTGGCTCTCATGGACTTATTCTAATTTTTTTCAGCTTCAACTTGAACTTGCATATGAGCAACTGATGGTCTGCTCTGCAGTCAGCTCTGGCTTAGTTCTGACTGATGATATTGAGCTCTTCCATCATCTCTTCCACAGATGTAGTTGATTTGATTCCTGTGTATTCCATCTGGCGAGGTCCGAGAGTATAGTCTCCATTTATGTTGTTGAAATATAATAGTAAAGGCATAAAAGTACACAATCAAGCAAG
Organism: Loxodonta africana; assembly: GCF_030014295.1. NCBI lineage: Eukaryota > Metazoa > Chordata > Mammalia > Proboscidea > Elephantidae > Loxodonta > Loxodonta africana. The sequence goes on along the minus strand of NC_087343.1, from coordinate 168,435,836 downwards.
AATATACATTTTTGTAAATGTCCCCCAATAAATACTAAGGAAGATAGAACAAATTAAATAGGCCACACTATGAAAGTCTATGTACATGAAATACAAACTACAACACAGAACAGAAGCAAAAAACATCAATTATATACACAAAAAAGTAATTAGACTTATCAATCTATTAAAAAAAAACTAATTTTCTGATTGGTTAACAAAATAAAATGCAACACCATGCTGTGTACAATAGACATACTGAAAACAGAGCCTCAGAAAATTAAGAAGATTAGATCAGATAAACACAAATAAACAGGAGAATAGGTTGTCATATAGTTACCTGACAAGACAAAAATCTAAAGAAAAAGCATCACAGAGACAAAAGAGGGAAACTTAAAATTCTAGAGGCTATATTTCACAAGGAAGATTTGTCATTTATTAATATTTATATGCTTAGTAACACAGCAATAATTTTCATAAAACAGAAACCACAAAAGATGCATGGAGAAACTGGTAAACACACACTAATAATAACTTTTCTCAATCTAAGACTAATAACATGAACTAAAAGTGAGTAGGAATGTAGAAGATTAAATAACAAAGTCAATAAAACAGATCTTACAGATATATCAAAATATGAACCCACATTTAAGGAAAAAAAAAAAAAACTTCTTTTCAAGTGCACATGTACTGTTCACAAAAATTGACCATATCACAGGCCATAAAGAAAACTTTAATAAATTTCAAAGAATATAAATAATACAAGGAACATTCTCTCACTGTAATGCACTGCAACTAGCAAATAATAACAAAAGCAAAACCAGAAAGACCCTTTATCTGGACATTAAAAAGAAAAAAAAAAACTTGTTAGTAATCAACTCATAGGTCACAAAATTTCTTGAAAATTAACAGTAATAAAAACAAATCGGAATCTATGGCATAGAACTAAAGTAGTTACTGAAGAAAATTTTAGAGCATTAAATATGTAATCTGTAGAAAATTAAATCTGGAAAATAAATTAAACACTCAGTTCAACAGCTGGAAAAGAAAAAGTAAACCAAAAGAAAACAGAAGGAATTCATAAAAATGGAATTCAACTAGAAAATAAAGAGTAGGTTTAATATATAAACTCAAAAGGTGAGTCTTTAATAAATAAATAAATAAAACAGAAAATGTACTAGCTAACCTAAACAAGAAAAAAGGGAGAACAAACACATGTACTAAATTAGAAATGACAAGGAAATAATCTTCAAAACAAAGGAAGATTAAAGTCACTCAAACTATTTTGTACAACTTTATGAAATTAAATTTGAATACCTAGATGAAAAGGGTAATTTTTAAGAATATAGCTTATCAAAATTGACATTAGTAAAGATAGAAAGTCTAAAAATATTAGTACTGTAACAACCGTTAATGTTAAAAACATTTAATAAAGTTCAAATTGATGTACTCCTCCTTAACACCATAAACTAATTTATACCTCAGCCCTAAAACCAGCATTTAGCAAGTGGGGAAAACCAGAGACTTTCCAGTAAAGTCAGGTACAAGATAAAGATGCCCACTATTTTTACTACTATTTAATATTATGTTAACAATATTAGCTAGTGAAATTAGATAAGAAGATGCTGTCTTAGTTATCTAGTGCTGCTATAACAGAAATACCACAAGTGGATGGCTTTAATAAAGATAAATTTATTTTCCCACAGCCTACTAGGCTAGAAGTCCAAATTCAGGGTGTCAGCTCCAGGGGAAGTCTTTCTCTATCATCTCTAGAGGAAAGTCCTTGTCATCAATCTTTCCCTGGACTAGGAGATTCTCCATGCAGGAACCCCAGGTCAAAAGGATGTGTTCTGCTCCTGGCACTACTTTCTTGGTAGTATGAGGTTCCAGCTTTCTGCTTGCTTCCCTTTCCTTTCATCTCTTATAAGATAAAAGGTGGTGCAGACCACACCCCAGGGAAACTCCCTTTACATTGGATCAGGGATGTGACCTGAACAAGGGTATTATATTCCACCCTAACCCTCTTTAGCCACAGGCAGAGATTATGATTTATAACACATATTGTGTCACCAGGGCTCCTTAAAACCTGCTAGAAAGCCTGTCAAATTAAAATAGTAAAGCATTGATGCATGAATTGACTAATAAAATGGAATAAAAAAATTCCTAAATGGACACAATTACATATGTAAATTTAGTATTTAATGGAGTTGACATTTCAAATTATTGGGGAAAAGAGAAGTTTTTCAACAATTGGTGATGACATAACTGAATTGCAATGGGGAACAAGATTAAATTGGATGAATCCCTCATACCACACGCCAGAATAAATTTTTAGGTGATCAGAGATTGAATGTTAAAAAAAAAAAAATGCAACCATACAAGTACTAAAATAAGTTCTTCTATAAGCAAAAAAAAAAAATTTTTTTTTTTTTTTTTTTTTATAAGCTAGGAGTGGGGAAATTTTCCATGTGATGAAAAGTCAAGAATAAGTAAGGAAAAGATAGGTAAATTTGATATAATGCAAACTTGTATAGAAAAATATATCATAAGCAATGTAAAAATACAAATGATAAACTGGGGAAAATATCTGCAACATGTATCATAGCCATAGTATTAAATCTCTAATATGAAGAGCGTCTAAAAGTAAAGAAGAAAAACACTGGCAATTTTATAAAAACATAGGGTAGCAAATTGAACATTCAGGTCACAAAATTTAAAAAAATCCAAATAAATTTTAAGAACACGTAAAAATACTCAACTTAATCAAAATAAGAGAAATAGATATTAAAAATTCATTCAGGTGCTATTTTCACCTATTCTCAAAAATCCAAACTTTGGTAAAACACACACATACATGCACACACATACACTCTTCTCTTGGTGAGGCTGTGGGGGACCAATCACTTTATACATTGCTAGAGGAAATGCAAAATGGAATGGGGAATTTGTCACTATCAATATCTAGATAAATTACATAGGTATTTACCCTTTGACTTGGTAATCCCTTATCTAGGAATCTATTCCAAAAATATAAAAAGGCAAATGCACAGGGTTATTCATTGTAATTCTAATTGCAATAGGCAAAAGACTGGAAATAACCCAAATATTCTTCAGTAGGGGACTGGTTGGTATAATTATGGGGCATCCACCCAATAAAGTACCATACAGCTATACAAAGGAGTAAGTAATATCTCTCCATACTGTTATGGAGTAATAATCAGGACTTTAAAGAGGAAAAAGACAAAGTGGAAAAAGTTGTGTACCATGCTACCCTTTATGCAATTAAATTGTGGGTTATAGACACGTGTGTGTATTTGCTTGCAATGCAGTGAAATGCTTTTATATGGCACGTCTAGCCATTGTCATGTGACTCCCATAAGATGATTGGGTAGGACTATGCAAATAAGGTGTATAAAGTTCTTTCCAGGATTGACTGGAATATGCAGATAAGGTGCTTGTGGCCCACCCAAGGGATTGGTCAATTTTGTCATTCCATTTGGTTTAAAAAGAGCCAATCCCGGAGATTAAAGGGTGACCTCATTAACATAAAGGAGAAAGAGCTGGGAGCAGAGTATGTTCTTTAGATTCACCTGCACTAAGAATGTCCCAGATCCAGGAGACAAAGCTGTAACACTGGAGAGTTGTAATACTGGAGTCAGTATGAAATGTCAAGAAGCGGCAGCATGTAGGGCAAAGTCCAGTGGCAGAGAAAGGGCGGCAGCAGAACCAGGAGACTAGTGTGAAACGACATGGTGGGCTTCCTGGCCCATGGAGCGAATGAGCTAAGCACCTTCAGGCAGGAGGTTTGCTAGCAAAGTGGGGTGCCTCTGGGCACTTATCAATGAGCTGTAACACTTGCCGAGCAAGGCAGAGGCCAGGTTGAGCAGGGCTCTGTGGCAGAGGCCTGCCTATGGACATAGCCAAGAAGAAGCTGTCCTGATCAAAGAGCTGTATCCTGAGTTACTCTTCTTACTTTCAAGTTGATTCTGATCCTGAATTGTAGCCTGTTACTTCCCTAATAAACACCATAATCATGAGTATGGTTTGTGAGTTCTGTGTGGTCATTGCCACAAATTATCAAACCCAACAGAGAAGTGGAGAGTGCCATGAGGAGAACAGCTGGTGTCAGAATCGGTAAAAAGTTGGAGAGTGGAGGTACGCCTTAATCTCCACCTCACAGGAATCAGCTTTGGGCTGAGGCTTATTCTCATCTCCCCTCCTCAAGTTAGGCAAGCTCTAACATCGCCCTATTACATTGCTAGTTAAAAAAATGGAAGGATAAACCACAAAACTTTTAAGAAATTGTTACCTATAGACAAAGAAAGGAAATGAAATAGAGGGGATAGGGCTAGAAACCAGAGTTCTTTGAATATACCTGGTTATGAAAATCTTTCTTTGGAACCATGCAAATATTTTTTATAATTGTAAAACAAGATTATTCTTTAAAAAATAAACTACAACATATAAAATAAAATGAAACACATGGTCATACGTGTGCAGGTATTTCGTGGCATAGCCACAGAGAGAATAACTATTTCAAACGAACTTAAAGCACAATATTTTGAATGTACGTCTTTAGATCACATACACTGAGGACACAAAGAATTGCAGTAACCAAAACCAAATTAAAAAAAAAGCTTTTTTGTATTTTCACTAATCATATTGTTGATCGTAGTACTGGAATTATTATTCTCCCACTGGAGTTTATATATATATTGTCAGCTAAAGCAAGAGGGTAATTAGCTGACATGCCAATTCCATCATACCCAGTGTTGGTACAAACTGAAATTGTTGGTGTGTGATAAAAATAAAGAGGTGGAAAACCACAGAAGTAAGAACGTTATAGTTCTGAATTTGAGTTGTAAGAGTCAGTATAAACTCATAGTATACTTTTACTTAAAGAAAAAAAATCCCAAGCACTGTCAACTGATAAATGCCTAGAGATAATTACTGACTCAGTGGCAATGTGAACCCCTGTTGTTGTTGTTAGGTGCCGTCGAGTCGGTTCCGATTCATAGCGACCCTGTGCACGAACACTGCCCGGTCCTGCACCACCCTTACAATTGTTGTTATGCTTGAGCTCATTGTTGCAGCCACTGTGTCAATCCACCTTGTTGAGGGTCTTCCTCTTTTCCGCTGATCCTGTACTCTGCCAAGCATGATGCCCTTCTCCAGGGACTGATCCCTCCTGACAACATGTCCGAAGTATGTAAGACCCAGTCTTGCCATCCCTGCCTCTAAGGAGCATTCTGGCTGCACTTCTTCCAAGACAGATTTGTTCGTTCTTTTGGCAGTCCATGGTATATTCAATATTCTTCGCCACCACCACAATTCAAAGGCGTCAAATCTTCTTCGGTCTTCCTTAGTCATTGTCCAGCTTTCACATGCTTATAATGTGATTAAAAAAACCATGGCTTGAGTCAGGTGCACCTTAGTCTTCAGGGTGACATCTTTGCTCTTCAACACTTTGAAGAGGTCCTTTGCAGCAGATTTGCCAATGCAATGCGTCTTTTGATTTCTTGAATGCTGCTTCCGTGGGTGTTGATTGTGGATCCAAGTAAAATGAAGTCCTTGACAACTTCAATCTTTTCTCCGTTTATCATGATGTTGATCATTGGTCCAGTTGTGAGGATTTTTGTTTTCTTTATGTTGAGGTGTAATCCATACCGAAGGCTGTGGTCTTTGATCTTCATTAGTAAGTGCTTCAAGTCCCCTTCACTTTCAGCTAGCAAGGTGTCAGCTGCATAACACAGGTTGTTAATGAGTCCTCCTCCAATCCCGACACCCCGTTCTTCTTCATATAGTCCAGCTTCTCGGATTATTTGTTCAGCATAGAGATTAAATAGGTATGATGAAAGAATACAACCCTGACGCACACCTTTCCTGACTTTAAACCAATCAGTATCCCCTTGTTCTGTCTGAACAACTGCCTCTTGATTTATGTAAAGGTTCCTCATGAGCACAATTAAGTATTCTGGAATTCCCATTCTTTGCAGTGTTATCCGTAATTTGTTATGATCCACATAGTCGAATGCCTTTGCATAGTCAATAAAACACAGGTAAACATCCTTCTGGTATTCTCTGCTTTGAGCCAGGATCCATCTGACATCAGCAATGATATCCCTGGTCCCACATCCTCTTCTGAAACCAGCCTGAATTTCTGGCAGTTCCCTGTGGATATACTGCTACAGCCATTTTTGAATGATCTTCAACAAAATTTTGCTTGCACGTGATATTAATGATATTGTTCTATAATTTCCACATTCGGTTGGATCACCTTTCTTGGGAATAGGCATAAATATGGATCTCTTCCAGTCAGTTGGCCAGGAAACTATCTTCCATATTTCTTGGCATAAACGAGTGAGCACCTCCAGCACTGCATCTGTTTGTTGAAACATCTCAATTGATATTCCATCAATTCCTGGAGCCTTGTTTTTTACCAATGCCTTCAGAGCAGCTTGGATTTCTTCCTTCAGTACCATTGGTTCCTGATCATATGCCACCTCTTGAAATGGTTGAATATCGACTAATTCTTTTTGGTATAATGACTCTGTGTATTCCTTCCATCTTCTTTGGATGCTTCCTGCGTCATTTAATATTTTCCCCACGGAATCCTTCACTATTGCAACTCAAGCATTGAATTTTTTCTTCAGTTCTTTCAGCTTGAGAAATGCTGAGCATGTTCTTCCCTTTTGGTTTTCCATCTCCAGCTCTTTGCATATGTCATTATAATACTTTGTCTTCTCGAGAGGCCCTTTGAAATCTTCTGTTCAGTTCTTTTACTTCATCAATTCTTCCTTTTGCTTTAGCTGCTCATTGCTCAAGAGCAAGTTTCAGAGTCTCCTCTGACATCCATCTTGGGCTTTTCTTTCCTTCCTGTCTTTTCAGTGACCTCTTGCTTTCTTCATGGTTAATGTCCTTGATGTTATTCCACAACTCATCTGGTCTTCGGTCACTAGTGTTCAATGCGTCAAATCTATTCTTCAGATGGTCTCTAAATTCAGGTGTGATATACTCAAGGTCATATTTTGGCTCTTGTGGACTTGTTCTGATTTTCTTCAGTTTCAGCTTGAACTTGCATAACAGCAATTCATGGTCTGTTCCACAGTTGGCCCCTGGCCTTGTTCTGACTGATGATATTGCGCTTTTCCATCGTCTCTTTCGACAGATGTAGTCAATCTGATTTCTGTGTGTTCCATCTGGTGAGGTCCATGTGCACAGTTGCCATTTATGTTGGTGAAAGAAGGTATTTGCAATGAAGAAGTCGTTGGTCTTGCAAAATTCTATCATTTAATCTCTGGCATTGTTTCTGTCACCAAGGCCATATTTTCAAACTACTGGTCCTTCTTCTTTGTTTCCAACTTTCGCATTCCAATCACAAGTAATTATCAATGCATCTTGATTGCATGTTTGATCAATTTCAGACTGCAGCAGCTGATAAAAATCTTTTACTTCTTCATCTTTGGCCCTAGTGGTTGGTGCATAAATTTGAATAATAGTCGTATTAACTGGTCTTCCTTGTAGGCGTATGGATATTATGCTGTCACTGACAGTGTTGTACATCAGGATAGAACTTGACGATGAATGCAACACCATTCCTCTTCGAGTTGTCATTCCCAGCATAGTAGACTATATGATTGTCTGATTCAAAATGACCAATACCATTCCATTTCAGCTGACTAATACCTGGGATATCGATGTTTATGCATTCCTTTTCATTTTTGATGATTTCCAATTTTCCCAGATTCATACTTCGTACATTCCAGGTTCTGATTTTTAATGGATATTTGCAGCTGTTTCTTCTCATTTTGAGTCGTGCCACATCAGCAGATGAAGGTCCCAAAAGCTTTACTACATCCACGTCATTAAGGTCGACTCTACTTTGAGGAAGCAGCTCTTCCCCAGTCATCTTTCAACCTGGGGGGCTCATCTTCCAGCACTATATCAGGCAATGTTCTGCTGCTATTCGTAAGGTTTTTACTGGCTAATTCTTTTCAGAAGTAGACTGCTGGGTCCTTCTTCCTAGTCTGTCTTAGTCTGGAAGATCAGCTGAAACCTGTCCTCCAAGTGTGACCCTACTGGTATGTGAATACAGGTGGCATAGCTTCCAGCATGCCAGCAACACGCAAGCCCCCACAGTACGACAAACTGACAGACACGTGGGAGTGGGAACCCCTAGCATTCAAATTTTGGTCTCTGTCGTGGATTGAATTATGTCCCCCCAAAATGTGCGTATCCACTTGGTTAGGCCATGCTTCCCAGTATTGAGTGGTTGTACTCTATTTTGTGATTGTAATTTTATCTTAAAAGAATTAGGGTGGGATTGTAACACCACCCTTACTCAGGTCACCTCCCTGATCCAAGGTAAAGGGAGTTTCCCTGGATTGTGGCCTACACCACCTTTTATCCTCAAGAGATAAGAAGAAAAGGAAGCAAGCAGAGAGTTGGGGACCTCATACTATCAAGAAAGCAGCACCAGGGGCAAAGCCTGTCCTTTGGACCTGCGTTCCCTGCACCTGAGAAGCTCCTTGACCATGGGAAGATTGAGGTCAAGGACTTTCCTCCACAGCCGACAGAGAGAGAAGGACTTCCCCTGGAGATGACACCTTGAATTTGGACTTTTAGCCTACGCTACTGTGAGGCAATAAATTTGTCTTTATTAAAGTCATCTACTTGTGGTATTTCTGTTACGGCAGCACTAAATGACTAAGACCAAATTTGGTACCGAGAGAGTGGGGTGCTGCTCTAACAGATACATAAAATATGGAAGCAGTTTTGAAACTGTGAATGGTTAGAGTTGTGACAGTGGCAGAAGAACAGCACAGCAAAGAACCTACAGCGGCAGGGAGGTGGCAGTGACAGAGAACCAGCACCAGCAGAAACAGGGACCAGTGCCAGACAGCCCTGGAGCCAACCCATGGAGCGAGAGAGCTGAGTGCCTGTGTGCAGAAGGCTTCCTGGTGGAGTGGGGTGCCTCCGGGCACTTATCAGTAGAGCTACAAGGCTTTAGAACACTTGTCCCAGCAGGGCAGTTGCAGGCCTGAGGCCTAAGGAGGAGCCAAGAGGCCAAGAAACCATGAAGCAGAAGCTGAAGAGACAAAGAATACAAGAAGCTCAGCTATCTCTGTCTCTAAAGGTATGGCCATGACCACAGGGGTTTCAAAGGGTGGAGCCATGGCCTCTGGTGGAGTTGCCACTCAGATGGTTGAGGAGAATGGTGCGCCTAAAGCCTAGGGAGAGAGTTGCTGTCCCAGTGGGCCTGGAATGCGGAGTTGAATACCAGGGCCAGGGGCCTCCACTCAGAATTCAGAGAGTATGGGTAATACCTGGAGTCTGGAGGGCAGGGCCATTGTGTAAACTATCTCAGAGAACAGGAGATTATTTTCAAAGTTTTGAGGGCTAGTTAACATGTTCTGCTGACTTGCTTGGTGCCTGTTATGACTTCTTTCCCTCCAGTTTCTCCCATTTGTAATGAAAATGTCTAGTTTGTGCCTGTTCTGCCATTGTGCCCTTGGAAGCAGATAACTTATATTGTAAATTTCACAGATGAAAAGGAGTTTTTGGATTTTGGACTTGGAGTTAAGACTTTTGCTATGATGTGATGGAGTAAATATGTTTTGCATGTTGCAAGGATGTGATTTGGGGGGGCCAAAGGGTGGAATGGATTGAATTATGTCCCCCCAAAAATGTGTGTATCAATTTGATTAGACCATGCTTCCCAGTATTGAGTAGTTGTCCTCCATTTTGTGATTGTAATTTTATGTTAAAAGGATTAGGGTGGGATTGTAACACCACCCTCACTCAGGTCACTTCCTTGATCCAAGGCAAAGGGAGTTTCCCTGGGGTGTGGTCTGCACCACCTTTTATCACTTGAGGGATAAAGAGAAGCAAGCAGAGAGTTGGGTGCCTCATACCACCAAGAAAGAAGCACCAGGAGCAGAGCACGTCTTTTGGACCCAGGGTCCCTGCACCTGAGAAGCTCCTTGACCTTGGGAAGATTGAGGACAAGGACCTTCTTCCAGAGCTGACAGAAAATGAAAGCCTTCTCCTGGAGATGACACCTTCAATTTGGACTTTTAGCCTACTTTACTGTGAGGAAATAAATTTCTCTTTGTTAAATCCAAACACTTGTGGTATTTCTGTTACGGCAGCACTAGATGACTAAGACACCCTCCAAATTCATTTTCCACTAAATGGAACAATGGCTCCTAGGAGAAATAGCTGATTTTAGGCCTGGGCAGGAAATATACAAGATAAATCTACAATATCATCAAATGTGGGGCCATTTGAGCATCAACAGATGTAATAACTGTAAAAGACTGAAACATATCATACCTTTAAAAATCTCTGATGATACCGAAACAAGCAAACAAATTCTAATTGGTCACCATTGGGTATGCTAGTAAACCAACTTATTATTTCAAAAACTAGTAAATAACAGGAAGTGCTCCAGCTATGGACTTTTGTACATAGACCAAGACGCAGTTGTTGGAACAGAACAAGGAGATACTTTGTGGTTTAAAAGCAGGAAAAGTGTGTGTCAGGGTTGTATCCTTTCACCACACTTATTCAATCTGTTTGCTGAGCAAATAATCTGAGAAGCTGGACTATATGAAGAAAAATGGGGCATCAGGATTGGAGGAAGACTCAAAAACAACCTGCGATATGCAGATGACACAACCTTGCTTGCTGAAAGCGAAGAGAACTTGAAGCAGTTACTGATGAAGATCAAAGACGACAGCCACTGTGTCAATCTACCTCATTGAGGGTCTTCCTCTTTTTCATTGACCCTTTACTTTATCAAGCATGAGGTCCTTCTCCAGGAACTGATCTCTCCTGACAACATGTCCAAAGTATGTGAGTTAGTAGACATTCGTACAGCAAAACCTGTGAAAGCTGGAACCTGTGTATGGCAGAAACCTGTCAGAGAAGAAAAACTCAAATATTTTTCACTAAAACAAGTGATAGAAAAGTGGTAAGACTGCACCCTGTCAAAGGTGGAAAACTTGTGAGACCTAGAAAAACAAGGCAGTCTCATCAAGTTTCAGCTCTCACAGGTTTCATTGTACAATAAAATTGCCGCTAAAATCACAGAGAGGCAATCAGGTCTTTGTGCTTCCTGAATACAAGAACCTAAGAATAGTCTTGCCAAAAGAAAAAGAAAAAAAAAAAAAAATGAAAGCTTAACCTGATCAAACCCTCAGAGCCAACCACGTTGCAAGAAACCCAGTGATACAAATAGCAAAGTCTCAGCTTCAGGATCCTCTACAGGACAAATCGCCCATTTTCTTCGATAACTAAAGTGGAAGGAAAAAAGAGAAAGAGAGATAAAGAGGAATTTACAGATTAGAAAAGGCTTAAGGGACACACCAGCCAATCGATAGATGGTCCTTATTTGGTGCCTTATTGACACAGTAAAAAGGAAAAAAATACAAAATAATTGAAAATCTGAACATTAACTGGATATTTGCTCATATTTAAGAATCATTGTTAACTTTTGATTTAGGTGTGATAATGTGTTTTTGTGCTAAAAAAAAAAAGAGTCTTTACCTTTTTGAGATAATACTAAAATGCAGATGAAATGATATGATGCCTGGGACTTGCTTCAAATAAGATTGAGGCGAAGTAGGAGGAGAAATAGATGAAATAAGATTGGCCATGACTTGATCATTGTTAGAGTTGGTTGACAGGTATGTGGGAGTTCATTATGCTATTCTATCTATTTTTGCATATATTTGAAATTTTTCATGTTATAAAAAATTAATAAAATCATATTACTAAAATTAGGACACAATCCTCACAGATATCACATGATTATTGTTAACTAAACTGGAAGAAAGTGTTCCATTATCTTTGCTTTTACATATTTGAGATCATGCCCACTCACAACAAAGGGAAGTATACTAAAAGGGGCAATAAATTTCTTTGCTTCCCTGATTCTTTTTGCATTTCCAGACATTCATTCAGCGTGTAGTTATACAGCTGCTAATATTGTAGAAGTGTTGCTTAGCAACATGTTAATAGGGAAAAACACTCCTTAAAACATTAGGGTTTTGTCTTGTGAAGTGTACTAGTTCAGCATATGATACCTCCCACAGTTCAATTTAACAGGAGGAAAAATATCAACACTCTGAATATAGTTGTTCAAAAAAAAAAAGTTTTTTTTTTGTCTTCTTTGCTGGGTCTTGAGTCTAATAAGAACATCTAGAAATGGAGTCTGACACTGACACTGAATTATATACACAGTTCAGTCAGTCTGTTGGTGAGATGGGCTTGGAGGTGAAAGATTATAGCCTGCTGCCCCTACCTAGTATTTGGGGTGGGGTGGGGGCTGCGGGGTCAAGAGAGTATGCAGGGAAAATGCCGCAAGTTTTATTGTTCACTCAGTGTTGTTGTTCAAAGAATTTTGCATGGGAGATTCAAGGCTCTAGAAGTGGCCCCAGCAAATCAACCCTCTAGACCTCAGTTTCTTCTCCAGGAAATCAGAGTACTTGGCCAAATATTCTTGAAAAGCAATGGCAAATTTCTAATTGTAACAACTCTGTTTCCCCGTGGAAGATACCCTAGGCCAAGGCTTCTCAAACCTAAATGTGGCTGTCTCTTTCCTGGGCATCTCAGTAAAACACAGATTCTGCCTCACTAGGCCTGGGGTTGGGAACTTGAGTTTATGCATTTCTGAAAAGCTCCCAGGTGATGCTGATGCTGCTGGTCAGGAAGACCCCACTTTCAAAGCAAGACCCTAGACACCTCTCCCCCCCACCCCCAGAATGATCAGAGATTAGAAAATGTTGATTGTCAACACTGGTGTGCCTTGTGGTTAAAAGCATAGCTTGAGTGTCATAGAGATCTGGGTTCAAATTTTGGTTCTGTCTGAACAGCATTAGACTTGATAGATTGCTCAGAGCTTCAGATTCCTCATCTGCAAATGGAGGAATAGACAGTTTTTGTGAAGGTTGTATGTAATGATGATATCAACTTGTAAGTTTCTTAGCCCAGAGCCTAGCACATAATAAGTGCTATAAATGCTAATTATTGTTGGCATTTGTGAAGGATCATATGGTAGTACGAATCTTCACCTCTTTCCAAGGGTGACTATTTATTGAGTGCCTTCTGGAGGCAATATGAAAAATTAGAAAGAGCATTGAACTCTCATTTAGAATGTAAATTCTTGTCACTGCCACAAACTTGGCAAATTAGGGCTCAGTTTCCACTCCTCTCCAGTGAAAAGGTTAGACCCATTCCTTCCTGGTCTAAGCATCCTAGGAATTTAGTTTTAGCTCCTCTGGATGACTCAGTGCTGTGAGCTGTATCAAAGAACCCCAAGGAATCAGCTACCCAGTTAATCGACAGCGTGGTGATTAAGGGCAGAAAGCTTATCAGAACTGGATGAAAAGCCCAGACCCACAAGATTTTGCTAAGCAGGGGATCTATTTTAAAGCCCAGTCCCTTTTAACAACAGAAGGTCAGGGCAGTGATGTAATTACTGACGGGCTGCAAGAGAGGCAAATTAGAGTGACCAGGCTGGAATTATGGCAAGGAGCAGGTTAATCCTCAGTCCTATGCAGACAGGCTCTTTCAACTTTTCTGTGGCTGCTTCTTTTCCTGTTTATACACTTTCTTGTGTCTTGTGTGCAGAACCTTAGATTTTCAAACAAATGTGCTTGGGACTCTATGATTTAGTCCATCTTCTAAAGGACTTTCAGAACATCGTCAGCTTCTGTCTGAATCATACATAAATGAATGAATTGCTAACTGTTTCATACCAGGCTCCTCACCCTCACACTTTTGTAGATTGCCCCCCTCCTACCCGATGTGAAAAGATTATGGGAAAGAACTGGTAATTTTGTGATTATTACAGTACTAAAAACATTCCTTTTTTGAAACCAGGAGCTCTCAGAATCACTTGGGGATACATCCCCATGAAAGGGAGTCCAGAAGAGGTTCCTCAGGGGCTGGTCAAGCACTGAGAGAGCAGCTCACCCTAAAGAGGGTTCCACCTCTGACATGGCCACACTGACCCAGAAAACAACCCAAGCATCTTTTGAGCCTCAACATGATGATCAAAGAAATCCTGGATTCTTAGGGACAGAAATATCCTAAAAATTAATTCATGAAACTAAGTAACTTGGTAACAAGTACAGGCTCTGGAGTGAGGTGACTTGGGCTCAGATTCCTGCTTCATCACTAAATTTTGCACAACCAAATGGTTGACCTTGGACAAGTTACTTAACCTCTAACTCTCCTTTCCTTCTGTTGTAAAAGGGTAAATATACAGTCTTCTTAGAATTCTTATAAAATGAGATTTTGCATTTCAAAGACTTAGGATGGTACCTGGGACATTGTATTAGCTGCTTTCTCCTTCTTCTTCTTCAAATTTGTTTGCCCTTTACTACAGTGATTCAAGTGCTTTTTAATTTTTTGTTTTGTTATTTACCAGTATTTTAAAATTGGGAGATTTTTGTTATTTTGTATAAAAATCTAAATTTCTTCAATTTAGAAATTTTTAAAAAGTCAGAATGCCAAGCTCACATTCCTGGATGGTAATAAATGGTGTTGGGTAGGGGCTGCTCCATTGGTATAAGTCAGGTTCTTTCCCATTTGACGTAGTCTCCACCACTCTTTCCTATCTCTCTGTTGCACCATTTTACTTCAAGTGTATTGCCTTCTGTACTGGAGTTAATTTTTGAGTTTGTCACCCCTTGATATTGTGTCTAGAATGTAACAACATGCCTAGGTGTACCTTGGTCAGCAAGGGCGATCATCCCTAGACACAGAAGCACCCACTAATGATTTGAGAGGATGCCATGTAGCAGGGTTTATTATTAGACTTACCCATTTCAGGGTATTTGCCTAGATCATGCTCTGTTATTTTCTTCTCCCACCCACAACCCTGATAAAAAGAAAAAAGTTAGCTAGGAGCACCAGGTACCCCATGAGACTATGCCTACTTTGGTCACAACTGGATGGACCAATCTGATTTTTTCCCAGCAGTTGTGGACTGGGAAAACTGGTTGAAAATCTGGATCTGTGGCTAATGAGAGCAGCACTGGAATTAAAATTTTAGGCAGATTTGGGAAGGAGATAAAACCAAAGATTTTGCAAAGCAAATTTCTGGAAGAGCACATAGTAGCAGGGGTTCCTAGAGGAAGTCAATATGCAGAAAAAAAGGGGAAAACAGAAGAGACTTGCGGAGACGAATCGTGGA
This sequence comes from Loxodonta africana, assembly GCF_030014295.1. Classification (NCBI taxonomy): domain Eukaryota; kingdom Metazoa; phylum Chordata; class Mammalia; order Proboscidea; family Elephantidae; genus Loxodonta; species Loxodonta africana. Next base: position 168,420,652 of record NC_087343.1, on the reverse strand, counting down.
AAAAAAACCATGTGGTCTCCTACAGAGAAAAGGGCGCAGTGTTCATTCCTGACCATCTATTCCTCTCCCCCACCTCAGAGTCGGGCAGATTGGTTATACATGCTTTACCATCTTCAACCCCTTACTCCCTGACAGGCTTCCTTTTTAATTTCTGTGACATCATACTCTCCTATCATTTTGTTACCTCTTGGGGCACTCCTCTCAGTCTCTCTTGTTGACTTCTTGCACAGTTGACCTCAAATGTGACAAAGAGAATTCTGCCTAACCTTCCTCTGTGTGGTAGCTTCCTAGATTATTTTCCATGCAGGTAAAAAAGAAAGAAAGGAGGGAGGAATGAAGGAAATATATCTATTGAGTATGACTTCATGTAAGGCATTGTGCCAGACTCTGTCACCCCCATTTTTTAACTGACTCTTCAGAAAGCTCCTGGGTGCAGCTACTTTTATCCCCATTTTACAGATGAAAGGAACTCTTGACTTGCTCCCTCCTGTGACAGGAACGGAGAGAATAGTTAAAACACCCAAATATCATGGCTAGGAATATACCAAGCAGACATATTAAGAGATATGAACAAAAGAAAAGAGGAATGGGGATTCCAGTGGAGGTGTGGAGATGGTTTTGTTATATTAGCCGCAAAGAATACAAGTATCTATCTTAACAAACCTGGACTTGATAATGATTGGATTATATAGTCAAACAAATACTTATGCAATTAAAATATATATTTGACAATGTAGTTCAATCTTACAAAAAACAATAATAAAATATTAATCTTTCAAATTTGGGTTCCCTCCCCCCCCCAGCACTTGTCCAATTACAAGTGAGTACTTATATTACCCTTCGTTCAACCTTCCAAATCTAAGGTTTGGTTAAAAAGCAAATTATCTTTATAAAGAACCCAATTCTCTTGTGTCTGAACCTCACAGGGAATAACTTTTCAAATCATTTTTCACTCAGTTCATACTTTGAAAGATCAAAGAACTATCCTATGAGCCCATTCCAGAAGTCCCTCTGGGTTTAGCCCATCATGAATATAAATCATTGTGTTTGTTATGTTTCCAAAATACCCATTCATCGTCTATCTTAGTATTGTTCAAAGGGATGTGGGGTCAGTTCAGCTCTCACTTGCACAAAGCTGCATGCTTCTGTCTCACAGCCACACGAGCACTCCAGACAATTAGCTACTTACCACTGTGCCTGTAGCCGTAGGTCTCCCCCATGGGGATAAGACACATCCTCAGAAGGAAGCTCCATTCAGGCATCAAGTGTGGTTCTTAGCCTCTTTCTACCCTCCAATGCAGGTCCAGCTTTTGTGTAGCAAGACAAAAGCGAACAATGGCCACCCCTTCTCTCTTGGAGATGACAAACAAAAGGAGAGTATAAAGATAGCTTTTGAAAACTCTGCCATTGAACTCCCTGCCACCCCAAGAACCTGACCTGAATCCCCTTTCTGAAGCCCCCAGGAAGCAATTGTCCTTTTCTTTAAAAAGCTGTCAGCTTGGAAAGGGACCAAGAAGAGGGAAAGGAATTGCCTTCCAATAGGATCTTAAAGAACATCAAAGCTGGAAGGTCCCTTACTTATTATTACTGAGCCCAACCTCCTTAATTTATAAATTAATCTCAAAGTAAAGTCAGGATTTGCTCTAAGCCATACAGCCCAATGATGTCTCCTCCAAATATCATCAGAGCAACTTGTTGCTAAGAGAAAGCTGAGCTCATTCCTTCCCTGGGTAAGAGAGAACATTCCCCAGACAGTCTGTATTGCTTCTCAGGGGGCAAGGACAAAGTCATTTATGGAGATCTTGCATTCTGGTTTGAGGAGGGCCCTTCAAAGGGTGAGAGGAGTCTTGATTAGGACTGGATAAAGATCATGATGTAATAGTTTAGAACTAATGGATACAGAGGGCAAGATTTTGAGGTGAGGGATTCACAGTGTTGGGGTATAAACTGTTGGTTTTTTTTTTTTTTTAATTGAAGGGTTGATGGATGTCTCTGGAAGTTCCTGGAATGAACAATAAAATTATTTGTAACTTCTATCTTCTGGGACTAGTAAGGTGGTGTTAATATTGACAGTAATCTTGTGGGGCTAGATAGCTTGGGTTCTCAGAGTCCAACCCCCAACTTATAATTGAAACCCTTTTCCAAGCCATACCACCTTTTACTTGCAGAAAATGAACAGGGAGCCAGGTCTCGAATCCCTCATCTGTTGCCCATTTTATGACCCAAGAATGTGTCACCTGAGCAAAATGATTAATAAGATTTCTTGGAATTAAAAAAAAAAAATTTTTTTTTGAAAAATGGAGGAGGAGAATAAAACATAAGGATGAGATAAAGCATATGAGAGTGGGAAGAGACTTGATACCTCAGGGAAGGGGCCTAGAAGGTCTCTTTGAGGTAATATTTGAAGTGTGACACTCGTAGGCAAAGACCCAGGGAAGGACCTCTACAAGCTGAAGGAAATCAACTGCAAAAGAAAGAGAACTTGAGGTTTCAGGAAAAGAAAGAAAGGATGTGGCTGGGACCAAAGAAACAAGAGAAGTTAGCGCCAGATCATCCAGAAGGGTTAGTCCTGCTGCTCCATATGCAAAAAGCTGCTGGTTTAGCCCACAGAAACTCACAGTTGGAGCCAGTCTTCCATGCGTGACGAAGAACAACCCAGGTCCAGATTCTCCAAGGAGAGAGGCTGAGAAATATTTAGACATTCATTTTTTTAAATTTTTCCCCTGAGCAAAGTGAGAAATATATCAACTAAGCCAGCTGTAGGGCTTCACAGAACAGTAAATTATCTTTTTTTTTTTTTCTTTTAGTTTGTAAGAAAGGCCTATGATTCCAGGGTATTTTCCTCTTTTATTAGCCATCATCATGCACCAACATTCATTTCCAATTTCTAACATTGAGCTGGATAGTTTTTATGGCATCACAGCTACAGAAAAAATGAAAATGAATGTACAAAATGAAAGACAAGATTTAGTTATTTATTTTTCTAGTGTAAAGAATATTCCTTGTGGTTCTTCCTAAAGCAAAAAGAACTTTTATTAGGATTTAATTAGTCACACCATTTCCTTTTTTTTTAATAATTTTTATTGTGCTTTAAGTGAAAGTTTACAAATCAAGTCAGTCTTTCACACAAAAACCCATATACACCTTGCTACACCCTCCAAATTACTCTCCCCCGAATGAGACAGCCCACTCTCTCCCTCCGCTCTCTTTTCGTGTCCATTTCGCCAGCTTCTAACCCCCTCTACCCTCTCATCTCCTCTCCAGGCAGGAGATGCCAACTTAGTCTCAAGTGTCCACCTGATCCAAGAAGCTCACTCCTCACCAGCATTCCTCTCCAACCCATTGTCCAGTCCAATCCATGTCTGAAGAGTTGGCTTCGGGAATGGTTCCTGTCCTGGGCCAACAGAGGGTCTGGGGGCCATGACCACTGGAGTCCTTCTAGTCTCAGTCAGAGCATTAAGTCTGGGATTTTTATGAGAATTTGGGGTCTGCATCCCACTGTTCTCCTGCTCCCTCAGGGATTCCATGTTGTGTTCCCTGCCAGGGCAGTCACAGTTGTAGCCAGGCACCATCTAGTTCTTCTGGTCTCAGGATGATGTAGACTCTGGTTCATGTGGCCCTTTCTGCCTCTTGGGCTCATAATTGCCTTGTGTCCTTGGTGTTCTTCATCCTCCTTTGATCCAGGTGGGTTGAGACCAACTGATGCATCTTAGATGGCTTCTTGCTAGCGCTTAAGACCCCAGACGCCACTCTTCAAAGTCAGATGCAGAATGTTTTCTTAATAGATTTTATTATGTCTATTGACTTAAATGTCCCCTGAAACCATGGTCCCCAAGCCCCTGCCCCTGCTACACTGGCCTTTGAAGCATTCAGGTTATTCAGGAAACTTCTTTGCTTTTGGTTTAGTCCAGTTGTGCTGACCTCCCCTGTATTGTGTGTTGTCTTTCCCTTCACCTAAAGTAGTTCTTATCTACTATCTAATTAATGAATACCCTCTCCCACCCTCTCTCCCTCCCCCTTCTCATAACCAAAAAAGAATGTTTTCTTCTCAGTTTAGGCTATTTCTCAAGTTCTTATAATAGTGGTGTTATACAATATTTGTCCTTTTGCAACTGACTAATTTCACTCAGCATAATGCCTTCCAGGTTCCTCCATGTTACGAAATGTTTCAGATTCCTCACTGTTCTTTATCGATGCGTAGTATTCCTTTTGATGCCTTTTTGTGTGTGTTGTTGACAGTTTCTTTTTCCTGCTTAATTTTATGTGTTGAGTAGATTTTCTTTATATGTTGTTCTTTCCTCATATTTGTTGTTGTTGATTTTGTTTCTGCTGAGTCTCTATTTTTTTCTTGTATTTTATTTTGATGAGTAGGATAGTTTGTCTGTTTTGTGGTTACCTTATTATTTACCCCAATTTTTCTCAATTTAAACCTAACATTTATTTCTTTGTATCGCCGTATCTTCCTCTCCATATGGAAGGTGTATGATTACATTTCTTAGTCCCTCTTTATTATTTTAATGTTGTTTCTTTTATATAATAACATCGCTGTTACCCTGTTTTGAGCTTTTTAAAAAAAAATTTTTATAATCTTGCTTTGTTTTTTTGGATTTCCCTGTCTGGGTTGACTTCTGGTTGCCCTGCCCAGTGTTCTAGTCTTGGGTTGATAACTGATATTATTGATTTTCTAACCAAAGAACTCCCTTTAATATTTCTCGTAGTTTTGGTTTGGTTTTGACAAATTCCCTCAACTTGTGTTTATCTGGAAATGTCTTAATCTCACCTTCCGATTTAAGAGACAGTTTTGATAGATACATGATCCTTGGCAGGAAATTTTTTAAATATGTCATCCCATTGTCTTCTTGCCTGCATGGTTTCTGCTGAGTAGTCTGAGCTTATTCTTATTGGCTCTCCTTTGTAGGTAACTTTTTGTTTATCCCTCGCTGCTCTTATAATTCTCTCTTTATCTTTGGTTTTGGCAAGTTGATTATAATATGTCTTGGTGACTTTCTTTTCAGATCTACCTTATGTGGAGTTCAATGAGTATCTTGGATAGATATCTGCTCATCTTTCACGATATCAGGGAAGTTTTCTTCCAACAAATCTTCTACAATTCTCTCTGTATTTTCTGTTATCCCTCCCTGTTCTGGTACTCCAATCACTCGTGGGTTATTTCTCTTGATAGAGTCCCACATGATTCTTAAGGTTTCTTCATTTTTTTAAATTCTTTCATCTGATTTTTCTTCAAATATATTAATGCCAAGTGATTTATCTTTGAGTTCAGAAATTCTAGCTTCTACTTGCTCAATTCTGCTCCTCTGACTTTCTACTGAGTTGTCTACTTCTGTAATTTTATTGTTAATCTTCTGAATTTCTGATTGCTATCTGCCTATGGATTCTTCCAGCTTCTTAAACTTTTCATTATGCTCCTGAATAATCTTTCTAATTTCTTCAATTGCTTTATCTGTGTGTTCCTTGGCTTGTTCTGCGTATTGTCTCATTTCCTTCCTGATGTCTTGAAGGGTTATGTATATTAAACTTTTCTGTTCTGCATCTGGTAATTCCAGGAATGCACTGTCATCTAGAAGATCCCTGGATTCTTTGTTTTGAGAGCCTGTTGAGGTGATCATGATCTGTTTCTTTATGTGACTTGATATTGACTGTTGTCTCTGAGCCATCTATAAGTTGTTGTATTAGTTTATGCTTGCTTACTGTGCCATAGCTTCTTGCTTTGTTTTGTTTTGGTATACCCCTATGGGTTATTTGAGTGAGCTAGCTTGATTATTTTCACCTTTGGAGCTCTGATGTCCTGTCCCCAGCTGGCTAGAGATGTTATCAGGTATATCAGCCTAGGAGTCTATTCAGTTTTCTTATATGAATTCAGCTCAGGTTTCCAGGTAGCTGATCATCAAGTGCATGGTACAGGCTCTGTCCTACAGTCTTAGAGGGGCAGGGGTGTTTGGCGTATATACCAGTATCTGATTGCAGCAGGGGGTCATGCTCTGAACAAGGCAGGGGACTGAAAACCTACCTCTGAGTGTCTCTACGGAAAACATGTCCCTGTTCCCTCCAGTGTGCAGGTGGGTGGGTTTTGCAGATGGACCATGGGCACCCAAAGTTTTTGGTTGTAAGGACTGGGAGGTACCAGTTATCTTTGGACCCCTGTCGTGGGTGGCTGGGTGACCTGAGTGGAGCTACCAGTCCTTAGACCCCTGAGGTGGGTAGGTGACGACCTTGTGTTCCTCCATATCACTTATCAAATATGAATTTACCTTTGTTTTGTAGTTTTTAATTTCCTTATAATCTGTCTCTTCTGCTGAATTTCAGTCTGCATAAGAAAAGGGATCATGTTTATTCCATTTGTTTCTGTAACTCAGTTCTTGAATTGTTCCTTTTCAAAATCCTAAGGATCTTGGTCAGGGGTTTAATGGGTCCCCAGAGACTCCCATGCTGTATCACTGGAACCTGTGAATATGTTACCTTACATGGCAAAAGGGACTTTACAGGTGTAATTGGGGTTAATAGACAAAGCAATGTCAAACATCAAACACCCACCTCTCCACCACACAGCTGAAATGGTTGGAGTTTTCCAGCAAGGGCCTATTCTCCCAAAATAGGCCCACACAGGTCCATGCAGAAGGGAAAGGTACTTAAAGTCTATGGACAGTTTATTCCTGGACAGGAGCTGCTTCTGTCCTGAGCTCCCCCAGTTAGTGGAGCTAACAAATTATGTTTTCTCCCAGTTGCAAAGTTTTTCCTTCCACAAGGCTGGGAGGATGGCTCTAGGTGGTCAGCAGGGCCTATCCCAGGCCCAGTGAATTGAGCCGCTGAAGCTGGCTTAGGGGTGGGGGGGCATGGTAAAATATATGCAAGTACTTAGATTTTTCCGAGAGCGCCGTTCTTCTCAGGTTCTGGAGTCGTAAGTAGGTTGTGTGGCTGGCTGCTTCTCCCTGAAGAAACTGCGGTTGAACACTAGTACCAGCCCGCCGCCGTGGCTCTGGGAATGGTGCCTGAGGGCTCCCCACGATTTAGGTGTGGTAACTCCTCTCTGTTTCTGAATGATCTCTCCCTCCCCCTGCCCCTCAGTTCATTTTCTAAGCTTGCCTTTGAAGTTCAGAGCTCCCAGCTTGTCACTAATATAGTCATTTCACTTGTTTTTTCAGGTCTTTGTTGTAAAGAGGGCTCGCTGGAAGCATCTGTTTATTCTGCCATCTTGGCTCCACCTCCATAATTTCCTTTTTTAACGGACACGTGAGGACTTAGTGGTACACATAAGTTACCTTATGTGTAGCTAGTTTTATAATGGATGATGCCTAGCCATTTTTAAGAGCTTTGTTTGATGTTTACATGAAACCATTCAATATTCAACAGTCTACATGCAAGCTTATGGAGGCTGTGCAACAGCCCTGAAAAGCCAGGAATTTGATGACTAACAGAAAATGGCAAGGCATTCAATTTTTCAGCTAGGATATTCATTTTGATTGTATGAATTTAAACACAGGAAAGTATTTGTGTACTAACATCTGGGTGTGTGTGAGCTGCTTTAAAACTCATTTTCTTTTCATTATTTTAACTCAAGGAATGAACAGCATCTTTGCGGATAAATTCATTGGGCAAAGTCTGAAAGTGTTCAAGTGGTATTTATTTCAGGACAGGCTTTCCCTTGGAACAGACTTGTTCTTGTATTTAGGTGCCTTGGAATTGGCTCTGACTCAGTAAGTGACCTTATATATAACAGAACGAAAAGTCCCTTGCAGGTCGCCTTAAGTGTCTGGGAGGTAGTATTGCAAAACAGTTAAGGGTGTGGACTTTCAGCTTTGAATCTCATGTTTATCCTTAATAGATAGCTGCATGACCTTGGGAAGGTTAGGTAACCTCCAGCCTCAGCTTTTACTGTGGGGATGACAACAGTGACTAACTCTGAGTAACTCTCTCCAAGTATTAAATCAATCTGTGTAAAGCTTTTAACTCAGGTCCTGATGCTTTAAAAAAAAAAAATCTTAGCTATTATTATTGTATTGCTTAGTTAACAGCTGTATTGTATTCAATTTCAGAAAAAAAATGGCTACTGTCTGTGTGTGTGTGTCTTTTTGAACATAGGGATACATGCACAGAGCAACATATCAAATAGGACAGAGGAGTTTACGATGAAAAGCTGGAGTCTCCTGTTGTCTTTTCCCATCCCTTGTCCCACTCCTCAGAGGAAGCATCTCTTAACCATTTCTATTTTTCTTTCTTCCAAAGGCATCCCATTTATGTAAATAATAAGACAGCACACCATTTCTTGATTCATCAATTTTAGGCAATATCTTTTTACTCTGTCACATAAGAATTAAAGATGTATTTGTTCTATTATTCTTTTGTCTTATCATCTTATCTTTCCTAATGCTTAATGGTTATATTAGTATTTTTATTTCTTCTGTTGCTCATTTTCATAATTTTTAAATAGTACATTAATACATTTTTTTCTCTCAATTTTAGACAATGTCTGGACTCTCCTTTATAAGTTGAGGATATAAGTTTCCTACATGCTCTCTAATTTTTGAGTGTTGCTTCTGTATGTATCCATGTTAGGACAGGCTCCTTAAAAATAAAATATGGGATAGGGATCTCGTGCATGTCATTTATGGAGGTGTGGTTTCAGGGTAACCTGGACAGGAGTGAGGGAAGTGGAAGAAACCAAACAAGGATATAATTTTCAACTGGAATCTAGCTTCAGCTTGCTCCCATCATGAATTGTACCAGAGAATAAGATGCCCATTTTATCCCCCTACCAGCTGGTCATTGGCTGCAGGCTACCCACAGGAGAAGGAACCTGACTTCTCTGTTGATGCAGTCCTGTCAGCCAAGGACAATTCTTAGAGAAGCATGCAGCTTTAAGCCACTGTCAGTCAACACTCTTACCAGCTGGGGAATGAGTGCACTGGGCACGTAAAGATGATCTGAGTGGAGCACTAACAATCTCTACCACATAGGGTGATGAGGAGGAGGGTATGATAGACAATGATAATGATAATGTCTCCTTTTCATCATCATCAACTCATGCATCTATTTAGAGAGTCACTATCCATGAATTATTTTCACTTGCGTCTCTCCATTTGGTCCTTGCCCAAATACACATATAAACACGCACCACCACTACCCCCACCACCAATAATAACACTAACGCCAACAACAACCACGACAGTAAAATAATAGGAGGTAGGGCTGATGTTATCCTCTTAGTTTTAAAAATAAAAAATATGAATCCCAAAGTGATTATGTGGCTTGTCCAGTTCTCCATAGTAATTAGCAGAAATGAGATCTAACCACAGATGATTTCATTCTAAGTTGAATATTCTATATGAACATCTGATTTTTTTTTTCTTCATAACATTTTGGTTTAAACTCTTTCACCATATATTTATATTTCCCTATGATTGGGCTGGAGCCCTGGTGGTGTAGTGGTTAAGAGCTTGACTGCTAACCAAAAGGTTGGCAGTTCGAATCCACCAGCCACTCCTTGGAAACCCTATGGGGGTAGTTCTACTTTGTCCTATGGGGTCACTGTGAGTCGGAATTGACTCGACAGCAATGGGTTTGTTTTGTTTTGTTTTTTTACGATTGGGCTAATTTTGTAGATCTAACCTTTTCTCCAAACACATTTTCTCTTTTGCGTTTTAGGTTGGTCTCTCATTCTTCTTGGTGGCCTTCTCTTTTCCATCTCTGTCCCTTTCTCCATATTACTCTCTATCAGCCAGGACACTCAGCTGCAGGGAACAGAAGACTCACTAAACATGGCTTAAACAATACGGATGTTCATTATTTTACATAAAAAGTCCAGAGTCACAGCAGTCCCGGAGTAGCTCTAGCAATCCTGTCAAATTAACAGTGTCATCAGGACCAGCAGACTCCTCCTTCCTGTTCCTTCTACTGTCTTTAAGTGGTGGCCCTCCTCTTTAGGCTAGCCACTCCAGGATTGTAAAGAAGCACCACGCTTTGCAATTTCACATGGGAGCCCTGTTGTGGATTGAATTGTGTACCCCAAAAATACATACTGTAAATCTTAAACCCCTATACCTGTGAGTGTAATCCCATTTAGGAATAGAACTTTCTTTGTTATGTTAATAAGACCATACCAGTGTAGAGTGTGTTGTAAGCCAATCACTACTGAAATATAAAAATGGCAGATTAGGTACAGAGAAGGAAGCACAAATGGAGGGGAAGATAAACGGTACATGAAGATGGCCAGAGAAACAAGGAAAAGAAGCTATAAAGAGACAAGAACCTTCCCCTAAAGCCCACAGAGGAAGAAAGCCTTTCCCTAGAGCCAGAGCCCTGAAATCAGACTTCAACTCTCCTAAATGGTGAGAAAATAAATTTGTTTGTTAAAGCCACCCACTTGTGGTATTTATGTTATAGCAGCACTAAGAAACTAAGACAGGCCTATATGCAGAAAAAAGCCGTTTCTCAATCATCTTTTCTTTTTTTTCTTTTTAATCAGGAGAAGGAGAGACATTTCTCAGAGCTCTCATTGACCCAAGCTCAGCTACAAAGGAGGCTATGAAATTGAGAACCTGGCATTTTCAACTTCCTGTGTGTTTGTGTGTGTGTGTTTTATAGGGGATCTATGCCAGCAAGAAAAAAATGAGAGTAACTTTTTGATGGGTAACCAGTAACCTCTCTCCAGCAACCCTGGCATTATTAAAACACACACACAAACAGCAAAGATTAATTTAGCTCACCTTTATTTTGCATATAACTGGGTGGTTCCCTGGTAAGGTACCAATTATAGAGGTTTTTGAGTTTTTGGTGTTTCTTCCTTTTTTTTTTTTTTCTTTTAATGTATCTTGATGTTGTACACGAAGAGCACAAAGTGATCTGGTATTGATATTGTAATTTTATTCATTGAAGCAGAATACAATATGCTGGACTGAGATCTGGCTTATAACACACTTCAAACCAAACCAAACCAAACCAAAGCCACTGCCTTCGAAAGGACTCCAAGTTGTAGCAACCCTATAGGATAGAGTAGAACTGCCCTACAGAGTTTCCAAGGCTATAAATCTTTACAGAAACAGATTGCCACATCTTTCTCCCCCAGAACAGCTGATGGGTCTGAGCCACTGACCTTTTGGTTAGCAGGTGAGCACTTTAAGCACTGTGCCACCAGTGATCCTCATAACAAACTAAGGTGTGTCACATAACACATTGTTCTTATGTAGTCTGTGAATTGACTGCTCCGTGGCAGACCTTGGGCAGTATACCATCAATTACTATGATTACCTTGTCTGGGCTATTCTCTTTGGAGAATTAAGGGACAGACTTGTGTGTACATTGGAGCAAAGAGTTATGGAGATGGCAGGAGCAACTGGGAGCAGACGTTTAATTCTGAGATGGTAAGAGCTAATGCACCTAATTCTGAAACAACTATGGGCAAAACCAAAGTTCCTTAGCAAAGGGGACCAGTACCTGGTGTGCATTGCTCAGGGACTGGCTGAAATCACCTGGGATGTAAGAAGGAAGATTCTCGTGGAAGAATAACTTCTTGAGGTCTGTGGGTTGGTGGGTTAGTTACAAGCATTGTAAGACTCAACCAGTCACAGATCATATAAACCAAAATCTAAAACCTGCTACCATCGAGTCGATTCCGACTCATCGCAACTGTATAGGACAGAATAGAACTGCCCCACAGGGTTTCTAAGGCACGACTGGTGGATTTGAACAGCCTACCTTTTGGTTAGCAGCTGCAGCTCTTAGCCACTGCACTACCAGGTCTCCAGATTACACAAAAAGAGCATTTATTGGCCCAGTAAATAAGATTAACAACAAAAAAAAGGGTATACATGGTCTTAGGGGTACATCTAGCTCAATTGGCATAACATAGTTTATAAAAAGAAGTTCTACATTCTACCTTGGTGAGTAGCGTCTGAGGTCTTAAAAGCCTGTGAATGGCCATCTGAGTTACTCCATTCGTCTAACCCCTTCGGGAGCAAGGGAGATGAAGAAAACTAAAGTTATAAGGGAAAGATCAGTCCAAATGACTAATGGACCACATCTACCATGGCCTCCACCAGACTGAGTCCAGTACAGCTAGATGGTACCTGACTACCACCACTGACTGCTCTGACAGGGATCACAATAGAGGATCCCAGACACAGCTGGAGAACAATGTAAAACAAAATTCTGACTCACAAAAAAAGACCAGACTTACTGGCCTGACAGAGTCCGGAGAAACCCCTGAGAGTATGGCCCCAGGACACCCTTTTAGCTCAGTAATATAGTCACTCCCAAGGTTCACCCTGCAGCCAAAGATTAGACAGACCCATAAAACAAAAGGTGACTAAAGGGGAACACCAGCCATAGGGCAAGGACTAGAAGGCAGGTAAGGACAGGGAAGGTGGTGATAGGGAACCCAAGGTCCAGAAGGGAGAGTGTTGACATATCATTGTGTTGTCGACCAATGTCATAACAATATGTGCATTAACAGTTTAATGAGAAACGAGTTTGTTCTATAATCCTTCATCTAAAGTACAATAAAAAAAGAAAATAATAATCATAAGAGTACAATTATCTGTAGGCTTTGTTCCAGTTAAAGACTCCAACACGTTCATCAGGACCAGGTTTTCTTCTGTCCTCCCTATATTGACAAATTTTGCAGATCTGCATAGTGACAAGATAGCAGCAGTAGCTCTGGCTTCACATCCTTTTATGTTCAAGTAGAGTGGGAAGAAGGAGCCTCTGTTTTAGTAGCTGCTTCAAAGTCCAGAAAACTCAGAATCACTGGAGTTATACTTCTGTGGAAGAGAATTTCACCAGTAAAAGAAAAATTTCCATGTGCTGGCTTGAATACATCTCTGAAAGCACTTATTACATTGGGATTCGCACAAGCCAAATAGCTTCATCCCCATGAGCATTGTAGTGTGGCAAATAAAAGATTGCAGTACAGTTTCATATTGCAGCCCACATGACTTGCAAAAGTGAATCTATGTTCTCCTAAGCCCATCTTCCTGCCAGAACAGGTGGTAAATAGAACATAAACCACTTTTTTACTTGCTTCAAATTTTGGTGTAGATGGAAGGCAATTTACTCTGGGCTGAAAACGAAATTCCTGGCAAAAAGCAATGCCTATTAACAAATGCAACAGTCCCCTGGTGACAAGATGGAGGCGTGCAACTGGGTACATTTGTCATTTTAACTCCAGGGGCAGACTTAAGGTGTTTTAATCATGCTAAAGTAGAATTATAGATAGGAACAGCACCATATTTGATATAGGAAAGGATTCCAGAATTATTCCTTTGAACAGGTTACTTTCTACACATAAATAATTAGATAAGAGAGTTTAGTATTCTGTATTTACCTGATTCTTAGATATCTAAAAAAAATTATAAATGGCTATCTCTTATATACTTTATCTTTCATCCATTTGCCTGCACATTAGCGCTCTGAATACACTGCTCTAACCAAGCTGTCCCTCTGCTAAGCCACCTTCAAAGGCCCTCATTCTCACAGAAAAGCTCTGACTCAGTAGCCAGACATTCAAGGTCTTCCACAAAAGAGCTCTGAAAAACTTTCCCAGACATAATTCCTACCATTTTTATCAATAGGAGAGGCTAGGTAATGCTGTGTGCATTTGTTTTTTTATTTTTTTTACTTTTTATTGCTACATAAAAAATTACTACAATACTAGTGGCTTAAAACAACATACATTTATTATCTCAAGTTTTTGTGGGTTGCAAGTGCAGGTATAGCTTAATGGGGTCCTCTCCTCAGGGTCTCACAAGGCTTCAATCTAGATGTTGGCTGGGCTCTGTTCCTTTATGAAGCTCAGGGTCCTCTTCCAAGATCAAGTACTCCTTGGCAGAATTCAGATCCTTGTAGTTTTAGGACTGAGGTTTCCTCTTTTTTGTGAGTGTCTGCTAAAGGGTCGCTTTCAGCTCCTAGAGGCCCCTGTGGCTCTTTGCTCTGTGAACCTCTGACAGGACATCTTCACAACATAGCTGCTTAGATCTTCAAAGCGAGCTGGAGAATCATTCACTTCAGTCTGCTAAGATGCAGTCTTATGTAACACACAATATAAGCACAGGAGTGACTATCCCATCGTCTTTCTCGTATTCTATTGGTTAGAAGCAGGTCAACTTAAGGGAAAAAATTACACAATGGTGTTGACACCAAGGGGTGGGAATCACGGGAACCATCTTAGAATTCTGACTACCACTCTGAACGCCTACATTTCAGTGCCTGGAAACAACAATACCTTATGTTTATCATTGGTTGGCTGAGGGCCTTCCCAAAAAAACCAAACCTGTTGCCCTTGAGTTGATTTTGATACATAGCGACCCTACAGAATAGAGTAAAACTGCCTCATCGAGTTTCCAAGGAGCACCTGGTGGATTCAAACTGCTGACCTTTTGGTTAGCAGCCATAGCACTTAACCACTATGCCACCAGGCTTAACTCTGCATTGTTAGTCTGGGAACCAGGCTGAAGGAGTCTCCAACTCCATATTTCCATTACTGCCAAGATAGGAAAAAGAGAATGTAGAAAATCTTGTTTCGCCTCAGAGCTCTGTGATCAAAACAATTTACATGGCTACCTCTAACTGTAACGGGTAATTTTACCTGATTCCCTGAAACTAACAAAAAGCACAACCTGTTGCCCTTGAGTCGATTCCTACTTATAGCAACCCCATAGCACAGAGCAGAATTGCCCCATAGAGTTTCCAAGGAGTGGCTTGTGGATTCAAACTGCTGACCTTTTGGTTAGCAGCTGAGCTCTTAACAAATGTGCCACCAGGGCTCCTGTGTTCTCGAAAGAGTTGACCATTTCTCTCGTCAGATCACTGGTTCGCTATATTTTTTTGCAATCCGATGACCTTTCATCCACATCCTCATTTCCAAGTTCCTTTGAAACTGCAAGGTCCAGCTTAAAAGTTACCTCTTCAGTAAAATATTTTCTGATCTTTCTCATTAAAATTAACCTTCCCTTCTCCGATCTCCCCTGATATTCCTCTGTAATTTCTCTTTCTATCTTGTATGACATTTATAATGTTCTAATTTTATCCCAGTTAACTATTTTACATGCCTAACCTCTCATATTGGATTGTGAGCATCTCAAGGGCAGGGACTACATCTGAATCACAATTATTTCCTCTGAAGTGTACAATACAGGGCTGTACTTGATGAGGTTTTAATGCTTGTTGATTGAGTGAAATTGATCTTGCTTCCCCAGAGGATCTATTTATAAAGTTAGCTTTTGACCAACCTTTGAACTATTTAGGGAAAGGGGCTGCTGATTCCCCTTATTCTGTCATAAGACCTAATTTTTTCCAGCTAGACTTTTTTCTGAATGTAATCTAAATTGCTCCTGAAGTACTGTGTGCCCATTTCCTCTTGTTTATCTATAATAAAGACTTTAAATCATTTAACACAATTGGAGGAACCTTAAAGATTGTCTAGGTCAGTGATTTGAAAGTTTTTGTTTGTTTTAAGAAGCTGACTCCTTTATTCAAATGGAAACTTAAGAGGAACACAAAACTACAAAACAGCAGCACCAAAACCCTGCTGTTCTGATTGAAGTGGGAGTGGAGACCCCAGAGTTCTGGTCACTTAATATCCTCTGACCAGACTCCACTCCCCAGACCGGATCTCGAGACACCTCTATGAAATGCTAGGCATTTAGTTTGAAACTCCCTGATAATGATTCAGTTTTTCTTATTACAAGTAGGAAAGCTGAAGCTAGAGAGATTAAGTGTCTTATCCAAAGTCACACAGATGACTTTGTTAGATAATCTGTTTCAATAAATATTTATTGAGCACCTGCCATATACTAGGAAACCCTGGTTGTGTAGTGGTTAAGAGTGCAGCTGCTAACCAAAAGGTTGGCTGTTCGAATCCACCAGGCACTCCTTGGAAACCCTATGGGGCAGTTCTACCCCGTCCTATGGGATTGCTATGAGTCAGAATCTACTCAAGAGCAATGGGTTTGGTTTTTGGCTTTACCATATGCCATTTTAGATAATAGTAAAGAGATAACAATCTTCTTAATAGATAGGTATAGAAGTCACATTTCCTAACCCTTGGCCTCATTACTTTTATGGTACAATGGTCAAATCTTTCATTTCATGTGAGTCCATTTCTGTGGCTTAGCAATGTCATGGTTAAAGAATAAATGGTTGATCTTAAAGTCTCAGTTCCTACAGTTGATCTGAGAATTGAGTTCATACTGGGTTCAAACCAGATGAGATTCTAGCTCATAGCCAGTGCCTCTTGTGAAGGTGTATGACAGTCCCATTTATACACCTTGAATTCTGGAACTCTTATCCTCATCAAACACAGGAGAAAATGTCAGCCTCTTAGACAAGCTCACTCTTGCTGGGAGTTCATTTATATTTCATGCATAAAAAAGATTGGAAAGGAGAAGTCGATCTTCTCTATCCAACTGCCTCTGCACACGGTGGTCCTTTGGCTACTCGATTATAATTAGCAAGTGACTTTTCCCACAAATGTGGGTGACTTAATTCACTGGCATCCACTCAACATCTATTGTCCGCACAATATGATTTTATCCCCACATCATCATGTGATTTATATGCTGTTAGGAGTTAGAAAACGTGCATAGATAAAATAAGCACAAAATATATTAATATGTAATGAAGTCCTAAATTATATGGTATGAAGTCTAAGTGCTACTGGAGTTGGAAAATGTTACTGATCAATATATTCTAGAATTGTTGGTCTTCCATGGAAAAGAAAAGTTGATGAGAGTCTTCAAAGATAAGTCAAATTTGAATTGAATGGTTGGATGAAGGCCAAAGGAAGTGAATATCATTGCAGATCATGAGAATGTCATAGGCAAAGATATGAGTGATGAAATAAATGTATCTTTGCAGCATAGTAGCTAACATGAGCTGAGCACCTAAAATGCATTAAGCTTTGTATTTATCACTCAACAGTGATAATTCTCAGAGCAACTTCATCAGGAGGAATTATTATTATCCCTGTTCTACATACGAAGAACTATAGTAGTTAGATAACTTGTTAAGACCGTGTTGCTTTTGTCATTGTTAGTTGTCATCTGTTCGATTTCGACTAATGGTGACTTTATGTGTAATAGGGCGACATGTTGCATCATCCCGTGCCATCTTCATGATCATTAGTATGTTTGAGTCCATTGTTGTGGCTATCGTGTCAATCCATCTCATTGAGTGTTTCCCTCATGTTCGCTGACCCTCTGCTTTACCAAACATGATCTCTTTATCTAGCAGTTGGTCTTTCCTGATGACGTACGTGTCCAAAGTAAACAAGCTGAAGTATTGCCACCGTCACTTCTAAGAAACATTCTGGTTTTATTTCTTCTAAGGTTGATTTGTTCATTCTTCTGGCAGTCCACAGTATATTCAATATTCTTCACCAACACCACAATTTGAATCTTTCAATTCTTCTGTTTTTCTTTTTCATCGTCCATGCATTTAATGAAGTATAGAGTTGGATTTAAAGCCTAGTCTCTGTGATTCCAAAAGCTACATTATTATTATTGTTGGCTTTAACAAACAGAAATTTATTTTCTTACAGTTAAAAGTTCAAATTCAGGGTGCTGGCACTAGGGGAAGGCTTTCTGTCTCTGTCGCTCTGGGGGAATGTCCTTGTCTCTTCAGCTTCTGCTTCCTGGTTCCTTGGAGATCTCTCCATGTGTCTTGGCATCTCTTTTACCCCATCTCCCTCTCCATTCTTTTGTTTAATCCTTTTATATTTCAGAGGAGATTGACTCAAGATATACCCTACGTGAATCCTGCCTCATTAACATAACAAAGGCAATCCATTCCAAATGGGATTATAACCACAGGCATAGAGTTTAGGATTTGCAACACGTATTTTGAGGGCTGTAATTCAATCCAGGGAGTCCTGGGGGCATAGTAGTTAAGATTATGGCTGCTGTCATGGGTTGAATTGTGTCCCCCCAAAATGCGTGTATCAATTTGGCTGGGACTAGATTCCAGGTATTTTGTGGTTGTCCACCATTTTGTCATCTGATGTGATTTTCCTATTTGTTGTAAATCCTGCCTCTAACATGTTAATGAGGGGAGATGGATAGCAGTTGTGTTGAGGAGGCAGGACTCAAATCTACAGGATTGGATTATGTCTTGAGCCAGTTTCTTTTGGGATATAAAAGAGAGAAGCTAGCAGAGAGACAGGGGGACCTCCTACCAATAAGAGACAGCAGTGCCAGGAACAGAGAACGCCCTTTGGACCAGGGATTCCTATGCAGAGAAGTTCCTAGTCCAGGGAAGACTGATGAGAAGGACCTTCTTCCAGAGCCAACAGAGAGAAAGCTTTCCCCTGGAGGTGACATCCTCAATTTGCACTTTTAGCCTACTTGACTGCGGAAACCCTGGTGGTGTAGTGGTTAAGTGCTACAGCTGCTAACCAAAGGGTCAGAAGTTCAAATTCACCAGGCTCTCCTTGGAAACTCTATGGGGCAGTTCTACTCAGTCCTATAGGGTCGCTATGAGTTGGAATCGACTCGACAGCACTGGATTTTTTTTTTTTTTACTGTGAGAAAATAAATTTACCTTTGTTAAAGCCATCCATTTGTGGTATTTCTGTTATAGCAGCACTAGGTAGCCAAAATAGCAGCTAAGAAAAAGGTCAGCAGTTCAAATCTACCAGCTGCTCCTTGGAAACCCTATGGGGTAGTTCTATTTTTTCCTATAGGGTCGCTATGAGTCAGAATCAACTCTATAGCAACAGGTTTGTTTTTTGTTCTTGTAATTCAATCCATAGCATCACCCTTAACAGAAACTCTTTGCCCCTAAATTAGCTATTATTATTATTTTGTTATAATCTAAAGCCTACATAATTAACCAAAGCATCCTACTGTCTTCTAATACATGCAGGAAATAGTGAGAAGAACCTAATGTCTCAGCGGGCTGTATTGATTAAAAGAATGAAAGAATTTTGATAGGTTAGCATAGAGTAGTAGTTCTCAACTGAGGACAATTTTACCCCTCAAGAAACATTCGGAGATATTTTTGGATGTCACAACTGGGAGATGGGTGCTACTAGTAACCAGTGGGTAGATGCCAGGGGTATTACAAAGCATCCTGCAATTCATGGGATACACCCCCACAACAACCACCACCTACCTGTCTGTCAATTTGTTGCACTGAGGTGGCTTGCCTGTTGCTATGATGCTGGAAACTATACCATTAGTATTTCAAATGCTAGCAAGGTCACCCATGGTGGACAGATTTCGGTGGAGTTTCCAGACTAAGATAATCTAGGAAGAAAGGCTTAGTGATTTACTTCCAAAAAAACCCTGTGGATCACAACAGGATATTGTCCAATACAGTGCTGAAAGATGAGCTCCCTAGGTTGGAAGACACTGAAAACACACAGGGGTGGCAACAGTGGACTGCAGCATGCGTATAATTGTGAAAATGGTGCAGGATCAGGCAACGTTTTGTTCTATTGTACTTAGGGTTGACGTGAGTCAGAGCCATCTTGACAACAACCAACAATATAACAACAACAGCCCCACAACAAAAAAATTGTCTGGCTCCAGATATCAATAGTACAGAAAAACCCTGACATAGATAAACTGATGAGTCTGGAATTGTTTTTTAAATGGTGGGTTCTTGGCTAGAGGCCTTGATATTTCACATAAATATTTACCTGGTTCCTCAAAGCAGACTCATCCTTCTTTCCTCCAACTGCCACATTTCCAATGTTTCCTTAAATACCTCTCTCATCCTTCCGCTGATCTCCAGATCCACCTTTAGCATGCCACCCGCCTCCATCTTCTCCTACCTGGAGTGTAGCAATAACCTCTGATTAGGCCTACCTTTTTTTTCTATCTTGGGTCCAGATGGGAAGTTCTCCACAGAGCAACTGAAGTAATTCTCACAAAAAGTAAATCTGATCAAGTCACCCTAATACATAAAGCTCTCTGAAGGCTTTCCATTGCCCAAATTAAAGGGCCTAGCATGATCTTTTGTACCTTAAATCTTCTTCTATTGTCCTCCTTACTGGTATTCAGTTCTTTGAAAGTATCCCTCTTTTTTTCCTTTAGACCTTATTTCACTTAATCCTTTGCCTGGAATTTTAGCCCTCACCCTCCCCCATCATTCTTCTCATCTAAGCAACACGTCCTCAACCTTCAGATTTCAGCTTAAACATCACTTCCTCAGAAAGGACTGCCTTGTGGACTAAGTTCCTAAGTCACGATATACCATCAGCTCCCATTGAGTTGATTCTGACTGATGGTGACCCCATGTGTGTCAGAATAAAACTGTGTTCCATAAGGTTTTCAGTGTCTAATGCCTCGGAAGTAAATTGCCAGGTAAGTCTTTCTTCCAAGGCACCTCTGGATGGACTCAAATTTCTAATCGTTCAATTAGTAGCAGAGCATGTTAACCGTTTGCACCCCCAGTGACTCCAAGTCATGACATACCTGTTGCATTCGAGTCAATTCTGACTTATGTTCTTGTTGCTAGGTGCCATTGAGTCAGTTCTGACTTATAGCGACCCTATGCACAACAGAATGAAACACTGCCTGGTCCTGCACCATCCTTACAAACATTATGCTTGAGCCCATTGTTTCAGCCACTGTGTCAATCCACCTCGTTGAGGGTCTTCCTCTTTTCCGCTGACCCTGTACTTTACCAAGCATGTCCAAAGTATGTAAGACACAGTCTCACTATCAATGCCTCTAAGGAGCATTCTGGTTGTATGTCTTCCAAGACAGATTTGTTCGTTCTTTTGGCAGTCCATGGTATATTCAATATCTTTCACCAACACCATAATTCAAAGGTATCAATTCTTCCTCGGTCTTCCTTATTCATCGTCCAGCCTTCACATGCATATGATGCGATTGAACATACCATGGCTTGGGTCAGGGGCACCTTAGTCTTCAAGGTGACATCTTTGCTTTTGACACTTTAAAGAGGTCCTTTGCAGCAGATTTGCCTAAAGCAGTGCGTCTTTTGATTTCTTGAATGCTGCTTCCATGGGTGTTGATTGTGGATCCAAGTAAAATGAAATCCCCGGCAACTTCAATCTTTTCTTCATTTATCATGATGTTGCTTATTGGCCCAGTTGTGAGGATTTTGTTTTCTCACAGCAACCCTACAGGACAGGGCAGAACTGCCCCATAGAGCTTCCAAGGAGCACCTGGTGGATTCGAACTGCTGTCCTTTTTGTTAGCAGCCACAGCACTTAACCACTATGCCACCAGAGTTTCCTGTCGTGACATGCCACACTGTATTTTCTCTTTCCTAATGCCTCTAACACTTTTAATTATTAGATTAATATCTTTCTCCCATCTCTTATAGATGGACTATAAACTTCACGCAAGTGGGGACTGTTTCTGAGTCAGTGTCCTATCCTCAGTACATAGTAGGAACTCAATAAATATTTGCTTCATTAACCAATAAATCAGCACAGTCCTGGCACAACCAATAGGACAAGACAGACATGCTTAAGCTCAATACCCTACTCACTGCATGCCCCTGCATTTCAAAATGTATGTGGCATGGACAGGAAAGAAGAAACAGCAAATGCTTCTCATTCAAGGAGAAGGAGTACTGGGCAAGTGTAGAATTTAAATGGACAGAAGATTTTGGATCATTAATGAAAAATCCTTTATACAGCCACAATAAAATCTACCATATCCTAAACTATCAAAGCCTTTATTTTTCCCCTCAGGGTGGTCACCATGGTTAGTTACAATAAAAACGATTGATGACTAGGAATAGTTGTAGATTACGGACAATGCCATACAATTATTTATAACCAAAGTCACTGCTTTCTCCTGAACTTGAGAAGACACAGACGAGGTATGCAACGTTCTCCTTCAAAGCAATAAACTACTAAAATACCATTTTTAATGGGAGTACAAGCACTTTCCACATTTTATCTATGAAAATGTTCTCTCTGTCTCTCTTAATTGCTACTAATCCCCTAGGATTCCTAGTGACAGAGGCTCTCATTTCAAGACTAAATTTGCCACCCCTTAACAAAGACAAACTGATAAACCCTTACCTGAAATTTACTGACATCTGGCACACCAGATCCCCTAGGGGGTCTGTAGAATATTTATTTATTTATATATTTGTTTGTTGTTTACTTTTTTATTCAGATGTAAAGAGTGGCCCGCTACAGTATGAGTTTCTTCCTTGAATAATTTTTTATAATGATCTTTTATTTCACTTTCATAGTGAAAATTCAAGTCTCATTACTAGCCACTTGATTAATTGGACTTTAGCTCTGAATTACAAATTACACCTGGAAAATACCTTGTGTGAAGGCAACTTATATTCTGTTCTATAAAAGATAATAAATAGCTGAATTCTATTTTCTCTTTTTTTGAAGGATGGGTGTACTTTAGGATTACAAATTTGACATCATAGAATTATTGTTTTTATGGAATCAGGCATGAAGCCAGTTCTAAAGACATTTTCCACAGGCAATTTCTTTCTTCCCTCCCTCCCTCCCTCTCTCCTTCACATCTACAAATTTGATTCAAAATCAATTAATTCATTTATTCAACTCAGGCACACACGTATTTAATGGGACTCAGTTGAGAACGAGGCTAAGTGACAGAACATTGGAGAGTGCATTCTTGTTTGACATCAGTTTGTTAGTCTACAGACTAACTATGCAATTTAACTGGTTGCGAATCCACCTACATGTACCATTATTTGGTCTTTCTTAATGATGGGTGTTTTAAGCATTACAGTTGTTTTAAAAACCGAAACCAAACCCCTTCTTGTTGAGTCAACTCTGGCTCATAGTGACCATATAGGGTAGACTAGAACCGCCCCATAGGATTTCCAAAGCTGTAATCTTTAAGGGAGCAGGCTGCAACATCTTTCTCCCATAGAAGCACTGGTGGGTTTTAACCACTGCCATTTTGGTTAGCAGCTGAGCACTTAACCACTGAGCCACCAGGGCTCCTCACAGTTGATTTACGTGATGGTATATTGGGTCTTGTAGGCTTTTTAAGCTCCTCTTCACTATGCAATTTAGGTATCAGTTTTCAATTCCATGATGCAATATGAAAACTCCTTGTTTTGCCCATAACATCCAATCTAGGGCCAAACTGAACCAAAATGGAGTGAAGAATTTGTGAAGTGAAGAGGTTAAAGTAAGGGATGACCATCCCTTTTTTTTTTTTTTGCCATACAATGAGAAATTCACGTATCTCTTTTTACAGTGGCTGCTAGGAAGCACAAGATATATTAATTTAGATTTTTCTAATATAATTTCTACTTTTATTTGTACAGTGGTATTTTGTTTCCATCTTATAAGCATCTTTTTGCGTAAGTATTTTTATTGTAATCAACCACAAAATATTATGTATATGTATGCATCTGATACTTTAAGTAGATTCCTACTTTCATAACTAATGCATTACTTCAAATGTGTGTGCATAAAAGTTAAAACTGCACATGCATGACATATGCATAATTTCATTCCCCAGAGCTGAAAATAGTAAAATTCTAATCTTATTACAATTTTAGAGATAACAGAATCCTAGCATCTCAGTATCTCTGAAGATTCAATTTAATAATCCTGATTCCCAGTCAGCTAAGGTAAAGGACAAGATGGCTTTCCAAACTCAAATGACAGGTGTACGAGTGTGTGTATATGTGTTTGAAATGGGCTTCACTGATGACTGCATTTATTCTGAAATGTTATTCATTCTTTGATGTATGAAGTCTAGATTTGGTACTCAAAAGCTGGCTTGGAGCTGTCAATATACAAAGCTTAAAACAGGATTGTTGGAAAGTTGAACTAACAAAAGACAAGGGCAGCTTGTGAAGTATGAATTAAAACACACTCATAATGAATTGACAGTGCTTCAAACATTCAAACAAAGCAGACAGTGATCACTTGCCTCTGAGTCTTCTCCATTTTAAACAGCTCTAGCATAACAGAGAGGTTAACAGCTCTGGAGAGTCAAAAATTTATATAGTCCCAAATTTCATCTTACTTTATAGACATGATATGCTGTTAACATCTAACTCTAGACCCTGAAAGCTCAAGTTCTGTACTGCTGGGAGGATTTGATGAGATGATGTCTACAAAGCATTTAGGTAAATGGCAAAAAAGAGTGCTCAATACACACTGGCTATTTTATGGAGTTCCTGGGTGGTACAAAGAGTTAAGTGCTCAACCACCAGCTGAAGGTTTGGCGGTTCAAACCCACCCATAGGTTCCTCAGGAGACAGGCCTGGTGATCTGCTTCCTAAAGGTCACAGCTTTAAAAACCCTGTGGAGTAGCTCTAGTCCATACACATGGGGTTGCCATTAGTTGGAATTGACTAAAGGCAACAAACAACAACAACATTACTATTATGATGATACTGCCTTCACCATTCTCCTATGATGCAGTTTCAAGAATACCCTCACCATCCAAGCTTGGTTTCCTCTAAATGAGCCCTGTTTGTTGAATTGGGCACCTCCTTAGATTCTCTCATACTTGATTCTGACTCCAGTCATGGCCACCACCAGTTCTACTCTGACACACATGTGGTCACCATGAGTCCAAATCAACTTGACGGCAACTAGTTTACTGATATAGTAC
The DNA here is from genome assembly GCF_030014295.1 of Loxodonta africana. Taxonomy (NCBI): domain Eukaryota; kingdom Metazoa; phylum Chordata; class Mammalia; order Proboscidea; family Elephantidae; genus Loxodonta; species Loxodonta africana. The sequence goes on along the minus strand of NC_087343.1, from coordinate 168,396,089 downwards.
TTGGCACAGAGTCAAAAAAGAAAAGAAAAGAAAAGAAAAACTCAAACCCATTGCCACTGAGTCAATTCTGACTCATAGTGACCCTAGAGAGACCCTATAGGACAGAGTAGAACTGTCCCAAAGGGTTTTGAAGGAAAGCTGTGGATTCTAACTATTGGCCTTTTGGTTAGTAGCCATTGCTCTTAACCACTGTGCCACCAGGGCTCAAAAGGGGCTCAATAAAAATTTGCTGAGTGAATGTGGTAGATAAAGAAATAGGAGACATTGTCATTGCTCTAAAATTGTCTTCCAAATAAATGAGGAAATAAGCACAAATGAGAGATGAATAATTAGGTTGGTAAGGACTGTATATCTTATCAAGATTAATTATGGTATTGGTGAAGAATATTGAATATACCATGGCCTGCCAGAAGAATGAGCAAATCTGTCTTTGAAGAAGTCCTGCCAGAATGCTCCTTAGAAGCAAGGATGGCAAGACTTCGTCTCACATACTTTGGACGTGTTATCAGGAGGTACCAGCCCTAGAGAAGGACATCATGCTTGGTAAAGTAGAGGGTCAGCAAAAAAGAGGAAGACCCTCAACAAGCAGGGCTGACACAGTGGCTGCAACAATGGGCCCCAACATTTCAATGATTGTGAGGATGGCACAGGACTGGGCATTGTTCTGTTCTGTTGTATACAAGGTCACAGTAAGTCAGAACTGACTCGATGGTACCTGTCTCAGTCATCTGGTGCTGCTATAACAGAAATGCCACAGATGGCTCTAACAAAGAGAAGTTTATTTCTTCACAGTAAAGCAGGCTAAAATTCCAAATTCAGGGCATCAGCTCCAGGAGAAGCCTTTCTGTCTCTGTCAGCCTTCTCATCAATCTTCCCCCAAACTAAGAGCTTCTCCACACAGGGATCCCAGGTCCAAAGGACTCACTCTACTTCTGGCACTGCTTTCTTGGAGGTGTGAGGTCCCCAACTCTCTGCTTGCTTCCCTTTCCTTTTATCTCTTGTAAGATAAAAGGTAGTGCAGGCCACATCCCAGGGAAGCTCCCTTTACATTGGATCAAGGATGTGACCTTAGTAAGGGTGTTACAATACCACTCTAGTCCTCTTTAACATAAAATTACAATCACAAAATGGAAGAAAACCATACAATACTGGTGTCATGAATTTAATTATATCCCCCCAAAGATGTGCATTATCAATTTGGCTGGGTGGTGATTTCCAGCAATGAATTTCTCTTTGTTAAAGCCATCCACTTGTGGTATTTCTGTTATAGCAGCACTAAACAACCAAGACAGAATTTGGTACCAGGAATGGGATGCTACTCTAACAGATACCTAAAATGAGGAAGTGGTTTTGAAACTGTGAATGGATAGAGGAGCAGCAGGAGGCCAGCAGTGGCAGAGAACCTGCAGCAGCAGAGAAGCAGCAGCATCAAAGAACAAGCAGCAGCAGAACCAGGAGACCAGTGCCAGACAGCTCTGGAGCTGACCCACAGAGCAAGAGAGCTGAGTGCCTGTACGCAGGAGGCTTCCTGGCATAGCAGGGTGCTTCCAGGCACTTACTGGTGGGCTACTGAGCTTCAGAACACTTGCCCCAGCAGGGCAGATGCAGGTATGAGGCCCAAGGAGCTGAGAGGCCAAGAAACCAGGGAGAAGAAGAAGAAGAGGCAACAAAAGAAGTTGAACTTCCTCAGTCTCAAAAGGTATAGCCATGACCTCAGGGGCTTCAAAGGGTGGAGCCATGGCCTCTGGTGTTTCTAAGGGTGGAGTTGCCACTCAGATGGACTAGGAGAATGGTGCATCTAAAGCTGAAGGAGCAGAGATGCTGTCCCAGTGGGCCTGGAAGGCATTGCTGAAGCCCAGGGTCAGGGGCCTTCATTCAGAATCTGGAGAGTGTGGACCATACTTAGAGTCTGGATAGCATGGCCATTGCGTAAATTGTCTCAGAGAACAGAGGATTATTTTCAGAGCTTTGAGGGCTAATGAAACGCGTTCTACTGACTTGCTTGATGCCTGTTATCCCTTCTTTTCCTCCAGTTTCTCCCATTTGTAATGGAAATGTCTAGTTTGTTCCTGTTCTGCCATCATGCCTTTGGAAGCAAATAACTTGTGTTCTAGATTTCACAGATGAAGAGGAATATTTGGATTTTGGACTTGGAGTTAAGACTTTTGCTATGATACATTGGGATGAATATGTTTTGCATGTTGCAAGGATGTGATTTTTTGGGGGGCCAAAGGGTGGAATGTCATGGATTAAATTATGTCCCCCCAAAAATGTGTGTATCAATTTGGCTGGGCTATGCTTCCCAGTATTGAGTAGTTGTCCTCCAATTTGTGATTGTAATTTTACGTTAAAAGGATTAGGGTGGGATTGTAACACCACCCTTACCCAGGTCACATCCCTGATCCAATATTAAGGAAGTTTCCCAGGGGTGTGGCCTGCACCACTTTTTATCTCTCAAGAAATAAAAGGAAAGCAAAGCTAGCAGAGAATGGGGCTTCTTACTTCCAAGAAAGCAGCACCAGGAGCAGAGGATGTCCTTTGGACCCAGGGTCCCTGCACCTGAGAAGCTCCTCAAACAGGGGAAGATTGAGCACAAGGACCTTCCTCCAGAGCCAACAGAGAGAGAAACTGTTCCCCTGGAGCCGACATTCTGAATTTGGGCTTTTAGGCTACTTTACTGTGAAGAAATAAATTTCTCTTTGTTAAAACCATACACTTGTGGTATTTCTGTTATAGCAGGACTAGATGACCAAGACAACTGGGGATCATGGCCCAGCCAAATTGATACACAGTTTTGGGGGGGACATAATTCAATCCATGATAGCACCTAACAACATTACTTATCATATATATAGTGTAAAATAACTCCACAGATATTAGCCAGTCAGTCATTTTGCAGATCTTGATAGAAATGCCACACAGGACAGTTTAATTTTGATGAGACAGCTGGCAGAATCAATTCAACACTTTGACATGCAAAAAAAGTAAGGACACTTAGATTCACATACCTCACTGGCTTTGTACATAAATTTTGCTGTTACTTCTGCTTCAAACTTAAGCTCCCTATGGAATGCACTAAGAATTGAATACTCCAGATTTATCCATACGCTGTTCTTCCTTGCTTTCCTCAACTATGAAAGATGGAAAGCTAAGATCCTTGATTTCCTGGCCTCCCGCGCACTTAGTGATGGCCCTTTTACACCAGGCTGGCAAATGAGGCAAATATCCCATGGAAGGGCTTTTCTTTCGGAATATAAAGATAAAACCATGCTAGAAATAGATCTTTCACTCCTTCTTCCTGCTTGGAAAGTGGGCATGAGGCCTGGAGTTGCAGCAACCATCTTCTTACCCTGAGGCGATATACATGAGGACAAAGGATCATAGAACCACCATAGCAGCCCTGGATTACTACCTCCTGACTTCTTGTAGCATGAAATAATTAGACTCTTAATAGTTGCCTTTGGAAACCCTGGTGGTGTAGGGGTTAAGTGCTATGGCTGCTAACCAAAAGGTGGGCAGTTTGAATCCACCAGGTGCTCCTTGGAAACTCTATGGGGCAGTTCTACTCTCTCCTATAGGGTCACTATGAGTCGGAATTGACTCAATGGCAATGGGTTTGGTTTTTTTTTTTTTTTTGGTTTTATTTCTTTAAGCCATTGAAGTAGGGCTTTTTTTTCTTTGTTTGCAGCTGAACATAATCCTGCCTGATACAATTCCCATATGAATCTAACTCTACTTAGGGATACCTAGAAAACTGGAACTCTATAGACACCCAAGCAGCAACCCAGTCATGTTAGACATTAACATATCACTCATCATCTTGGGTCTTTGGGTTTATTGTGTTGGAAGGAAATTACTAACAAGTTCTGACTATTTTCCTTTCCAATGTGTAGAAAGCCCCCCTGGGAACTCTTGCAGCCAGATGGACCAAGACCTTGAAGGAGATAAACTAATTCTCTGTTTATATTTACACTGGGACATGGTATTTACTCAGCCATTTTCCTTGGCAAGTCAGGCTATAAAAGTGCAGAACCCTTTGCAAAAGCAATCTGTTGTCTTCCCCCGCCCCCCTCTCACCCAGGATTTTACCTAAATGATACTTGGGAAATGCTGAGAGGCATAGGAGATAAACATTTTAATCTTCAGTAAGTTTTCCAAAATATGCAAGGATTTGACTCCAGAAGGACAGAAAGATAAAAACTTTCAATATAATATAGATAAGGATCTGCAAAGAGAAAATTGTCTACAAGTTCTTTAATAGGTGCAGAGGGGAAGGGAAAATATCTCTATAAATTGAAACTGAAAATATCTCTATAGATTGAAACTGTAAAAGTTTTTACTGTAATTATAACATGTCCTTCATCAGGAAGCAGAAAATGGATTAGAATATGTTCCTTCTTACCAGAGAGACAGTTTAACCTCTTTTCTGACAGTCCTTTTTTTTTTTTTTTTTTTTGGTCCAGCCCTGGAGCCCTGGTGGCGCAGAGCTCAGCTGTTAACCAAAAGGTCATCAGTTCAAATCCACCAGCCGCTCCTTGGTAACACTATGAGGCAAGTCTACTCTGTCCTATAGGGTGGCTATAAGGCAGAATCCACTCAATGGCAAGGTTTTTTTTTTTTTTGGTTTTGGGCCATCCCAACACCTCTCCACAACTCTTCTTTGCTAGAGATCTTGATTAAAACCAAGTTCACAATATAACTGATCGTTTAAAATAAAAGACAAACAACAAAAAGGAAATGTGTCAATTTTATCTTATTCACTTCACACAACTGCAGGGCATTGTTTGTTATTTGATTTAGGGTTTTTACTTCTGGTGTGCCTGTGTTTTCTTTAATTGTAAACAATATTTCATGTACATGTTTCAGTTTCTTCCAGTACAGTAGAAAAGTCTGAACTCTCTGCAGAATCTTTGAAGCAGTAATTTTTCTCCCCAGACCTCAATTACCTCCTCTGTTAACAAAAGGCATTTGCACTGTCATACATGGATTTAAAACAATTTATTAGCTAAGGAAGCTTTGTTCAAAAAAACATTTCCATGAAGTCCAGTATCAAAAGCAAGAAGATGTAGCTGGTCAGATCGAATATGATGTGCCCCCTGGAGACCCTTCCCTCACTATACAGGGGTCCCTAAGGGACCTCATAAACCCCCAAGATTCCGTAGAATACTGTTTGAAAGTCAACGGTTTAGATGATTTCTAGAGTCTGTTCCAACTCCATGGTTTTCAGTTGTATGATCCTATTATACTCCCTGAGGAGACCTGGTGGAGTAGAAGTTAAGCACTCAGCTGCTAACCAAAAGGTCGGCAGTTGGAACCTACCAGTCACTGGGGTGGGGGTGGGGAGGGGGAAGGAACACGTGGAAGTCTACTCCTTTATAAAAATTTGCAACCTTGGAAGCCCTATGGGGCATTTCTACTCTGTCCTGTAGAGTTGTCATGAGTTGGAATCGACAATTGACTTAACAGCAGTGGGTTTTTTTTTTTTTTTTAGTTTTATTATATCACTACAACCTCCTTGCTCTTGTTTATACTGACTTTGCATGTTGCCTCTCCACAATGAACAACTGTCATTTTTACTACCAGAATCCATTCCACCTTCCTCTGGCAACAGCAAACTCAATTTTCCTTTGGGGGACCAATCCACCTGCACTCAGAGTCCATATGGCTGGAGTAGGTCTGAACTCCTCTCTGGAGGGGCAAATAAGTGAAACATAAGCCAGCCAGCACATGGATTTCCCTGGACTGACTGATTGCTCAGGGATAAGTGTGTGACCCAATTTGGGCCAATGAAAGGAAAGCCTAAGACTGGCTGGAATTGCTAAGGAAAGGAAGCTCCCTTTTCATTAGTAATAGCTGTGAGGGTCTAACTTTGGAATTGTTGGGGGACACCATACGGAGAAAGCCTTCTTGAGGATAACACCAACATGAGGACACTACAACAGAGAAATGGAAAAAGAAAGATTACACTCTGGTGGTATATTTTGAACCCCTGAATTCAGCCAGGTCTGACATCATTATAACCCCATACTTCACATTTATTTTAGCCAGTAAGTCCCCATGCTTTTTCTTTATGCTTAATCCAGTTAGAGTTGAGTTCCTGTGTCCTACTACCGAAAATTCCCTAAGTAATACGCTCCCTAAATGAAATTGTCCCTTTCAAAGGAGACTGTAGTAGATTGTGTCCTTACTGAAAGGAATGGACTTTTATTGATGAGAATCTGAGTAGCAGGTCAGACCAATGTGGGAGGTGTATATCAGTCCTTTAAATCACATTAGGTATGTGACCAAATACTTGTCCATGCATAGATATGAAGAAAATAAGATGTTGTGGTTTACTGACTGGTGGGAGAGATGTTCAGGGACCTGAGTTCTAGTTTTGTCCCCGTTAACAATGTGCTCTGTGTCCCTGTTCAAGTAACTTCAGCTTTCTGACCCTTAGCACGTTCATTTCTAAAATTGAGTACATCTACTATGTCAAACTACCAGCTGAGGCTCATATGAGACAATATAAATGATGGTTCCATTTAAAGATACATATGTAAAGATATGGAACCCTCATGGTGTAATTTTTAAGAGCTTGGCTGCTAACCAAAAGGTCTGCAGTTCGAATTCACCAGCCACTTCTTAAAACACCCTGTGGTGCCGTTCTACTCTGCCGTATAGGGTCGCTATGAGTTGGAACTGACTCGAGGGCAACGGGTTTGGTTTTTTGGTTTTACCTAAAGATACAGCACCATATAAAGAAAACAAATTATCTGGAACAAAGAGTAGGCAAAGTACAGCCCATGGCCCGAATCTATAGTCTGCCACTTATTTTTGTAAATAAAATTCATTAGAATACAGCCACATTCATTTAAGTACTGTCGATGGCTGCTTTCGTGGTAAAGCAGCAAAGTTGAGGAGTTACAACAGAGACTAAATGGTCAGCCAAGCCTAAGTGTTTACCATTTGGGCCTTTACAGGAAAAGTTTGGTGACACTTAGTCTAGAATTAGGACAACTCTTTTAAAAACACTGAGGAGAAAAGATCTCACGTCTCATCAGTATCCCCTGAGAGATTAGTGGGTATTCAATTTGCTCCTTTCTTCTTCAGTTCCACTCCTCCCAGCTAGGATTTTAATGGCATTAACAATGAAACATTGAGCAGTATGGAAAAATGGAAATGGGGAGTCATTCAAAAAATGTTCTTTTTAAATATGCATTGCACACAGCTGTTGAAGTAAAATTTGATTATTATTCTATTGAAACAAAGGCATTTTGGACTGCTAGATTGGTGCTTTAAAATACATACAAAAAATGTCTCCAGTTGGAATCCAAAGAATAACTTCTGCTTCATCAGCTTGTGTGTGTCACATCAGCTGTTTTCATGATGAGTTGAATCAGTCGCTCAAATAGACTTGTCTTCAGGATGTTCATGAAGAAAAGGATAGAATTACAGAATTTGTCCCTCAGAATGGGCCACTTACTGCAACCTTATGTCAGCTGTTCATTCATTAATACGAAAAGCATTTCCTGAGAGCCTAAAATGAGCCTGGCACTGTGCCAGGCAGTGGAGTTAAGCCTTTTAACAAGACGGAATGATTCCTCATGACCCCTGACCTCATGGCACTTCCATTGAGGAAATGCAGATTTCAGTTCACTTCTGCTTGACCCTAACATGCCGTTGCTTAACTTTTGTTTAAACACAGCTAACAGTGGGGAGCACATTTCATGGTTGAATAGATGTAATCATTTTAGAAGTTATTATTATTATTATT